>NC_073254.2:61988214-62613928 GCF_029289425.2 Pan paniscus | reverse complement strand
CAGTTAGTAAGTAGCTGAACTGAGATTTTAATACAGTCCATCTGGATCTGAAATACATCCTCTTAATCCCTCTGCTGTGCTGTTTCTCACTTTGAAAACTCCAATATGTTGTACCAATTTTAGGCACTATTATATTACTTTTTACTTTAATTGCTTTACTCTCAAATGGGGATAGTCATACGCTGAAGGTTTACAATGTTGTGTTAAGGGTATACTTCCAGATGCAGCCTAAGCCACAGAAAATTTATTAGAAGATTTGAGGAAGAAATAAATAATTAAACTGTTAAATTATTTAAAGTGTTCCCTTTATTTTAAAATAATCACAAATATTTTTAAAGAATAAAGCAAAAATCACAAAATTTTCATAGCAAGACATGAAAATTCAAATAATTTTAATGTGCAGAACAGAGAGCTATATCCCCATTAGATGCATATTTTGATGGAAATGATGGACAAGGATGAGAAGCCTTAGGCATAGTCAGCACCTCACTGAGAACAAAAAAAAAAAAATTGATAATAATGTGTTTCTGAGTTATATATGGGATTTCTTATGTGGTACCCAGCAGACAGCTTTATGATTCTCATATATCTTTCCATTTCATGTTAGTTCCCTCCTAGATTTTAGATCACCAAAAAGGATTCTCTGGAATTGCACCAGGACCACCAGGGCAAGACACTCATCTGCAGCTGTTGAGAGTATCACAGCTGATGGATTACAGCTATGTCTTCGATGAAAACTGCCCTCAGCTGGCTGCAAGGAACAGCCTCACTGAAAATTATGCCTCTCCTGGAGGTAGCTGTGGCCAGTGCCTGTGGAGATAGAAAGGCTAAGGCCTATACCTCAGTTTGGGAAAACTCTGAAAGCCCAACCCAGCTGGAGCTTCCAATAAGGGGTGAGGCCTCAGTTGCATCCCCATGGTAGGCCCGCTCCTTTCTCTGCCTGTGTCCTCCATACTTCCTTAGAGATTTATCTCAGAGCATACTCCCCCAAACCTTTGCATGCAACTCTGTCTCAGAGACTGTTTCCAGGGAATCCAATCTAAGACAACTGCTCTTTGGAATGTTCAGCTCCTGTGGTGTGGACTTGACAGATTAATTGACCATGATCCTTGTTTTTTTTTTTTTTAAAAAAAAGTCCACAGTGTTGAAGAGCAAAGCTAAATGAGAATGAAATCATCATGTTTTCAAATATCAGAATGGGCTATACAAAGACTCAAAGCCATGTTCAAATGTGAGGATTAGAACCAGAGCATATGAGGGAACGAGATCTGGCTACTCAGAGAAGACATGGCTGGTACCACTTAACTGAGGTAGACAGTCTTACTGGCACAAGAGTTCTTTTCAAGGAATGAGAACAGTCCTGTGTTAAAGGCATGACTCAGAGATGGACAGTCCAGAAGCAAAAATAATCAATATGAGAGTGTACAAATGGACTCAATAAGAACATGACAATAATGCTACAGTATTCTTACAAGGCAGAGGAAAATATCCTAGTGAATTGCTGAACTACTCCTGACATTGTCTTCATCGCGAATCTTGTTATTGATTAGTTGTTGCCTATAAAGGTCCCATGCTCACCACTTATTCCTAAGGATTTTGTCATCTTTACATAATAAAAATTTAAACATGTTCTGAAAATTATTCTCAAGCAATGGCAAAAATAGAGTATGAGATGTATAACCAGGTTCCCATCTGAGACAATGAGCAGGTTATTAAATAGCTCTGAAATCAGTTAATCTCCATAATCCCTATTTTTCTTCTCTGTAAAATGAGGCAAAAATAATTATATAAATATTACAGACTTATTGCTAACCTTAAATGAGTTATTGCAAGTGAAAATTATCTCTAAATTATCACAGGTTGATAAAAATGTTTATTTTTAATCACTAAAAGAAGCTTTTATAAAAAAATTAAGCATAGCAATTTTAATTCATTCCTCAAGAAAATCAGAAACAGTATCACACTGAAAATAACACTAGATAAAATATAAAAATAATTTTCATAAAAGGTACATGATATTGGAAATTACCAAGTCAAAGCAGATGAGAAAATGGAAAGCAACAACTAAATGAAGCGGGAAGTTGCTTTTGCTTTGAGGGAATTTGCAAATTGTAGCACATTTGAATTTTCATTTTGATGACCAGCCAAGGCAAGATGGATAGAAATCTAATGGAGGAAATACAACGGTGAGGATTCTAGTAGGACAAAGTTCTCATAGTAATTTGAAACACCAAAAAGCTGCATTCTCAGAGTAAAAGTGAGTCAATCAGCCTTCATACTAATTTGTAGCCTGCACTTCACATTGCAGGGCTAGTTTTACTAACATCCAACTTTGATTCAAGACGGCTTTCAGGCCGGGCATGGTGGTTCATGCCTGTAATCCCAGCACTTTGGGAGGCCGAGGCAGGTGGATCACCCGATGTCAGGAGTTCGAGACCAGCCTGGCCAATATGGTGAACCACTTTCTTTACTAAAAATACAAAAATTAGTCAGGTTTGTGAGTGTGCACCTATAATCCCAGCTACTTGGGAGGCTGAGGCAGGAGAACTGCTTGAACCCAGGAGGCGGAGGTTGCAGTGAGCCAAGATTGTGCCACTACACTCCAGCATGGTTGACAGAGCAAAACTCTGTCTCAAAAAAAAAAAAGAAAGAAAAAGAAAACAAAAAGAAAGAAAGAAAGATGGCTTTGAGTGGGTTATGTCCCAGGCACCTGGGGCATAGTTATATCCAAGTTTTACCTGGAGGAAGTTGCATTCGTGCTGTAGCTCTAAATTGGGCTTGTTAAATATATGATTCCATTTAATCACATATTGTTAACCTCATTGGAAGATAAGGAAACAGGCTCAGTATTACACTGCTAGTCAGTAAATAAATAAGGATTTAAATTCTCGTCTGACTTCAAAGTACATCCTCATAATCATTATTCTCTAATTTTATTTTTTTAATTTGTTCCTTTCATGTTTGAGGAAAATATAGGTGCCACACCTGGAAAGGAGTGAAAAATATGCTGAAATAACAGTTATCCATCATATTTATTAAGCAGTGAGCTACTTCTGTACATTACCCTAATTTTTCAAGAATAATAACTTATAATTAATATTTATTCAATTAAGCAGTCAATTTGTACTTAGTGGTTAAGATAAATTTATATTTAATTTGATTATTTAATAGAGATAACTGCTTCATACATTTTTTATATTAGAGAAAGCATAATTACTGCCAATATTGATCTACTGGTATTTATTGTTAAAATTTTGAAAAGTTTAGTTCGCATTTGTTAATTTGAAAATCTGGAGAGCGACTGTGATGACCATTCTGGTCCTTATGCTTTATCACCTACCACCATTATTGACCAGGCAAGAGTAGTATTTCCGATCTGGGCCTGCAAACAGAGAGATGTCTATATGGTTTCACTTGGGAAAAGTTCTGAGAAATTGGAACTATGATGATTACCTTCCTTTTATTTGTGTAATGAAATGAGAAAATTTTATAAATTTGAAAAATGTGACAAGTTGGAAAATACACTTCCAGAGATAGTACTCATCTGAAAAAGAACAGTGTTCACAGAATTAGTTTAGAAGTCAGGGATTTGGATCTCTGATCATACTTCTCCACATAAAATATGGGCTATTCTTCTCCCTGAGTAGTCGTCAACCTAGGTGTAACCCAGTGGTGCTGAATTTAGAGGCATGACATTCCCAGGGTCATGTTGGAGTGGGGATGGGGCTGCCTATTTTAGATTTGAAACAACTCCCAGCCATGGTTGGAATCATGAACACATTTCATTATTGACAAGTGAGGGGTCAGCCCCTAAAAGAAACAAGCAGGCAAGCAGAAGGATGGTTTGAAGTGGTCTGGTGACATTGTTGGAAGGGTTGTAGAAAGTCCCAGCCTGAAACAAGTCAATTGCAATGTTCACAAGCATCCAGGTGCTGTGTCTATAGAAGGATACCCCAAGTCTGATGTGTTGTCAGAACCCAAGAAGATAATAATGCCACAAAGGGGACAGGCAAAATAGAAAAGATTATTCTGAAGGGCCATTGCCTCAAAGGTGATAGGAGGCTCTTATTACTGAGACAGATCAGCTCTCCACCTCTGTCAAGTTTCTCGAGCATAAGATTGAGGACCTCACTGAGCCAGCCTTCTTTGCTTTCTTGATATCAGTGCCGGAGGAGGGGTTGGGACTAGGCTGATGGGTCTGAGGACCTCACTGAGCCAGCTTTCTTTGCTTTCTTGTTATCAGTGCCTAAGAAGGGGTGAGACTAGGCTATGGGACTGGGGTTGACATTATCCTATTAAGAGAAGACAGAAATCTGTGAGGGGAATGGAGGATCTCGCTCCAGCTGTCCCTGTTCCTGTCATGACTGCCTCCTCACTCTGTAGTTGCAAGGCCTCACAGAGGAGCCTCAGCTTTTTCTTATCTGTCTTTAGCATCAGCATTGACACAGAATCATACACTGTGAACTACAGTGCTTCCACAGATAAGAGAAACGCTGCTTCAAAAGATCTCTAATTAATTCATTTGTTCTTCCTCAACAGACACTTAATAATCACCAGGAAGGTTAAAAATCCTATAAGACAGACAATCTAGCATTCACCATTTAAAAAGTCTACATATTTACATCAGTATAAGATATTTGCCAAAATAATTAAAATTTTAGTTAAATGTGATGAGTATCTCTCCACAAATAAGGCACTAACTGAATTAAAGAAGATAAAAGATCACTTCACACGCACACACAGAGATCTTATTAATATGAACTGAAAATGAATCTTCAGAATCTATGTCTCTTACTTTAGAACATTGGGACTTTGGTTTATTTCCTTAAACTTATCCAATTTCCAAAGGTTATTGATTCTGTTACTGACCACATTTGTAAATTCTTTCTTTACACTAGAATGTAATCCTTTAGTATCTAAAGACTGAATACCATTTAAAGGGTCAAAGTATTCCCTTTCTATCTTCTCTTCTGTAGTGAGCTTCAACTCCTTCTTTCTCTTTTTTATGTCTCCTTGTTAAGGAAACAAAAGTAAACAGTAGTTGAGTATGTGTGTTATTTCCATCAGGTTAACAAAAATGTGAGTCCTTCTTAAATAGTTCCCTGTTGTTCAGTTTATGTTCTTGTCTGATATTAACAAATATAATTTCTCTTATTGTCTTGGGCTATTTTCATAGATCTCAACACAGTCTGAGCTTTGGGGTATCCTGACTGTATTGCTACCGACCTGGATGCTCTGTCTAAGGCATTGTTTTCACATTAAGAGTTAATGATTCTAGTGATCTCTCTGCATCCATTCTCCTTCCTTTTGTATGTGTTGTTTTAAAGGCTAACTTCAGAGAGCTCTGTATGTAGTCAACGTGTTCTCTTTTCATCTTCTGTGGAATTATCAGAGTTTCACTGTAGAAAATCGCATCTTTTTCTGTATCAAATTTTATTTAAATGTATTTATATAACAAGAAAATGAATATGGATTTACTGGAAAATTAATACAGAAGTTTAGAAAATAAAAAGATAAATTTCCCCTGTGCCCATAACAATCCCAATTCCATACCCAGAGGTAGTTGTCATTTTTACTTTTATGTTTCAATATCACTTTATAGTGATGTTGGCATTTAAAATAGCAGAAGATATATTATCTGAGCATCTAAACACCATAACTTTCTAAAATTTTAGTATGTGTTTTGATCCTCAATTTATAAACCAATGTGCTATAATAATTGAAGAAATTATAGTTCATGATGCTATTGTGCTATATATAGGGCATGATGCTTGGTAAGGTGCTGCAGCTGGCCAGTTTGTGTTGCCATGGAATCCTGGTTCTTTGTTATATAGGCAGAGGATGTGGAACCTGAAAAACGGGTTGCACTGACGTCACAGTATTGCTGCAGGAATGACATAGGTCATCTAGGATTATCATTTGTTCATATGTTTTGACAGTTAAAGCTCTTTTTAAACCAATGAATTGTTCAAGTATGTATTATATACCTTTTTCATTATAGTGCACTATGGATTTGAAATGTCTAAATGGTGGAAATAGCATTGAACTAAAACATGGCAAATCGTGATTATTATGGATAAATGATACATATGTGGGTATTTGGATTGTTAAAAAGCAAACACATGTATTGTGCAATTGTTTTCATGTTGGTACATATATAGTTCTGCATCACACTATTTAATAGCTGCATGGTATTGTACAGTTTACATATCACTTGTGATTTCAACAGGAAACACTTTTGGGCAGGCTTAAGGGAACCAGCAAAAGATGGTGAAATACCCAGGTATTGGCAAAGGAAGAAAGCAACTACCACCTCTCAGCCTGAGAAAACAAGGAGAGGATGTTCTTTGTTACTGGATTCCAGTGAATGCTGTGGTCATGGGAGGCTTGCCCAGACTTGCCCAGTGAGAAGTCTGGCCATCAGTAGAGGGATGCAGCCACTACCAACCACAGTGTGGCAGAGAAGTAGCAGAGAAGAAATAACAGAAATCCCCTCTCACTCTCCAATTCTGTTGTTGCCTCCATGGGCCAATCCAAACCAAAAGCCAGAAGGTAAGGGAACCCCACATCAGCCTCCAAGCAATAAGAGCAGGACAGAGAAAGGATATAGAGGGGCAATCACAGAACAGTGAACAATGCATGTGTAGAAGGGTCATTCTGTAAACCTTTATTAAAGGTTTAATTTTAACTCAGTGAATATTAAAATGTTCTGCAGAATGAGAGGTATCTTAAGCAAAGTAAAAAGACAAGTACCAGATTGGGAGAACATATTTGTAAAGATAAAAATATTATATATATATATATTTTATATATATATATAAAATAGAAAAGATTACTAACCACAGTATATTTTTAAATGTTACTTTAAGAACAAACAACCTAATAAATCCATCTACCTATTAATATCTATCACTTCACAGTTACCGTGTGTGTGTGTGTGTGTGTGTGTGTGTGTGTGTGTGTGGTAAAAGCATCTGGACTCTACTCAGCAAATTTTCAGTATACAATACAATATTATTAACTATGATTCTGATGCTATACATTTGATCTCTAGACTTATTCATCCTATATAACTGCAACTCTGTAATTTTTGACCTACATATTTCCTTCCTCTCCCTCCTCTCACCTCACCCTTTGTAACTACTGTTCTACTCTGTTTCTGTTATGTATTCTATTTTTTAAAAAAATCTGTGTGTAAGTGAGATTATGCAGGGTAGTTTATTTCTTTCAATGTCTGGCTTATTTCACTTAGCAAAATGTCCTTCAGGTTCATCTATGTTGTCACAAATGTCAGAATCTCTATCTTTCCAAAGACTAAATAGTATTTAATTGTGTGTGTGTATACACATACCACATTTTAAAATCCATTCATGTGTTAATAGATATTTAAGTTGATTCCATGTTTTGGCTATTGTAAATAATGCTGCAATAAGCGTGGTAGTACAAATATCTCTTGGACACGCTGATTTCATTTTCCTTTTGAAACATACCCAGTGGTGGAATTGCTGTATCATATGGTAGTTCTGTGTTTAACTTTTAAGGAACCTCCATGCTGTGTTAAACTGGCTTTACCAGTTTACATTTCCAACAGTTGTATACAAGGGCTCTCTTTTCTCCACACTCTCACCAATACCTATCACTTGGTTGTTGTTTTTTTTCTCTCTTTTTAAGTTTTATTTTTAAAATAATAGCCATCCCAATAGGTGTGAGGAAATATTTCATAGTGGTTTTGATTTTTATTTCCCTGATGATTAATGATGTTGACGAATTTTTACATACCTTTTGGCGACTTGTATGTTTTCTTTGGAAAAAAAGCCTATGCAGGTCCTGTGCTCATTTTAAAATCTGGTTATTTGTGGTTTTGTTTTTTGGGGTTTTGTTGTTGTTTATGTTGAGTAGCATGAGTTTCTTATAGATTTTGGATATTAATCCCTTATCAGATATATAGCTTGCAAATATTTTCTCCCAATTCGTAGGCTGCCTTCTCATTTCATTGATTGTTTCCTTTACTCTGAAGGAGCTTTTTAGTGTGATGTAGTCCCACTTGTTTATTTTTGCCTTTTTTGCCTGATATTTTGGTGTGATATACAAAAAACTCATTGTCAAGGCCCTATGTTTTCTTCCAGGAATTTCATAGTTTCAGGTTTCACTAAAATAATGTTTAAATGATGAACGGTATTTGTCATCTTAAGATAAATACTTGGTTATGTTTTACTAATTTTTTAATACAGTAAGAAATTTAATTTGATGATTTTAAAAAGTTGTATGTTCATATATGACTTTGGGCTATTAGGTTTTTATGACAGTCTTGTGGTACTGGTGTTATAGTAGCCTTGTGATGAATAAGGAAACTTTTATCTTTATTCTTTACTTTGAAACAGCTTAAATAAAAAGAATTATTAGCAACTCATAAGTCCCTTACAAGATGATTTGAATTCACAAAATAAGCAGATGTCATTTAAAACAGTACTATTTTGAAGTTTTTTTAGTTGTTTTTAGTTTGTTAAGGTATTTTACTTCTTTTTCCAGACACTTTTGTCACTTTTGTTGTCCCAGAAAATGATTATTTTATTTAAATTTTTAAATATATCACCATAAATTTGCACATAATTTTATCTTACTATTCATTTTCTCAACATCTGTAATTATGTCCTGTTTCTTTTTCCTAATGTTATTAGTGAATTGTCTTTTTTCCCATTAATCAGACTTACTAGCATTTTTAATATTTTGTTTATTAATGTTTTCCAAAAACTCATCTTTTAGCTTTCTGTTGTTGTTGTTCTCTGTATTATGAAGCCTAGATTTATCATTGTTTATATTCATTCTCTCTATATTCTTGCCATTATTTTCAACATCTCTAATTAAAGGTTTAATCTATTATTGATACTTTTCATTGCAGATAAGGCTATAATTGTTTCTCCCAGAATCACTTTGGAGGGAAAGATAGTAAAAGGTTTTTATTTTTATTTATTTATTTATTTATTTATTTATTATTATTATACTTTAAATTTTAGGATACATGAGCACAACGTGCAGGTTTGTTATATATGTATACATGTACCATGTTGGTGTGCTGCACCCGTTAACTCGTCATTTAGCATTAGGTATACCTCCTAATGCTATCCCTCCCTGCTCACCCCACCCCACAACAGTCCCTGGTGTGTGATGTTCCCCTTCCTGTGTCCATGTGTTCTCATTGTTCAATTCCCACCTATGAGTGAGAACATGCGGTGTTTGGTTTTTTTGTCCTTGCGATAGTTTGCTGAGAATAATGGTTTCCAGCTTCATCCATGTCCCTACAAAGGACATGAACTCATCATTTTTATGGCTGCATAGTATTCCACGGTGTATATGTGTCACATTTTCTTAATCCAGTCCATCATTGTTGGACATTTGGGTTGGTTCCAAGTCTTTGCTATTGTGAATAGTGCCGCAATAAATGTACATGTGCATTTGTATTTATAGCAGCATGATTTATAATCCTTTGGGTATATGCCCACTAATAGGATGGCTAGGTCAAGTGGTATTTCTAGTTCTAGATCCCTGAGGAATCGCCACACCGACTTCCACAATGGTTGAACTAGTTTACAGTCCCACCAACAGTGTAAAAGCGTTCCTATTTCTCCACATCCTCTCCAGCACCTGTTGTTTCCTGACTTTTTAATGATCTCCATTCTAACTGGTGTGAGATGGTATCGCACTGTGGTTCTGATTTGTATTTCTCTGATGGCCAGTGATGATGAACATTTTTTCATGTGTTTTTTGGCTGCATAAATGTCTTCTTTTGAGAATTGTCTGTTCATATCCTTTGCCCACTTTTTGATGGGGTTGTTTTTTTCTTATAAATTTGTTTGAGTTCATTGTAGATTGTGGCTATTAGCCCTTTGTCAGATGAGTAGGTTACAAAAATTTTCTCCCATTCTGTAGGGTGCCTGTTCACTCTGATGGTGGTTTCTTTTGCTGTGCAGAAGCTCTTTAGTTTAATTAGATCCCATTTGTCAATTTTGGCTTTTGTTGCCATTGCTTTTGGTGTTTTAGACATGAAGTCCTTGCCCATGCCTATGTCCTGAATGGTATTGCCTATGTTTTCTTCTAGGGTTTTTATGGTTTTAGGTCTGACATTTAAGTCTTTAATACATCTTGAATTAATTTTTGTATAAGGTGTAAGGAAGAGATCCATTTCAGCTTTCTACATATGGCTAGCCAGTTTTCACAGCACCATTGATTAAATAAGGAATCCTTTCCCCATTGCTTTTGTCAGGTTTGTCAAAGATAAGATAGTTGTAGATATGCGGCATTATTTCTGAGGGCACTGTTCTGTTCCATTGATCTATATCTCTGTTTTGGTACCAGTACCATGCTGTTTTGGTTACTGTAGCCTTGTAGCATAGTTTGAAGTCAGGTAGCGTGATGTCTCCAGCTTTGTTCTTTTGGCTTAGGATTGACTTGGCAATGTGGGCTCTTTTTTGGTTCCATATGAACTTTAAAGTAGTTTTTTCCAATTCTGTGCAGAAAGTCATTGGTAGCTTGATGGGGATGGCATTGAATCTATAAATTACCTTGGGCAGTATGGCCATTTTCACGATATTGATTCTTCCTACCCATGAGCATGGAATGTTCTTCCATTTGTTTGTATCCTCTTTTATTTCCTTGAGCAGTGGTTTGTAGTTCTCCTTGAAGAGGTCCTTCATGTCCGTTGTAAGTTGGATTCCTAGGTATTTTATTCTCTTTGAAGCAATTGTGAATGGGAGTTCACTCATGATTTGCCTCTCTGTTTGTCTGTTATTGGTGTATAAGAACGCTTGTGATTTTTGCACATTGATTTTGTATCCTGAGACTTTGCTGAAGTTGCTTATCAGCTTAAGGAGATTTGGGGCTGAGACAATGGAGTTTTCTAGATATTCAATCATGTCATCTGCAAACAGGAACAATTTGACTTCCTCTTTTCCTAATTGAATGCCCTTTATTTCCTTCTCCTGCCTGATTTCCCTGGCCAGAACTTCCAACACTATGTTGAATAGGAGTGGTGAGAGAGGGCATCCCTGTCTTGTGCCCATTTTCAAAGGGAATGCTTCCACTTTTGTCCATTCAGTATGATATTGGCTGTGGGTTTGTCATAAATAGCTCTTATTATTTTGAGATACGTCCCGTCAATACCTAATTTATTGAGAGTTTTTAGCATGAAGCGTTGTTGAATTTTGTCAAAGGTCTTTTCTGCATCTATTGAGATAATCATGTGGTTTGTGTCTTTGTTTCTGTTTATATGCTGGATTATGTTTATTGATTTTCGTATGTTGAACCAGCCTTGCATCCCAAGAATGAAGCCCACTTGATCATGGTGGATAAGCTTTTTGATGTGTTGCTGGATGCAGTTTGTCAGTATTTTATTGAGGATTTTTGCATCAATGTTCATCGAGGATATTGGTCTAAAATTCTCTTTTTTTGTTGTGTCTCTGCCAGGCTTTGGTATCAGGATGATGCTGGCCTCATAAAATGAGTTAGGGAGGATTCTCTCATTTTCTATTCATTGGAATAGTTTCAGAAGGAATGGTACCAGCTCCTTCTTGTACCTGTGGTAGAATTTGGCTGTGAATCCGTCTGGTCCTGGACTTTTTTTGGTTGGTGAGCTCTTAATTATTGCTTCAATTTCAGAGCCTGTTATTGGTCAATTCAGAGATTCAACTTCTTCCTGGTTTAGTCTTGGGAGAGTGTATGTGTCAAGGAATTTATCCATTTCTTCTAGATCTTCTAGTTTATTTGTGTAGAGGTGTTTATAGTATTCTCTGATGGTAGTTTGTATTTCTGTGGGATCGGTGGTGATATCCCCTTTGTCATTTTTTATTGCGTCCCTTTGATTCTTCTCTCTTTTCTTCTTTATTAATCTTGCT
Source organism: Pan paniscus (assembly GCF_029289425.2). Taxonomy (NCBI): domain Eukaryota; kingdom Metazoa; phylum Chordata; class Mammalia; order Primates; family Hominidae; genus Pan; species Pan paniscus. The sequence goes on along the minus strand of NC_073254.2, from coordinate 62,602,040 downwards.
AGTGGTCTATCAATTTTGTTGATCTTTTCAAAAAACAGCTCCTGGATTTATTGATTTTTTGAAGGGTTTTTTGGTCTCTATTTCCTTCAGTTCTGCTCTGATCTTAGTTATTTCTTGCCTTCTGCTAGCTTTTGAATGTGTTTTCTCTTGCTTCGCTAGTTCTTTTAATTGTCATGTTAGGGTGTCAATTTTAGATCTTTCCTGCTTTCTCTTGTGGGTATTTAGTGCTATAAATTTCCCTCTATGCACTGCTTTTAAAGTGTCCCAGAGATTCTGGTATGTTGTGTCTTTGTTCTCATTGGTTTCAAAGAACATCTTTATTTCCGCCTTCATTTTGTTATGTACCCAGTAGTCACTTAGGAGCAGGTTGTTCAGTTTCCATGTAGTTGAGCAGTTTTGAGTGAGTTTCTTAATCCTGAGTTCTAGTTTGATTGCACTGTGGTCTGAAAGACAGTTTGTCATAATTTCTGACCTTTTACATTTGCTGAGGAGTGTTTTACTTCCAACTATGTGGTCAATTTTGGAATAGGTGTGGTGTGATGCTGAAAAGAATGTATACTCTGTTGATTTGGGGTGGAGAGTTCTGTAGATGTCTATGAGATCTGCTTGGTGCAGAGCTGAGTTCAATTCCTGGATATCCTTGTTAACTTTCTGTCTCATTGATCTGTCTAATATTGACAGTGGGGTGTTAAAGTCTCCCATTATTATTGTGTGGGAATCTATGTCTCTTTGTTGGTCTTTAAGGACTTGCTTTATGAATCTGGGTGCTCCTGTATTGGGTGCATATATATTTAGGATAGTTAGTTCTTCTTGTTGAATTGATCCCTTTACCATTATGTAATGGCCTTCTTTGTCTCTTTTGATCTTTGTTGGTTTAAAGTCTGTTTCATCCTAGACTAGGATTGCAACCCCTGCCTTTTTTTGTTTTCCGTTTGCTTGGTAGATCTTCCTCCATTCCTTTATTTTGAGCCTATGTGTGTCTCTGCACATGAGATAGGTTTCCTGAATACAGCACACTGATGGGTCTTGACTCTTTATCCAATTTGCCAATCTGTGCCTTTTAATTGGAGCATTTAGCCCATTTACATTTAAGGTTAGTATTGTTATGTGTGAATTTGATCCTATCATTATGATGTTAGCTGGTTAGTTTGCTCATTAGTTGATGCAGTTTATTCCTAGCCTTGATGGTCTTTACAATTTGGCATGTTTTTGCAGTGGCTGGTACCAGTTGTTCCTTTCCATGTTTAGTGCTTCCTTCAGGAGCTCTTTTAGGGCAGGCCTGGTGGTGACAAAATCTCTCAGCATTTGCTTGTCTGTAAAGTATTTTATTTCTCCTTCACTTATGAAGCTTAGTTTGGCTGGAAATGAAATTCTAGGTTGAAAATTCTTTTCTTTAAGAATGTTGAATATTGGCCCCCACTCTCTTCTGGCTTGTAGAGTTTCTGCCAAGAGATCAGCTGTTAGTCTGATGGGCTTCCCTTTGTGGGTAACCCGACCTTTCTCTCTGGCTGCCCTTAACATTTTTTCCTTCATTTCAACTTTGGTGAATCTGACAATTACGTGTCTTGGAGTTGCTCTTCTCGAGGAGTATCTTTGTGGCATTCTCTGTATTTCCCGAATTTCAATGTTGGCCTGCCTTGCTAGATTGGGGAAGTTCTCCTGGATAATATCCTGCAGAGTTTTTTCCAACTTGGTTCCATTCTCCCTGTCACTTTCAGGTACACCAATTAGGCGTAGATTTGGTCTTTTCACATAGTCCCATATTTCTTGGAGGCTTTGTTGCTTTTTATTCTTTTTTCTCTAAGCTTGTCTTCACGCTTCATTTCATTCATTTCATCTTCCATCGCTGATACCCTTTCTTCCAGTTGATTGCATTAGTTACTGAGGCTTGTGCATTCATCACGTAGTTCTCGTGCCTTGGTTTTCAGCTCCATCAGTTCCTTTAAGGACTTCTCTGCATTGTTTATTCTAGTTAGCCATTCATCTAATTTTTTTCAAAGTTTTTAACTTCTTTGCCATTGGTTAGAACTTCCTCCTTTAGCTCGGAGTAGTTTGATCTTCTGAAGCCTTCCTCTCTCAACTCGTCAAAGTCATTCTCCGTCCAGCTTTGTTCCATTGCTGGTGAGGAGCTGCATTCCCTTGGAGGAGGAGAGGCGCTCTGATTTTTAGAGTTTCTGGTTTTTCTGCTGTTTTTCCCATCTTTGTGGTTTTATCTACCTTTGGTCTTTGATGATGGTGGCGTACAGATGGGTTTTTGGTGTGGATGTCCTTTCTGTTTTTTAGTTTTCCTTCTAACAGTCAGGACCCTCAGCTGCAGGTCTGTTGGAGTTTACTGGAGGTCCACTCCAGACCCTGTTTGCCTGGGTATCAGCAGCGGTGGCTGCAGAACAGCAGATATTGGTGAACCGCAAATGCTGCTGCCTGATTATTCCTCTGGAATTTTTGTCTCAGAGGAGTACCCGGCCGTGTGAGGTGTCAGTCTGCCCCTACTCGGGGGTGCCTCCCAGTTAGGCTACTCGTGGGTCAGGGACCCACTTGAGGAGGCACTCTGCTCATTCTCAGATCTCAAGCTGCGTGCTGGAAGAACCACTACTCTCTTCAAAGGTGTCAGGCAGGGACATTTAAGACTGCGGAGGTTATTGCTGTCTTTTGTTTGTCTGTGCCCTGCCCCCAGAGGTGGAGCCTACAGAGGCAGGCAGGCCTCTTTGAGCTGTGGTGGGCTCCACCCAGTTCAAGCTTCCCGGCCACTTTGTTTACCTACTCGAGCCTGAGCAATGGTGGGCACCCCTCCCCCAGCCTCGCTGCCACCTTGCAGTTTGATCTCAGACTGCTGTGCTAGCAATGAGCGAGGCTCTGTGGGCATAGGACCCTCCAAGCCAGATGCGGGATATAATCTCCTGGTGTGTCGTTTGTTAAGCCTGTTTGAAGAGTGCAGTATTAGGGTGGGAGTGACCCGATTTTCCAGGTGCCGTCTGTCACCCCTTTCTTTGACTAGGAAAGGGAATTCCCTGACCCCTTGCACTTCCCGGGTGAGGCGATGCCTCGCCCTGCTTTGGCTTATGCATGGTGCACTGCACCCACTGTCCTGCACCCACTGCCTGGCACTCCCCTGTGAGATGAACCCGGTACCTCAGTTGGAAATGCAGAAATCACCCGTCTTCTGCATCGCTCACGCTGGGAGCTGTAGACTGGAGCTGTTCCTATTTGGCCATCTTGGCTCCACCCTCAAGAATAGTTTTTAAAATGCTTTCCATTTTTACTTATATAATAGGATGAGGTTAAAATGGAAGTTTTGGCTGAAACTCGAGAACACTAGAAATTACATCTCAGGGTAAGATAACCCTACAAAGAATAATTTTCAATCAGATATTTGTAAGACTTTAGGCAACTGTTAAGTTCCTCACTCACATTTAGGCTATTAAAGGGTCAGGAGTTTCTTTTGGTAAAAATTGTGGAAGAGGATTTCTCTGGATTGAACTTTGCTGAAGAATCACAACCACTGTCTCTCTCCTACAAGGAAGAAGAGTGGGGAGTTTGCTATATCCCAGCTCCACATCACTGGAAATGGGATTTGAGGTAATGACTAGGAGTTTAACCTGTATTCCCTGCAGTTAGAAGGGCAGTATTGGTAGCCTGGGGTCTGAGTCTAGACTAAGAAGTGAACATGCAGCTGGCTGTAGTGGTTTTGTGGCAGCAAAATCATGACCTGAAGTTTGGTGGGAAGCTGTTCTTCCACAGTTTATTGGGAAAAAGACTTGTAATTTCCATTGACCAGACCTTCATAGAGAGGCAGCATCATCTCTCTCCCAATCCCTTCATCCAACCGCACCAGCTAATTAGAGGACCTGATTAGCTAGAAGGAGAGAAGGAGTAAAAGAATTAGGGGAGGAAAAAGAGGGGAAGCCAATCAGCTCCCTTTCTTTTGTTGTTTGTCCACAGTAGGACCTACAAGGGAAAGGGGGGAGATGCCTGAAATCAAGGTTAGATTCTTTGATGATGACATAGGACTGGACATTTTAGGGGCTGAATTGAGACTCTGTTTGGTAAATGAATGAACAGGAATTATTAATTTATAATAAATCGTGAGGCTACCCAGTTTACCTGAACAGGGAAAAGGGGAAGAAATATCTCCACTCAACAACTGTAAAAGACAATGAGAAGCAAAAGTAGAATCGCTTTATGACTACATCCCATGAGTCATGTTTGTTCCCATTATAGTTATATTGGCTTACCTGATAATTTCTGAGAGGAAGTGTTAACATCCCCTATTATGGTTATGTCTTTATCTACTAGTCCTTATATAGTTCACTGGGTTTGCTTTAGCATATGTTAAACTGTTACAGCTAGGAGAATAAAGACTCCTAACTGTTTTATAAGTTCCTAGTAAAAGGGACTTTGTGTCATATTAAAGTAGGCCTCTTTACCCAAATAATTGATCTTCACATTGAATTCTATTTTTTAATTACATCACTGTTGCCACAGCCATTTTTAAAATAAATTTTACTAGATTTTTTTTTCCATTTTACATTTTTAAACAGTGTATCATTTTGTTTGGGATGTGTCTCTTTAAAATACCATTTAGTAACTTGGGTTGTCTATTTGTTCTTATTCTGGTTTCTTTTTTCCTTTTTTCTTTTTTCTTCTTTTTTTCTTTTTTCTGTTTAACTTTTTAAATTCAATCCAATGTTATCTCTGTCATAGAAAAATTTATACCTCCATATTTATTTGATTACTTTTTATGTATTTTTAAATTGCTTATTATTTTTTAAAATTATTTTGACATAATGAAACAAACATGGTAAAACATTTTATGTTATTTGTTTACCATGTAATTTTGTTACCTAAGTTGTTCTCTTGAGATTTTGGCCAGGATTCTCTATCCCAAGTGGTAGATGCACAACTCAAAATAATATAAGAAAAAAATGTATATGTGTTTATGTGAAGGCTGAAGCAAGAAACACACAGAACAATGAGAGGAAAGTGACCCTCAGTGTCGACAGAATATCAGGGCTTAAATAGCATCAGAGTAATCTCTCCACCTTCCTGTCACCAAGCTTAGCTTCCTCTCTTTATTGTCATCATTTTCTCAGGCTTCTTATTCTTGCAGCTCCTACTTGAATAGTGATGGCTTTAGGCTCATATTCTTATAATTCTAAATCCTGTGGGATGAAAGAGTTCTTTTCATTTTTTCCTCAGTAAAACAAAATTGCAGGAAAGGATTCAGATGAACTTGGTTTTGATCACGTTAGAACAGTTACTGTTGCTTGGGAATTAAGTCATCATGACTGAAAAGAGAGGTTCTGTTAATGGGAGAATAAGGGAAGGAATTACATTGCAAGGGACGACATCACATTTTCAGGAGGCCTCATTGATTCTGGGTCAATCTTGTTTACTTTACTGTTTAGACATTTTACAATCCATATTCATTATCTTAGTGACTTACATGAAAATTTAATACATATTTGAAGATATACCTATTTTTCTACATATATCTTGATTGGTTTAAGTATCTAGATGCAGTTCCAAATGCAACAGAAACTTCAACGTTTCATATCCCCTTATGCACATCCACTCACATCCACCTACCATGTTGATATCACCTGAATTGTAACAAGTTCATATTGTTTTCAATTTTATGAGATATGTGCCAGTAATTATTTGCTTTCACTATGGTCTTCCTGTCCTGTTACATCTCAATAATAGTAATGTTTTCTGGATTTGCCTTGCTGTTGAAAATTATCAACCCAGCATGTGGTATTCAGTTTCATTAATATGGCCAGTAACTGAAATTGCTTATGGGGAATTCCCAATGAGGTTACCTGCCGAAAATCTACTTACGGTAGACATTTGTTTGCATAGTAAACATGCACCTAAAAATTCTGGTGTTCATTAAATCTATGCATAAACAAATTCAGTTTTAACTTCTGCATCAAAACACCTAATTCAGAAAGCTCTATTCACAGCATAGCCTAGAAGCTCAGGGAGGCCAAGGCATTTGCTTCAGACATGCAGTGAGGCAGGGACAGACTGACCCTATAGATGCTGCATTCTAAACCTCATATCGTAATTATTTCCCCATTGCTACAAATCCACGAGTACATTGCATGTAGGATCACGAGAAAAATATGGCTGAAGGTAAGTTTTTTCCTGGATTCTGAAATAATCAGAGAATATTCCCAGGATTTATATTCTATATTTCCATTTCAAAGGCTTTCCTTTTCAGCTAGCCTGTCTCTCATCTGCGTCTCTCATGTTGCTGTTATCCTGTGGAATTAATATCCTGTACCCAGCTTATGGAGGACAAAAGAAGCAAGCAGATTTGAGTGTCTTCTGTGAGGCAGGAAGTGCAAACAGCAATGATACCAAGTTCTAGAACAGAAATTCCTAAAGTTGCTAGATGGCCTGCTTCTTCAAGGCCCGTTACCACCTGTCCAGCACGCTAGCAACTGCTGGCCCTGGAAGCAGGTATCCCTTTAAGGGCTGGAATTGTGCAGGCTGGCAACCACTATCTGGAGATCCTGCAGTTTGAAAAGCCCTCTCCAAGTGTGCATTAGTAATCTGGATCAGGTCCACACCAGCTTTGCCAACCTCATTACTGCCAGGAAGGAAGCAGCTTCTCAAATGAAAGGAAGATAAATAAGCTTCTTTGTCATAGCAATTCCAGACAAAAATAGCTGAAATGTTATTTAATATGAAGCAAATTACTGTAGTGGTTCTGAGCTTGTCATTTTAAGGAATCTGTGTCTAGGTACTTAAGTCTTCAAAAAAAAATTAAGATACAATATGCTGTGTATGGAGCAATTTCAAATGGCCCCGGTTTTTGGTATAATACTTAATTTTACTTTCAATTTTTAATTATAGCTTATATTTGATGATAATTCTTATTTCCATTATTTGAATCTCCTTTTACCCATAGCTACTCAAACAGGATGGGGACATCTCTGGAGTTAACAAGACCAAGAAAATATTTTTGTTAAAATTAGTCTCTTTCTGCAAGCACTAAGTGGTAATAGATATTACCAAACATAAGCATAATCATGGCAAGAAAAACATCAATTTCATAATCATGAAACTCCAGGCAGGTGCAGTGGCCCACGCCTGTAATCCCAGCACTTTGGGAGGCTCAGGTGAGTGGATCACTTGAGGTCAGGAGTTCGAGGCCAGCCTGGCCAACATGGTGAAACCCTGCCTGTACTAAAAATACAAAAATTAGCCAGGCATGGTGGTGAGCACCTGTAATCCCAGCTACTCAGGAGGCTGAGGTGGGAGAATCACTTGAACCTGGGAGGTGGAGTTTGCAGCGAGCGGAGATCCTGCCACTGCACTCCAGCCTAGGCAACAGAGCGAGACTCTCTCTCAAAAAAAAAAAGAAGAAGAAGAAGAAGAAGAAGAAGAAGAAGAAGAAGAAGAAGAAGAAGAAGAAGAAGAAGAAGAAGAAGGAGAAGAAGAAGAAGAAGAAGAAAAAGAAAAGAAAAGAAAAGAAAAGAAAAGAAATTCCAGTTACTTTTCTCCATCCTTGACTTATCTCATTTTTTTTCTTTGAAGTTCAAGTAACTCCTGTGTTTGCTACTTTGCACCTTGCATCGGAACTTCAGTTCTCCTTGTTGCAGTTGTTTTGTGTTGGGAAACCATGACATTAATGATGCTTGAAGGTATCTTCAGGGGTTTTTTGCTCCTGGGCTTTTCCTGATGTCCAGGAATGCCAGTTTGGGTGACTGTGGCTGGCAACACTGAAAAGGGATATGGGCCCTTCTTACTGAGGCCATGAGACCTGACAGGTGATGTACAGGAACTCAACTACTAATCAAGAACTGATGGAAGCAACCTCGTCTCTGCTTTCTACTACCTTCTCTTTCTGAAATTGATGTTAAGGGACACCTGTACCCTCTCATTCTTGCTTCAAGGCTTGGCCAGACTCATCCTATTTCACATATATTCAGAAAGGTGAGCTGTTACTATTTGCAGATGGACCGAACTTAACTTCTGTATTTATGATGGCTTTGATTTTTTTCTTCCCACAGCAAACCTAAACTGTACTATATCCCTCTGTTTGTTCTTATAATAGCTTCCTAATAAGGGCCTATCTTCTTGTCTCTATTATAAGGCCTCAGAAGACAGAGGCTTTGTCCTTCTTATTTCTAAGATGCTAGACATAGAGTAATTGGTCAGTGAAACCTTGCTGATTTAAACAATTCAAAGACCCAAAGTGAACTTTATAGAGGCAGGTTGGATAACTCCCCGAAATATTTCTTACTCTATTATTGACTGTTCTTAGTGATTTATTAATTGTAAAAAAAAATGAGCATGCTACTTGGAATTCTTTAGATTTGCATTTAAATTCCAAATCTATAATTTATCTATGGTATGATCTACACTTCTTGAGTTTCAATTTCCTTGTCTTTCAGATGGGATAATGATGCCTCTTTTAGGAGATTTTCATAAGGATTAAACTAAGTGACATAAAACTGTTAAGCATTATATCTGTCATATACAAGATGAATTTCCCCATCTTAACAATATAAAGATCTGTTAATTATTTTTGTATTTTTTGTTATATTTTAAATTAAAACTATTAATAACCATTACTTTTTAAATTATGCTTGTCTTTCTCAAGCACATTTAAATTTTATAAGCTTTTATTCTCTAAGTGGAAGCTAAATTTAGTCAATAGTTTTCTAAGAAAAGAGTTTCTGATCTAGGTAATACGTTAATATTAAATGTTTAAATTAAGTAACAAAGAAATATAATTATTACTTAACTGTTTGTCATAAGTTTACCTAGATTTACATTGCAAAAATTATTTTAACAAGAAATAAAATTTTGGTCATTTTTGGTTTTATTCCTATATCAATATTTGTGTATATAACTACAAAATTTTCAGTTGAAACAGTCAAATATTTAATCAATGCATTCTTTTTACATTGATTATTCTAGTGTATTAATTCTTACTTGTCTAATGCAATATATATTTATTGTAGTTTTGTATTGATTATATACTTCAATGCAAAGGAATTCTTGTGGTTCCCTTATGTTTAAATTCTCCAAGGTAGCATAGAAGGCCCATCACAATATTGCCCCATGCTGTTGCTGTCTTCAGATTCATCTTTCAATTCCATCCCACATTTAGTTTCTTCTTCAAGCACAGTGGCACAATGAATTTCTTTATTTCTTTTTTTTTTTTTTAGGCAGAGTCTTGCTCTGTTGCCCAGGCTGGAGTGCAGTGGCACCATCTCGGCTCCCTGCAACTTCTGCCTCCTGGGTTCAAGTGATTCTCCTGCCTCAGCCTCCTGAGTAGCTGGGATTACAGGCGCCCGCCACCACTCCCAGCTAATTTTTGTATTTTTAGTAAAGATGGGGTTTTACCATTTCATCCAGGCTGGTCTTGAACTCCTGACCTCAGGTTATCTGCCAACCTCGGCCTCCCAAAATGCTGGGATTACAGTTGTGAGCCACCACGCCCTGCCATGCACAAGGAATTTCAAGACATTCCCATGTACTGTGTCCCCTTATGTGTCTGTGCCTTTGCCGATTTCTTCCACATTCAATCTCTATCCTCCTTTCTCTATCTGCTGAATGATTTCTTCTTCAATAACTAATTGAAATGTCACTTCCTCCACCCTCAGATAATTAGTTCCTTCCTCCTCTGCACTTCTGCTGTATTCTTCTCATAAAATTATTATAAAATTTAGGTTATCTATAATTGATTTGTCTGCCTATCTATTAATATCTATCAGAAGCTTCTAGAGAAGAGACCATATCCTATTCATCATTGCTTCCCCATAGCCTGGCACAGTACCAACAAAAATATTGTAAATATGTCCAAGTAAATTTGTCTTTTTTTTTTAAATGTGTGAGGTGTGGCATAGATGTTTTAATTCTCATTATTTAGATGATAATATGAGGTTAGGTTCCAAAATCACAGAGTAAATCAAAGCCCTAGCTGACATCAGAGAGCAGGCATCCAGACAACTGATGCACTGCCTTTTGTTCTCTACCAATGAATTTCACTCACACTCTACGTTTCATAGAAACACAACAGTTATATTTGTTTTTTTGGTTCTTTTTGTTTGTTTGTTTTTGTTTTTGTTTGTTTGTTTTTGAGACGGAGTCTTGCTCTGTAGCCTAGGCTGGAGTGCAGTGGCGCAATCTTGGCTCAGTGCAAGCTCTGCCTCCTGGGTTCAGCCATTCTCCTGCCTCAGCCTCCCGAGTAGCTGGGACTACAGTCGCCCCCCACCACGCCACGCCTGGTTAATTTTTTTTGTATTTTTAGAAGAGACGGGGTTTCACCGTGTTAGCCAGAGTGGTCTTGATCTCCTGACCTCAAGATCCACCCGCCTTGGCTTCCCAAAGTGCTGGGATTACAGGCGTGAGCCACAGCGCCTGACCTATATTTCTTTTTTAAAAGAAGATCACTATGGAATAAGTTTTCCTGTTCCACAAGGAGAAGAGATATCCTATGTCAGACAGGTATATCTTCGTAGGTGCAATCCAAGGAAATATTTGCCAAGACAACTATACGTTTTTAGTGTAAATGGATTTTCATTTATACATATTATTTCTTTAAAAAACTTTAGGTACACTGTATACATGTGAAATTATACTTTATAATTGGCAGTAAGAAAACAGACACGTATAAAGTACACAATTTGGTAAGTTTTGACACATATATACCTCTATGAAACTATCAACACATCAAGATAATGAACATGTCCACAATCCCCGAAAATTTTCTCATGTCCATTTATAATCTGTCCTACATCTTTATAATCTATACTACCCTGTCCCCAAAATGACAGTGCTTGCATTGAAGTGTTTTCTGTCTCTACCTATTAGTTTGCTTTTTCTAGAGTTTTACATAAGTAGAATCATACAGTATGTACTCTTATTGTTTGGTTTGCCATTTTTCACTCAATTTAATTATTTTGAGACTCATATATTATGTTACATATATCAACAATCATCCTTAAAGTCACTTCTTCCTCTAACCTGCTGAGATTTCAAGGAAGAGAAACCATATTGATCTGTTATCTTAAAATATCATTATATTTACTCACATTTATCATGTTACCCCAACTCTTCCTTATATTCTTAGGCCATCAATCACATTTCTTTCATTGTATTGTCCTTTGAGATATAATCTTCTTTATTCAATCACATATCTTGGAAAGTAAGGATTTGAAAAGCTATCCTCAAGTATTTACAGAGGGAAAGTTATTTCTTGACTCAGTCAAATCCATATATCTTCTAATGTTCTGTCAGTGCTGCTCTCAGTTGATTGTATTACACAGCATTCAGTGGGGCCTTTGCAGACTTCCTTATTTTCTAATTGATCTCAGTGTTTCTTCATTTTATCTTTAATGTAACCCTGTATCCTCTTTCTTCCCCTTATCTATCAACCCAGCAGAAAATTATCCCAAAATTCTCCAAACAAGTTCCCTCAAGTGGATTCTTCTCATCGTCACTACTCGTGATTCATAACTTCATTTCCTCGCATTATTTCTTCACAAATTAGTCCTTTGGTTGCGCCATAATACTGTCGTTCATCCCTGTAACTTTCTTTTTTGTGCCTTTATTTTTCAGAGAAAGAAAGAATAGGATGCTACTGGTAGAATACATTCCTTTTTATCTGAAATGCCCTTTCTCTTTCAGTCCCATTTTTACCAACCATTTTTTCTAGAATCACTTTGAATTTCTTCTAAATCTTCTGAAATACATCCATTTTAAATCTATGCCTCTTTTCTATGTGTTCCCATAACAATTCATATGTACCCCTATTTCACATTTTCTGTCATTAATTTCGTGGTAGGATGAAGTTTGCATAAGACTATTTTCTTGCTTCTTGCAAGCTCTCAAATGACAGCTTTGAATCTTTGAAAATGCCTTGCCCTCATGGGATGGTCAATAAATATTATTTCAGCAGCTTCAGTGTAATTCTTCCTTCTCAAAGTAGATGTAAAAGCTTCCATGGTGACCTTCCCGTCATCCCTATTCATGGACAAGTAGGTTTCTTTATAGTCAATTTCCTTCTTTTCCTCGCCATTTTTTTCTTCCTTTAAAGTTATAGATAATTAATATATAACAATGTAGTAAGAGGTGATTAAAGATTTAAAGTGGGCAGAGAGGTTGTCAGATTTAATAAAAATTCTTTTCCAGCAATTTCTCCCATCCTATACCTTGAAATTACATGAGGAGAAGCAATATTATTTCTTCTGTTTAATGGTATACTACTTTGATCTATTTTAAATTATCACCCATTATTAACACATCATTTTACAAATCCACCTCTGCATAGTCCCCAATACCTTTGTCCTGCTTGCAAGAAAAGAAAAAACAGTTAACTTTCCCCCAAAGTTAGGAAATAAAATTTAAAAAGTTTAATTTCTATAATACTTTAAAATGCATTCTATGGCTTGGAGTGATTCACCTAACTGTCCTGAATTCACATTTTTAAAAAGAGAACTGCTTGGGCAAGTCACTTCACCTTTTGGGGATTTCAATTCTTCACCTGAAAAATGAAGGGGTTCGAAGTAGATGATCTCTGAAGTTCCTTTTATCTTCAAGTCTCTGTAAATCTGTGACTCTAAAATATGTGCCTTGCAGGAATCCTGCAAGAATTAATGCTTTTAAAATAATTTAAGACTCAAAGATGAAAGGTTTTATACTAGTGCCAAAAACTATTTTTATCAAGCAAAGCACGCCAGGGAAGTCTGTTGTGCCTGGGGATAGCTGCTGTCAGTGGCATCCCCAGCACTGCCTGTGCCCAACACAGCCCCAGATAGTAAAAGAGAATAAAAAGAATTCCACAGATGGAGCCAGAAATCATAGTGAGTGGAGAGCACAGACATTCCTAAAACTCAAACAAGACCATGATACATGATAACATGATATATTGATAATATGTTCGTGCAAAAACTAGTGCTTACAGAGAAGTGTTCATGAAAGGATCTTGCCTTGGTGGCCTCACTAAGACCCATTCCCATGCTAGGGAAGGGGAGTTGGTGACATTCCTGTGTATCTGCTTGCACAGTGTATTCCCCATGACGTTTTATGCTAAACCTGTCCTGTCCTGACCCTTTCTGCCCTATCACAGCAAACCTGTTTGGTACCCCCATTTTGGCTACCTAAGTAACTAAAGTGATTATCCAATCATTGATTAAGATGTCAAGACCATTTATAAATTATTAATTTGATTTTTCTCATTTTGCCTGAGAGTAGTCAATGAGCTATCAAAAATTATAATTAATACATAGTTAGTCCAGGACTGAATACCAGGTCTATGACTCATAACCAGTAGTTATTTCACCACAGCTTATTATCTTAATATTCTCTCATCTTAATACCTCTCAATACTGGCCGATGGATGTGTAATGAATCCCCTAGCTGCATATTGACAAAATGCTTCAATGTTTAAATGCAAAATAAAAAATACATGGTTTAGTATTTGGTAAGGCCAGTGGAGAAGATATTGTAAATTAACACTGTAAGAGCTGTTATGAATTCTTCCACACCATCTAGGGATAATAAAGGAACCATGGCTAATAGACTTATCTCATCAGTGGATTCCTATTTTAATTTCTCCCTGGGTTTCATTTTCCAAATATGGAATGGGAAAATTAGAATTAAAACCACTGAACTCAGAGAATCATTTTTGTTCAGGGTAGATGAATGCCAACAAATTTAGGACAGAAGACAGATGTATGGAATATATTAGAGTAAGATGTCCCTTGAAATTTTATCTAGGTCTTTATTGTGTGTGTGTATGTGTGTGTGTGTATGTGTATGTGTGTACTCTTAATCTGGGCATCTTAGAAAATAGAATTTCTCGTGGTGGCTCATGCCTGTAATGCTAGCACTTTGGGAGCCCGAGGCAGGTAGATCATCAGATGTCAGGAGTTCGAGACCAGCCTAGCCAACATGGCAAAACCCCGTCTCTACTAAAAATACAAAAAAAATTAGCTGGGCATGGTGGCATGGGCCTTTAATCCCAGCTACTCAGGAGTCTAAGGCAGGAGAATCACTTGAACCCAGGAGTGGAGATTGCAGTGAGCCGAGATTGTGCCACTACACTCCATCCTGGGCAACAAAGCGAGACTCCATCCAAAAAAGAAAGAAAGAGAGAAAGAAAGAGGAAGGGAGGGAGGGAGGGAGGGAAGGAAGGAAAGAAAACAGAAAAGAAAAAGAAAGTATAATATCTGCTTCAATAGACCTTGGGTGTGGTCCAAAGTTCTGTACTCAGGTGATGCTGATGCTACCAGTCTGAGGACCACATATTAAATAGCAGTGCTCTACCTTTAGCATGCTTCAGAATTACCTGAAGAAATTCTAATTTTGCAGAGATTCTGATTCAGAAGGTCTGGGTGGGGCCTAAGTATCTATCTAACAAGCTCCCATGTATTTGATTGAGGTCCATATTTTGAATACTACTACTATGAGCATTCCTTTTATAATTTCATTTTTATTCATTTTTATTATTTTATTATTATTTTTTATTATTATTACCTTTACTAGCCACTCAACAATGACAATAATTATGCTTTTTGTTTTAGGTTAAGGAGAGTAAAAGCCATAAAAAATTTAAAAGGTTAAAATGAGTGCCTAATGCATACTAACATATAATGATTTTTGTTAATCTGTATGTTTCCTCACATCAGTAATCCTAAATGATGACAATTTTGCCAAAGTTTACCTTGCTATTGCTGACCACCAACCCAGAAGTAGATGTAAGTTATCAGAAATTGCTTACTGTGAAATTTTCAAATAAAATTTTCAAATAAAATTTAATAGAAAAAGCGATTTCAGGTTCACACTTGTTTGTAAGTGTGAAACTGAAAACTTTGCCACAAATTAAAGTTGTAAAAAAATGGACTCTATTTAAATAATGTGGGAGCATGCTCTTTTAAAGGATGACTGAACATGCTATTGTGACTTTACATCTGTCATGAATGAAGCAATCAAATCAAGACTGAAGTGAAACTGTTGATGAATATTACATGTGTCTTCTTTTAATGATTTGAACATTTATGGAGCCCAGCTGCCTACCAATGCGCATTCTACATTATGATGTATTGTCTGCATTATTGAATGGCCAGCCCCATGCATGGTGATTTCAGGGGATTCAGAAGCCCTTTATACCCTGGTTTTCTCGTGAAATAGTTATTTTACCCCTTCTGAGATTTTTTTTTCCAGCCTAGTGTAGAAAAAATCATAGGCTTTGGAATTAGGCAGGTCTCAGTTAAAATCCTGGCACAGATATTGACAGAATAACCTCTATGATTCTGCTGCAAAATGGCACCAAAAATACCTGCTTGACAGTGTTGTTGTGAGCATTAGAAACAATGTAAGTTAACTATCCGTTACTTAAGTAAAACGTTCGGCAGATAGCAGCTATTTACTATGGAGGAGCAATGTTTTCATAGGCTTCCCTGAGAATGACCTTCCCTCCAGACAAATCCAATGATCATGTAAAAATGACAAATGTTAATCTAAAAATATTGACACAATATATAGTAGATATGCAGTGACTATAATAATTGCATGGATTTCTGAATGCATATTTACTTAATATTTTTCATAATTAATTTTGGAATTTCTAACACTAAATGCATCACCTACTCTGAACTTTAAACAGACAATAATAAATTTGTATAACAGTGTAGATTCTGAATTAACTGTATCAGATATTATGTTAAGAACTAATATATACTGCATAGTCTACATCTAGTGATAAGGACTGAAATTGGAGAAATAATTCTGAGAAACTATATAGAATAGTGATGAACATTTAAAAATAAAATCAAATTGAGTCTTCAACTAAAAGAGACTTCTGAATCAAAGAAGGCAGATGGAAAATATGAAAGAAAGAAAAGAATAGAATTTTTAAAAGAGGCAAAGTAATTACAGGTAGTGCAGAATGTGGACAAATGGCAAGCCCTAATCATTACGGTAGGCATAAGATGAGACACACATGGGACATAAAATTGTGATTCACAACTTTGGGAATAAGAATTTCAAATGCAATTGATAAATGCACTGAATGCTGTCACAATGAATAGGTTTTGCTCAACTGGCTTTGTGAGATATCAAATACTATTTAAAGAGCTGATTAGGTGGATTGACATTTAAGAACAAAAAAACTACAAAATCATATACAAGATTGCAATTCAATAACGGGTCAATAAAGGTTAAAATTAAAACAATAATCTATACATTAGTTTTCAAAAGATTCATTGTTGGTCTCTAATCGTACATATCTGAATATGATTATTAGTTGTCTTTACAATGACTATATGACTAAATGCATTAACGTGTTAAGATTTTATTATCTATCACTAAAATCTGTTAAAACAAAAATTTCTGTGTGGTTATAGCCATTGTGATTCTTCTTTATCCCATAGAGACAGAATAATAGGATTTCAACCTATTCCACTACTTAATTTGTGATCATAATTTCCCAGAGTCTCAGAGTTCAATATTATAGAAAGTATTAAATAAAGAATACTTAGATTATTCCTAAAACCATGTCTGCTTTAGAATACAGACATGGTAAATTCTTCTGCTATCACTACTATTTAATTGCTATTAGTCTTTTGGAAATTTCTGCCCTTGCTACTACTGATCTCACTCCTGGTGTACCTCTGTCTTCAACATAGGAAAGCTTGCATCAGAGTAATGATTACCCCCATTCCTATTTATTTATCTATTTGTTTTGAGATGGAGCTTCACTCTTGCTGCCTAGGCTGGATTGCAATGGTGTGATTTTTGGCTCAATGCAACCTCCGCCTCCCAGGTTCAAGCGATTCTCTTGCCTCAGCCTCCTGAGTAACCTACATTACAGGCGCCCGCCACCACACTCAGCTAATTTTTTGTATTTTTAGGAGAGACAGCGTTTCACCAGGTTGGCCAGGCTGGTCTCGAACTCCTGACCTCAGGTAATCCACCCGCCTCGGCCTCCCAGAGCGCTGGGATTACAGGAGTGAGCCACTGCACCTGGCCATCCCCCATTCCTTTAAACTAGAGATTTGGGCAAAGCTTATGTGACAGGAGAAAAGAGAGCTAATTTTGACTGTGTGAAACATGTAAATTTTCACTGCACTAAAACCACAGCGTTTTAGTTCATCGAATGCTTAATGGTATTCCTACAAGATTTGTCAGACTTAGCTGGATTTTTGCTGATTTTCATATCACAGCTTTTAAGAGATAAGTCACCTTCAATAACTTTCACATTTACACAATCATCCAAATTTAGGAGCATTCATTTTATGCACAGCTTTTGTTTGCTCTATTCCATAGTCATCTTTAACACTATCAGTTGACAGTCATTAAACAGAGCCCAAAAGGTCAATTTCTTTTTATGAAGAAAGGAAATATTGTAAACTACAAATCACTTACCCATTTAAGAACTTAGGATTTTCATTAGATTTCCTTAAACCAAATCAACCTATTTGTTGAGCATCTAAATTATGTTAAGAGAGAAAAATTAATCAGTTCTGATTTAGGGGACCCACCCTTCCAAACGGGGCACACTAAAAGGCTGTCAAATAAGACCTCTAGAAAACACAAAGAATATTGCTTTGTGTTTTATCAGATCAACAAAACACTACATGCTACCTTATAAAACTTATGGGAAATGGCAAGGAATCTATGATCCTGAGTTCCCTTATTGATGGTCTTGTAACCTAGCATGCCCACTTAAAATTTTATTTTGATTTTTGAAATAAAATTATGGCTACAGTCTTACTTTACTGCAGCCAATTGGGTTATATATTTTTAAATAACATTAATATTCTTACTGATAAGTTAGTTGTTTTTATGTCAACATGTTCTGTATACTTCATGATTTAACTAAAATCTAACTGCTTAAGGACCACCATATAATTGTTCCATTAAGACTAAATATACATAGATAAAATGACTGACCCTTGTCTTACTGGCCTAACTCAAAACTGAGAGCTGAAGGAAAGGAGAGTTCACACAACAGTAGGTTAATTCTTTTAGATAGGTATGACTTTTTCCATTTGCTTTGTCAGCTTCCTATTTAGAATAAATATGCAGGCTTTGAAGAAAGATAATTCTGAATTTGAATCCAGGCTCTGCCATCTAGTGGTTATGAGACCTTAAGAAAGTTATTTATCCTCTTAGAGCTTCAATTAGTTTACCTAGAACCCTGTAACAATGATTACTGCCCACCTAGGACTTTTTTGAAGATTAAATAAGACAATGTATGCAAGGGTCCTGTCTCTTAGTAAGGGCCCCATGAATGTAAATTAGTATAATTAACATCATTAATATTAATAGCATCATTATTACATTATAATTCCTTATTAGTAAATTATATTAGTAGACAATTTTGTTTATGAAATTTGTTATTTTATTGCTTAAAAGCGTAAAGATACTAGTTATAGTCATAGAGGAAAAAACAACTACTAAATATAAGACTCAGAGTGTTGGAGCTGCTGAAAATACTGGATAGACTGAAGATACTGGATAGATCAGAAGAAACTGGATAGACCAGAGGAGAAAAAAACTGAAAGATGGTCACAAAGAGTTGACATTAAATCCATTTCACATTTTTCTGGGCTGAGGCTAGACCTGTCCTGAAACAAATGCCATGTCACATTACTGCACAGACAAAGACATAGGCATAGAAAAGAGGGGAGGATTGGTGGGTAGGTGATAGGAGTGGAATTGGCAGCAGTCTCTGTGTCTACCATGTCAGTGTTTTAAGTGCTAGGATTCTCTAACTCTGCTGAAAGCCTACTTTGGAACAAACAGTTCCTTTATATTTAATATATAATTTTGAAAAAAATAGTAGCTAAAGACATTATTAACGTGAAAAGATTCTTATTCACCCATTTAGAAAAGAACAAGAATAACAAAAGTGGTAGAACAGATATTAACATTTGTGGGGTGATTAAAAAATACATAGCAACCATAGAGCCTCAAGGTGGAATTGTTTCATTTCTTTCTACACATTGGATGTTTTCCTTGATACACATACTCACTTTATAACTTTATAAGTCTGAGTCTTTTTCCCCCATGAAAATAAGAAAAGCTAAGGGGAAAAATGCAAACACCACTTTTTATTTACATCATTCTATTGTCTCCTACTCATAGACACAAAATGTTTAGTTCATTTGTAAGCAGACTTGCTCTGAAAAATAAGTGAGTATATCTTCTCCTTTTTGCTTCCACAATCCCTGTTCTGCCCTGCTATTTTTCATTGATGTATATTAGGTAAAAAAAAAACAGAAATTGGTAATATTTCCTTGTATTTGAATTTTTTTGATTTTTTTTTTGATGGATACTAGACTTTTATTAAAGAATATTCTTCTAGTGCAGGAGTCTGCCACCTACAGCCCAAAGGCCAGATTCAGACTGCTGCCTGTTTATTTACAAATAATGAACTAAGAATGGGGTCTCCTTCTTTAAATTGTCAAGGTAAGAATATAAGAAAAGAATAATAATTTTGTGCAAGTGAAAACTGTATGAAATGCAAGTGTTAGTGTCCATAATTAAAGTTTTATTAGGACATAACGCTGCTCATTTGTTTACACATTGTCAGTGGCTGCTTTCACACCACTACAGCAGAGTCGAGTATGTGACACAGACCATATTTTGCACTCTTATTGCTTTGCACTGCTCTTCGGTCCACTGTAAATCATAGTGACACAATTATAATTCTACAACATTTCGGATGCTGTGAATATTGCTGTACCACTTTTTTTTAAAATTATTGTTACAGGTCATGTCAAAACCAAAAAATATTAGACTCTGAACGTTGCAGTCTTATAGTACAATGGAGTGTGGATTCTTTCATTGTCAAATTAGATGAAAAAAAGTTTGTTTTTTAAGCAATGACACGATAGCTCAGCTAAAAGAATAAAATATTGCCATTACCAGACTAAGCACGCATCACATCCCTAACTCATAGATAAACAGCAATCTGAAAAAAATAGAAAATTGTAAATGGAATATCTTATCATGACAGAATTTCTTCAAAAAATGAAATACAAAAATGAGGCTGCAACTAAATTTCTCAGCAGCTCACTTATCAGCCAAGCAAGGAAATCCTTTTGCTGATGTTGTAGTATAAAATCATGAGTGATTGCAGCAACTAAAGAAATGCAGCTAGAGAAAGTAATTAGGACTGTCAACTTTCTGGCAAGAATAGTTTCTCAAAGAATTGAAAACACTGTGAGTATATCAATAGTCAGCTAAAAATGAAAAAGACAAATGATCTTGAGAGGCTTTTCTTGGCTGTTGATGATCAACTCATGTTATCAATTCTAGTCAGTTGTTCCTTATTAGAGAAGTCAATGGCAAGTGTGAAGTGACTGGAAAATTAACCTCTATCAATATGCTTATATGTGAGAATGTTCTAAAAAAAGCCAAGAAAACACTAATTAAGCATGACCTGAAGTGGAATCTGCTAAGATGTGTTATAACTGATAGTGATAAAAATAAGTATGAAGCAGAAAATCACTTAATTTTCATAAATTTACAAAGCTTGTAAAAATGTAAGGTATTTAAACCCCTCGCTATGCATGTATTATTCATCAGCAGGTACTTTGCAGAAAATATTTGAATCCATTGTGTGCTATTGAACCATACCATCAACAGTAAATTTCCTTCACTCTTGCAGACTTAACTATCGGGTGACTGTGAGCTCAGGGCCCAGACTAATTTTTTTTTTTTTAATTAGAAGTACTCTTGCTGGTTGGGTGGCTCACACCTGTAATCCCAGCACTTTGGGAGGCCGAGGCAGGGGGATAGCCTGAGCTCAGGAGTTTGCGACCAGCCTGGGCAACATGGTGAAACACCGTCTCTACTAAGATACAAAAAATCAGTCAGGTGTGGTGGCGTGCACCTGTAGTCTCAGCTACTCAGGAGGCTGAGACAGAAGAACAGCTTGAACCTGGGAGGTGGAGGTTGCAGTGAGCTGAGATCGTGCCACTGCATTCCGGCCTGGGTGACACTGGGAGACCGAGCGAGACTCTGTCTCAAAAAAAAAAAAAAAGAAAGAAAAAAAAAGAGAAGTACTCTCAATCACTGTTATAAAACACTGAGCGGTTCTGAAATTAGATTTTCCTATAGAATTAAAAGTGTTTCTTAATGAACATTAAGAAAAGCCAAATAGTGCTTATATGTGAAATGTATATTTCAGTAGTCATTTCCACAAAAACTGATATTGTTTGAGTCACAAATAATGTCAAATGTTCTATATGCATTGTGCTGCCAAACATTAGAACAATTAACTAGATGTACACTCTTCTACAAATTAGTAGTGAGCTAAACTACTCACTACTAAAATTTTCTGACCTAAAAATACAGTTACAGCAGCATTTTTGTGACTATGATGAAAGTGCAAAGGACTTTTCATATTTCAAAATCCATTTAACTGCAACTGTGGAGTTTCCATCTAACATTCAATTGGAAGTGATTAATCTGAAATGTAATCACATGTTAAAAGTCAAATATCAAGAGAAGTATCCAGTAGAATACAAAGATTCCTTTTATTTAAGATATAAACAAATCCAATTAAATCATATGCTTTGTAGATTGCTAACAGTAGTTGGCAATAGCTGTGTGAAAGAAATTTCATAGATGAAACACACAAAATTTCATTCCAGATCAACATTAAGAGATTAATATTTGCAATTAATTTTGATGGTTGAGAATGCTAAATTCAAACCCCATATAGGAGGGTTTTTTTTTAATCACTGCTATAGCAAATTACCACAAACTTAGTGGCTTACAACTCCCATTTATTATCTCACAGATATTTAGCTCAAAAGTCTGAGTATAATGTGGCTTAACTGAGTCCTCTGCTTAGAAATCTCTTGAGACCAAAATCAATCAAAATCAAAATCTCTTGAGACCAAAATTAACATAGCTGTGTTTCTTTCTGGAGACGCTGGGGACAATTCTACTTCTAAATTCATTCAGATTTTAAACAAATTTGATTTCTTGTGGTTGTATAACTGAGGCCCCCATTTCTTTGCTGACTGTCAGCCAGGGGCTAATCTTAGCTCTTAGATACTCCAGACACATTCTTTTTCATGCTTTCCATGTGGCCCTTCCACCTCTGGCAGGTTAAGTGCCTCTCATGCTTCTAATCTCTCTAACTTATTTTGCTGCATCTCTCTGACTCCAGCTTCAGAAAGTTCTCTGTCTCAAAGTGCCCACCTGAATAATTCTGGTAAATCTTCCATTTAAACCCCCATAATCCTAATTATATCTGCAATGTCCCTTTTGTTATAGAACATAGTCAAAGGCTACAAGGATTAGGATGTAGACATATATCTAGGGCCATTATTCTGCCTACCATATCCAACTAAGCAAATGTGATTACCCAAAAAGAATTCCATTCTTCTTCTTAGTAGAACTATGTTACAAAAATTATACTCTATTATTACTATTGTATTTTGTTAATTAAATTATACTCTACTATTACTATCGGTTTTGTTAAGTAAAATATATGAGAATTTGTTTTTCTCTTGTTATATAGTTACCCATATAATATTCTCTATTTTGCCTTTTAGCCCATAAGCCTAAAATATCTAGCCCTTTACAGAAAAAGCTTGCCAATACCCTATCTAGTGAAAAAGTATAAATATGTATATATGAATATATATTAAAATATATATATATGCAGACTTTCTGGAAGAAAGTTTAAAAATATTTTTCCAAAACTGAAAAAAACAAAAAATACTGTGCAAAGATGACGGTAATTATATTACTTTTTTTTCCCCTGGGTAACTATTTATATGCTTATATTTAGTAACAGTTTTATATTAAATGATGTTTATTTAGCATTATTTAAAAAGGCAGAAATATGGAACTAAGCCAAACATGTACCAATAAGATGGTTAAATAAATGAGAGTAAATCTGTTCTGCACTGAATTATATCATAATAAATATAAATAATTATTTCATATACCATTCGTTATATACATTTCAGTGTTTTTAATAATGTCAATTTCTTATATTTTAAGGAGAACTCTAGTTATTTTTATAAATCTAATTGACTTAATTTTGTGGGAATATAAAAGAAGTGATTAAAAACCTTTGGTCTAAAGTAGTTAATCCTGAAATCAAGCTCTATAAATATTGTGTAGGGATATGGAGAAATCCTCAAAAAGAAAGAGCTAAAGAAAATGGCAGGGATGGCATCTTGGGAGTATAACTGAAAGTAGGAAGATGTGGATAAAAGAGTCTTATTTTTAATCACAGGGCATATGTGCTATTTGAATTATTTTGACAAAAGTATAAAAATATGGAATTATGCATTGTGTGTGTGTGTGGTTTCATCTGTTTAAGAAATATGTGATGGAGACTGTCCTATCATCAGGAAATCATTCCAGTTCACAGATCAGAAATGACTGAGGAATTGAGAGTACAGCTAATTACTAAGGTTGCTTCTTTTGACCAAATAGGCCAGAGCTTGAATAAAAGAAACATGGATTGAATGAATTTTTATAAGACCTAAGAAGAATATTTCATAAGACACATTTTTTCTTTTGACTCCCCTGTTCTGATGTCTTCCTTCTTCATTCATTTCCTGACTCCTGAACTCTGCTGGCTACAGAAGAAAATCTTAAGCCAAGCTGTTTTTCCTGTGGCAAATTTGACATAGGCATTGGAATATTTCCCCTGGATTCATGAATAGGCAAGGTAGGAGAAAGTCAAGAAATAGACAGTTATTCTTAAAAAGGACATATCCAAAATAGGCCAAGAACACAGAAAATTTTTCCACTCCGCAGCCTGAATATCAGGATGAACAGGGTCTTTGGGTGGGCAGGCCTGATTTTAAATTTCAGTAACTCCTAAACCCTGAACCTCAGTCCTAGCACCTGTAATAATGGATAGCAATTTCTATGCCACAGGTTTCTTTAGTAATGAATTAGACAATAAATACAAAGTAAATAGCCTACTGTTTAGCATAGAGTAAACATTCAACATAGCTAAGTTTCTCTGCTGACTATCATAAATTTTTCACACACAACTATATCCTTTTTAATGCCTACAATCATATAAATAATAGCAAAACATATCTATATACACTTATAGCTATTAAATATAGGTAAAATAATTTCACTCTCAAGCAATTATGTACTTCCTTTGATGTCAGATAAGCTCTTTGAAGGCAAGAAGCACATTTAATAATTATTTTATAACTTTATATAATATGCGTACTAATTCTATTAATATATTTGAATAAATACATTTGTTATTTCACTTAATCCTCACGCTAGTCTAAGAGGTGTGAGATTTTATTATCCCACTTTACAGATGAGGAGGCTAAAGTTTAGAGTGGTTAAATAATCTGACCAAGGTAACACCACTAGAAGGTGGCAGACGATGAATTTGAGGAATTTGAACCTAGATTTGTTTGTATCCAGAGTCTATATATCTACCATGCTGTATTGCCATTATTCCTAAAACAGAGCAGAAATGTCAGTCTTGCTGTTTTTACACTTATTTTTCAAGTGAATTCAGGAGGTATGCTGCCTGCTTTTAATGTACACATCCACATTTAATCTATCACCAAATTACATCTATTTTCACTTGTAAGTAACTCTCAAATTTTTTCATTTCACACCATCCTTGTGCTATTACCTTCATAGGTAGGGTTTTGTACATAGGAGTGTTTTGCACATTTTGGTTATTCAGTAACTCTTTGGTGAGTGCATTGAATAAACGTGGTTTCCATGCCTCTTTATATTTTTGTACTTGCCCACCTTACCTTTGTCTTTTGCTACTTCTGCCCCTGCATTTACACTTCAGCCATAATGAACTTTGTTTAGATCCTGAAGGTCACCAAAAACAGAAACAAGTATCAGAAACATACAATGCTAAAAACAAGAAAGGTAAGCCCCAGACAATCCATTAATACCGGGAGAGCTGAGGCTGGTGGCAGGGCAGCTAGGAGGGCCAAACAAAGAGGTACTTGGGAGCAAAAGGAGAATGTACACAAGGCAAACAGGAATTGAGACCCACATCATCAGCCACAAAGATCACGCCTCAAGATTGAAGTTAGCCTGTTGTGTCTTATCCTTAGTGACATTTATACTTCTTTTATCTTCCGTAGTTCTCATCCATACTTCTCTGACACTGGGAAAGCTATTCTAGAATAAATTAAGTAGCTATTATGTGATTATGTGTCAGGCATTTGCTAGAAATTAGAGTACAACTCTAGAGAGTATTAGGAATTCCCCCCAGGAAGCCTACAGTCTATGTAGGAAGTAGGCATGGATTACCTCAATACAATAGAATAAAGACTACACTAAATTTTACAGCTGCTCAGCAAAGAAGGGGCACTTTGCCAAAGATGAGGTCTCACAGAAAGACGTTTCATCACAGTTTCTATAAATGCCTATTGATTTTGCCTATGTCAACAAGATAACTAAATCCCCAGACAGTCTATATGTTTTCTGGAGATGTGTCAGTATATATGTGTGGCATGTGAACAGTCATATAAAACTTGGATATTTACTCATTTTGTTTACATTGCTTTTTTTTAGCTAAAAGGCTGAATATTTGCCAAAGTCATAGTAGAATTCTTCACTTTGTTTGACAGGCTGAAGACTGAATTTTTGAATGTCAAACATAGTCTGAGTTTTTTATCTAACATCATTTCACTTATATTTTCTGAGGAAATTTGTTTTTTCCAGCAAGAAATCTCTATTTGAAACAAAGTCATCTGCTGATTCTGCTACACCAGCAGTTAGGCTCTTCTATTTCTTTCCTCTCAATTTCTACATCAGTCTGAAGGGCAAAAAAAAAAAAAAAAAAAAAATCATCATAAGGGGCAGGGGTTTGAATTGTATAAGAGCAACTAGTTCTTTCCTATAATAATCCCAAATTGGCTATAAATTCTACCCAAATCTCTTCACCAATATACTATAATATTGAATGGGAAGTTATTCAGAAATCACAGTTTCAGCTCCTAGGAGCAGTGGTATATGAAGGGTTGCCATGGAGGTGGAGAGGTGGAAGCACTCCACCCCAGGTATAGGCAATAATAGCACTGGCTGTAGGAAATTTAAAGAAATAATAAAATAGACTAAACACTGGTCTGCTTTTTATTGTCACAAGGTATTTTCATTCTAAACAATGTCAGGGGTCAAACACTCCTCCCTACTAGATTAGAACACTCTCTCTGTGCCAAACCCTCCCTACAAAGTCCCCTTCTCACTGCCTTTTTCTCCTCTGCCCTACTTGGCCAGGGATGCTGTTACCAGAAGTAGGGAATACTGTACTCTTCTATTGTTGTTTTCTTTACAGTGATATGAATGTTGATATTTGATAATGTAATGATAAATACAGAGCCCATTAAGTGGCAACATCCCAGTTGGTTTCCCATTAGATGCCTCTTTAATGGTGAGTGTGATGCCCACTTTTGCTCAAGAAAAGTCTTCATAAAATTCTTTAATTTGTCAAACTCTGATGGGAGAATTGTCTTGTCAGGGAACGGGATTCATTTTCATGGTTACGACTATGCAAGGTAATTAATGAGAAACTCATCCTTAATAAGCAGGTTTCTCTCTGGGTACAGTAACATCACCAAAACGTCAGTTTGGTAACCAACAACCCAATTTGAATGTAAGCATACACTTTTGGGAAAGTATGCAATTTCTTTTTTTTTTTTTTTTTTTTTGTGATGGAATTTCCCTCTGTTGCCCAGGCTGGAGTGCAGTGGCGCGATCTCGACTCACTGCAAGCTCCGCCTCCCGGGTTCACGCCATTCTCCTGCCTCAGCCTCCCAGTAGCTGGGACTACAGGCGCCCGCCACCACGCCCGGCTAATTTTTTGTATTTTTTAGTAGAGACGGGGTTTCACCGTGTTAGCCAGGATGGTCTCGATATCCTAACCTCGTGATCCGCCCGCCTCCGCCTCCCAAAGTGCTGGCATTACAGGCATGAGCCACCGCGCCCGGCCAAAATATGCAATTTCATAACAAACATTAAGAGAGAAATATATTCTGGTTCTTCCAGAAGAAAGAGATACATTTTTAGAGTACTTTGAAGAAGGCCTTGTTAAAAACATTTCAGAAAAAAAGAGTTTCTGCTGAGAGAAAGGTACAAAAGGAAGAAGAAAATGAAAAAAGGAAGGAAGAAAAAAATGTAGAAAATCCTTCAGTTATGTTATAGATTAAAACTGACCAATTTATATTACTATTGGATTTAAGAAGAGAATAAATCTAAAAATGCTTTTAAAAATTTGTTGTACTTCTTCCCAAATTAGAAAATGTTTATTTAAATGACTAAAAATTGAATGTGCACAAAGCAGCATGTCATCTTTGTGCATTGATCCAATAAGACTCTGCACCATACTATAATTTGACAGGCAGTATTTAATCTTCAGTCCAGCTATTCCTCTGTGGCCACAATATTCCAAGTATTTTTACAGTTTCCATCTTTTTCCAGACCAATGCCAAAGCTTGTGTTCTTGAGTGGTGGGCCACTCCCAATCTTCAATGGCTCTCTGTTTGGTATTGTGCAAATACATGAATCACCAGGGAAGACAGATTGAGACTTGAGTAGGGAATCAGAGGCTGCTCTTTTTTAAGATGTGGCAAACCTAGCAAAGGAATCCCAGGAAATCAAAGTCTAGAATATCATAAAATCACAGCTGGAGAAAATTTAATCATCACCTAGTTAAATTCTATTACAGGCACACTTCATATTATTGCACTTCACTTTATTGTGCTTTGCAGATATTGTGTTTTTTTTCCTCCTACAAACCTTCAATTTGTAGGAACCCTGCATTGAACGAGTTTATTGGTGTCACTTTTTTAACAGCATGTGCTCACTTTGTGTCTAGATATCACATTTCAAACTTTTAAATTAATATTATATCTGTTAAGATGATCTGTGATCAGTGGTCTTTGATGGTACTATTGTAATTGTTTTGGGGTGCCTTAAACTGCACCCATACAAGATTGCAAACTTAAATTACTGTGTGTGTTCTGAATGCTCCACCAACCAGCAGCTCCTTCATCTCTCTCTCTCTCTTCAAGTCTGCCTATTCCCCTGAGATACAACAATATTGAAATTAGGCCAATTAATAACCCTAAATGGCCTCTAAGTATTCAAGAATGTGAAAGGAAGAGTTGAACATTTCTCACTTTAAATCAAAAGCTAGAAATGATTAAGCTTAGTTTGAAAGGCATGTCAAAAGTTGAGACAGTCTGGAAGCTAGGCTGAGAGAAGTGAAGATGCTTCAGATAAAAACCTTGAAGCTAGCAGAGGTTGTTTCATGAGGTTGAAGGAAAGAAGCCATCTCCACAAAAATGCAAAGTGAATCAGCAAGTGCTAATAAAAAAGCTGTAGTAAGTTATCCAAAGATCTACCTAAGATAATGAATGCAAGTGGATACACTAAACAACAACTTTTCAATGTAGACAAAGCAGCTTTATACTAGTAGAAGATGCCATGTAAGCTAGAGAGGAGAAGTCAATGTCCTGCTTCAAAGGACAGGCGGACTCTCTTATAAGGAGCAGATATGTCTAGTGCCACATTGATCATTCCCAAAATCCTAGGGCCCTTAAGAATTATGCTAAATCTATTCCACCTGTGCTAAACAAATGAAACCACAAAGCCTGGATAAGAGAACATCTGTTTACAGCACACTTTACTGAATATTTTAAGTCAGCTATTGAGACCTATCACTTAGAAAAAGAGTCCTTTCAAAATATTACTGCTGACTTGTTAAAGCAGACTAAATATAGCCTGAGAAGGGCTACATACTTCTATATTTGAGTCCTTGTGGATGAACTGTAACCTAGCTTAATAGTCAGACAAAATTGAAAACCTAACTTAATAGTATGCACCCATAACAATAGCTGAGCATTGGGCAATCCCAGCAGCCATACTTCAACCACTCATAGACTGCTGAGTGTTAAAACTGCATTCAAATAAGGCTAACACAGAGCTGTAGCAAATCTTGCTGTTTCTGTACATCACTTTACCTTTTTTCTCCATAAATTCGTTCTGAGCACAAGGCATCCCTGGAATATCTGTGAATCTGCCGTGATTCTGAGGGCAGCCTAATTCATGAATCATTAATTGCTCAATTAAAGTCTTTTAAATTTAATTTGGAGTAAGTTTTTCTTTTATCACATTGAAAATGCACCTGGTTACCCACCAGCTCTGATGGAGTCATACAAGAAGATGGTCGTTGTTTTCATGCCTGCTAATACATCATCCATTCTTCAGTCCAGGAATCAAGAATTTCAACCCTCAAGTCTTATTATTTAAGAAATAAATTTTGTAAGGCCCTTAGCTGCCATAGATACTGATTCCTCTGATGAATCTGGGCAAAGTAAACTGAAAACCTTCTGAAAAGAATTCACCATTCTGGATGCCATTACAACATTTAGGATTTATGACAGAAAGGCAAAATATCATCATCAATAGGAGTTTGGAGGAAGTTGATTCCAACCCTTATGGATAACTTTGAGGAATTTAAGACTTCAGTGGAGAAAGCAACAGCAGATGTGGTAGAAATAGCAAAATAGTTAGAATTAGAAGTGAAGTCTGAAGATGAGACTGAATTGCTGCAATTTCAAAATAAAATTTTAATGGATGAAGAGTTGTTTCCTATAGATGAGCAAAGAAAGTGGTTTATTGAGATGGCATCTACTGGTGAAAGTGCTGTGAATATAGTTGAAGTGACAACAAAATATTTAGAACATTACATAAATTTAGTTGATAAAGTAGCAGCGGGTTTGAGAGGAATGACTCCAATCTTGAAAGAAGTTCCACAGTGGGTGAAATGCGATCAAACAACATTGCATGCTACAGAGAAATCTTTCATGAAAGGAAAAGTCAAGAGATGTGGCAAACGACATTGTTGTCTTATTTTAAGAAATTTCCACAACCACTCTAACCTTCAGCAACCATCACCCTGAGCAGTCAGCTGCCATCAACATCAAGGCACGACCTTCCACCAGCAGAAAGATTACAACTTGTTGAAATATTCAATGACCATTAGCATTTTCAGCAATAAAGGATTTCTTAATTAAGCTATGTACATTTTTAGATGTAATGCTATTGACAACTAACAGGCTATGGTATGGCATAAAGATAATTTTTATATGCACTGGGAAACCAAAAAATTTGTGTGACTTGCTTTATTGCAATAGTTGCTTTATTGTGATGGTCAGGAAATGAACCTGCAATTTTTCTGAGATACAAAATATTAACTGTACTTTGTTTTGGTTTGTACATATGAATCTAAGGTTTATTGACATGGAATGATTTGACCAAGGTGACATAGTGGTTAAGCAGTTAAGTGATTAAACTAACTAGTACAAAAAAAAAAAAAAACCCACAAAACTTGATTGTCTGAAATCTTCTCCAGAACTTTAACTACTTTCCACCATAGAAAAATACTACCTCTGGGGAAAATTCCATACTTATGATTCATTTATAAATGGGACAAAAGTGAGTGTCTACAGGCTTTCTTTTTACACTGTTAAACATATAGTTGGATATTTTACCATTAGAATAAGAATGGTGTTTATCATAGGCTTTAAGCAAACAACATGCAACAACATAACAAGACTGAACCCACGAGTCATCTTTGATGTACCCTCTTAAATAGGATGAATTTTAGGTTATCAATTAATGCAAATTCTATCTAAACTTCTTATTACTTTAAGAAAAGATGTTTGCATGGACTCCTTACATCACTGAGTGTCATCTCAAAGATATAGTGAACAGAGATAGAAGATTTTCCAGGTGAATAATATATATGCTTATATTCTATTTAAATAAAGATAATTTAAATAAAGATATGCTTATATCCTATTTAAATAAAGATAATTTTTTAAAATATCAGATATTATTGGGCTTCCTTCCTGTACCATTATAAAGCTTTTTAACATAAATGAATTAAAAATCAGTAAGTCAATTCATTTGAACAGATTATAGTTCTATTTTCCATTTAGAAAGCAGTCTCCAGAAGCAAATTTGCTTCATACAGAAAAACTCAGCATCAAGGTTAGTGTTAGCTGCCCAAGACCCAAACATCCCCAACATCTTATCATGCTTATTCCTAAAGAAACTGGTTTAAAACAAAACAAAACAAAACAAACTCTGCATAAACTCCCCCATGACAATGTGCTCAGAGAGGAGGCTGGCCCCATTCCCAGCACCAGTGTGAGTCCAGATTGGCTTCAGCCAGTTACCACATTATCATTCCTCTCACCAGTGATTGATTTAGACATGGGCATGGGAAATGAGACTTAAGAGGAAATCTACTGGAGGCCTTCTGGGAAAAGCTTCTTCACTCTTACAAGACACAAGAGCTGAGGCAGCTTCTTCCTTGGGATCTTGTCTGTCTGCGTGTGTTGCCTGTGGAGCAAGCATGAGCACAGAGCTCAAGCTGTGGGCATGGGCAAGGCTGAGAGGAAAATGACCTGGGTTCTTAATTACACTCTTGAGTCTCTAAATTAACCAGCTCTATAACTACTGTTCTTGTGGACATCCTGTTATATGAGATAAGAAATGTCCTTATTATTCAAGCCAGTTACAGCTGCAGACATCCAAAATGCTGAAGACCAAAATTGCCTCTAAAATGTAAAACGTTATATCTCGGATACGCCCTTCTGCATACAAGAGGCCTGAGCCAAGCGATGAGGCTAATCCCTGGCAAACTCCTTAAACCCGTCACAGAAGAAGGTCAAAGAGCATCTTCTTAAAACCCACAAGCCAGCATTCCTTGAGATGGCAGTGGCAGAAAAAGTCTGATGTAAAATGACAAAAGGGGGTCAGATGATAGCCCTGAACTTATAATCAGGACTAAAGGTGAACAGGGCAAAGAATCCAGAAAGAGGGTGAGTTTGCTGCCTGATCATCAAGCTCATCTGCTCTTCTCCTTTGGCACAAAGTTAAACTGCATTTTTCAGCCTCCCTGGAGGTTAAGTGCAAATCAGAGAGATGCATGAAAAAGTGATGTTTCTCATGCATTTCAGAAGAAACCATCAAAACCTCCCAGGTGTGCTTCTTCCAGCTCTTTTCCCATTTGCAACTCTGCAACTCGTAGGCTAGGAAATGACCTCAGGAAGGACTTTGAAGTCGTCAGTGGAAGGTGGATGAATGACTTTGTGGAATCCAGGCCTGAGCTTGATTCCTTTCCTGGATGACCAGAAATATCCACAAGGAACTGCTAACCTTGAACAAGATAAAACTTTGTTTTATTCCACTGAGCTTTGGAGGCTTAGCATGTTAGAATGGTTAGAATTGGTAGTATTAGAGCATTAATTAATGTGGCAAACTTACTGAGTTTTTGTGAATACTGCTATGAGTGAATTCAGCAAGTGAATACATGTAATCTATATTTATGAACAAACAGGACCAAATAATTAGGTGTCTTATTTAAAACATCTAGGAAGTAAATTATGGAATTGGCCTAGAACTCAGCTATTCTGTGTCCAAGTCCAGTTTTCTCTGGTGTCTCATCCTGCAAAAGTACAAACTAATAAGTCCCAACTTGATTCTAAGTCTTGAAAACTCATACTGACCAAGATATATCAGAAAATATGAATTCTGTTTGAACTAAATAGAACCAATTAATGTATTGTTACTAATTGATCCCTAAATGCACCACTTTCAGCTTTATATTAAGCCCTATTTTAAATCAGATTTGCAATAATTATCATGTGATTGATATCCACTGATGTCTTAGTGAAAATTAACCTTCTGTGGGCTAATCTGGAATATTGCTAACATTTCCCTTCTTTTTATCATATAACTTATCTTTCTAATGAATCCCTAATAGTATTTGAGATTGACTTTTCACAGTAGAAAAATTGAGCAACCATGCTTTTCTTCCTTATTTTAAATTATTTTTCTTATTAAAAATACATATTTTTGTTATAGAAAAACAATTTTTAAATCACTGATAGACCCAGACTTTTCACTGTAGAAATGGGAGGTTGCAGGAAAACAAGGGAAAGGGGCTACAATAATCTATGTAGCAATAGATGAGAGTTGGAGTCATAAATATAAACTCATAGTTGGCTTAATATAGATGCAGATAGTTATATAAAAACCATTACAGATACACAACATACACACACAGATATAGATAAGTATACATCCATGTAATGTCATTGCTCTGTCAGGGATTAGAAGCAATGATAACTCAGTAACAACCAGCATATCTGGCACCCAGATCTTTGTTTGTAGTACCATTCTCCAATAAAACAAACAAAGGCTGCTTGGAGAAGTGGCTGATTCTAGGACTGGGATAGGACGGATACACAAGATGAGCCTGCAGCATTTTGTAGTACCAGGAAGTATTAATACTCCTAGAAAAGAAGAAAATACCCCACAGTAATGGAATATCACAGAGACACAGGAGGCAACTGAAAGAATTCCTTTCAGTGGCCAAAGCTGGACCAATTTAAGCAAGAAAGTATTTTCAAATTATAGCCCAAAGTAAAAAAGAAATATCCAGAAATATCCATGAGTCCATGCCAATATAAATAAAAGACTGGCTGGATGAATGAATGAATAAATAGAGAAAATAGACAAATATCTTGTGCACAAGATTTGCAAATTATGGACTCCAACCTTAAGGAGGAAGGAGGTAGAGCCTAACTCTCCACTCCTTAAGTGTAAGCTGCACATAGTGACTTCTGTCCAAAAAAACACAGTATGGAGGATAGTAAAAAGATTAACTTTACAGTGGAGAAACCTGAAAAATGCTACTTCAGTTGAGTGATCAAGGTTCACATCAACAGCGATAAGTCACTTTGAAAGAATGCTCCCTTGATATTATGTGATGAAAATGGCACTTTACCTTTCTGTTCTTCCTCCCAAAAATCTCTTAGCCCCAGACTAATCATGAGAAAAACATCAGACAATTCCCAATTGAGGAATATTCCACCAAATATCTGACCAATACTCAAAACTTTCAAGCTTATCAAAAGCAGGGAAAGCCTGAGAAACTGTCATAGCCAAAAGGGTCTTAAAGAGACAAGACAATGAAAAGCAATGTGGTATCCAGGATAGGATCCTGGAACAGAAAAATAACATCAGGTAAAAAGTAAGGAAAACTAAATAAAGTATGAACTCATAATAATAATGTATTAATATTGATTCTTTAATTTTAAAAATTTACCAAACTAATGTAAGATATTAATAATAGGAGAAACTAAGCATAGGTTATAAGGAAATTTTCTATACTATCTGCCAATTTTCTTTCATTTAAAGCTATTCTAAGTTCACCCACAATCCCATCATCTAGCAATAAACAGAAACATTCTAATGCATCCTTCATCTTTTTTCTATGTGTATATTTTTTATTTTGCAAAATGGTTTCATATTGTACCTAATTCTTCAGTTAACATTCAGTGAATGTATTTCCATGCCATTATAATTCTACAACATGATTTACATTTATGTCAGAGTGGTTCATCTCAGGTATATACCATACATTATTTAGTCAATTATACATTGGTACCTTTATTCTTCCCTAATTCTATTAAATTTATTGAAGAAGGAAGTGTGGGAAATGAAGAGAATAAGAAAAAAGACAATAACACTGACATATTTGTTTGTTGTGAGAAGAGAGTATGCTGCCTGATGCTACCGAAGGAAATGCAATGGGCTGAGAAGCAAGATAGCCAGAGACCAGTCTCAGCTTTACAGAGAACTCTGAGGGTGGCCTTGAAGTCACTTAATCTCTGTCATTTCTAGTGTCCTTACTTATAAAATGGACTTGATAAGTTATGCAACAATGTCCATTTCTAAAATCTATTACTGCATATTTTGCATAAAGGCTATTAAAAATTTTAACGTAGAGGATATAACCAAGTATATTTAATGTAATAACGAAGGTATAGAAAATGGACGATAGATACATTTCCTCTCTGCTGTATAGCCAAAAATTTCCCATCATGTGGCACTAATGGAATACATTATGTAAAGAGAGAAAAAGATCTGACAGTGGGATGCAAAAGTGACTCCACTGAAGGAGAGGAAAGACTAGTCTATGAATGTGGCAAAGAGATTGAGTTTGACTGAATACAAGAAAAGGCAGTGTAACAATAGAATGGGCTTCCTAGAAAAATTTGTGAATTTGGGAATGTTGTAGCATGGGCCAGATGGAGAACTACCAGAGATAATATAGAAGCTATTCCTGCACTCAGTAGAAATTCAAACAGAATGGCGGCCAAGGTCACTTTCAATTTAGAAAGGGCGGAATTTTTATTTAATCTTATATATGACACCTTCTTCTAGACACTTTTCCTTAAGCATTGTCGCTGTTTCTGAGCTCTCTGCTGTGTCATTGGTCTCTTAACTGAAGAATCAATTCCAGTAGAAAAAAATAAAAGGTATATATTATGACAAGGAGTCCTTTAGCTTGTTTGTATGCATAGATGGGTCCCTTTCTAAGTATCTAATTAAGAATGGGCACTTTCACTGTTATTAAATTGTGCACAGAACATCTCTTGAAACTCAATCTTTTCTATGAAGTCATTCCAAAAAGAACAGAAACTTTGGAAAGCAAATCTCCAGTTCACAATCACACTTTAGAGTTTGCCCTAAAAAATTCATATATATATATATACACACACACACAAACACACACTTATTAATATTAGTTTTTGAAGTTGACCTGATCTGAAGCTAAGGTCCTCATCTTCACACTTCTGGGTGCTGAAGGAGGAATTGTATCTGGTGGGGGTTTTCTTTCTTATACAGTGAAGGAGATTCACTGTTTTTTACAAGTGACTCCAATAGGTTTCCCTCTCTCTACCCACCCGACTCTCTTTTTTTTCAGGCAAAACTACCTGGTGTGTCTGGAAGTGTCTCTTTCTGGAATTCCACTCACAGGGGAAAATTAGCCTGAACCAGATGGCTTGAAACAGTCCTCATGGGTGAGGGGTGGAAGGAGACACTGGGAAAGGGGACTGAAATTAGCTTTAGGAACTTTCTGTCCTTTAATCTCAACAATACGGAAAGTGAATGTAACATGTTATGAGAAACCTCATATTGCCTGTAGATCTTCACTTTCAATACACACACACGCACACGCACACGCACACAGGCTACTGCTATTGGCAAATGCCTCCTCTCCAGCCATCAGAGGAAAGAAGCTATCCAGACGGTCCCAACGCACCAGGGATAGATGGAGTCTCCGCAGCCCTCAGCTGCAGCGGACTGGTCTGTGGAATCACAGCGAGGAAGGTGTTGCGAGGAAATCCCTTGCATGCTGTGTGGTGTGTTAAAAATGCAGCATCATCCTCTCTGCTCCTTTTCTTCGCTGAAAAGCAGAATTCGAGGGCACAGGGAAACTGGAGGGGCGAGAAGGCTGCCTCCTGGAGCCCTGGAGCTGTCTCCCTCCACGCCCCACTCCTTGGGCTCTAATTGCCCCTGCTCCAATGGGCCAGCAGCACCTTCACCATTTATTTCCTCTTCCATTCACTCCAGCGGGGAGGGAAGAGGGAACACAAAACTCTAAAAATAACTGTCAGCATCTTAAAAAAAGAAAAAAGCTTATCTGCCCCCCCACCCCCAACGTGCTCCCGCCCTTCTCCCTCCTCTCCCCCCCTCAGCCCCCCCCCCTTTATGGGGCACATGTCTGCTTCTTACAACACCGAGGCACATGGTTCCAGTTAGGCACCGAACCCCACCAAGACAGAGAGGAAATCCACATCTGTGGGACGCCCCACACGGAACCACCTCCAGCGAGGGAGGCCAGGGGACTGCAGCACCGAGATGAAGGGCTAGACCGAAGGAACGCTGCTCATGCGGTGAGAGCCAGCGCGGGAGGCGGCGAGGGCGCGGGGAGACCGGGGAGGGGGTGGGCCCCGCGGCGTCCGCCGCCCGCCCCCACGCGCGCTGTCGGTATTTGCCCGCCTTGCTGCAACTTGCTGCAGTGTTTGAAAGAGTAGTAGGAGCGCATGGAGGTGGGGCCGGGGAAAGACCAGGCGGAGTGGTTGTGGGGTGAGCGCGGAGTGGGTGGGGAGGCGGCGGCGGTGGGGAGGGGGGACTGGCCCCAGGGGATGGGATGGGGGAGAACGGGGTAGCCCGGCGCTTACACATGTCACATGTGCTTTTTAAGACGGCCGGGAGCGCCTGCGAGCTGGATCTGGTGGAGGATGCTGCGGCAGGTGCTTCGCAGAGGGCTCCAGTCGTTCTGCCACAGGCTGGGTTTGTGCGTGAGCCGGCACCCGGTCTTTTTCCTCACCGTGCCCGCAGTCCTGACAATCACCTTCGGCCTCAGCGCGCTCAACCGCTTCCAGCCCGAGGGCGACCTGGAGCGCCTGGTCGCTCCCAGCCACAGCCTGGCCAAGATCGAGCGCAGCCTGGCCAGCAGCCTTTTCCCCCTGGACCAGTCCAAAAGCCAGCTCTATTCGGACTTACACACCCCTGGGAGGTATGGCAGGGTGATCCTCCTCTCCCCAACCGGGGACAATATTTTGCTCCAGGCTGAGGGGATCCTGCAGACCCACCGAGCCGTGCTGGAAATGAAGGTGAACCACAAGGGCTATAATTATACTTTTTCCCATCTGTGTGTGTTGAGAAATCAGGATAAGAAATGCGTGCTGGATGATATTATTTCAGTGCTAGAGGATCTCAGGCAGGCTGCCGTCTCCAATAAGACAACAGCCAGGGTGCAAGTGAGGTATCCCAACACTAAATTAAAGGTATGCTCCTTCTGCATGCTTCTGCCAATTAAAGAGGCAGCACTTCATTTCTTGCCCTAAACAAGCAAAGAAAATGCAGAGGTCTCATCCTTAAGACTCAGAAGCTAATGCTTCTTTCATTTCTGGGGGGAAAAGATGGGCAACTGAGTGAAGAAAACAGGCAATGAATGGTATGACTAGATATTAAGAAATTCAAGGCCAAACAAAACAAATACCAAAAATAAAAAAAAAGAAAAATGAAAACAAAAGTTATTTCTGAGACCCTGCAATTACATCTTTGTTCAGGGTTAATAAATCAGTGAATGGAAGGGGGAGGGGGAATCCTCAACAATTTGTGGGATTTCTTTTCATTATGGGGCTCAATGTATTTCTTATTACTGATTACACATCCACCTGGTGTCATATCCACCTATTTACATCTTCAGCCTGGCTTGATTGTTAACATGTGGGGAGTTTGTGTTTTGGTGCCGTGTGTGTGTCTGAAAGCAGTGAGTTATGAATGTAGTAGGGATTCCAGGAATGATGTGTATATGTGTTTGCATAGCAAACGAAGCAGGAATTTTCTGTGTATAAAAATAGGAATGTGCACCTAACTGATGTACTAGATAACTGAGTCCAGTGATCTTCCTTTCCCATAAAAAATTCCAAATGAGAGCAAGATTATTACAAAAGCCTTGTAACAAAAGGAAAGAAAAAAAAAATCACAGTCAGCAAAATTTACAAAGAACGGTCATTTCAGCATTAAATATATTGTGCTGTTTAGACTCTCAATTTAAATTTTGTCTCTCAAATGAGATTTCTAAACTCATTCTACACTGTCAAGATTGAACTGCTGCAGGCAATGAGGCATGCAGTCTCCAGGTGACTGAAGTTTCAGGGACAAATGTGACTTCCAAAAGAGTCACTGCACCATTTGTCTGCTTCACCCTGTGCATGCCCAGAAGCTGCACAGCCAAGAACTCCCAAGACAGGTGTTTCCAAAGAAGAAGAATTTTTTTTTTTAATGTATGTGAAGATATGTGTGTGCATCTGTGGAGATAGTGGAATAGAAAGGACCCCAGTTTTAATAAATGAATGACCTAATATAGGAAATCACTAATTTGATATAGTCGGCATCTATACATTAAAGAAAACCTTTTTCAGGAGTTTTGAGAGAAAAAAATCTTTTTCCTAAATTGAAGGAGGATTTAATGCACTTAGAAACTAGAGATTCCTCAGGGAAACCTTATAACCTGCTTTTTTTTTTTTTTTCTTAACATGGTGTTCCCATTTAAATGAATCCAGAGGCTGACAAGGGTTTCAGCTTTACAAAGCTGAGCAGCCCCTTGATGTTTAGTGAAACGAAACAGATGATTTATCAGCTTTAAATCTAGGTTAGGGTTTGCCTGCTTCAAACTTATTGATGGGAGCATGTTGGATGTGTGGTTAGGCAGCATGCTTTTCATTTCCCCGAATCCTTTGCCATCAACATTATTGCTTGCTAAAGAAAAGGATGTGGTGGAGAGGTAATCTTCCTAACCTATACTCTTTTAATTGAGTTATTTCCTATACCAAACACCTGGAGTAAAGAAAGATTTGCAACTTTGTCATATATAAACTTCAGTTGGTTTTTCCTATGGAGTCAACTTTGTAGTTCATTAGTATGCATTATTGGTTGGGTCCTCTAGTGCTTGTATTTACAGTATCCTCCAGGTGTAAAATTTTTGTTCAATCAGCCACTGAGGAGATTTTGTTTATCTGGTAATATCATTATGCTATTTACAGTATAAAATCCCTGAGGTATTCAATTTACTCATTTAATAATCATTTGTTGTGCTCTTATGATTTACTAAATGCTCTCCTAAGCATGTGAGACAGAGTTTGGGGCAAGAAAAGCAAAGTTCTCACTCTCGTGAGGCTTAGCAGTAGTAGTCTGGGTGACAGAGGGATACCGCCTCAAAAAAAAAAAAAAAGGTAGATGTCAGTGTCCTCACCCAGAGTAACCTGCAAGCAGGAACTCTGCAATCTTTGAGTGCACCATTGACCCAACACCATTCTAGGCCTATAACAGGTGCTTCATGGAAAATTTATGCTGTTTGGTGGTTGATATACATCTTAGTAGAAGTCAGAGGGTAATCACTAAAGAAGGGAATCATTAATTACAAAGGTTAATATCATAATAGCATAAAAAGTACAGAAGTGTTACACATTAGCTAAAGTTCTTATTCCACAATATTCTAGTATCTATCAATGTTTCCTCAAATGTGTTGTCTTAACTCTCTCTGCCTGGCATCAGTGGGAGTCTTTAAACTATGTTTGGGTAAATTGGGCTTTTGAGATTTTCTGAAAGCAATGGGCCCTCTCAAGTGTTCAAACAGAATCTCATGCAATACATAATGTAATATTTAAAATATAATCTTAGGAGTACCATGGATGCCTAGAATCTTGTCAAAGGCTCTCCAGGGGCTCCCAGGATCAGAACTCCCTGGCAGAGAGCAAAATGAGATGGCCTTGTTTTAATTACATGTTATTTAAAAATGATTTTGGTTCCTGTGTTTCAAGGGCTCTCAAAGGATGCCTCTATGATGCTAATACACACTAACGTGTGAGAACTCCTGGTGTACAAGATTTGAGGAAAATTTTTATATGTATTTTTTTAGCCCTCAAATTCATTTTGCTTTCTCCTGTTCTACTGGGTCACCACTCTTCCCAACTCTGACCAATATGGAAAATTTTAGTACTGGAAAGTGCTATTGGTAGGCAGAAAATTAGGAAATTGCAGAATAAATAGCGGTGGCTGCATAACATGAGTATGAATTGGCAATTACTTGACATTAAAGAAGCAGGTCAGTGCTTAGGGACAGGCTGAAGATGTGTAAACACTGATTGACTGACAGAAGTGGTCAGAAACCTTTGTTATGACAACAGAAGGTCATCTTCCAAATATTATTAAGACACCCAGGGAGTCCTGGACACAGAAAGGTTTAGAACTTCTGATAAACATGATTATGTTGACAAGGTGATCCAGACAAGCAGGGACACAGAAAGGTGCCTTCCATGGAATTCCAAATAGAGGCTTAGATAAAACTGGTATCAAAAAAGCAGCCATCGACTTAGAATACCACAAAAGAAATGGTACATATACACGATTTCAAAAGCTGTGTAGAAAATATGCCAAAATCTTAAATCCCTACATCTATATGACATGACCTCTGAAATTATTCCCTTCATTATAATCTTTCTTTTATATCTCTCACTAGGCACACAAATCATATCGTATATCCTTTCTGTACTATTCACTTTCCCCACCCCAACCCAATCTAGTTCTGTGTAGATAGTATTCACAACAAATAGTCATTAATTTATTGATTAATTTGCACACTTATACTGCTATGTCACAAAATTATCATCACTTTTTCAACTTTTGTGGCTTACTTTTATTATAAAGGTATTCTTTGTATTCTCCAGCTGTCTTTAAAGTGCTTTTGACCCAAATATTTAGGGGCTATTTTTTTTCAACTATTAAAATATACACATCATACTATTGTATACAGTAATAGAAATGGGCAGACTGAATTTTTAAGTAAAATACTTAACATGTTGTTGAAGTCTACCTCTTGATTAAAGTGAGATAGGCATTCAGAATCTTTAAGCAACAACTGTTCTGGACTCTAAGAAATGTTTTCATTATCATTCAAGGAGGTCAGGTGTTTACAGGTAATATTTCCCTGTTTTTAGGTAGGCCAACATAACCTCACTTCTCCACCTGGCTAGTTTCATGAAAGCAACAATTCTCATATGTCCCCAGTTCTTTATTTTAGCTGCAGTAAAGACACAGGTAAAGATTTAAGCAGACAAATGTAGTCCTTCGATAAGGGTTTGATTCCAAGTCTAGATTCCAACATCCTGGCCAACAGTGATAGAGAAATAAAGCAAATCTATTTCCCTGAATCCTGCCATTCCCATTATATTCCATTAATAACCACACCTCTGAACAGATGTTAAAGTGAAATCAGTATGTACTTCAATGTACCACATTTGAAATAAGAGCAAAGATAGACTTTCCTGCTTCTTAACAGAAGACAGTGTTTCTTTGGGTACATTTTGGGTGCATGCTCCAGGTTTGGAAGATGTTGCCGCTAATCATTTAGCTCCAATCTCAATGGAACAGTAACTTAAGCCAACATGAAAAGTGAGGACCAGCATTACTTGGGGAAATTTTCAAGCAAAGTTATGCTATGGACTTCTTTCTCTAATTCTAAAACCGTATAAGGTATACATGTCAGGATCTTCTCTGATATATTGATTTAAGCTTACCTTTCTGACTGAGTAAAACATCACTACCTTACTGAATGTTCAGTTTGTATCCTACATGGTGCTAGGTGTTTCAAACACACATGCTATTTAATCTTTACAAGTTTTTAAGTCAGGGGGATTATTTCTATTCCCATTTTTATAAGAAAGAAAACTGAAGACCAGGAGGTTGGCTTCCTTGAAGTCCCCAAGCTAGTAATTGCTGGAGCTTGGATTTAAATCCAGTTCTGTCGGGTACTGAAGCTCATATTCTTAACCACAATACAATATTAGATCCCATGACATCCTCCATCATTCTCTGTAACGACAGCCCTTTATACTAAGAAAGAAGTAGGGCTCTAATTCCTGACATCTGAAATCCATGACAAAATACCACTACTAATGTTTCACATCATTTCCCTTACTTGCTCAGAGTGACTGGCTCATAGGAAGGTGACACAGAGTGAAGCTTCTAGTTTGGACAAATTCTTACTATCCCCTTACTGTGGAGAGTTTAGCAAATTCTTCATTGGCACAGGATTTCATCTTTAATATCATTTTCTATCAAGTCAGAACAAACCAAGGTAAGGCTCCAGGATCGGCTAAAAGTAGATTCCTGTAACCTGGCCCAAAGTTTTGAGCCAGTGGCTTATGTGCCAAAGAAGCTTGAGTATTCCTGGCTTCAAATGGCCTGAAAAAAAAATTGATGGGATAGCACAATATGCTCTAAATTGAGAAATATTCAGGAGACCTGAGTTCTATGAGACCTAGGTTTCTGTACTGGTTAGAACTCTCAGTTCTTTAAGGATCAATTGTGTGACATTAGGCAAGTCTCGTCACCAATGTAGGCATCAGCTTCTTTCTCTGTAAAATGATAGAGTCAGGCCAGGGATTGTCAGGATTCTTGTCAGCCAATGAAATTCTATGATTCTTAGGTACCATTCTACCGCATAGTAGACAATTATCATTATAGTGGATTTGGGGATATATTCTAGTATGTTTTTCTTCTGGAGTAAAGTACATGTGCTTTTTTCCATTTGAATGATGCTACTGAAAGACTTTGATCATAGCACCCAACTGAATTATTGTACATATTTTTCCTGGCCATCCTATTGGGATAAGTTCTTTTATTGAATTTTTCTGAGCACCCAAAGTGGGCTAAAGAATTGCTTGGCACTGGGGCCTAGTTTCTGCTCCTTGGTTTCAGCAAGGCCTTAAAACCAGATTTAAATCTGGTTGTAAATTTTTCATAAGTACTTTTTTAAGCTTCCTTTTATTTTCCTAAGTCAAGGATTAAAAGAGGGTTAAAAAAAAGTGGGGGGTGGGGATAGAAAAGCGTTCTCTCCATTCTTCTTCCCATTTACTTATCTTCAGCTTATCTGATGATAGTTTCCTTTAGTGGTTCAGAACCACCAAGGACTTGGGGTGGGGGTGGAGAGTAGAAGTCAAAGACATACACACATCATGATGGAAGTGTATAAGGAGACCAAGATCATCCCCACCCCACCAAAAATACCATACTTCTTTCCATGTCCTGACACCATAAGCAATAATGCACTCTAACCGTTTTTATTTTCTTAATCTTTTCTAATTTAAATAATTCTATATTACAAGTGAAGCAATCTTTATGTTGCATTTTTCAAAATACATTGTGTATGGAGAATATTTTGCATTTTAACCCATTAGCGATTACACCGTGATTTGACCACATTGCTTTTAATTCTCTTCTAGAATTGACCAGCTTTTGCCCAGACCAGTTTCAGATACATCCAGACATAGGCTCAATATAAATATTTTTAAAGAAGAAATATGAAAATTCCAACCTCCTAGTTTTGCCCAAGACACCTTTTGATTGGACAGCAGATCTATTTCTTCCCTAACTTAGTTAAACAAATCACTCAAGTCTCCTCCCCAGGGTGGAATCATGGAATGACTCATTTCTCTAGAGTGTTTCTGCCAGTGTGCTGGTGGACAAGGGTACATTTACAACAGCCCTGGCATGCAGAAATATTTAGGCAATGGTTCTGACTTAAAAGCATGCCAAATTGCATTGTAAGCCACATAATTAATTTCAGTTTGTTTTCTAAGACCTTGCTCCTCAAAGTGTTTTGTATAGACCAGCAGCATGAGCACCACCTGGGAGCTTCTTTGAAATTAAAACTCCTCAGGTCTTACAAAAGACCTACTGATCAGAATCTGCATTTCAACAAGCTCCCCAGATGATTAATATGCCCCTTTGTGTTAGAGACGCTCAGATCTAAAACTCAAGGTTGACCTCAGCAATCGTAATTCATGATGTGATTTGGAAGACTCATATATTGTTGAGACTGAATATGCCATAAGAAAATATGGTAATTGAGACTCTCAGCATATCGTTTATCATGGTGTTATCATGGAAACACCAAAGAGGTATCTGGAGAATTATCAAGAGGCTGTTCTACATTGAAAAACCCTCATCCCTATCATCTACAGTTGAGCCTGTCACCGGTTTAAGCTTTAAGCTGATTACAGTCGTTCAATATTTTCTAAAACTGTTGAAATTAAACCCAACCATCTCTTTAAGAAAAAAAAATCAGCAGCATTTTTCTCAAGTCCCTTTGCAGTTATTTCACAATAGTGGCAGCATTAAACCTTAGTTACTCCAATTATGTTAATATTATATGAGAACGCAAGATATGGGAACCATACATGGGAGTATTTGGAGGAAAATGAAACACAAAATTACAGAAGAGTGTACC
Organism: Pan paniscus; assembly: GCF_029289425.2. NCBI lineage: Eukaryota > Metazoa > Chordata > Mammalia > Primates > Hominidae > Pan > Pan paniscus. Next base: position 62,557,360 of record NC_073254.2, on the reverse strand, counting down.
TTTAAAGTGGCATTGTAATCTATGCTTTCTTCAGACAGGATTATTATGGAAGAGCCTCTCACTGAAATCAAGTCTCATTTTCTGTCATTGAGATGAATTCAGGGCCTCTGAAAGGTGCCTGATGAACAGCATTCAAAAATGAATGGATTGTGTTTAGTTACAGGATTTGTGTTGGAACAGTCAATGTTTCTCTTCTGGAGCTCCCCTCCCAACATGGAGAGACCTCACCTGGGATCTTCTAACTTTGCCATTTCAAAGGCTGAAGGCATGTCAGGCACGGTGGCTCACACCTGCAATCCCAACACTTTGGGAGGCTGAGGTGGGTGGATCGTTTGAGCCCAGGAGTTCAAGACCAGCCTGGGCAGCATGGCGAAACCCCATCTCTATGAAAAAATACAGAAATTAGCCAGGTGTGGTGGTACACACCTGTGGTCGCAGCTACTTGAGAGGCAGAGGTAGAAGGATGCCTTGAGCCTGGCAGGCTGAGGTTGCAGTGAGCCAAGACTGCATCACTGTATAGCCTGGACGAAAGAAGGAAACCCTGTCTCAAAACAACAAAACAAAAAGACTGAAGACAGAGCATAGGTTCTGGGTTCTAGAAAGCTAAAAAGGTATGTAAAGGGCTCTCATAGTTTCAGGAGGTTATGAAAGAAGATCAGGTATTCATGACAGATGGAAGTTTGTTTGGATGTTAAGGGTTCAGCCTCAAAGTTTACTCTTCCCTTTAAATTTGAGCTCCGTTCTCTTACCTCACCAGGTCCTTTAATGACATGGAGAGTGAGCATGTTCAGTTCTGATTGTCAGTGCAGGCCGTACTAATGTGGGTAAGACAGACATCGTGTGGGTAAGATTCAAAAGCCATTCACATACACATTCATTTAGGAAAATTTGTGTCTGCTAAGTCACATGCAATGTGTTGGCCACTGGAGATTCAGTGAGAAACAAAACAGATGTGGTCCTTGCCCTCCGGGAGCTTGAGTCTTGTTAAAGAAAGCACACACACACACAATCACATAGATAAATTCATAATTACAAATTACCATGGATGAAAAATCCACGATGCTGTGAGAATAGAATACCAAGTTTTGGGGTAAAAAACAGTTTTCTTGAGAAAGTGACTGTGAGCAGAGATCTGACGGGTGAGAGGGAGTTAACACACAGGGGTGGGTTAATGGTAGAGACAATAAAGAATATGATGGAAAGGACGTGGTGCCCTAGAAGCACTGAAGGAAAGACACTGTGGATAGAGGTTAAAGAGTGATGGTGGTGAATGCTGAGGGTCATGTAATGAATTTCTTGAGAGTCAGCATAGGTCAGGGTTTGTATATCCAGATTGTGTTACATCTCAGATCTACCCCCATTAAGTCTATGACTTTAGATACTTTTTTGTTTGTTTTTTTGTTTGTTTGAGACAGTCTCACTCTGTCGCCCAGACTGAGTGCAGTGGCGCGATCTCGGCTCACTGCAACCTCTGCCTCCCGGGTTCAAGTGATTCTCCTGCCTCAGCCTCCTGAGTAGCTGTGACGGCAGGCACCCACCACCAAGCCCAGCTAATTTTTGTATTTTTAGTAGAGACAGGGTTTCACCATGTTGCCCAGGATGGTGTGTATTTCTTGACTTTGTGATCTGCCCACTTCCGCCTCACAAAGTGCTGGGATTACAGGCGTGAACCACCCCGCCCTGCCCATTTTTTAATTTCTTTGTAACACTTCCCTCATAATAGCCCTTACCTCACAGTATTGAGTGTATTAAATCAGCTCATAATACCTTAGGCAGTACTTCTCATACTCTAATAATCATCTAAGAATCTTGTTAAAAATGCAGATTCTTCTTCAGTAGGTCTGGAGTGCGGTGAGAGTCTGCATTTCAAGCAAGCTCCCAAGTGACACTGATGGTGCTGGTACATGATCCACACTCTGAGTAGGAAGATTATAAGGTGCTTAGAACAGCACCTGGTTCATTATACATTCTTAACAAATGCTAGTGGGTTAAGTTCTTGAGCGTTGACCTTCAGCATTGACCTTCTGCCCTTATCCGGAAGACAGGGAATTACCTTCTTTTGAATTCATGATTAGATTTAAAAATCATTTTTGTTTCAACCCTCAAAGCTGAAAATCTATCCTATTTTTGGTAGTCCTCATTAATTCCTTAGTAAGTGTAATAAGATGGACATAGACCCTTCTGCCTTTTGCACTGAAGAACTGGAGCTGCCTGCAGGTCATTATTCGGAATGTGACCTCTCTTTGCTAAGGACAGTAAAAAGTAGCAAAGGAAGATCTCTTGGACCCTTGTCTCAGTGTGCACTGGGTCTGAAAGTATTTTCAAGATTGTATTTTTATGATATTCTAAATAGAGCTAGCCTTGACCACTTTCTTCCCTCTTGGTTTGGTGAGATTATGGTTCTTCTATTTCTCTGATGGTTCTCTACCGTTTGCTGGCTTACTTTCTTTTCTATTCCCATAAGCATATTTTTTTAATAATTTTTTTTCTCAGAATCCATTCTCTTAATATTCTCATTCAAGCCAAGCATCTGCTATTTTCTTCCACGTCTGTAACTTTTTCAGTGGCATCTCTATGCTACCGGTAACTCAGACTCAGTGTCTCGGTCATCTATAATTAAGTTTCCCCCACTCAGTCAAAACATGTAAACAGTAATATCTAATTAATCATCGGACCATAATCATTCTACAGCAGTAGTTCTCAAAGTGTAGTCCTTGGACCAGCAGCATTGTCATCACCTGGGAACTTGTTAGAAATGCAAATTTTCAGACCTAATTCGGGATCTGCTGAAACACTGGGGCTAGCGCCCAACAAGCCCTGCAGTTGATTCCGATTCCACTTAAAGGGTGCTCAGTCTTGGCTGAGTGTAGAAATCATTAGTGGAGCTTTAAAAATACTGATTTCATGGATCCCATCTAGAGAGATTCAGATTTAATTAACCTGGAGATGGCCCAGGCACTGTGACTTTTAAAGGCACCTCTGGTGACTATAACAGATTACCAATGCTCAGAACCAAAGTCTTTTTTTCAAATATATTTTCATTTTCATTCTTGGCTGTCTCTACCTGGGGCCTTCATTGTCATTTATCTATTCAAGTGACAATCTAATCTTTCTCACTATAATTTATCAGGCTTAAACCTAGTCTACATTACAAGATCATGTGAATCTCTTGATTATTCTCTTCCTTAACCAACACTTACAAGCACTTCCCATTTCAGGAAGAAAAAGCTACAAACTCCTGACCATGGCCATTGAGAACTTCCCTTAGCTCAGCCTTCAAGTTCCCTTGTAGTTTCAGTTATCATTACATCAAATGCTGCAACAAACAAAAACAATCACATCCTGAACTTTCCTGGTTTCTTATCATCATTCATACTCTTCCTTTGGCTTGGAATTTATTGCACAGTCAAAATCATACATATCTCTTAAAAGCTGAGGCCTTAAAGCCACTTTTTCCCTGGAGCTTCTCTAAGTACTTCCAGAAGTAGAAAGCATTTTCATGTACTTTAGAGGTAGGTAATTCCCTTAGTCTCCATCTAACTTGTGTTATAAATGTACAGTGAATCTCTACTAAAGTATAAGTGTATGTGCCTAATGAACTAATAGGGCATTTAGCTTTCTTAGCATAAATTAATTTGCCTGGGAGGATATAACCAGCAAGGAAGTCTGCAGGGCAAGTCCTTGAAGGAAGTTGTAAAGGAATCAAACCAAAGCCCATTCCAGTCAGTCTGATATCCTATGATTTGTCCAAGCTCTGGCTACAGAAAGACATTGAAAGCCATTTTCATGAGTGGTCCTGAGATACACGAGGCACAAGCAACAGCTTTGGGCTCAGAAAAAAAAAAAAAAAACCGCCGCCAGAAGAGGGAGGGAGAGACTTTTTACCCACCTGTACACAGCACCCATGTGGCTTCAGCTAAGGAAAGGTTGCAGAGAGCATATGCTTGGGCACCTGATGGGTTGCCAAATATAGCAAGTAAAAATACAGGACACCCAGTTAAATTTAAATTTCAGATTTTGTTTTAAAGAATAACTTTTTGGTTTAAGTATGTAATAAATATTGCATTCTTTACTTATCTGAAATTCAGATTTAACTGGGTGTGCTATATTTGATCTGACAAAAATGGCACCATGAGAGCTTGCAGAATCACATCTGGAGACTTCAGCACAGACTTCAGTGTCACATGGTCACCAGTGCTTGCAGTTCTAACTCACAGCAGTGATCATCAGCCAGAAGGTTGAAGAGGAAGACCATGAAAGGCCTAGTGGAGACTACTGAAACATATTCTGTAGTCTAAGGACTCCTAGAAATGCATAGGTGAAGGTCTGCAAGGGCCAGAGCTCCCATCATATTCAAGTGGGAATGCCAGCAAGTGAAATTTAAGTTACTCTTAATATGACCTCTTTTGTATACTCTGGCCTTAAGAAACCCGAGTTACATTTATTGTTTTAATATATCCAAGAAAGTACACTCAATTAAGATTTCACTGAATCCAAATGTCTTTTGTTTTATATTTAACTATGAGAAGATAGAAACTATATATATATCAGAAAAATTTGATTACTGAAAATAAATGACAGGCACATATTAGTGAAAAGTTACAGACTGAAAATATTAACAGGCTAAAACCTGAACCCCTAGACAGTATAGGTTACCCTTTCTATGTATGAAAAATTTCATTAAAAACAAAGGTGAAGCATACTGTTAACATTTGTACTATAGCACTAATAAGTATATGTGTTACTTAGAACCTTTCTTATTTTCCTTCAAAATTATGAAGCTTTTGAAAGTAGTCTTTTATAAAGCTTTTGAGGATATGTATTGTATCTCGTTTACATTTATAGCCTTCTCCACATAATTTAAAAACAGTTTTGCATATAAGAAAGCCTTCAGTAAATGACGGATGAAATGAAGTAAATGTAAATGTATTTGTTTAGGAAGGGAGTTCTCATTTAGTGCTGATTCTGGTTGCCTAAATCTGTTTAATTCAACATTTACCATACTTTTCCACTAAGAGTGGGAAACATTGGATACCATCCTAATATTCCATATGTAGCTCTTGCATAGTACCCTTCCTTCATGGGAAAAGCCTAGCTTGTCATTTCTTCTTCCCAGGAACTGAGTCTTTCTGTACAATTCAATGTAGGGGACAGTATCTACAGGGCAAAGACCTGGGTAGGTGAGGCAGAGCCTGCATAACAAGGCATGAGGACAGAGAGGGTAGGGCGCCAGTAAGTGCCCCAGGAGACAGATACTCACCCTGCAAGAACACCTCAGAGGAATGAGAGAAGCTCAGGGTTTGAACTAGTTTAATGACCCCCTTTTATAGATAGAGCATACCTCTCTGAGGGAGTAGCACATAAAGCTGATATTAGCAGCTTGGCTCTTATTTTCATTTCATTCTTTCAATCATTTTCACCTTGGGGATTGTTTTTAAGGAATTGGATTCTTTCTAGGCTGTGAGCCTTTAAACTTTTTTATTAGCTAATCACATCTTATTAGAGTATCTCTTACAAAGCAGTGTTCAAATTTATATTTTTAGAGTTAACTTCTCTTAAAAAGTGGTTTATAAACTGATATTATCTTACTCATCTTCCTCTTGATTGAAAAATATTTTGGTAATTGATAACTAACTTGATAAGAGCTTCTCACTCCCCATCTTTCCCTCTCAGCTCAATATCCTGTGAATTCATTGACTGGAAATTTATTTCCCATCTTTAACTATAAAATATACTGTTGTCATCATAGGTTGCATGTCTTTTTTATCCTATTTATTTTTATTGTTTTATCATAAACTTATAAGCATCCATTGACAATCTGACCCACTTAGACTAAAGCAACAAATGTTTTTACTGGGTGGATCCTGTTTCTTGATGGACTAGTAGGGGAGCCAGTTATTGATCGAGTCTGTCTTTAAAATTTTTAAAATAATGATGAAGTGGGTAACACATAGGAAATAGACAAATCTATGAATCAAATATCTCCACTTATTTGCTGTATGACTTTGGATGTGACACTTAACATCTTTGTCCCTCAGCTTTTCTGGGATCAAAAAATGGTATTGTTAGTATACATCCTGCAAATTTTCAAAATTTTTAGCACTTGGTAGTTTTTAAAATAAATTGTAGCTAGTTTATATTAATATAAACTCAGAATCCTAACATCACTGGAAGATTAGTAAACCATGTGATAAATCACTTACCATCCCTGCACTAATTCTATAAAAAAATTATTTCCAGCCTTTAACTATAAAATACACAGTTGTCATCATAGGGTGCATGTTATTTTTTATCCTATTTATTTTTATTGTTTTATCATAAGCATATTTATAATCATTTTACTGGTTGCACAAAAGTTCACCAAGTAGCTATGATGTAATTTACTTAACCATTTATTGGTAACTTTAGAATACTTCTGGGGCAGTGTTTTGGGACTGAATTTTACAATCCTTAACAGACATAAGGAAGAAAGTAAAACCTTCTGACTTGCTAATAGAAACTGTAGGGAAAAATAATTCTTGTATGATTTAGAATGTTGCTTTCATAAGTTTAAACTTATGAAACTTATGCTTCCATAAGTTTAAACTTTCATGTAAACTTAAGAAAGCAAAATATAAATATAGGTCAACAAGTTCCAGGGGACCAGTTGTTTCAAGAAAAACCTTGGATAGAAATTAGGAGGACCTGAGTTATTTATAGGCCAACTCCAACATGCTGTAAATTGCTTTGTTAAGGACTATATCCAAGATTAAGCTTCTAAGAGTACCTTGTGGCTTATCCTATTACAAAGTAATTTTTACTCCTTTTCACTTGGTATAGTTCAATGTTTCTTCAAAGAAACACTTCAGGAACTTTTCAATTATGTAATGTCTGGGGCCCCTCTTAAGATCGATTGAATCAAAATATCTGGGGAAAGAACCCAAGCATTGGTATTTTTCAAGATCCTTGAATGATTCCAGTGGATAGCGAAATTGAGAAATACTAAAGAACCTGAAACCGAAGAAAGATCCTCCTATCTTACCTAGCTCTTTTGTGGACGGGATGAGAGGATAAGGGAACACTTTAAAATAGGACCCATGCTGCTTTCTCTGAAACTCAGCTTCAGGCCAAGTTTGGGGTCTCAAAGGAGAGAACATCTGCCCTGACACCAGGTACCACGGTACCATTTTCCTGCCTGGTAAGTTGCCCCCATGGGAGCTCTGTAGCTAAAGGGAACAACTTTATCCTTTCCTGTACTTCCCTAATCTATAAATATTGGCTAGAAATATGGTGTCTTAATCAATTTGCTATGCTCCTAAGATGTCCCGGATTGCTTATCATTGGGAAAATATGTCCCTAGACACTTTAAAAGGCACACTAGTTTAACACATTAATGCAAGGGCATTCATTTTAAAAAGTGAATATGTAGACTCATGGTAAATATTTATTATGTTGATGATAGGGTCAAAAGTAAAAAATTTTCATAGCTTAATGAAGTAAAATATTAAAACTTAATATAGACTTTTGATTTTTATTAAATTGTTATTAGCTCTCTGATTTCCATCAAGATAAACTAAATTCCTAGGCATCCTAAGATGGTCAGTGTTTGTTTGTGACTTTGCAACTAATTTATTAATGTTATCCATTGTTAACCTATACTTTTGCTAAGCATATAGTAAGAGATAAGTATATGTCAAATTAATGAACGACAAAGTGAATTACTCTTTGACTTTTTAGCTGTCACGTTTTGAATATTAAAAGCATGATATTAAAGAATTTTAATCAGTCTTAGCTTAAACAAGACTTACTTGACATTCTTCGGCCGAATTGCATGTTTTCTGTCTCTTCACCTGTAAACAAAATGTTATACTCTTCTTCTAGATGTATTTACTAGTTTTAGCAAACCTGAGATCTCTCATTCATTCATATAAGGATCCTGGCTCCCCCAGATCAGTGTGGCAAGTCAACTCATATTCAAACAGTATTAACATAATATCTAATTAGAGGAAAAGCATGTTCATTAAAGTGCAATGAATATTTAAAGTAGTTCCAGCTACATCGAAGCCATAATTATCCAAGTGCCCTTCTTGGGTCAGTAGAAAGCTTTTCCATTAGAAGTCCAGTGGGTTCACAAATCATTTACTCCCTCTTTTATTATTTTTAAATGGCAATTATAAATCCCTTGATACATAAGGTGAAAGGATGTTTTCTCAGTTAATATGAGTGATGTAGTATACACCACTGGCCACTGATAACTGGAAATTTTATATTACAAAAGGAGAGCCAAACATTTAGTACCCCATTATCACCTTTATATTAAATACTCTGTCTTTGACAGAAAGGCAAAAGCACTTTACATAGTTGAATCCCTATCTGCCTTATATTTTGCAATGCCATATAAAATAGGGAATTAACTCCTCTTCTATTTACTGCTCTAACACACCTCCAAAGAGTTTAACGTAAGCATCATATTTTGTGCATAGAGTTTCACAAAATGTATCTCCAAAAATTGTGGAGGGTTGTCTCATCTACGCACTTCAGGGAGGAGCTCTGTTATATGTAAATTTCCTTAGTAACTTACTTACTATTTAATGTCTCTCCAGAAGAAAATTTTTTCTCATTTCTCTTTAAAACAAGCGATTGCTATTTGTTGTTCTTCTAGTGGAGAAGGAGAACCAAAGTCATTCCTTTTTTTTTCTTAAACTGTTCTTTACCTGTGACCTTGGAAATGATAATTATATTTTCTTAGCCTTCACCTCTCTGACTAAAAATCTCTCACACATAGATCTCATTCTCAACCTCCTACCCTTTTTGTTTTTAGCTCCTGAAACATTAAACTTTTAAGTTCAAGAAATTGATGCACCTCCTAAGTGCATATGATGTGTTATTTATAAAGATATCTAGGTGTCTTCTCAACTTTCTCCTCCCTGTATTTGTCTTATTTCAATGAATACTATTCTCAAAAGAGATGTATTCTGTGCTTACATTGTTTCAGACACTGTGCTTGGCACTGGGGTTATAGAGATAAGTCACAGGCTTTCTTTTTCAGAAACCTACAATCTAGTCAGGAAAGAAGACAGGTAAATAGGAAGTTAGCAGCACAGTTGGGTAACTTGAATCTTAAAAGTTAGTCCAAAATGATCTAGAGTTCTAAATAATTCAGAATTGTTGTTACATCAGATTCAGCCTCCTCAAGAGCTCTATACTTTTAAAAAATGGGCTTTACTTGTTGGTGAAAATCTTTCAGAGCTGCTTATCTCAATTGGTAATAAATGTTTTCTTTTTCAAAATTTATTCATTAAAATTGAGGTCAATGGAGAGCTGCTCTCTGCAAGCAGGGAACTATTTTGCTATGATCAGTTACTCTGAAGGTTATGAAGTCAGCATAAAATCCCAATAATGCTATAGACTTAAAAAATGAATACAAAGCAGGAAAATTTTATGGGTATGGACCAAGAAATATTAAGATGAAAAAACATGAGGGTTATTAATCATCCACAGGACCTGGCCAGAAGATTGTCGGATAGTGGAACTTTCCATGACCCCAAAAATTATCCTCCCTTTGGTCTTTTTTCCCTAGTGTGTAAGAACTGTTAAGGTAATTGTGGGACTACTTAACAAGCAAAAGTGAAGAGTATATATGACTTCTTTTATAAATCCCGAAGCATCCACAGCTAAGATGGTAAAATTATGAAGTAACTATAGCTAAGATGTTGAGCATTTTTAATAAGGACTAAGAACAAAGACTTAATTCCTACTTTTGTTTTGGGTAATACCTGATTTAATAAACATTCTGACTTCATGCCTATTTGGGTGATTTATCAGCATTTTTATTCCCATTAAACAAAGGGGGAGTAATTTTTATACATTTAAAAAAGGTCACATTAAATCTTTAAATCATTAAATCTTTAAAATTTGTTGATTAAAAATAATCAACAAATGTTATCTCACAGTTTACTGATTGAAAGGTTGTTTGCTGTGTGTTCCTGAGAATTGATGTTCATCTACAAATTGTAGGACTCCAAGTCTCTGTGTTAAGAAATATAAAATGAAAATGTGCATTTTTCTCTTTTTTCTTAAGGATTATTTTGTACTAGCAAAGTGAAGTACAGCATTACACAACTGCCCAATTAATTCAATTATCATGAATAGAAAATCTAGATATTGTTATCTGACTGTCCTATGACAGCACTTTTGTTTTAGTTATCTCAGTAATTATTTGGCTCTGTATTTTGTTTCCTTTAATGCACACACAATAAGACTTCAGGTTGGGAAGTCTCTTTCTTTAAATTTTTTGAAGACAGGGATAGGTCAAGTCTCATCTGATATGGATCTATGGGAGCAGTTCCACCATGTAATGGTGGTGTGTGCTCAATGGACCAAATGCTCCATGTCATTTGGAACAGGACCTGCTCCAAATAATGTGCATGAATTTATTTGGTTGTCACCAACAGCCCTTAGAGCACTATATTATTCTCATTTTTACAGTGAGAAAACTGAGGCACAGATAGTTAAGTAACTTGTTAAAGTCCACTCAGATTGGATGGATCCAGTATTCCTACTGTAGCACCTACATTCTTACTCATTCCTAAAGCATTGACCAGCCATATAGTCCCCTCAGTCTTCAGTTTCGTTGTCCATAATATATCTAAAGTTGTTTTTGATATTTTTCATGGGAAACTCAAGATTAAAAGTGGAAAAGGATTTACTGTATCATCAAATTCATTCTCACTTAGAACTAATAAAAGTATATTCCCTATAGCATTTTTTCCAGAAGCAATTTAGTCAGTTTTATTAAGTTCAATTTATGTGCGCATCATGTAATTGATCGAATTTCTGCCACTTTTCTTGGAATACTCATCTGAAGCCCTAATAAACCTGACTAATATCGTGACACTTCTCTATTATAAAACTATTTCTCTTTATTATGATGTTACATTATTCCTTTTTCTATTAACAATGTAGAATGACCTTACATAATTCTTCTTTTCTTAATAAGCCATGTTGATACCTAGTTTTCATTAACAGGCTAGAAATCGAAAAACACAACTTGGCTTTGTAGAATAGAAGCCAACGTAAACAGAAACATATTTGATGTAGTTTTACATTGAGGTCTTTCTGCCACAAATTTTGACTGGGGGAAACTGGTAGCCAAAGTTTTTCTTATCTTATTTAATAATGACTACTCTGAGAGTACCCAAAATATTGAAGATATGGTGAATAAACATTTATGGAGTCCTTACTGATAGTAATAGATTGTGTGTTACCAAAGCAGTATGAAATAGTAGCTCAACCAGCAAAGAATTTACGATGTAGTTCACATGTCACATATATACAGAGAGTCTACAAGGCAGTAAGTGCCTAATGAGGGATGCAAGCACTACTTGCTATGGATAGGAGTTTAGAGGAAAAATGGATCACCTTTATCTTTCCCCAAGGCTTTTAGGATGAAGTGAGATTTGAGCTCATTCCAAAAACAAAGGTTGGAATCAGGTGGAGAAATGCAAGAACACTTTGCACAAAAGAAGAACCAGTCTTTAGAGCATGCTCACTTGGGTAGTAAATCAACATTTTTATCCTCATTAAACACATGAGTGCATTATTTTAGTTTTGAGAGCTAGGCAAGGTAGGCTAATTAAAGACACAGAAAGCCACCTTGGAACAGCCCAGTGTAGGACCCTCAAGTATTTCAATATTTCAGAGAACTCGAAACATGTGTAAGTTCTCTAGGTCAGGGTTTCTTGACCTTGGCACTATTTGGGGCCAGATGATTCTTTGTTGTGAGATTGCCCTGTGCATTGTGGGATGTTTAGTAGCATTCCTGGCCTCCACCCTCTAGATGCTAGTAGCATCCTCCTCCTCCCCCAAGTCGTGAAAAACAAAAACAAAGTCTCCAAACATTGCCAAGTGTCCCCTGAGGCACAAAATTGCCTCCTGTTGAGAACCACTGCTCTGGATCTATGAACATTGAGTGAAATAGTTCTCACAGATTTCTCTGCCCACAAGCCATCAAGAAAATCGTCTTTGTACCTCATCTAAATCCCTCACAGTGAATGTTGTCAATTATCTTCTTCAGTGGTCTCAGAATGTGTGCCTTCCATGTCAAAAGTACACAGGCCACTTGGCAGGAAGCCAGACTCTACTCTATGGAGAATTTCTAGGATTCCCAGTGAAAGCCACTAAGAAACACTCACTAAAATATATTATCCACTGAGGAAAAACTCTCTAACCTTGTTCACTTGTGAAAGTTGTAGTCCTATTTAGATTAGAAACCTATTTCAATTGTAAATCCTGTTGGTCTGGGAAGCTCAGCATTTAGGAGAGAACACAGCTGGTGCTTCCTGGATGTTAAATAATTCATCTTCCTCATTTTGGAGAGTCAGAAACAGCAAGCTGAGATGCTAAATCCTCAGTAATACTGCAAAACCTAGTCACTGGCACAAAGGAGGGAAAAGGCCTACTAAATCACAGAGGCCATCCTCCACAGCCTTAGGGGAAGCTGTAGAAAAAATGCTATTTGCTAACTTGATTTTTCCCCATTTTGGCAACATAGGGAAGATAGGTTGCCCTGAGAGAGTTTTGTGAAACTCAGTTAAACAAAATCAGCCTGTTATATGTCTCTCATGCAGACAGTTCATTTTTCAAGTGAAGTATTTTGAACTTTCTAAAAAATATTTTCCCCAGAGATTAGAAGATAATCATGGAAAATGGGGAACCACCTGCTCAATTGCAGTTAGTAGAAAATAGATGACATTTGAATGACTGCTTGATGATAAATATTTCTCATTAAAGTTTCTATTCTCACATTTGGCTATTTATTGCATAATCTATTTTGGGCCAAATTTTCCTAGTACCTGCTTTAAGTGCATCTAGCATTTTCGTACAACCCTGGAAACCACATTAAATTCTCCAAAATGCTCAGCTTCTTCAACAGTGTTTCACAACAGTTCATTACCCCTTTTTCAGGTAACTAGTAATCTTAGAACTTCTATTTCTGTTCTATGAAAGGGTTTTTTTTTTTTTTACTAGAATGCTTATTTTATATCTTAAGGACACAATATCTATTTTCATATGTGAGAGAATTCCTATGTGTACTATTACATTTGTATGCTCTTATCTTAGTCATATCAGGCTGCTGTAACAAAAATACCATAGACAGAATGACTTAAACAACGAAGATTTATTTCGCACAGTTGTGGAGTTTGAAAAATCAAGACCAAGGCACTATCATATTCATGGTCTGATGTGGGCCCCACCCCCTGGTGCATAGACTGCTCTTTTCTCTCTCTGTCCTCACATGATAGAAGGGGCAAGGGAGCCTTCTGGGGCTCTTTAATAAAAACACTAATCTCATTCGTGAGGACTCCACCCAGATTACCTAGTCACCTCCCAAAGTCCCCACCTTCAAATAGCATCACATTGGGGATTAAGATCTCAATATACTAATTTTGGGGAGAGATAAACAGTCCATAGCAGCTCAGTTCAACCAAGTTGCATTGATTATGGGGCTCTCATGAGAATTTACAATGCTGAATGATCTCAAAAATCATTATGTTTGGATATGTGCTGCCTAACTGGTTGACTCTATAAGACATAAACAATCAAACACATTTTTTCATTGGTCCAGCTATGTAGTTTTGCATTTAGGTCCACTGAGAGTAAATGCAGAGAAAAGTAAAAGGTAATAATAGAAGTCTATGTGCAACCATTGTGGTTATCAAAGCAATGCAAGTTTCTAAGTGATAATTAGAGGGGGATTTTCTTGGGGTATATAAATAGATAAAAATTGAATTTCCTAACTGGAAGCTGGCCAGGAGTGGTTTGTAACAGCTATATTCTCTTGAAAAAAACACTACAGTCATTAGAACAAGAGAAGGGAAGGGAGAGCGTTCTACCAAATAAAATCTCAGTTTTGGTTCATTTATTAAACTTTATTCTCATCTCGTAAGAACAAAGGGGGAAAAAATCATTCTGGTGATTGGACCTATGGGCCAGGCAACCTAATATTCAGGCTCTCATAGTGAATCCAAGACATTGCAAGCAATATTCAGTTTATGACAGTGGTGTCAGAGGAGGTGTTATGAGCATCCACACTGTTTTTTCCTTCATGATATTTTCTTCAGAAAACATTTAGAAGTTAGGAATATAACCTGATCTACTTATAGCTTCTTAATAACCCAGATTGCTTTAATATTCCCCAAAGAGGAACAATTTAATTAAAACAAGCCTCAATTTTAATACGTTTCAAATATTTCTTCCTGGGGAAACTTTATTTTATGTGCATTTTATTTTATTTGAAAATTGACAAGTTGTATAATAAATTAGATGTTATACTGCAGGACAAGATATGTATTATTAAACAAATTGCAGGACCTCTTAAAAGTCAGAACAATTGAGAAAGCTGTTCCAAAATAATATCAGTAAGTTTAGAATTATATAGAATAAAAACTGAAATTGCTGAAGAAGTTTAAAATAAGGGTCCATGGAAGTAATATAGATAATACATTTCAAACAGTTGTTTATAACTAACATTAAAAAGTAGAAAATAATCAATCCATCCTATTAATTGAATATATATTCATTCAATTTAAACTGAAGTCATGGTACTGAGACCATAACTGACACTTCTAATTCTATCAGAATCCTATTAAGAGGAGACTGGGAGAATTCACTCAAAAAGCTTCATAGGAACAGTGCTTCCCCCAAAAGCTACTTGCATCTTCAGTTATTTTGTTTCCATAAAGGAGCAGCTCCAATACGAATGAGTGATGTAAGAAGACTTAAATGTGGGCAAATGTCTGGGAATCAGTGGCCCAACAGTATACAATGAAAAGGTCTTAACCATGAAGGAATGACATTAAAAATTAGCTAAAGTAAACTCGTTCAGAGATAGCAAGTTTTAGGATTATTTTCTGATTTGTTCTCCTAAGTAACTTACATTCATTTGTCCCCTGGTATTTACTCTCCAATTTTCCTTTTTCACTGGATGTCTGAATGTCTAGTTCCAACAAATTGTTAAGTAAAGAAGCTGGCAAAGTCACAGCTTATACCAAGACATGGCAAGTGTTAAGAATATAGCTAATATTCTTGATATGGATTTTAAACACCTTGTTAAAATTTTGTTTAGCCATTGATTTATTCAACAAACATTTCAGTGAGGATCCCTTATATACTTGAACCTATGCTGGACCCTGAGGGAATGAAGATGCGTTAAAGTCAATCTCTGTACTCAAAGCTGCAGAGCTGAGTGGGAAAAAAAAAAAGAAAAAAAAAATCTCTGGAATCAGATCAACTTGGAATTGCATCCTGGCCTTGTTACTTTATAGCTGTGTGATATTGAATAAATGATGTTATCTCCAAGGCTTTGCTTTCTTATTTTAAAATGGGGATAATTATAGGAAATATCCTATACATCACTGGAAGGACTGAAATGAGACATGCTTTTCAGTGTCTACAACAAAATAAGAAATGAGTAAATATTAGCTCTTATGCTCTGAAGGGAAGAACAATAAATAAAAATAAATTCAACAAAACCATAGAGGTCTCTAAAGGGGGAGTGCTAGGCATCTGTTGTCACCTTATGAAAAAGAAGAATGAAAATGAGCCATCTTTTGTGGGTAGAGGCATTGCTAGAATAATCAAAACCTGAGATGTTAGAAATATTACGACTCAAACACTTTTAAATGTGATCAAGGAATTACTCTATTTCTCACCTCTGCTGTTAGAGGAGAGAATGGAATCAAACCATAGTAAAGGATTAGGCCAAAGAAAACTTTCTAATTCTAAAGGTTGTTAGTAAAAATTAATCACTCCACAAAACATATTTTTAGAAGTACAGCATGCAGTTGTCTCTCCTGGATAATTTAGATGCAGGGCCGACTGGAGCCAGAGGGGTAAAATCTTGAGGATCTTCCTCTCCTCCTGTGATTGATGTAGGGATGATATGCAGAGTTGACAACTTATAATAACCATTGTGGCAGAGATGGAAGGGCTGTCATAAAAGGTCTGGAGGCATAGGTGGCAGTTGTATTTCTATAAGAAATGGGGCATATTCTGTAATGTGTGGGATTGCATAATCTTTCAAAGGTTTGATGTGGAAACACTAAGATATAAATTCGGCTTGCAAATTCTACCTAGAATTGTAGCCTCTAAATCTTATGGTGCTATTCCATTGAAGTTCAATGGTATGAATGCTGTTTGACAGGATTTTGAGGACTTCATCATTTGGAATCCATGCCAAAAATATTTGGAGATTTAAACCTCAAAATTCCTATCTTATTCATTTCAATAAAAGAGGATTCTTAGCATGATAAAAAAGTGGGAATAAATAAAATTGGAGCATACCAATACCTGTTTTTCATGCTCTAGGCCAAGTGTCAGTAAACTGCATAAACAAATGAGCATGGCTGTGTGCCATTAAGACTTTATTTAAAAGAAAAACTGGCAAGGGCTAGGTTTGTTTGGTGGGCTGTACATTGCCAACCCCCACTTTATATTAAAAAACACAGTGTCACTCAATCATTATTTTTTCAAAAATGATAAATAATGTTTTCCTTCTACTGAAAAACAGATACCCTCAGCTCCAAGTTTGCGCTGTAAATCTGTTTTCTTTCTGTCTTCAAAATGTTGCATCTACAACTGCACTTCGACAGGAAGACTCAGATCTACAAAGAAAAAAATAGACAAATGTATTACAAGTTTCTATTACATACTTGCATTCAATTTGGAAGTAATTTGTGGACACTAAAAGACTGGATGAAAAGAATGTAGTTCCAGATAACAGCAGAATACCCTCATGGTGTGTCAAAACTTTCTGACAGGAGGGAGTAGAAAATGTCAGATTCTTCCTCTTTCATGCAAAAAAATTGCTCAGTTCATGAAACTGCCTTAGGATGCAAGTACAAAAATTAAAATATTAATGAAAATACACAAAACAGCAGCTTTCAACACCCCCCACCAGTCTCAGGAAAGAATTCATAAAATAAGAATTTCACTGGGTCCTGTAATGAGGATCAATTGGGAAAAACAAGGTTCCTATTCTTATTCATTTCTCCTATTCTTCCCCTCAAACTTCACAGTTTTTACGTTCTAATTCTCATATACTGCAGGCAATTTTACTTTAGATTTTGGATCAAGGGTCTAAACCTGAAAACTCTCTGCTTCTGCCTCCAGGTTAAATAGCATCTTGTCTTAAGATCTGCTAGAATTCTGTATAACTTTTACAGTGCATCTGATAAGCTTTATCCCCTCCAGGAGGCAGACAGCCTCACTTTTATAAATACTTGGCATCTGGAAGCATGTTTTTAATTTTTGAATATTGCAATGAGCTTGGCACCTATTTTTGGTGGCATTTCTTAGAGACATTGTACATAGTCAGAACAGCAAGCACAGGCATTTGAATTTAAGGAGTGATAACATTTTTGGGTTTGAGACTGTATCCATGCTTTGCTGTTACAAAGAAAATGCATTATAGCAAATGACTTAAACTAAAAATAAAGAAATTTGCAGAAAGGGCAAATGTACTTAAGGTAAAACTTTGAGATTAAGATAAAAAATAGTGAGATAACAGAATCTTAACATTCTAAATTACAGTCTTGATTTTGAAAGTCAAAAAACGCTGCCTTTCAGCATAAAAATAATTAAGTATTTTATAGGGAGTGAATAATAATTCTCTAGTAATTCTATGAGGTGTATGTTTCAGATTGACATCTGGACATTACTAATATTGTAAATACAGAGGAGAACAGTTTGGAGAAGAAGGTTAGATTTGTTGAAAAACCATTCTGGGAAGTCTTAGAATCGATGTGGAAATTTATTGAAATACTTTTGTGTATTTCTCCATATTAAAGGTATGTTCATACCTTCTAGCAGTGAATACATTTAATACATCGGTTTGTGTGTGTGTTTGAGCCTTTTTCAAATGCACTGTGTTTCTCTCATTTCTCCCAGCTCTAATGTTTGTTCCCCAGTATTATCAACATAGTCACCGATACTGTCTCTCTGTTCTGTACAGAATGGAAATCCAACAGATGATTACGTTTGATACATTAGCTGGGGACTAGACCCAAGACCACAAAGATTCATCAGAAATCTGAGCAGACCTTGCTTTGGCTCTTTCTTTTTGGCTACTATTCCTAGGTAAAAATTAAGGCAATGGGAGAAGTCAGGTAACTGTCTGAGGTGCTGGATTTTGTTGGCAGTAGTTTCTGATTAATCACCTTATTGATAGATGTAATATTTATTCAGTTTTCAATATCAGATGTCTGCCTAATGTTTTGACTAAAGCAAGACCTAGAAACTGCAGAATAGAAAGAACTGCAGGGTAGAAAAATAAGAAAACTGCAATGCAGTGGCCTGGGAAAGTTGACCAAACGATTGGTCAAGCAAACAGCATCTTGAATAATAAAATTGGGTCAGCGTCTTGGTTGGAAAGGGCATTCTGATCCTTTTCTCTGTTCAGAATGCTGAACTGATATTTCTATCACACCTTTCAGCCTCTGTGAAAGACTTATTTTATTGGGAGCAGGCGACATTTTCACCAGACATAAATTGAAGCTTATATTTCTATTGCATTTTGCATGGAGGTGCCCTGTATTATATTGTGTTGTATTGCATTTGCCTTTAGATCCTTATTTTGAAGATTAAATAACTAATATTTCTGGAAGAAAGTGATTTCTCCAAGGACACAAAGCTGAAAAAGAATAGGCTTAAACATAAATCTTTTGACTGCTTATGGTGTTTGCCTGTCTGCACACTGCCTGATAGGAAGCTATGTAGAAATCACCTGTTTGGGGGCTTGGATTTCGATTAATAATTGCTCAACGTGAGTGGTGACAGGAAGCCAAAGGATTAAAGAAAGGGTGGGGAGTCTTTCTCTTTTCTTGGAGTTAATCAATGTGAAGAGAACAAAGCATTTGTCTCTAACAGTGTATCGTTGGCCTTTTGTAATATCTCCCGCCATTCAGCTTGTGAATTTTAAAATAGAGGAGGCTAGTCTGTTTGTTTTCTGCAGTTATGACCTTGAGTGCCAAGATTCTAATTAATTTGTCAATATGTTTCTGTGCATGTCTTAAACTATAGCAGTCAGCAAAGAAATTTTGCAATGAGCAGCTCTTTCTTCCAGCAATCCAAACACTTTTAATTTTTTTTACTAGTTATATAAACATTCACAAATAATTTCAGATAGCTTTTTAAAAGATAAGAAAAAGAGAGTAAAAAAGAAAATAAAGATGTGACTACATGTATTCTAGCAATTACGGTTAAACTTCAAATTCAGGTCAGTTTTCTGGATGTTAAGCGATCAAATTAAAAAAAAACAAAAAAATGCATGACCCTCTCAACAGGAAGTAAGGGGGCTACTAGTTTTTCTTATTGCTGAATCTTGAAGAGTTGACATACTGGACAATAATCTCAATAACATCTTTAGCAAGCACAGAGGAAATTTGCACATAACTGCGGCGATCAGTAACCTGTGATAAAAGTTGAGAGTGCTGCATTAAAACACTTTAATGATGGAAGTTCTGTGAGAGGGCTAAATGATATAGTTAGGTGTGTAGACCTCTCATGTTCAAACTGGTACTGAGGAGAGATTTTAACATAGTCTACAGAGTCAATGGACAACATGTTCCTTAGGTAGTCTTTACCAAGTGTTACTTTATTTAGATAAACATTTGGTTAGAGTTGGATTTCTGAGTGTTTGAAGTTGGGTTATTTGATAGGGAACTAAAGAGCTGATGTCCTATATTACTAAGTAAGGGAAGGTGAACATGGTCAGAAACTACAAGAGGTAGTAGCAGGACTGATGTTTCTTTGTGAAAATTGAGAGTCAAATTACATTCTCACCTGGGTGGAGGTCCACTTTCTCTCAATTCTGTGGTCTAAATCAGTTTGCTCACTCAACTGAACTTGTCACTGCTAAGTTTATTTAGGAAACAAAGCTCATCTCACTGTAATCCAAAGAAACTGGTAATTTATACTTGATGAATATTTGGATTTTAGTTAAAACATGATATTCAAAATGGAACTGCCGTAATCATTACCATGGATTATATATATAATGTATATATTAACGATGCAATTTTGAAGACATCTCTGAATACAATAAAATACTTGGTACTTCAAATCCATGCTTCACCAAAATGAGATTTTACGTCTTTGTAGGTGCTGCACTGAGGCAGTGTGATGGGTCAGTAGGAAGATTGCTCTTGGAAGTTAGACCAATCTTCTAGTTGGCTTCTAGTCTTAACTCCATCCATTATGAGATATGTTGCCTTGAACAGCCTCTTGACTTCTCTCTGTAAAATGTGAATACTAATAGTATCCATTTCACAGAATTGTTGAGGCATTAAAACATAGGAAAGCACCATCTGGCATATAGTTGACACTTAATACATAGTTTTTACTTTTTCTCTTTCTTAATACCTCTACCATGCTCTAAAGTTGTTCATAAAAAAATACTCCTTGTTCGTAATATAGAACCACCCTTTTGGCCTTCAAATTTACAACTGATGATTTTAAACCCTCATTGTGGGAGCTAGGAAATAGGATGCACCAGACATTTTTTTTTTCCTTTCTTTCTGACTCCTCTGAGGCAAAAACTGACTTATAGTAGGTGTTTCACTGAGGGAGGGAGGAAATTGCCTCTGGACCATGGTGACTATGCTTCCTGTAGCTCCACTTGTTATAAGGAAAAAGTTAGGATGAACACTTGCCAGGGATCCATTATTGCACTTCACAATAGGAGAAAATAGTCACTATAAATAAAGATGGAAAAATATCAACAAAGATGTAACAAGAATATAGAATAAGAGGGAAATCAGCCTCCTTGGATTGATAGACCAACCTTATTACCCAGTGTGGCATGGCCTTAGTAGTATGAGATTAACTCATGCATGTACCTAAACTAAGAATTAGAATCATAGCGTCATAAAGTTTTAGGATTGGGAATGACCTTAAAGGTTGCCCATTCTCTTGCTGTTCAAAGTGACATCCACTAATTGGCAGCATCAGCATAACCTTGAGCCTGTTAGAAATGCAGAGTCTTGGGCCCCATCTCAGACTTATTGAATCAGAATCTGCATTTCCACAAGCTTCCCAGGTTTTTCTTCTGTACACAAAAGTCTGAGAAGAACTGGCCAGGACTATACTCATCCAATTTTTATATAAGCTTCAAATATGATATCATATGTAAATATCACATATTCATCTGAGTCCTTGATAAAAAGTGTTCATGGAAGCAATGAACAAGGTTGGGGACAGAGACCTTCAATATTCCTCTGAAAAAACTCAAGCCTAATCTAAGTACCTAAGTCCACATATTATTACACATTTCAAATTCATCTAATTGAATATCATCACCCAAAGTATTTTTTCTCTACCTTTTCCACAGTAATATCATGAGAAATTTCCTCTAGCATTTTAATTGTGTAATACATCATACATACAGGAGAATACATAAAAGAAATAGGTATAGTTTAAAGGATAATTATCAAGCAAACACCCATGTAAACACCACCAAGGTTAAAACATAAATCACTACCAGTAGCTCAGTATCTCTCTGGCATCTGTCCCCAGAAACATACTTTCACCTCCTCTCCAGTGTTAATAACCAAGGAAATATGACTTTAGTGACCATCTCTTTCCCTTATTTTCTTTTATAGTTTTTTCACATAAGCATTGAATCCTAAATAAGATGATCCTGTTTTTCCTATTTTTGAACATTATATAAATGGAATTCTATAGTATATGTTCCTTGCTAATCGGACTCAACCTTCTATTTGTGTGATTTATCCATATTGATTTGCTTAGCCTTATTGGTTCCTTTCCTTTCATGTTATAGCATTTCATTGAGGGGTAATTTCACAATTTATCTACTCTAAAGTTCATGGGCATCTGCATTGTCTGCTCTTTGGGGCCACTGTAGATAATACTGCCATAAACATTTCTGTGCCTGTCTCCAAGTGCATGTATGCTAAAATTTGTCCAGGCTCCCCAGCTAAGAGAGTAATCTCAGAATCATGGAGTCTCTGCATTTTTACCTTTATCTGATAATTCCAAAGGTTTCTCAAGGTGGTTCTGCCAATTTATATTCACACCTACAGAATAAGTAAGAATCTTATCATTGTCCATAACAAACCTTTTCAGATGTTGTCTTGACGAAGTCCAGGTGCACTGGGTTCTCTATAATTCTTTGATAAATCAACCTGTGGCTCTATTTGAAAACAAAAGAAAATAGAAACCACAGCTCACACCATCTTTTCATTATCCCAGTCTCTTGTGTTAATTTCTTACTCACCACTCCTTGAAATATCATGCCTTAAATCAACATCAATCCTTATAAACTCAGGTTAGAAATTCACTTTTTTTTTTTTTTTTTTGAGACAGACTTACTCTGTCGCCCAGGCTGGAATGCAGTGCCATGATCTTGGTTCAAATGCAGTGCCATGATCTTGGCTCACTGCAACCTCTGTCTCCCGGGTTCAAGCGATTCTTGTGCCTCAGCCTCCCGAGTAGCTGGGATTACAGTGGGCACCACCACACTTAGCTAATTTTTTTTTTTTTAAGTAGAGATGGGGTTTCACCATGTTTGCCAGTCTGGTTTCAAACTTCTGACCTCAAGTGATCTGCCCGCCTCGGCCTCCCAAAGTGCTGGGATTACAGGCATGAGCTGCCACATGCAGCCTCTAGAGATTCACTTTCTTCCTTTCCTTAGAACCCAAATTACATTTGCCCATCCCCAGGGCTCTGGTACTCCTGTTTTCTGTGGCTGCATCATCACCATAGGCAGCTCAGTCTCCTCACTTTCTCTTAGAACAGTGGGTGGTAATTAACCCCGGTCAGGAGACACGGATAATTTAAAGGCATCATTCGACAATGTTTTCATCATCTTCTATTCCTTCCTCAGTTTCAATTCCTTTTTCCCTAAGTTACCCCTTCATTCTCACTGAAAGAGGAAACAGAAACTAAGTATTAGTTTTAGTCTTTATTTTTTCTTTTTGGTCAGCCACCGAGAGTGACATTACTAGGCCAGAACAGTGGGCTTATTTCTTCTATGATTTTTTTTTATCTGAACAAAGATGAACAAAACAAATCAAACCTCAACAATAACAAATAAAAGGAACTTATTTATTTATTTTTTTTACTTTTAGCATTTGGTGGCTCATTTTAAAGTTAGCCTTCTGAACACTATTCTTATGGATTCGTGAAGGTCTTTTAAATCATCTTACTCTTTTTATTATTTTGACCTTTTCTTTTAAAAGTTAAGCTCATTGGAGAATACTGTGTGCCACCTCATTTTCTATAGGCTCTTCCCCTTTTCTTCCCTCGATGGAATTACTTCTGTTTACATAGTCTGAGTGATGTTTTTGAGACTTTTCAAATCTTTGATCTTTCTTTTTCTGTTATGAGTTACATGTCATAAATTCTGTCAACTTCTTTTCAACTTTTGAAGTCTTCCTTTCTGAAGTTCACAGTGCATGTCTGACTAAGCCTAAACTTGATCAAAATGAGATTTAAAAAAGAAGGAAAGACACAAATCTGTGCATACTTCCTTTCTAATAAAAGGGAACCTTGGCTTCTAGAGTTTATGTGCCTCTACACTGCTTCGGTGTAGCATGTCAACTTTAAGTACAGTAGTTCCTGCTTATCCACAAGGGATGCAGTCCAAGACTCCAGTGGATGCATGAAACGTCAGACAGTACCAAACCCTGTATATACTGTTTTTTCCTACACATACATACCTATGATAAAGTTTAGTTTATATATGAGGCACAATAATATATTGACAATAACTAATAATAAAAGAGAACAATGATAACAATATACTGTAGTAAAAGCTTTGATAATATGCTCTCTCTCTCAAAATATCTTACACTATACTCACTCTCTCATCATGACGTGAGATAATACAATGCCTACATGATGAGATGAAGTGAGGTGAATTGCACAGTCATTGTGACAGAGACTTAGGCTACTACTGATCTTCTGTATTCCTAAGTCTGTGTAACCATCATTTACTTGCAGTAAATGGCTTGGTGTCACTCATCTTCAGGGGATCCCTTGCTGACGAACAACAAGTTGCCATCAATAGAATGCATTTTCTGTTCATGTCTTCCACTCACAAATGTAATGACTTTTCCATCTTAACTAATCCCTTATCAGGCACAGTGGCAGTAACTTACAGTGTGAGGTGCCACAGCAAAACTAACCTAATTTTCTTCCTTTCTCACAATTTCATGAATAGAAAATTGGTTCTTAATTGTAGATCTTAGAGACCTTAGCATGTGACTTTTTTCTTTTCTTATTAACAACTTTCACCTATTCTCTTTAAGAAAGCACTTTGTGGGTTCCTTTTGGCATATTGGAGTTGCCAGCATCCCTACTCTTGTGTTTTGAGGTATAATTAAGTAACGGTTCCTTGAACACAAGTACTGCAGTACCACAACAGAATTTCTGATAACTGTGGCAGCTACTAAATGACTAATGGGTAGAAAGCATCTACAGTGTGGTTTCTCTGGACAAAGGGAGGATTCACATCTGGGATTTTATGGTGTAGGACAGCATGAGATTTCATCACACTACTCAGGAGGTTTTGCAACTTAAAACTTATGAATTAGTTATTTCTGGAATTTTCCATTTTAATACTTTCAAACCATACTTGACCACAGGAAACTGAAACTGCACAATGTGAAACTGTGGATGAGGGGCACTACTGTAATTTTCTGCTCCCTCACCTGAGCACTTTGACCTTTTGTCCTGGCTATGCATGAACTTAGTCTGGCTTGTTAACATCACCTCTTTGTCTTTGCAAATTGTATTTCTCTTGAAACTCTTCGCTTAAGTATCTCTCTGCCTATACACACATACTTAATTTCTCAGAAGTGAAAAAAAATCAAACTTTTTGCCATTTTCCTGGTGTGAAATTTGACCTAATACCACTGAGATGACATTGCAAGCACTGGAGGAAGCTCTAGGACAGTGATTCTCAAGCTCGAGGGTGTATCTGTTAAAAAAAAAATGTTATTCAATGACACCATTAAAGAATGTAAGGCAGGGTTCATTCGGGGGTGATCTTAGTACGTACAGGGAGCACTGCAACGGGATTTTTCAGTGGGGGAGAGAGATAAGGCTCAACTCTGAATACGACCAACGAAAGTGCGAATTTATAGCCAAGGAGCAGGATGGGTGTTTATGATTAGAAAATTACTAAGAGGAAACATCGGTGGCAAGGGAGATTCTGGCTAAACTGAGCTGACAGGATTCCTGCTGAAGGCAGGCCAGGGTTAGTAGATATCAGCTGGGGTATAATGCAGAATGAGGAACCTGATCAGATATTGAAAGTGATCAGATACTGAGAATAAAGGATTCTGTCTAAACTGACCTAGGAGGATTCTTGCTAAAATTGGACAATGCAAACATGAACATGGAAATCCAAAAGCCAAGGCTTGGTTAAAAAAGATCTCAGAAGAGCTTGAGTAGAGTTTCTTCAAGGAGAGAATCTTTGTCAGAACAGACTCAACTGCAAGTTTATTAAAACAGCTATTGGTAGGCCCTATCCCCTTTTTCTGATTCATAATTTTTTAATATAATTTCTGATTCATAATTTCTGAATCATAATTCAGAGAACTGGCAGTTCTACCAAGTTCTCAGGTGAGTTGAGGTTGTTGGTCCAGGGAAAACACTTTGAAAACCACTGCAACAGAGTGAAATACCAGAATCTTCTGGAAGATTGATTTTCCCAATTCAGAGTGACCCAACTCATCTTTGTAATTTGTTATTATTTATAATAATAGAGTCTGAGCTGTTAGATGTATTATCATCTTCCAAGTACGTGTTTCAATGGTATATTATATGACTAGGAAAAATCATAATATTTCAATGTATTTCTCTGCAAAATAAAGAGAGCCTTATTCATCTACTACACAAATAATAAAAGGGGAAAATATAATTTCAGCGCAAAAGTAAAGAAAAAGCATTTTGCATTTGATATACATTTTGGTATACAAGAATAATAGAGCATCAGGATGAAATGGTTCAACTCTTATGAGAAATATGTCCCCGCCCCTTCTTCGGAAGGGTGAAGTGAACGCAGAATGTGTGTAGCAGCAAATGATTCTGGAAAGGAAGATACCACCCTGTCCCTGACGAGGTAGCTTATGCTCAGATACCTGTATCCAGCATGTTATTATTAGTCACTTCTTTAAGACATTTTATCTCTTAATCATTTTTTAGGAAGTAAGGAGATTAAGGAGTGAAAAGCAAAATTTTCATTGGCTGCAAAGAGAGTTTATTCTGATAAAATATGGTGCTTGTGGTAATTAGATCCGATGGAAGTGCTGGCAGATCTGGAAAATTCTGTAGTATGCCATGGCTCAGGAGTAAAAGAAATAGCAGTGAAACAAATTAAAACCTGAGTATTACTCTGGGTGAATTTAACTCTCACTTAAATGTCAACAATACTATCTCCAAGATCCATTTTATTGTTTTTCCACCCTCAGCTTTGTTCTATAAGATATTAACAAATGGTCCCTGGGTAATCTTCATTTTTTTCCAAGGAAATTAAGAGAATGAAGTAACGGTCAACTGCCAACCTTTACATCTAGCCCCTACTTCTAATTCCTCATGTCAAGGCCCACACCCAAATGCCCCATTTATCAGGTTCGACCTGAACAACCACATGTAGTCACCCAGTAATAACTGTCCTTAGACATCTCTCCTTATCCAAATGGGCCATCACTGAGACCTAAACCTGTCATTTTAGGTCATGTGTACCTGCATTTCTTGTAAAATAAACATGACTATTATATTTGTCACACAAAAGACACTGTACAGTTAATTTTAGTCAAAAGCTTACAGTATACCCAAACTTCCTGTTTTTCCCTAATATCCAGGGGCCCAGGATTTTCTACAAAATGTAGTATCCACTAGGGCCATAATTCTTTAAGGGATCCTTATGTTTGACTTTTCAAAACCTGTTTATTTAATGGATGGTTACTTCAGGGACTTGCTGAAGGTGCTTTCCAAGGTAACAGATTGTTGCTCTGGACTGCCCTGCTCATGAGAAGCAAACAGCATCCAATTTAATTATTCATTAATTCCCTCCTGAATTAATATTCTTAAGAATAATTTTCCATAAAATGGTGCTCCCAACCCTATTGTCTAACACATTATCATAGCATCTCGTAGTAAAAATTTCAGGCCCAAGTAAGAGACCAACACAGGCTCTTGAAATCAATGGAAAAGATGTTTGAGAGAAGGCAGAAACTATGTAAAAACACTCAGTGTTGGTCCAACTACCCTTTTGACATGAAGAAAAAATATTAATTACCTGAATTTCATCCACCTGCCTGCGAATTTCATGTTTTGCTCTTTTCTATTGTCATGACTGGTATTACAAGTCTCCATGCATCTGGATGTAGAGTTTTCAGTAAGTATAATATTTCTTAATGCCTAGATTCACTGTGAAAAAGGGCCATACATATGGCCTGGGGCATTTTTTGCAATGTGAGCACCACAAACTCCACACTAAGTCCATTGAAGGAAAAAAGGGGAAGGCCGGTCTCACTAGATGGAGAGGTGCAGCCACAGTGACACTCCTGTTGCTGAACTTGGATGGAGGCAGATGCTCACATGGTTGGTCTTAACAGTTAGGGATGAAAGAGCACATCAGGCTCCAAAGATTACCAGAAAGGATGAAAAAAGTACAGACTGTCACATTTTTTTCAGAGGTCCAGAGGGCTTCTCACTCTCAGCTTCTTGCAATCTCTACAGAAATAAATGTGAAAAATTCTTTAATTATAATATTCCAGCTCCACAGAGTTCAGGATAATGGGATTTCCCATGATACTGGAAGGAGGTTGAGCAGAGTAACCTTTGAGAGATGATTTACTGTAGTAGCTATAAGTTGATTTCAAATTTTTGAATTTCATGTATAAATTAGACCAATTGGTTTCTTTTTATAATCATAACCCTGTCCTTTTCTGTTCAGAAAAGACACACAATTCTAAAAAAAAATATTTTTAGCTGATAAGATGCTTACAACTCTTTGTTCAATAAGTAAATTTTGAGAGCTACTTTAGTGTAGACAATTGCAAAACAAAAGAAAACAAAATCAAACACCGATTCCGCCTTCAAGGAGTTTCCAGTAAAAAGGTAGAGAAATAAAAATAATGAAAATGCCGTTTAATAATGACAAATGTCATTGGAGTGATTCAGAAACTACCACAAGACATTAGAGGAAAGAGATTTATTTCAGTTTAATGTTCTTAAAAATTATTATGTCAATTCTAACTTGGTATGCCACAGATAAAAAGTTTCCTTGCAAATAAATTGACAGAAAATTCTGAAGTTTCCTCAGAAATACTGTAGCTTTAATGGACTTATTGAACAACTTAAAAACATGTCTATTTTATTATAACCAGAAAATGTATTGTCAAAATATTCTTAATACAATATGTTATTGCTTTGTAAATAAGAGCTCATTTTTATAATTCTTTATTACTTAATTTCGCTTCTGTCTATTTAAAGTGTTGCTGTGTCATATTAAGTTAGAATTTTGGAAATGTCCCTTCCCACTACATAAACACACACGCACACACATACACACGCACACACACACACGCATACACAGAGAGAGGGAGAGAGAGAGCGAGCTATTTTTCTCCTTACAGTATACTGCTGACTCATGTGGCCTTGAATAATCAAGCTACTCTTTACAAATAATTCTTAGCATATTCAATGACCTAATCTAACACCACTCTTTTTATGACTATTTCCATCTTTACAGATGTCTGGCTACGAAACAGGAAATTTGTGAGGTCATCTCTAAGGATTGTCTTCATATTGCACACAGCAGAGAAGAATTTTTTTTTCATACACACTTTCTTTTAACTAGTTTTTAATATCTCAGATAAATTTTCTACAATGTGTCATTGCTTTATAACGAGCACATTATCCAAAAAAAAATGCCTGGTTTTGTGGAGAATAGCCATGTCAAGGACAGAGGGTACATCATTATAATAAAATGCAAATTTACCATTAAAAGGCAAATCCTTCATCTCAAATGTTGAACAGGATGCAACTTCAACTTGACTGGAGGGAATTCAGTGTTTTAGGCATCGAAAACATATTCCAACTGAAAACTATTCTTAGGATCTGAATCACTTTTATTTCAATGAATTGGAAAATATGAGTGCATTTTAAGCCCATGTCTTATAAAAAAATCATTCTGAGATACTTAAACAAACGTCAGCAAATGGGTTGTCATCCCTTAGAATTTCTCCTCTGCTTAATATATTTTCCCATCCCTTGTTTAATGTATTTTTGGGGAAATGCTTCATCAATGGAGACTATACAAGAGGTGTTACTATTTTGCAGTACTGTTTGCCTCCCTGAATTTTCCCGAATGTGTTTTCCCTATTCCCATGGATTCCCCCCACGGCTTCTATTCTCACATTCTTCACTCTCTCTGGACAGGTATGGCTTTAGCCACAGTCTGTAAGCTGATAACCTATGCCATTTTTATCCTGTTAATGAAAAAATTATTCTTAACACTTGTTAAAGAAAGTAATTATTCTTTACTCAGAGGGACACTATTGTGATAGGTGCAGGGACCACTGCAGTGGGGTCTTGCAGCAGGGGAGAGAGATTGGGCCCAACGCTGAGTACAACATGGGCAGAAGGTAATTTACAGTCAAGGAGCAGGGTGTGGGTCACTGGATGAAAAATTACTAACAGGCAACATAGGGATAAGGGGGCTTCTGGCTAAAATGATCTGATAGGATTCTTGCTGAAGGCAAACTAGGATGTTTAAACATTACCTGGTGAATGGTGGCAGAGGAGAAACCAGATGTGATTAGAATTAGACTAGATATCAAGGGGTGGGAAATGGAGGGGTAGGGGTAAGGGTCTTGCTAAAATTGAATTTTACAAGAAAGTGCACAGATTAGCCTAGGAGAAGGTTCAGGAGCCTGACTTAAGTTTCCCTGAACAAAGAACCTTTGTCAGTTTCGCCTTTTGTTCAGGAAAAGAGACATTCTCCTTTCCTTGGAACAACATAAGTCCATTGTTCTCATCAGATAGTCTTATCCATTAAAGACTTTCTGAGTCACCTTTTGGGACTTCGTAATAGAGAATATTTGCTGGACGGTACAAGCAGTCAGCCATTTAATTAAGGATATTTCTATGAAAATAAAGAAAAACAAAGATTAATAGTTAGAAACCCAGTTTCTGAGTTCAGAGGGCAGTCAGTAGAGAAGATTTCTAGATGTTAGGTTGGTATCACTGCAGTTTATTTCTTGTTAAAGAAAAACTTATTTTATTAGATGGTGGAGGATGATGGAGTGAGGATGGCAGTGACAACCTGAGAAATTTTCTGACTTGCAGTTTGAATTGTTCAGTGATATTACTGGGTATTCTGGTGAATGTTCTGAGTGGCCTACACAGCAGCAGACATGAAAGTTGCCTACACATGATTTGTGATGGTGATTGACTTGGAGTTTATATCAAGTAATCCAGCTTCAGCTTGCAAAATCCTGGAAGAGAGCTGTTTTCATTTTTAGTGGTGCTAAGTCAGGAAGGTAGGATAAAAATTAGAATGTTAGTTTCAAGAGTTGTAGCCAGATATTCAAGAAAAGTAGAATTCAGAATCTAGTCCTGTTTACAGGTAAATAACAAAAGCTTAAAGATAGCAAACAGGACTAAAATTTAATACCCTCAAAAGTGTGCCATAATTTTCCATTGAAACATAATTTTTCTCTCTACAGTCACCCTTGTTTCTATCAAATACAATAAATTACAGCAAGACTAATGTAGTTGCAAAATATGTCTTGTCTCATTAAACATGGCCTGATTATTTACATAAATGCAAAATAAGTGGTCATTGACTACATAGACCTTTTTTTCTTATTTATTTATTTATTTTATTTATTTTATTTTTAGTTTGGTGGGTAATATTCATAAGGGATCTCAGATCAGACTTTAAAATCCTCTCAAGGATAGGAAGCCAAGCCAGACTTCACCTGTAGTACCTATAGATTTGGGTAACTTCTCTTCTTGAGGTCTCTAAGATGTTCTGACTTTCCTGAGCCTACCAGAAAGTGACATTCCTTACTCACTTGTAATGCTGGAACCCTGTAAGTCAACTACCTTGGCTTTTCAAGGGACATTGTAAGCTTTAGCTTCATAAAGTCAACCTTAGTTTCTTAAAACTCTGTGGTCATATCTGATTTTATGCATCATTTTCAAGTATAATACTCTAGTCAAAACCTTGGTAATGTAACCATTGTTTCTACTTATGTCCAGAAGAACAGATTCTGTTTGAACTTATGCAAATAACTATATTGCCATGAAAAATAAGAACACTCAATAAGCGTTTCTGAATTCTGGAAAGATCAGATAGGGAGAAAAAGCAATCGTTTCACCTTTTTTCTCAAAGGCATATTTTACTAAATGGCTACAAATTATAGAAACTTAAAAGAAAAGGAAGGGATTATTTAAGTCTAGAAAATTAAACATTTAAAAATAGCAAAATTTCAAGCAGAAAAGCCATAGGAATTAAAATTGTCCTCATCAGTTCTTTCAGTTTCATATGATTAATTTTTGTTCTGCTTGATATTGGGCTAACAATTTTATCAATCCATCAGTTTTTTCATTAGTTGTGGAAATTTTTTCTCACTTCAGTAGCATGGTCTCAAAGTTATCAGAGATTTGTCTTTCATAGTACTGTATATGTCAGAGTTTTTTATAAATCCCTTTGAAGATGAAGCATTTGGCTTAGAATTGATTACAAATGCTTTCAGAGAAAAATCAAAGTAAAAAACTATCTGTAGTGACAACAGATTTAAAATTGTTCGGGTTAAGAATCTGATGAGAATTTTCCGATAAGGAAATTTGGTTATTTCTGTGGCATGTAATGTTTAAAACAGTAACTGGAATTATGATTGATAGTATTATACCAGCACATATCAACTTTGTAGGAATTTCATAGAACTTCTGGAACACATATTAATAACATGTAGTCATACAAACATCATATAAAGAAGATTTAACATTATTCTTATTTGACAGCACTTCCCATATAATTTATTATAACAAATAACTGAATTATTTTTAATATCTCATTTTACAGAGTGAAAGAGCAAATCCTTTGAGATTTTCTGGGGGCCACCTGAGAAATCTCAAAGTTAGTTTAAGGTAAAAAAGAAATTCATTTAGAATTTAATTTTTGGAAAGTTTATCAAAAATGTCAAAAGCCTTAAATATTTGATTAGGTAAGTTGTCAGATTACTATGAACAATATTTGGGTTATCTTAAATAATCAAGAGCATGATAAAGGTTGACATAAAGCACGGGAAATTATTTTGCTAAGACACAAAATCTTTGATTTATAGGAAGATTATTTAAAGGGTAAAGAAAGCCCTTTAATTTCTTATTAAGAACAGACCAAAAAAATCCAAAAATACTTGGTTACTTAGAGAAAAAAACAAATTGTAGTTTTGCACCAGTGCACTTTTGATATTGTCTTTAAAATTTTTTTCTTTCTTTAAACATAAATGAATCCATTTAAATTTTAGCTAGCTTCATCACACATAAAATTCCTTTTTCAAGATTTATTTTCCACAGACCTTCTATGACTTTTTTATATCCACTCAATTTTTGTCCTGTATTTTTCCTCTTTATTATTCTTGAACAACCAGTCATTCTACTTTAAAGCAAAATTACTCACTTTTAACCTTAGCCAAATCAAACCTTTCATACCTCATATATTTTCTCATCAAAAAAAAATGAAAGAAAAACATCCTAGGCCAATTGTGGTGACTCATGCCTGTAATCTTAGCACTTTGGGAGGCCGAGGTGGGCAGATCACTTGAGGCTAGGTGTTCGAGACCAGGCTGGCCAACAATGCGAAACCCTGTCTTTACAAAAAAATACAAAAATTAGCCAGGCATAGTAGTGTGCATCTGTAATCTCAGCTACTGGGGAGGCTGAGGCACGAGAATCACTTGAACCTAGGAGGCCGGGGTTATAGTGAGCAGAGATCGCACCACTATACCCCAGCCTGAGCAATAGAGCGAGACTGTCTCAAAACAAAACAAAAAAACCAGAACAAAAAAACCACATCCTGGTTTCCTTGCCTGCTTTTTATATACGTTACTTTCCTTCACCCTTATTATTTCTGGTAGTTTTGATTACATATATTGAGAGAAAATTAGGAAGTAGACAGTTGTGAATTGTCTTTCCCATACTAGGAGTCTATAGCAAACTAGCAAATGTTATTAATATAACGTTGCTATATTATGCTATATGAGCATAATATAAGTGTATGCTCATAGTCATACACTTCTTCATAGTAAAATTCCTCATGTTTACCAACAGACCCAAATATATTTATCTTATCTATGCAGTATGAAAACAAGATGCCGAATGTTTATGAACTTTAATTTATATTCATTAATGAATGTTCCAGTAGTTTATGTTAGGAATGATCTAGATTTATAATAAATATCTGTTACTTAGTATAACTCTAAAGTTGCAAGTTAACAAGAGATTTTGGAAACAATTTTAAGGTAGACATATTATAACTTTACACAAAGCTACCCATCATCTCAAGCTATTTTCCTGTTACCTATTTTTAACCTTATTTGCCTAGTAAACCCAAACAGAATTAAAATTTATGTTTATGTTATAGTAATACTGACAATTTAAAAGATGTAGTGTTTTCATTAAACCAATAATACTCAGTTAATCTTATTTATCAATGTTTTACCAAAGTCACATGAACTGGAAAAACATTTGGCTTAGTTTTTATGTTCCTGGGAGTTTGAGGAAGATTTTATTTATAATAAGCACTTATTTATCTCTTAGCCAATTTGAATAGAACTTTTTAAAGGGATTCCATTAATTAATTTGGTAATGTTATCTGGATGTAGAAGAAAAATATTACATATACATATCATATATACATACACATGTATAAACATACATAAACATATAGACAGATGTAAACAAAAATCTTATCGCTTTCATTCAAAAATTTTAGCCATGACTCAGTAGAACACAGTAATATATAACTTACCGGTTCATATAAAATAGTTGGCTCTCATCTTTTCTCCACTTTACTTTTTTATCTGAATTGTATTTCTTACCAAAAAAAAAAAAAAATGGGACAAATTGAGGTTATATACTCAAGAAGAGCAAAAACTTTTTACCAATAATCATCAAGAAGATTTTTAATATTTTCGTCTGCCCCAATATGTAATCTTGTGGAGGCTATGGACTATCTTTTAGGCTGAGGGTACATCTAGAAGCTGTCTGGGTGTCTCCAAATCCCATCTGAGTGGATGAAAGATCCAATCTATTTCCAATTAGATGGTTTTCTCTTTCAGTCTCAAGTGGTTGCTTTTGAGAGACCCTGAATCCCTTGAGAGCTTCCAGTGGAGCGTAGAGGACCTAAAGCCCCAGTGAATGTAGGGAGCTAAGGAACCGAAGTGTGAAGGGAAAGGTCTGGCAGGAATTGGCAGAGGAATAGAGGCAGAGATGGGTTTGAAGGGGACATATAGAAGAAGGTGAGACATATAGAAGAGGAAGGGTGAGGAGAGAAGTTGATGGGAAGGGAAAGGACATAGAAGAATGACTCTCAAGAGATCCTAAGTTCCCCAAAGAGACTACTGAAATTCCAAATTGTCCGCTGCAAAATCATGTTAACAAAAAGGAGATGGACAAAGCTGGCAAAACATATCGTTAGTAAGGGTTTGAGATGAAAGGCTTCAGTTGACTAAGAAGTCCCCATGAGGAAACCAGTATCAAATATAGTGAACAAAGAAACCTCACAGCCAGCCAGGAAGAAAGACTTCTAGCCCAGGGAGTCAGGGACTAATTCCCACTCAGAACAAGAAGCCATGAACACTTTCCAGCCCAGGAGGTTTCTTTCAAAAGAAGCTTGCTACCAGAAAGAACTTCTAACACACATATCTCATCAGATAGTTTTAAAGATTTTCAATGGTCACTATGCCAAATTCCTTAGGGTGATACAGAAGCCCTTTCTAATGTCTCCCTCAGGTTCATACTTATTGTCTGTTCTGGATGAGCAATAGCTGTGAGGTCATGTTCAAACTGCTGTTGGAGAAAGTGGTAGGAGTCATTGCCCTTTAAAACTAGGGAGATCTCTTTATTTTTCCAATTGAGTAGCCCTGTCCCTGAGTGCCATTCCATTCCTTCAGAACCTCTCTCAGTATTTTCTTGCAAACAGCTCCAATGAGGTCCAGGCAACTGCCAGCTCCAGTTCTGAGAAAGTGTTATTTTGGGGGTGTGTGTTATTATTGGTATTTTTAACAATGCATTGACACAGCGATATGCATTTGAAAAGACTTATCCTAAATACCTGCTTATGTAACAAATTACAGGGCTATTGCTTCAAATAGCCCTGATCTTTCAGTCAAAGCAGACACCCACTTAGCAAGTTAATTGTTCCTCCACAAAGTACTTCCATGTAAGTGAAGAATGTTAGATTGTTTTCTTTACATAATCTCTCTAAAGAAGAGAATCTTTGCCCTTATTCATATGGTGTGACATAGTCACCTTGAATTCTCTGACTACTTGCAAAATTATAGGAAATTAATCTGTGTTGCAATAAGGGAGAATGACAGGCAGTATTTTTAAGAACAATGGACCAAATTTTTATATTTTTGTGCCTGTAGCTTTGTTTATAACAGGTGCTGTCAAAAATTAGTTTTTTCTCAAGTGTGTTAAATTGGGAGCAATGTCTATGTGTACCTTTTATTGTATTTGCATTTCCCACTGTGTATTTTTTCTTGTCACTTTAACATTATCAGGTCATTTCAATTAAGATATCTACCATCCACGGGGAAGATGAAATACATTGAGTTTATCTTAATACTGTACCAGACACAGTGTTCTTGCCATTCTTGAGCAAACATCAGTGATGTCTGTGACATGTTACAGTGTATTATAAAGAATGTTTAATATCTATAGCAAGAATGAAATATTGCATTGAAACAGATATATTAAAATTAAAGTTTGCTGCAAATTATTTTGATGAAATTATATTTCTCTAGCAATCCAGTAGAGTGTTCAAATAATGGGGCAGCAAAAACAAAATGAAACCGTGTGATGTAGAATCATGTCATCTGGCTTTTGCATACTACCATTTTATGTATGAAATTTAAAGATAGGTGATAAAATAAAGCAGCTTTGAGAAGCTCCTTCATGCCTGCACCAGATGCTTTTAATTATAGAAGGATCCTTCAGTGGAGAAACTTCTGTACTGTGGAATCAGGAGGTTTGGTTCTTACTTCCGTCTTGCAATCTTGCCTGCAGAGAATGCCACAAAGCTTCAGGCACTCTTTCCACTATGGAGCTTGTCCCATCCAGAAGCCCCATCTGTTTTGTGCCTGAAACAAAAGCAGATGGCAGTGCTGACACGAGGCCTGACTCTAAGTCCCAAGGGATCATAGAATGCCTACAGTGAAGGAGGGTAAATTCTGTGAGCTCAGTTGTCCCAGCAAATTTACCTTCACAATGAATTGTTTTCCAGAGTAGAGAAAGCCTATGTCTAGGTGGTCATTTGAAGTATATTAGAAGGAAAATTGAACCAACTTTTTTAGGTTCCTACTAAAATTACCAGGCGGAGTCTGCCTTTCAAACATGTGTTGACCTAAGAGCAAGTTCTAGGTCGTGTAGAGAGTGGACCTCCTGGACTGGAACAGACACAGTTGGAATCTTTCTTTCATTTTAGCTAAATACACCCTACTTAGAGAGTCCTGGACACTTTCTGTATTTGTAATGTAAGCTGAGGGTTGATAGAATGTTGTTTGTGTCAAGAGCCATGATTTGTTTTTATTTATTTTATTTAAGTTCAGTGAATCATTCTATCATAATTTTGTAATTAGGTAATAACTGTTGATGGAGCCCTACAAAATAACAGACAGGGTGCTATCTCTCATCAAATATCATCAAACATAATTCTTATAATAAAGCTTATGAGCTAGGCAGTCCCCTTTTATAGCTGAAGAAAGACACTTAGAGACTCTAAGTAATTTTGCAAGGTCACAACACTCGTAAGTGCCCAAGTCAGCATTCAAACTCAAGTTCTCTGAACGTTAAAGCCAAACCACTATAGCAAGCCATATTGCCTGTGATGCCAAGGTGGTTTTGCAATCATTGCTATGGTAACCAGGTCATATGACCCCTAGCATGAACTATGGGTCTTTCCTCTGAAGACCTTGAAAGAGATTTCAGTCTATTTCTTAACACCTTATAAGAACAGTTTTGGGAGCATTCTCTATGCTAAAGTTTTGACCTTTTTTAAAAAAGGTAGTTATTTGTGAAGAAAAAATATTGATTGCTAAATTATGAGAAACCGAGCTGCTGAGACTAGGCCCTATTTGGGAACATTCAGAAGAAAATTAAAACCAACCTAAAAGAAGAGTGAAATTTCCATTGGAAGTTTTGTCTCCAAACGTCATGAAATAGGAGGTAGGCAATATCAGAAGGGACACAATTAGGAGGGATATTTATATGTGATAGCAAGAAGCCGCATTCATGCTTATGTAGTGGTGGCAGTTAAACTCTCCAGGGCTAGAATGAGCATTGTCTTGATTTAAATTGGCCTAATTTTGAATACCAGATTCACAAGTGATGACTGCTTTCATTATAAGGAGACTATCTAGCTTAATATTTTTCTCTATTGCATAAAAATCTAAGTAAATCAATTGTCAACACCTTTTGGAGTTATCCAGTCATATTTTCTTTGCTCATTGTAACTTACTACCACCGGACTTATTAAGGTTACCATATTTTCGAAACAAAAATGGGGATATATGATAAATAAATGTTTTTAACTTGCAAACATTATTAATTTAAAAATCTCACAAAAGTATAAAACTAAAAACACATGTAAAGAAGTCATCCATGAATTGATCTCATTCAAAAAATGAAATGGCATGAAATTTTACCTTCCTTATTAAAGCTAGTCCAAACATATTTAACATAGTTTAATGTGCTGCTGACTTATTTCCTTGCTTACAACATATTTAGCTTGATTGGGTCACTCCTCTCCTACATCAGGCAAGTATTTGTAAGTGGAATGCAAGCTAACTTTAATATTAGCCTTAAACAAGACAACCAGAAAGGCAATGCTTTTTTCCTTTCAAGAAATTAAAAACAAAGAATTATTTTCTAAGTATATAATGATTTTTGGTTAATCTTTTGTAATAAGTTAAATTATCAGGTGAAACACATACACTTTGCTTTTGAGTTAATTTTTCATTCAGGTACCTTACAAATTTAAAAACAAAATTTAATTTACCTTCCAAAGGCATTGAGGTGCTCCTTTCCTAGATATCCAAGAGTATGGAATTTAATACAAAGACTAGGCTATGCACTTGACTAAAATACATCACATCAGCCCAGAAAATGTTAACACACTTGCAAAGGTAAGCTGTTGCACCCTCGTCTCCTATTCTGAGAAAAGTAATATTTAACTTCCACATGGAGTGGAAGATAGGAGCATACTTACTTTCTTGGCTTTATTAAAAGACTTTCAATTATTTTAATATCTTTGAAGCTGAATATCTTGGTTATAGTAAGGAACAATTGTACGGACCTCATTAGAATGTATATCACACACTGTATTTTCAAAGCATGTCTGTCCTTTTGGGGATTAAAAATAAAAGGTAATTTAGCAAAGATAAAATGGACTTAAGCAAGTGTTGTATTCTTTATCTAGTATTTTACTGACATAATTCAATAATTATCCCTCACTGTGGCTTTGAGGTAGTTATCTTTCAAATAAAGGAAGGAGAGAGATGAGAGAGGAAAGAGGAGGAAAACAGGGAGAAAGGGTTAGAGAGAGAAATAAAGGGAGGGAGAGGGGAAAGAAGAGGAGAGGGAGAAAGGAGATAGAACAAGGAAGAGGGAGGGAGTATTTTTCACATAGTAGGACAATGAGATATTAAAATCTCAATCATATTCAGTAAAGATACAAGGGTGTCACTTTTGTTTTATCGAAAGATTAAGACACAACTACACTCCCAAATGTAAATAAAGGCTACATTATTGATTTCACATTCTTTCTTATGTGCATTCCTGTACATTTCCTTGAGATATGTACCCCATATTTGTTTCATTTGGCTTCAGAAAGGTACCACCTTCATTCCCTATCTTCAGTGAACTTAGAAGTCTAGTTGGAGAGATAAAAAAGATACACAGAGAACAACAGTAAAAGACAATATGCATTAGTAATCCGAAGACGTTTCTTTGAGAATAAAAATTTGATATAACCTTAGACAGCAAAGCAAAATAGAAATTAGAAAAGTGGACTTCATAAATGACAGTACTGTTTCCAAACTACATAAATCAATGCCATATTTCCTAGAAGTTGTATTCAACTTCATATTCCAGACTTCAGCAATTACAACTATCTGTATAATCCAAGAAAAAAAAATAAGCTAGCTTTCACTTAGCATGATAGTTTATGCATAGCAAATACTCAAAAAATAATTATTGTTTGGTTGGTCAAATGATTTGGCCTTGTTTATGAAATTAAAGAAAACAAATGTATGAGATGGAAAGGTACAAAGGCAAAGATTAAAAAGAACCTTATGTGGGCCAATTCAGAAGTCAAGTTCAATACCAGGAGAGTGATATTGAGCCAACAAGGTCCCCATGATCTTTTC
Source organism: Pan paniscus (assembly GCF_029289425.2). Classification (NCBI taxonomy): domain Eukaryota; kingdom Metazoa; phylum Chordata; class Mammalia; order Primates; family Hominidae; genus Pan; species Pan paniscus. The sequence continues at coordinate 62,517,689 of NC_073254.2, read as the reverse complement.
TTTGAAAAGAAAACACCATTTAGCCAAGTGCAAGGCCAGATCAGCTCAGGAGTTAAGTGTGTGTTAGCACTTTTCCCTACCATTAGCAGCCAGAAATCTGTTGCTATTCACTTTTAGAGGTAAAATACTATCTTTTATTATGTCTCAGTGGGCAAAACCACAGTCTTTCATGAAGCAGAAAAACTTGTTTCTACTGTAGTATGTATAATATACTATCTATACTAAAGAAAATATACATTTTATACTATTTTTAAAAATAGGATTTTTTAAAAGACAGTATAAAATAACCTAACCAAGAAATCGGAAATGACCTATAATCCTATATTAAAAACAACTCAAGTTTAGTTAGACAGATTGCTTAGAACTTGAGCCTGGGCACAAGGGAAGCCTGATTCTTGATCCTTCTTCCTCTCCCATTGCCTAAGTGAAATTTGTTATTTTTGTTGGTGAGTCAATCAAATTTTGTAATGATAATATAAAATAACCTAACAAAGAAATCAGAACTGACCCATAATCCTATACCAGAAACAAGCCAATGTATTTCCCTTGAATATTTATATACACACATTTATTGTTACATAGTAGTGGAGATCATGCTGTAATGTGTATAGTTTTGCAGCCCCAGCACGTATCTTCACTCTTCAGTAACGTCTTCTGTATTGTAAGTCTCCATGCTGCTTTATTCTCTTGGCATTTTATTTATGTGCTTTGTCTCTAAACAAAAATATAAACTCTTCAAAGAAAAGACTTTATCCTCCCTTTATTTGTCTTTATCTTGGTTTCGACATGCAGGATAGCAATGCGCTTTCCCAGATATTCAGTACATGTATTATTAGTTTGGTGCAAAAGTAATTACAGTTTTTGCCAACGAAAGTAGCAAAAACCGCAATTACTTTTGCAGCAACCTAATATTTGTTTTAATTGATCGAATTTATGAGAATCATCAGAATGAGTAGATCACTTTTAACAACTTTCATAATTTTAGAAAGTAAATTTTTTCCAAGAATCCCTCAACACTCCAGAAGTGGTAGTTCTTTGGAAAAAGCCCAGGTATGGGAAAAATTTATTTTCAGAATAGTGTGCATTCCATAAGATCTGAAAAACCTCTTTTTTAATGTTCGCATAATCAGTTAGGTAAGTCTTGCCTTAGACAAAGCTGTAAGGAAGGAAAAAAAAATCATGTCATGCCCTATCTCTAGTGCTCATATCCATCCCCAAGGCACACCTGGAGTTCATTTTTCACATTGCAGCGAAAGAGAGCTTTGGAATAAGCAAATTTCACAATTTTCACTGCCAGTGTCCATCTCTGAGAAATCACTCCTCTCTTACCCTCCTTCATTATATATTCCAGTAATTCTCCAAGTCTCAGGAATACAACACGCTTACTTACACAAAGGGCAGATCTACACCTTTGTGTATGCTGTTTCCTCTGCTTAGAAGACCATTTCTTTCCATGTCCATCAACCAAATCTTCCAGCTTTATTTGGATAATTGATATTTATGATTCAGGACTCAGCTAAGGTAACACCTTCTTTAGAAAGACTCCTTAGTACCCACTAAGTTAGGCGATTCCTTCTCAGTGCTCTCTTGACATCTTGTGTTAATCACTGCCACAGTACATATATTATTATTATTATTTTTTTTTTTTTTGAGACGGAGTCTGGCTCTGCCACCCAGGCTGGAGGGCAGTGGTGCGATCTCAGCTCAGTGCAAGCTCCGCCTGCCGGGTTAACGCCATTCTCCTGCCTCAGCCTCCCGAGTAGCTGGAATTACAGGAGCCGCCACCACGCCCGGCTAATTTTTTGTATTTTTAGTAGAGAAAGGGTTTCACCATGTTAGCCAGGATGATCTCAATCTCCTGACCTCATAATCCGCCCTCCTTGACCTCCCAAAGTGCTGGGATTACAGGCGTGAGCCACAGCGCCCGGCCAGTACTTATATTTTTAAAAAATGCCTGCCTACTTACTTATCTTTCCCTGACCCCACACCATAGGCCCTTTGAAGATAGGCACTGTAGCTGTCTACCACTCTATCCTCGATAGCGGTATAGCACAGAGCATGTGCTCACTGAATCTTTCTTGGATGAATAAACAGTTGCCTCTTTCCTTGCCTCTTTCCACCTGTGCTGTGTGTTACATCCTTGGGTACCCCCACATATTCACCACACTGGCACCCCATGAAGGTACCTACAATGCCGAAGGTTCTCATCTTCCGTAACTTTCTTGTTTCCATGAGGATGTTTTGAGCTCTACTCTGAGTTCTGCCTCCCCAATTTGTCAGTGTGATCTACTTTTCCAGTCAAAGGTGTTAATGTTCCAGATGTCATAGTCCTATAGCCTCTGGTTGTAAACTAGAGCCTTTTTAGAAGAGAATTTCTTAGTCCAAAAGAAAGGCAATAATGGCAGGACTTTTAATCTTTCTACTGAAGGGGGACACTATACATAGGGATTTGCTGCTTTCCTCAAATGCTCCTGCGTTAGTGGTGGCCAACTTCTCTTATGTAGGTCAACATCAGAGCTAAGTGTTGTTTGATATCGGAATGCCTGCTTTTAAGAATCACTGTGATCTCTTTGTGAAAGACTCATTCATGTAAGAATAGTAATGTTGCTTTTTATGGAAACTTTTGGGATAGAGTCACTAATATAAGTTACAGAGAAACCAAGTTTATTTTTACATGGCTCACATTTAATGCAGATGTTAACTACTTCTGCACATTGTTAATAGATTTGTGCAAAGACTTTACCTCAATAAAAGAGAAATTAAAACCTATTTGAACTAGTATTTGATAAGCAAATGGTAGAGAGAATACTGGTAGACATCTGGGGATAAAATGAATTTTACTATCTAAGAAATAAGTTAATTCATCTGGGCTACAGAGGTGATTTATATCTAGGTAAATTAGGGCAAGTTCCTTATCCTTCTCCATTTGAGAAGAACTCTCTCCAGAGATTACTCAAAGAAAGGGCAGACACATGACTTGGTCTAGCCTCAGAAGAAGATAAAATGCTTCTTGTTTCTATGGAAATGAACACTGGTCATTTTGTGTTTTCCCTTCCTTTTTATTTCTTTTATTTTTTTCTCTTGGGGCAGATTTCTGCAGCATACTATGTAGTGTCTAATGACTTTACCACCAATGAATCATTAACTATAGGGAAGGTAAGACCTTTAGCGATAATGTAAGCGACACTTTTTATTTTGGAGATGAGGGTGCTGGCATTCAGAAAAGCTGAACAGCATGTCTTCTGTCACCCGGCGGTATAGTAGCAGAAATGGAACTTGAAACCAGGAGTCTTGGCCCTGTGCCCTATGTTCTTTCCACCATATTACAAACATTTGCTGGGAAATATGGAATAATCTTAGATGGATAAGTGAATAAACAGTATCATTCAAGCATTTTATTTATAACATATATTAATAGAAATAATAGCCAATTATTTCTGAGCACTATTCTAAATACTTATCATATATCCACACATTCAATCTTCTCAATGCCTATATAATTCTTATTTTAACCAATAATAAAACTGACAGGGAGCTTAAGACCCTTGCACATCTTGTCAGTGTTGAGTTTGGGACTCTAAGCAAGGCAGTGGATTCTTGGCTCTGTGTACATAACCATTACATTATAGTACCTATCATTAATATATACATATAAAAATTATTCAAATATATGGGCAGTTGTGTTAAGAATGTGGAGTCAGACACACGAATCAAGTGATTGGCTGTGCCACTTAGTAGCAGTATAACATTTCTTTCACTGTATCCTCTCTCTTGGTCCCAATGTCCTTATTGTTGACTTGAGGCTACTCCAGTATAGCACTTCTTCATAGAGCGATTGGAAGAGTTGCCTAAGATAATGCGAATAGAATTCTTATGTCTTAGAACTGATTCTGCCACATGTGTTAAAAATTTCCAACCAAGTCCCAGTTAATTGATATGTTGTAGTTCTCTTTTAAACTTATTTTATATTCTGGATGGCTAGAGTTTTATTTTATTTCAGCAATACAGAAATCTTGTTTTTTTAATCTTCTTCTTTGAAAAACACGTGAACTACATCACTGCCTTTTTCTAGCTTACTAATGTGACAAAATAAATTGAATTTATTACTTATTTAGGGCATTTTAATGCTTTAAAGTCTTCATTTTGAGAATGACTTTTGATTCTTCTTTTAAAAAATTAATACCTTGTACAAACTAGGTATTTCTCATTATTTTCTCATTTCTACTAAATATGAAGTTCCGGTGTGGAAAATAAAGATAACCAATATTTTCATTTAATCCTAGTTTGTGTATATACTTGACCCTGGTAATAAAACAAAGATATATAAGTTAGAAAATAAATATGAGGAAAAATCTGATTAAAAAAAGAAACAATATTCCTTTGGAAATGTCACCATCTACTAAACACAGGAAGACTTTCTTTTCAGTGATAAAAAATAACTAACCATCCAAAACTTTCCAATATCTTTGCAGTGTCTGCCTCATGGAAAATCAATGAAATCTGAATTGCAATTGTCTTGGACAAAAGCTGTGCTGTCAAATTATCTTGCAGTCACAGAAAGTGTCTGAATGCCAACCTAGTACACAGAAGGAACAAATATTGTACTTGCTCTTCTATAATTTCAAACCATCATCAAGTAATTTTTTTCTCTGCACTATTGTCTGTGACATTAATGTCTCCATCCTCTCTTATCACTTTAATTTTTTTAATCTTCTCTCTGAGAGTTTAGTTTTCTACTCTAGAGCTATTGAAAGCTCTGCATTGAGTGGGAGTAATTTTTAAAGCTACAGAATAGTAACCTGAAACTAAATAAGAGCTTTCGAACCCAAGATGTTTTTTTTTTCTCTTCAGGATTACTGCTGCTGGAGAGATAATGTGATGAGATGCTTTATGGCCGTGAGATAGCATCATGACCTGTAATTCCAATGATTCACCTTGGAAAAATTTACCTACTAGAAACTGCCTCAGCTGACATTTTCTTATGCTGCATCAAGAACCTGAAATACTGCAGGGACTTCCTAACTGAGCTCTTTCCTTTAGAATCACCTTTACTTCCTAAATCATTTTCCACAGTGCAATGAGAGTGAGAACTTTTGAAAGTAAATCATGTCATTCGCTTGCTTAAAACTCATCGATGGATTTGTACCGAAGGATAATGAAGTCCAACTCCTTAATAAGGCTTTCATGGCCTTTACTGAAGAGGCCCTGCTGCCTTCTGTAGCCTCAAATCCTATTACTCCCTTCAGGTCCCTGAGCATCTTACCCTGGCTTTTGCCTGCGGGCCATGATACATGCAAATTCTTTTTTCTGGCACTCCCTAAGTCCCCCTGTCTGTTGACTAGCTTCCTGCACATGCTTGGTGTTCAGTGAAAATGAAAAAGAAATATATTTGGGGGAAATATTATACTAGAATAAGCAGACTGAGAAAGATATGTTGTTGTTTCTTTTCTGTATCAGCCTCAAATTTCTACATATGCCTCTTTTCATTTGAGTTCCTACTGTTCTCAGGCACTTTGATCTGTCTCCTACTTGTCCTGGTCTTAGCAAACTAGTCTCTAAAAAGTAACCTATAATTAGTTATATATGTCTTAAGGTGAATTTACTCAGCTAATAAATATTATGGAATGTTTATTACACATCAGGCTTTTTCTAGGCACAAGGAAATTATCAGTGAACAAAACAGGAAAGATGTCAGCTTTCAACAAGCACACACTGTAGCAGAGGACACAGAAAGGAGCAATTAAATGATAAAATAAGATCAATTCAAATAGAAATCATTTGTAAGAAGAAGATAAAAGGTCTATGCAATATAATTATTGCAAGGAAGGCTGGTTTAGGTCTTGTGGGTCAAATATTTCTTTGAAGCTAAGTCCTCGGTGACCAGGAAGTAGTCTTGGCAGAAGAAAGCATTTCAGGCAGAGGGAACAGCTGATGCAATGATCATAAGGTGGAAATTAACTTGGTTTCTTCAAGGAATAGGAAGAAAGGTTAAAAAAAATAGTTGGAGCAGAGTTCATGAGAAGGGTGATAGGAGACAGGTCTGAGGACTCCTCTAGAAATGGGCTAAGCAGGGCCTTTGAAGCCTGGCAAGAGGCATCTGTTGTATTCCTACTGCAAGTGGAAACCAGGGGAGGGTTTTAGGTGTAGGGATGATGTTGTCTCATTTAAATTGTACAAATAGACTCTGGCTTCCATGTGGAGAATAGACTGAAGAACAACAGTGTACACAGGGATATGAGCTAGGAACCAAAGTCATCTACTCTTAATAATGTCAGTTCAGTTCAATGAAGCACTCACATAGGAAAGCATTGAAAACAGCATGTTAGCATCTTGTCATATTCTTACTTTAAGCCTTGTCTTTATTGGGACATAAAGGTGATTTTTACACTTAAAGGAATTTCAGAACTTTTGTAGGAGGTTTTTGGGGAAAAGAAGAAGTTGAATCAGTATATGAGTATGTGTCATTGCTAGGCAGTTGCCTTAGTGGAGAGGACGACATTGGAAAAGGGGGTCTACAAGTGAAATAACTTTTAATCATAAAGAACATTTCATGGGAGCCAAACTGGCTGCCCTGAAATCGCTCCCCTAGGACTCTAGAAAGGACTGGACTTGGACTCAGAAGATCTGAGTTTCAACCTTGGAATCATCCCTTTAGTAGGTTTACCTTCTCTGAGCTTCTAGGTTTCCTCATCTATTAAACAAAAGGGCTTCATCATGTGATAAATAAGATCTTTATCAATTATACAAATAATCCATTAATGACTCTATTAGTTATAATGATATCCTTTCTGACATCCAGGCATCTCCAGTGAAACTTTATGCATTGTATTTTCATAGAAAAATAGAGCTGAAAATTACCTAATTATTATGTAAACATTTGTTCATATACTCATAGTTGCTCATTTTATAGATAAGAAAACCAAATAAACTAGCCATGAACTAATGAATTAGCCATGAACTAAGGAACTTTTTCCATTAATGTGAGCTGCACACGGCAACTCAGCTCACATGATTCCTGATTAAGTGTTCTTTCATTATTACTTGTAGTTATAACTTCAAGGAAGTCCTGTCCACAGGATGATTACAATATTTCTTATATTAATTCTTTGTCTTTCCTACATAGAAGCATCTGTGAGCTGGTGAGTTTGGGAAGCGAATAAACTCTTCTATAATCCCTTACAAAATAGTATAATTTTCCCATACAAATAATGTACAAAAGTGTATTTCTCAGAACTATAATTAGTTGGATTTTGGGCCAACTGCAGGTACAAAATGTGGACCTTTTAATGGAGCTTTCAATTCCAGAACATCCAAAAACCTTATTTATTTTGTTCTGATGCATAGGGGAAAATATGAGTAAGAAATTCATTCTATTTGTTATATTAATTTTAAAATAATGGGAAAAGAGGGATAGAAGTGTACCTTTTATAAACTTTTTTTTTGTAAAAATGGGAATTAGACAACTTCAACAGAGGGGTTAGCAGCTAGCCAAACTCAATGAAGATCTGTTGTTTAAAAACTGACACTAGCCTTCTTTAAAATTTTGTCTTTTGTCCAGATACATTATTAGCACCCTCTTTTTTTCACTGTAATCTCCAAATGAGCCCCAAGAGATGAATAAATCATTTTGTTGCTGCTGAAGATCTCTGAGAAATCTTTTTGATGACATAAATAACTAAAGACAGATAGCTGCACATTTTAAGTAAATAGATAATGCTTTTTAAAAACTTTCTCTTTCAAATAATCAGAAGTAGAATTCCACATCAAAGTGGGATTTCAAAGGTGTAGAAACAAGGGTGGAGCTAAAAATTATACCAAGCTTAAAACAAAAATAAATGCGCCTAATTGGGGATCAATTAGTGTCAACTTAAAGAGCAGAAATTTTCCACAATTTCTCAGTTCTGGGATGAGATCCCCGCCTCCTTTCTCAAAGCATGCCCACCTTTCTACTTGCAGCTCATGGTAATATCCCATGAGATTTAATCAAGAGAGAGCCTCGGGAACCACAACCAAAATTTCCATTTGATTCCAAAAGGAAAAAGATGGGAAAATTATAAAGATTACATGGAAGTGGGAGACATTCTGAGAAAAAAAAAAAAACTCAACTGAAATTCTTATTGGATTGTTCCTTTAGAGTTGGTCACATTGAGATAAATAGAATGATTGTATTCATTTAGTATGTAGGGAGAAAGTGGAGTGACTATGAAATTCCTTTCTTGTTCTGAAATTGAGGCAGTAATTAAGAGCCTACCAACAACAACAAAAAAGCCCAGGACCAGACTGATTCACAGCCGAATTCTACCAGAGTTACAAAGAGGAGCTGGTACCATTCCTTCTGAAACAATTCCAAACAATAGAAAAAGAGGGACTCCTCCCTAATTCATTTTATGAGGCCAGCATCATCCTGATACCAAAACCTGGCAGAGACCCAGCCAAAAAAGGGAAATTTCAGGCCAATATCCCTGATGAACATCAATGCTAAAATCCTCAATAAAATACTGCCAAACCGAGTCCAGCAGCACATCAAAAAGCTTATCTACCACAATCAAGTCAGCTTCATCCCTGGGATGCAAGGCTAGTTCAACATATGCAAATCAATAAATGTAATCCATCACTTAAACAGAACCAATGACAAAAACCACATGATTATCTCAATAGATGCAGAAAAGGTCTTCAATAAAATTAAACACCCCTTCATGCTAAAAACTCTCAAAAACTAGGTACTGATGGAACGTATCTCAAAACAATATGAGCTATTTATGACAGATCCATAGCCAATATCATACTGAATGGGCAAAAGCTGGAAGCATTCCCTTTGAAAACTGGCACAAAATAAGGATGCCCTCTTTCACCACTCCTATTCAACATAGTATTGGAAGTTCTGGCCAGGGCAATCAGGAAAGAGAAAGAAATAAAGCGTATTCAAATAGGAAGAGAGGAAGTCAAATTGTTTCTGTTTGCAGATGGCATTATTGTATATTTAGAAAATCCCCCTGTCTCAGTCCCAAATCTCCTTAAGCTGATAAGCAACTTCAGCATAGTCTCAGGATACAAAATCAATGTGCAAAAAATCACAAGCATTCCTATACACCAATAATAGACAAACAGAGAGCCAAATCATGAGTGAACTCCCATTCACAATGGCTACAAAAAAGAATAAAATACCTAGGAATACAACTTACAATGCATGTAAAGGACCTCTTCAAGGAGAACTACAAACCACCGCTCGAGGAAATAAGAGAGGACACAAACAAATAGAAAAACATTCCATGCTCATGGATAGGAAGAATCAATATTGTGAAAATGGCCGAACTGCCCAAAGTAATTTATAGATTCAATGCTATTCCCATCAAGCTACCAATGACTTTCTTCACAGAATTGGAGAAAACTACTTTAAAGTTCATATGGAACCAAAAATAGCCCATATAGCCAAGACAATCCTAAGCAAAAAGAGCAAAGCTAGAGACATCACGCTACCTGACTTCAAACTATACTACAGGCTACAGTAACCAAAACACCATGATACTGGTACCAAAACAGATATATAGACCAATAGAACAGAACAGAGGCCTCAGAAATAATGGCACACATCTACAACCATCTAATCTTTGACAAACCTGACAAAAACAAGCAATGGAGAAATGATTCCCTATTTAATAAATGATGCTGGGAAAACTGGCTAGCCATATGCAGAAAACTGAAACTGGACCCTTTCCTTACACCTTATACAAAAATTAACTCAAGATGGATTAAAGACTTAAATGTAAGACATAAAAACATAAAAACCCTAGAAGAAAACCTAGGCAATACCATTCAGGACATAGGCATGGGCAAAGACCTCATGACTAAAACACCAAAAGCAATGGCAACAAAAGCCAAAATTGACAAATGGGATCTAATTAAACTAAAGGGCTTCTGCACAGCAAAAGAAACTATCATCAAAGTGAACAGGCAACCCACAGAATGGGAGAAAATTTTTGCAATCTATCCATCTGACAAAGAACTAATATCCAGAATCTATAAGGAACTTAACCAAATTTACAAGAAAAAAAAAAACATCAAAAGGTGGGCAAAGGATATGAGCAGACACTTCTCAAAAGAAGACATTTAATGACGCCAACAAACATATGAAGAAAACCTCATCATCACTGCTCATTAGAGAAATGCAAATCCAAACCACAATGAGATACCATCTCATGCCAGTTAGAGTGGTAATCATTAAAAAGTCAGGAAACAACAGATGCTGGAGAGGATGTGGAGAAATAGGAACGCTTTTACACTGTTGGTGGGAGTGTAAATTAGTTCAAACATTGTGGAAGACAGTGTGGTGATTCTGCAAGGATCTAGAACCAGAAATACCACTTGACCAAGCAATCCCATTGCTGGGCATATAACCAAAGGATTATAAATCATTCTGCTGTAAAGACACATGCACACGTACGTTTATTGCAGGACTGTTCACAGTAGCAAAGATTTGGAACCAACCCAAATGCCTATCCATAATAGATTGGATAAAGAAAATGTGGCACATATACACCCTGGAATACTATGCAGCCATAAAAATGGATGAGTTCATGTCCTTTGGATGAAGCTGGAAACCACCATTCTCAGCAAACTAACACAGGAACAGAAAACCAAACACTCACTCAAAAGTGGGAGTTGAACAACGAGAACACATGGACACAGGGAGGGGAACATCACACACCAGGGCCTATCAGTGGGTGGTGGGCTAGGAGATGGATAGCATTAGGAGAAATACCTAATGTAGTTGATGGGTTTATGGGCGCAGCAAGCCACATGGCACATGTATAACTATGTAACAAACCTGCACATGTACCCCAGAACTTAAAAGAATAATTAAAGAAAAAAAAAAGAAATTCCTCACATGGAATTCCTGGTGATCCTACTAACAGTATTTTTACTCTCTGTAAATATTGTAAACTTTTTGTGTTTGCAACACACTCTCAAGTATTAGGGTTGCTTTGTCACATGTTAAAAATGTAAATACAAACAAGTGCCTTAGATATAAGTGTCTGAGCTAAACAAGTCCACAAGAATTAAGACATGTGTCTGCTAGAGTACATAATACCTCCCAGTTCTGCGAAAAACAAGAGTTATCACACTATTGAGTTTGTTGTCTTCTGCCCTACCCACTCTAGGAAGAACTGTTTCTTCTCCTGATTTTACCCCTTTATACCCTTGTTAGATAAACATCTTGGCAGGTTCAGTTGACACACAGTCTACTGTGACATAAACATACCTTAGTGCCTGTCTCTCACCTGGTACTTGAGCATACTTTCAACGCTATACTTCATCATGCAACCTGCTACTAGCTTCAGTATTCTGAGAACCATTGCCATTGAAATAAATGACAGTTGTGGCAATAATAAACTTTCCAAATTAATGATAATTTGTTGACAGCTCTTCGAGATTTCTTTCTTCATGTTGGGGCACACTGGATGAGAATTACTGTTCTTAACCTGTTTTAGTAACTCTTTGGCCACATACATGTGCCTTAAAGAGCAGTGATTGCTTCTCTTACCAATTTCCTACTCTCATGATCTTGCCTACTCTACCTCATGTCAAACTCTGAAAATGAATTGACTTTTGGCAATTCAATCTGAAATTCTTATCAGTCTAATTTAGGGGATTTGTCTACTGTCATCAATAAGAAAAGGTCAACCTATGTCTGAGGCAGGTGTTTGGAGAGAGCATTGTAATGTGTGAATAGGTGTTCACATCATATTTAGGAAATATTTCAATGCCATTAAATTAGTTGTAAGAAACAATATTTTTTGTACTGCTCTTCGGTATGCAATTATATTCCCAAAATATAGAGAATATATAAGAATATTCATGTTTGTGTGTACTTGTATGAGTGTTGGCATAGGTATATGAATGAACCCTAGAAAGATTAGTGTACATTTATAGAACAGATAATTATCTTAACTTTTGAAATATTATTAATTCATGGCAAGCTTTACTTTTGGCTGAAACTGAATCATAAAACTTGACCTTGTATTAAGGATTTGTAATGGATTGTTACAAAAGGAAATGTTGGGAATCGGGATATGAGTGAGATCAAAATATTTATCTACATTTCTCAATGCATGTGGCAATTCTTCTGTAGCTTTGTAATACTTTTTGCATATTTTCTGCCCTTGATCATCATACATGGTATCCCATGTAGCTCCAAATGTTGAATATAAAATTCTAACTTGCCTCTCCACCCACATCAGTTTCACAATTACTAGCACCTATCTCTGCCTTCCTTGTGCTCCTTCACTTAGAGTAAGAATCTATTCCCTGGAATATACATCCGTAACTGAAGTCTCTTCTTTTTCTGTTTTCAAGGATGGGAGGAACAGTTTTATTGGACACCAACTGGGCGGGGTAGTGGAAGTGCCAAACAGCAAAGATCAGCGGGTCAAGTCAGCCAGAGCCATTCAAATCACCTACTACCTCCAGACCTATGGCTCTGCCACCCAAGACCTCATAGGGGAGAAGTGGGAGAATGAGTTCTGTAAGCTTATAAGGAAGCTCCAGGAGGAGCATCAAGAACTCCAGCTCTACTCTTTAGCATCCTTTAGCCTCTGGAGAGACTTTCATAAGACCAGCATCCTGGCCAGAAGCAAGGTCCTGGTGAGCCTCGTGCTGATCCTGACCACAGCCACCCTCTCCAGTTCCATGAAGGACTGCTTGCGCAGTAAGCCCTTCCTGGGCCTCCTGGGGGTGCTCACAGTATGCATCTCCATCATCACAGCAGCAGGGATCTTCTTCATCACCGATGGAAAGTACAACTCCACCCTGCTGGGAATCCCGTTCTTCGCCATGGGTAACTATCCATCCTTGTGGTAATCGGATTCTTACCGGTTTGGGGCAAGGTAGTATATTTCTTGAATTCTCAGGTGGAAATCTGTTTTAATTTTGCATTGGGGTGTCTATGTCATTACATAAAATTTTACTTGGGGTTGTGTCTGTTTCACCTTATTGGGCCTTTCAGGAAATTATGGGATGAGCAAACCATCTTCTCATTTAATTTAATGCGGTCAAATGTTTTTAAGTTATACAACATTGGAGTTCTCTACTCAGATCCCTCAAAAATAACAGATCAGGGATTATGAGAGACCGAGTTAAGGAGATCCAAAATCTACTTCGAGCAAAATTTTGTGGTCCATATTCATGGCCATTCTCAAGTTGATGGGAGTGAAGAGTGAATATCATGGGATGAAAATTCTGAGAACCAATGATGTGTCCTAATCTCAAAGAACTTCTTAAGTAAGCTTTGTTTATTAATTTATTTCAATGTTTCTGCAGAGTATACTCCATTCCCCTACCTCTGTATAAACTAAAACCTTCCTGCTGCCACTTAGAAATATCCTCTAATTTTTTTCATCTTTGGTGAAAAGAATTAATGAATAGCCTTAGTCAAGATTATCTCATCTTATAAGTTTTCCTCCAGCTATACATAAATGGTCTAGAAAATACTATGTAGGTGGTGTGTGTGTGTGTGTGTGTGTGCGCGCGCGCGCGCATATTCTTTCAAAGAGAAGATCAAATCTGAGAATAAAGGCACGTTAAGTGCTTAGCAACAAGATTGATGTGTCTTATCAGAAAAGAGATGATGATGGTGATAGCTGTTGGTACAGCAAGAGGGTTCCACACATCAGGTGTGATGTAATTCCCTATGTGTAGTGATTTAGTGAATGAGCTGCAAATAGCTTATTGGTGGTGAACTGACATGAGCAAGACAGTCTTCATATTAGACACCTTAGGGCTTGCTAGGGGTTTTGCTAAAACTGCTGGTGAACTAATTAGGTAATGGAAAGATTTATCAGGAAAACAGACAATTATATATTCCATACAAATAAAGAGAAGAGCTACCTCTCCTGATGCTGGATTGTAATATATGTCCTATGAAGCCAGAGAAGTGTTTTCATTCCTTAAACAAAATAATTGCTTCTCACCCTCCAGGTTAAAATCAGCTCTGAATTACAGCTTTATTGGTAAATTCAAAAAGATGCAGGCGTGTGGTCAGAAAGTCTTCTAGGTCACATAGGCCCTTTCTTTTTCGACCTTAGCAAATGTTTTTGAGAACGAAAATATGAAGTGTGTTTATATGATCGATGCTGGGATCTAACTTATTTATCTATTAACTCAATATCATTGTGGCCATGTTAAGTTGTTAGTTCATCTTCTTTTTTCTTTTCTTTTTTTTTGGGGGGACAGAGTCTCACTCTGTCTGCCAGGATGGAGTGCAGTGTCACGATCTCAACTCACTGCAACCTCTCTCGCTCAGGTTCAAATGATCCTCTTGCCTCAGCCTCCTGAGGAGCTGGGATTAGAGGTGCTGGCTACCACTCCTGGCTAATTTTTTGTATTTTTAGTAGAGACGAGGTTTCACCATGTTAGCCAGGCTGATCTCAAACTCCTGATTTCAGGTGATCCACCCACTTCAGCCTCCCAAAGTGCTGGGATTACAGGCGTAAGCCACCACGCCCAGCTAGTTCATCTTAAACCTCAGTTTTTTCTCATATAAAATGGGGAATATAATGATGTCAGTTTCAAAAACTAGGTTTGAAAAATGTAACAGTATATAATTAAAGCTCATAGCCTATAGTAAATGCTAAGTAAATATTGGCAAGTTTTACTATTTAACCTGATGTTTTAAGTGCAATGGATTCACTAATGAATAGAAAACAGCCCTTGGCTTTAGGAAATTGAGCCTTCCTGGATTTTGCATATCATCTCTAAATACAGATTAATATTGTTAGTAAATAGTATCTTTCTTTTTCCCAAAGAACTTATTCTATAAAAAAAATTCTTGTCACCAATGACAAAGATGAGTCTAGATTTTAACCATTTACACTTGTTACATTTTTTTGAATGAAGTCTCATCGCTTGAAATAATAAGATTTATAAGAACCATACAGCATGATTTACAAATGAAACATAGTTCATTGGAGGTTAACAAATTGGACACCTTACTGCTTTCCAGGGTTGCTTTCTAAAACTGCTGATGAACTAATTAGGTAATGAAAGCATTTACCAGAAAAACATACAATTACATATTCCATAAAATAAAGAGAAAAACTACCTCTGCTGATGCTGGATTGTAACCTAGGCTCTGTGAAGCCCAAGAGGTATTTCCATTCTTTAAACAAATAACTGGAATGCTAAAAGCCACAGTGAGGGAAAAGTCTAGACCCTTCAACACACACTTTGCACCTCTCCTAGTGACTTTTAGAATCATAAATAAACCCTGGACAGTGTAGGTGCAGACTTTAGGAAGGCGGCTTAATGGTCCCTCTGAAGTATTTCTGCAATTCAAGTCCTTAAAATCTTCTGAAAGGATCATTTCTGCTATTTCTGAAAACATACCAACAGAAGACCTAAGAACATATACTTTAAGATTTTTGCTCCATAAAGGGGGCATTTGTTTTGTTGTGTTTTGTTTTATTTTTAAAATGATTGTAGTAGAAAAGAGGCCAAGATTGAGAACTGGTGAAATAAAATGAACTCTCTGCTAGGTTTTCATCCCAGCTTTTCTACTTAACTCTGTGTGTTATATTGGGCAGTTCTGTGACATCCCTTTGCCTTAAGTCCTTCATATATAAAATAAAGGATTTGGAATCTTCAGCCTTACAATTTGAAGATTTCAAAATACAATTTGTTTCATCTTTGAAGTTAGTATTTAATCCTTTATAAAAATCTTTAAAGTATAAGTTATCCTCAAATCTCTAATCTATAGTCTCCTTTGTTGCCTTCTAATGCCTTCAGAGATAGAAAGAGAGAGACAGAGAGGCTTAGAATAGAAAAATCACAGCTTTGCATACAGAGCCTCAGATACACAAAGCTGTGAGACATAAAAGCATATTGCTATGAAGGTGGTGAGGTGGAATGTGAAGTTGAGCATAAATACGTTGTGTTTGCCACATATATATCTGCTGGTGGTATACACGATAATGGTTGAAACCAGTTTTTGATGAATTACAGTTTACATGGTGTCAAAACTGCATAATCCCTAAGTTAGCTGGATATAAGGGAAAGAAGCCC
This sequence comes from Pan paniscus, assembly GCF_029289425.2. Classification (NCBI taxonomy): domain Eukaryota; kingdom Metazoa; phylum Chordata; class Mammalia; order Primates; family Hominidae; genus Pan; species Pan paniscus. Next base: position 62,501,633 of record NC_073254.2, on the reverse strand, counting down.
GACTCTTCTAGTAAACCTCTATTCCTATTCCTGTCTTCCTAAGATGACTTCTTTGAGATAGTGAATATTTATTTACTCCATTATGTGTCAATACTCAAACCATTCATGCTTATCAGTATCATCCCTGAAGCTGGGTGTGTCGCTGATACTGTTTGTTCCTCACACTCAACTGGCTTAGCTGTCTTCTCTTTGACTGCCTATCTTGCCTCTGTATTGCATCTCCTTGTTCTTTTTGTCTTGTCATTCATCCACTTAATATTCTCAAAGTCATTTCAGAGGCATATATACTGTACCTAAATATCCCACATTTTTTAAGCCAGTGACAATTTTTATACTTTGTCCTGGTGTTCTCATAAAAAAAATTATATGTGTCAAATTGTATGTCTCAGATTGGGGTTTAGAAAAAAAGATTATTAGAGGTGCATGCAGTCTCTCTAGAGAAGTATTCAGAAAGAATTCCAAAATTCTAATAATTTTTTTTTCTTTTGAGATGAAGTCTCGCTCTATCACCCAGGCTGGAGTTCAGTAGCATGATCTTGGCTCACTGCAACCTCCACCTTCCAGGTTCAAGTGATTCTCCTGCCTCAGCCTCCCAAGAAGCTGGGACTATAGGCGTATGCCACCACGCCTGGCTAATTTTTATATTTTTAGTAGAGATGGGGTTTCACCATGTTGGCCAGGCTGGTCTCAAACTCCTGACCTCAGGGGATCCACCTGCCTTGGCCTCCCAAAGTTCTGGGATTATAGCATGAGCCACCGTGCTGGGCCATAATTTTTTTTAAAAAATACTTGAAAGGACCTCATTTAGTGCTAGCCTAACATCCTTTCTCTCTCTAAGCACATACCAATGAGAATGGCACTAATTTAATTTATAACTCATTGTCAGCCTTTTTTTCACCTCATTTGCTTTATGTGGATGTGTTTCCTCTTTCTGGAAGAAGAAATATGGGCTAATATTACACACAGATGCCAAGCTGGCTCATTCTGTGCTTTGCTGATATTCTATGGATAGTTGCCAGGAACAGTAGTAGCCTCGGATCACTATTATTTTTTTGTCCATTCTGAGTCTGCGTTACGTGTAAAAGTCTCACTTCAGTCAGCTTGACACCACAGGACACAGTGATGACTCGTTTTTTGCAAGTAAAAACAAGCCTTTCAGATACAGATTTTCACTCATTTTTCCAAACTGAGACTCATATTAAATTGTTTATTAATTTTCAAAGATTTATTGAGCATCTACTATGTTCAAGAAATTTTTGGGTTCTGAAGTAAAAGGCATTGAACAGAAATGATCAAGTTGTCACCCTCATGAACCTTACGTTTTAGGACTGCAAAAGGGATGAATAGGACAACTAAATAGAGAAATATAAACTATGTTATATGATTTCTAGGTGATATAAATAAAACAAATAAAGCAGAATAAGGGATAAAGAACATAAGTGGTCAGATAAAAGCCTTTCTAAAGAGTAAAATTGAAGCAGAGAGCTAAACGAAGCACCTGAGATGAGTGGCTCTGGCAGAGAGAAATATATGTGCTAAGGCTTTAATATAGGACCTTGCTTGGCGAAGCTGAAGAAGAGCAAGAAAGCGAATATGTCTGGATCAGAGTCTGATCTGAGTATGAGTGTTACAAGAAGGGGTCTAAGAGGTAGTATTGGGTCAGGTCATATAGGACACTGAGAATTAACCTTCGGGTGAAATTAAAGCTGTTTGAAGTATTTTGAGACAAGAGGGTGTGGTCTGACATACTTTATAAAGATATTTTTGTCTACACTACATAAATTAATTTGCAATGGGGCAAGAATAATTCTACAGATACTGTTTAACAGGTTATTGCAAATTTTGCGTGGGATATAATGGTGATGTGAAATAGCGTGGGAGCAGGGATGGTGATAAAAAGGAATTAGACTCAGGATAAATATTTGAAAATAGAATTGACAGGACTCAGTGAGGGACTAGATATGGCGTGTAAGAGAAAAAGAATTGTCAAAGATGACCCCAAGCTTAGAGGACCAAATAAGTGATAGAATGCATTTGCCATTTACTGCAGTAGTGAAGTCATGAGAGGAATTCACTGTGGGAGAAAAACAAAACCAAGTGGCAAATGTGGAGTCAGTAATATAACACAGTACATAGATCAGGTTCAGAGGAAATATGTAAATTAGAGCTGAAGATACAAATTTGAGATTCATCACAGCATAGCTAATATTGAAAACCATAGAATCCAATGAGATCAAGTATAAAGATAAATATAAATGAAAAAATAAGACATCCAAGATTTGAGCCCCGGAGCATTTCAATGGTTAGAAATTGGGAAGATGAGGGATTCAGAAAATGATACTAAGAAGGATCAGGCAGAAAAATAGCATGAGAAGCAAGAGAGAATAACGAACCAGCAGCAGAGTAAAGAAAGTGTTTTATGAAGGAACAAGAGAGTGATTGTTCCAAAAGCGGCTAAGAAACTGTGTCCGTTAAGAACTGAGAAGTAGCCATCTGATTTAGCAATATAGAAGTCATGGGTGACTTTGAAAAGAGCTGCTTGGGGGAATGCTGAAAATGAAAGGGTAATTTCAAGAGATTCAATACAGATTGGAGGGAATGAAGTGAAGATAGTGAATAAAGACAATTCTTCTTATTATTATTATTATACTTTAAGTTTTAGGGTACATGTGCACAATGTGCAGGTTTGTTACATATATATACATGTGCCATGTTGGTGTGCTGCACCCAGTAACTCGTCATTTAACATTAGGTATATCTCCTAATGCTATCCCTCCCCCCTACCCCCACCCCACAACAGGCCCCAGTGTGTGATATTCCCCTTCCTGTGTCCATGTGTTCTCATTGTTCAATTCCCACCTATGAGTGAGAACATGCGGTGTATGGTTTTTTGTCCTTGTGATAGTTTGCTGACAATGATGGTTTCCAGCTTCACCCACGTCCCTACAAAGGACATGAACTCATCATTTTTTATGGCTGCATAGTATTCCATGGTGTATATGTGCCACATTTTCTTAATCCAGTCTATCATTGTTGGACATTTGAGTTGGTTCCAAGTCTTTGCTATTGTGAATAGTGCCACAATAAACATATGTGTGCATCTGTGTTTATAGCAGCATGATTTATACTCCTTTGGGTATATACCCACTAATGGGATGGCTGGGTCAAATGGTATTTCTAGGTCTAGATCTCTGAGGAATCGCCACACCGACTTCCACAATGGTTGAACTAGTTTACATTCCCACCAACAGTGTAAAAGTATTCCTATTTCTCCACATCCTCTCCAGTACCTGTTGTTTCCTGACTTTTTAATGATCGCCATTCTAACTTGTGTGTGATGGTATCTCATTGTGGTTTTTGATTTGCATTTCTCTGATGGCCAGTGATGATGAACACTTTTTCATGTGTCTTTTGGCTGCATAAATGTCTTCTTTTGACAAGTGTCTGTTCATATCCTTCACCCACTTGTTGATGGGGTTGTTGGTTTTTTCTTGTAAATTTGTTTGAGTTCATTGTAGGTTCTGGATATTAGCCCTTTGTCAGATGAGTAGATTGCAAAAATTTTCTTCCATTCTGTAGGTTGCCTGTTCACGCTAATGGTAGTTTCTTTTGCTGTGCAGAAGCTCTTTAGTTTAATTAGATCCCATTTGTCAATTTTGGCTTTTGTTACCCTTGCTTTTGGTGTTTTAGACATGAAGTCCTTGCCCATGCCTATGTCCTGAATGGTATTGCCTAGGTTTTCTTCTAGGGTTTTTATGGTTTTAGATCTAACATTTAGGTCTTTAATACATCTTGAATTAATTTTTGTATAAGGTGTAAGGAAGGGATCCACTTTCAGCTTTCCACATATGGCTATCCAGTTTTCCCAGCACCATTTATTAAATAGGGAATCCTTTCCCCAGTTCTTGTTCTTGTCACGTTTGTCAAAGATCAGATGGTTGTAGATATGTGGCATTATTTCTGAGGGATCTGTTCTGTTCCATTGGTCTCTATCTCTGTTTTGGTACCAGTACCATGCTGTTTTGGTTACTGTAGCCTTGTAGTATACAGTTTGAAGTCAGGTAGCATGATGCCTCCAGCTTCATTCTTTTGGCTTAGGATTGACTTGGCAATGCGGGCTCTTTTTTGGTTCCATATGAACTTTAAAGTAGTTTTCTCCAATTCTGTGAAGAAAGTCATTGGTAGCTTGATGGGGATGGCATTGAATCTATAAATTACCTTGGGCAGTATGGCCATTTTCATGATATTGATTCTTCCTATCCATGAGCATGGAATGTTCTTCCATTTTTTTTGTATCCTCTTTTATTTCATTGAGCAGTGGTTTGTAGTTCTCCTTGAAGAGGTCCTTCACATCCCTTGTAAGTTGGATTCCTAGGTGTTTTATTCTCTTTGAAGCAATTGTGAATGGGAGTTCACTCATGATTTGGCTCTCTGTTTGTCTGTTGTTGGTGTATAAGAATGCTTGTGATTTTTGCACATTGTTCTTTCGAGGGATTTTGCATTAAAAAGAAATTAATATTTGCATGCTGATGGGAACACCCAGGTGAGAAAGAAAACTTTATAGGAAAGCAGAGAGAGGAAGAAACTGCAGAAGCAATGCCACTGAGTAGGAAAGAAGGGACTAGATTCAGAGCATAAGTGGAGTCATTTCATAGACAGTTCACCTACTCTAGGTAAAGGAAAGGCCTAATACATGGACAGATCCAGATAACTCAGTGCATATGGGGATGAGAGCATGTGGAAATCCTCCTCTGTGCCTTCAGCTTTGTCAGAAAATATGAAGCCAGTCATCAGCTGAGAACAAACTTGGGGAAGGAGGTGTTGGTTTGTGGAAAGTGAAAGGAATTTGAGTCACCTTGGAAAACTGGAGACTGAATTAAAGAAAATTCGGAAAGATAACTAGAAAGCTCTAAAGGCCCACTTGAAGCTTGTGTTCATGAATTTTTTTAAAAAAGAAATGAGTAAACATGGTTGCTGTTTTCTTAACCCCTAGGCACATATAGCTGGGTAGAAGAATTAAGTAGGTGTTGAGTTGAATTTAATCAGAAAACAAAAAATGAGGTTTACAGTATATACAAAGATGTGACTATAATGACAGATCATGAAAATTGTGCGGGTCAGGGTCAGCTAGACTAGACTATGCTGTAATAACAAATAATGCCTTGATCATGTTAACATAACAAAGATATATTTCTTGCTTGTCTCACAGTTTGATGTGGGTCAGGAAGATCTCTTTGCCACCTCTGTTCCAACAGAGACTCAGGGATCCAGGATGCCTCCGTCTTGTAACCATGAATCCTCAGAGTTTGTGCTCAAGGCCGTGCAGGCAAAAGAGAAAATAGAGAATTCATACCTATTTGTAACAGCCTTACCTCAGAAGTGATGCAGTTACTTCTTATACATTCTATTGGCTAGCCAACAGCAAGGAGTATAGAAAACACAGATGGGCAAATGGATTGTTTTATGAGCATCACTTGTCTCTTTCACATAAACTAAACCAAACAATAAAGGAAATGGCAATATTATTTCCTAACATCACTATGGTAAGAAATTGATAAGTTGAAATATTATGGTTCTTTCTGGGTCAGATAATTGTTTTAGGTTGGAGTCTGTTCTAATTATCTGTGACTAGATACCTAGTTAACTATGTTGGAGATTTCTAGTTATCTATGACAAACACCACAAAATTTAGTAGGATAAAACAACCACTTTATTATATCCATGGATTCTGTGGGTCAGTAGTTTTGAGAAGACATAGCTCTTCTCACCTCTGCGTTGTGCACGTCTATTTCCCAAAGCGTGAACCAGCACAGTGTTTAGGATATAGTGGGCCCACTAAGACTTAATGCTTGGCTAAAGTTCTTTATAATGATTACTTTACAGTATTAGAAATGTCTCTAATATGTTGCCACAGGACTTATTTTACTCAGGATCATCAAACACATCAAAATCCTTCCTAAAATAATTCCATTGCTGTAAGAGAAAGGACCTTATTATGACATCTGGAAGGTTTAGTTGGAGCTATTTCTTAACCATATTAGTTGTAGTCATGCTACTTTGGTGACAGTCACCTCTTTTGAAAAACACTGGCCAATGATGTGAAAATATTCCCATGCTTATGCTTAGAGGCTTAGAGTCAGACGACTTGGAGTCCAGTCCAGCTCCTGCCTCTTACCTGCTAGATGTCTTGTCCCTGGGCCTCCTTCATCTTACTCTCTCATTGGATGAGGAAGAACTCATTGTACTTTAACATCTCTTCCACTTTAGCTCTTTAATGAGTGAATGATTTATTTGACACTCATTCTGTATGTCATCTCTTCTAGAGTTTTGACTCACTGGGGGGTAGAACTGTGTCTCCTTGGCATCTTTGCTATTGTCTAAGGTACCCATAGTCAACATTTTTAAACATTGACTTATTGGTGGCTTTTATGATTGCTAGAGTTCTTTGAGCAAGAAAAGTCTTAACTTTTGGTTGTTTTAGCTTAGATATTTTAATGTGCCTATTTTTATGTATGTAATTCTTTAGTTTTAATTTTCTTGCCTATTTATTTCCTTCTCTGTTCTTCTTTTAGAGCTTTGACATGGACCTACTGTGTCAGACCTTTCTAATGAAGTGAGACATTGTCTCACTAACTGGTTATGCTAGACCTTTTAAAGGAGGTGGAAAAGATAGCTATCTTGGCATAAGAAGTAAGAGGTGAATTTTATGTCAAGCATTTGAGGTAGCATTGACTAGTGTGTACTTTTTATTATATAGCACTGTCCAACACTGCTAGTAATTTTCCTGACTCCTTAAGGTTCTACATCTTCTTTGGAATCCACCTCCGTCTCTTGCACTTTTTACTGCAAATGAGTTTCCTCAAGTGGTTACTGAAGTTTAGGAATGAGAAAGAGTACTGTTACATAACAATTTTAGTGAGGGTGAGATGCATATGGACCCATTTTAGTAATCTTGTTTATCTTGAGAGTAGCTGATATGCTAGTTTAGATTTTTTAAATGGAAAGATTTGTAAATATGCCTCCTGTTGTTCAATATGTGCTGCTCTTGCTTTTTACTTCTTGAGTCAGATAGCGAATCAGGATTGAATACCTAAGCAGGGAGGGATATGGAAGTGACATCAATTTATCTAGCACATGGTAGAATAATAATATGGCAGGTACTTCCATTTCTCCAGCATCTAAGCCATCCTCAAATACATGTCTATCAAAAGCAACCTTAACACTCCTCATTAATTGAAGTCCACTTTACTGTCATGTCAGAATGTCCCAAGAAAAAAAATATTCCTGGTGCAGGACAGCTGCAATTGCCAACCAGAATGGGATTTTTTTTCTGCAGTACTGAATCAAGCAAGGTAAATGCTGCAATTGGAACTCTGGGAACTTGTAGGGTGAAAATGCATTAAGGGTTATGCCATTGTTTTTCTGAAGAAAAATGTATTGAAAAATGGGAGATATACTTCCTAGATTCAATTATCTTTCAAGCCAGTATTATCATACCTAGTGACGTAACAAAAAAGAAAATTGGCAAAGAAAGATAAGATACATTCTATGTTTATTTGATGGTCCCAGAGGCCAACCTTAGGCTTCCAAGAATTGAGGAACCCCTGTGGACTAATTCCCACCTGCCTTCCTGGAACATGGTGGCTTATATTTGCAGCAAGTGTTTGTGTATCATAGTTGTCGGCTTCTTTGTTAATGATTGAGTAATGTCTTAATCCAGACCAAGACAAAATTCTAATATTCAAGACTTGACTTACAGATATCACTATGTACCCTTAGCAAATCAGTCTGAGTACAATCCTGAGTTTGAGTTTAATATAAAGAAGATGCTGCTGTTTGTTTTGCTGCTCCCCCTCGTTGACTTAGTCTAAATAGAAATAAGACTAGGTCCAGGCCAGTGATACTTGCAGTGATTGTTTCCCTTTTAGGTGTAACATTCTAAACTAAATATTCTATTTAATGATATAAAGTAAGATAGTATATTAGTAAAGAGTATTTATTAACAGTATTTGAGGTGACATAATAAAAGGCATAAATAATGTAGCCATATTACTAAATGATAAAAGCCAAGTAATGAAGGAAAATGAGATAATTTTACCAGAAATAAATGGGGACAAAATTAGGTTAAACTACTTTTTAGCACAAAAAAAAAAAAAGAAAAAAGAGAGGAAGGAGGTTAACTGGCTCACTTCATCGAATGAAAACCAAATAAGATCACACAAAAGAGATCACTGAAAGGCACCTAACATGTAGGTTTTGGGGTGAGACTGATGAACATAATGAGGACTCATTATAATACTTAGCAGTAAATTGATGGCTTCATTCTCTATAATTCTATTACCTTCCTCCTCCTTTACCCTGCCATGATCAAGAGTCGAGGCAGGGGTATATACTTTACTGTGTTGCCACAATGCGGGGCAAATAATAAGTGGTGTGTTCAATAATTATTTCTTGAATGAATGACTTGTGATTTTACTAGCTCACAGCAAAGATAAAGATTATTTTTTTAGAAAAATGTTATAAACCTGAGTGTAAAATTATGTGTTCTTTTAAAAAATTTAAATCAATGGCTTTTAAACAAAGCCATTGAAAGTGATTGGGTGATGAAGGGATTTGGGTGTTTCAAGTGTAAGTTTAGTTTAAAAGTTGTACCTTTTCATGTTTGGTGGAGCTTCATGCACTTAAAAGTATTCAATGGCCATTTTTTTATGAATATGGATTCCTTATTTGCCAAGAGGTAAGTAGGGCAGCTGTTTCTATTAAATAAGAAAGTAAAGTCATTGGAACCATTCTCAAGACTGTGTGGTCAGGATTAGAACCTGCATTTCTTGACTTTGCCTCCCAGGCTCCTTGGCTCTGCTAGCTGTTCTCCAACTGAGCCCGGGGCTTCTGGGGTGCAGAGGGTACTGCGGGGCCTTAGAATAGTTGAGCCAGCAGGAGTCTCACTTACTCTGTAGCCCAGGCTGGGGAGCAGTGCTGCAATCTTGGCTCACTTCAAGCCCTGCCTCCCGGGTTCAAGTGATTCTCCTGTCTCAGCCACCCAAGTACCTAAGATTACAGGCATGCAACATCACACCCGGCTAATTTTTGAATTTTTATTAATAGTAGAGATGGTGTTTCACCATTTTGGCCAGGCTGATCTCCAACTCCTGACCTCAAGTGATCCGCTCACCTCAGCCTCCCAAAAGTGCTGGGATTACAGGCATGAGCCACCGCGCCCAGCCACTCTCTCCTGATTCTGACCATGCACTTTGCTCTAAATATTTCACATGACAAGTTTCCGTAAAGATTTAGTTTGAATAAAAAATTACTATGAACGAAAAAAATATATAAAAGTTTGAAATAATCTTACAACAAACGCCTGTGACATGAATTTACCTATATAACAAACCTGCACATGTACCCTTAAAATAAAAGTTGAAAGTTAAACCTAAAATAAAAGTTAAAAAAAGTTTGAAAACTGCCATTCCTCTACCATTCGACAGTGCCTCCTTCATAATATAATGGAAGGTAGAAATTATACTAGACATGAACTAAATGTGTTTCATAGCATGGGTGGCTGCGCATCCATCAAATATTTTATCCATGTACTTCCTGGAGTCATTTTATTGAAGTGTTCCTGGAGGTATGATTTTTACTTAACACCTTAACTTTCTCTCCTGTAGACAAGTTAACCCAATCTCAAAGGCTGGAGGCAATGATGGTTTATGGTTGCCAGGAAAAACTAAGTAAGATGCCAAGACATTCAATGACAGAATTATCTGTAATTTTGTTGTATTCCAGGGGAAGAACTTCTGCCTTATGGGTCAAGAAATTGTTTTATAAAGGTACAGTGGCAAACCAAACTCTCAACGAAGGAATCCCATTAAGCATGTTGACAAGAGATAAATAAGTGAGTGAGAATCTCTGTCCGGTAACCTCTCCAAAAAAGGGGCTTACATGTGTCTTCTAACTAGGCTTCCTTTTCTCAAGATATGTAAAAAGACCAGTTATTATTCAGAAGACTTTGTGATGAGCATAAATTAAAGCAGTGCTACCTGATGAATTTCTTTGTTCCTTTCAAAGAATGCTGCCCCAATGCCTCCCAGATGCTGTCCCATTGCTCCCTGGAAAGTTCTGTGTATGTAAAACAGATGCTCACCTTGCTAGCCCCGATCATTCCATGTTGGCCACCTCCTTTTGTTGGTAAACTTTTGCCAAGATGAATCAATATCACTGACTATGTAAGTAAATGAACTAAGTAAACAGTGTTTCTGATGGGACTACCACACATTCTTTCTCCTTTCTTTATTTATTATAAATATTTTACTTATATATGTCAATAAACAGGTCAAATGAAACAAACTCTATCTATCTAGACCAAATGAGTTTAATCCTCAGAAAGTGACCATCTTTTTATGATTTCTAACTGTTTGAGGTTCTTCCCTACTGTTCCCTCCTGTAAACTTCCTAGAACATTTTTCCTTTTGGTTGTGTTATTTATTTCAGTCTATTTATCCCTTTGTCCATTCTAATTCTTCTTAACCTTTTCCTGAAAAATGAAAATCCTAAAGCAGAAGCAAGTGTGTTCCTGTATTCCCTCACCCTATCCAAATGCCATTACCAACATGCCATCTATATGTACTCAGCTCAGCACTGCTGTGTTTCCGTAGCATTTCAGCCAAGGCAGAGAAGTCCCTCCAAGGAAACCCATGGGTTTAGTGTCTGAATAGCTTCTAATTCTAAGCAAAACCTAGCTGATATCTATCCAAATACACAAGGCTGTTTCATATCTTGTGATGTTTCTTTTTCCAGAAATTACCTTCCACCTCTTACTTGTGATCTACCAGATTCAAATATTCTTTGTTCTATGTCATTTTTTACTGACCTCCAAATTTAAGAATCACTGATTGGTTTTCTCTTTTGCCTTCTCTGTACCCTTGTTTACATGCCTATCATCACTTCCCATGCTAGACTGCAAAGCCTTCATTAAAAGATCAAGACTTGCTGTTTTTGTGTCCCAGGCAACTAGTAGAGGGCCTAGGACAATATAGGAGGAATTTTACATTAATTTTGGACTGACTGAATGAAATATGCTCTGTCATATTGACCCACTATGCAAAATTGGCTTTTACTTTGGGTGCCTTGCATGGGGTTCGTGCTGGTCACTCTGTTTTCCCTCTCCATTGCCACCATATTTTCTCCCCACCTTTCTCTTTTCTCATCTTTGCTCTGGACAGCTGATTCCTATGGACTGCATCACCCAGTATCCCTTGTCCTCTGGCTTTTGGTTGGGTTTGGCCAATAAAAGTCACTACCAGAAGATAGTAGGGTAGAAGGAAAAACAGGTCAAAGTCTTTCTTACCTGCTCCCTCCTTCCCTGATCTGGCAACAACTTCAGTCTCTGGGAGGCAGCCTCTGCTCCATATCTACAGCCATCGTCAGGCACTGGTAATACTATTTTGTCTCTTATACTTTAAAAGTGATAACAGCTTCCTGCTCTCAATAGTCTGAGTACCTCAATATACTTTTTGTTGTTCTGTTTTGTTTTTCCATTGGCTCTGCCCATATCTCTATAAGTAGTCCTTTAATTAAGATCTTTTTATTTCTACCATCTGAGGGATTTCTATATCCTTCTAAGCCTCTCAATTTCTTACTAGATATGAAACAGTACCCCCATGTCCTGCTGGATCTGAAGTCCTGCCCTAAGGTCCATCCACTTGTTTTAATTCATTGCCTAATTCTTGCCAAACAAACATGTTCAAAGGAAATGGATTCTACTCTCTACCAACCCAGCTGCTGGCCATCAGCAGACTTAGGAGCAGTCTGCATTGTCCACCTGACTGAATATCAACTGACACCTGGACATCTGCTGCCATATTCTGCCTGCTGCTTTGACATCTCAAGTTCACAAAGTCCTTAATATATTGTGCATTGCATCTCCTTTCAGAGGCCAGGCAACTGTCAAGGTTCATTTTACCTACTTTTATAATTCCTAGAGTCTGCTTTCTCCAAGTGGAAGTCTTGAGGGCAGAGCTCCCTGTGTAGACTAATTTTTGTATCTATCTTAGCTATTGTGATATGTCGACTTTGAGAAAGAGCCTGAAGAAAATTCTTCTAACATACATGTTTTTACCATCATAATTGGCAAAATCGGAGGCTGGCATTAAAAGAGGTTATGCTCTCTACAAAGCAAGAATAGAAAAATTATTCCATTGGTGACTTCCATAATCATTTTTAGGTCATGGTGGCTATTTTTTTCATGTACTCAGTTTAAGCTAAAAGTAGTTTGATGTAAAATTCTTGCCTTACAGTCAGACTTTCCAAATATATATAAAAGAGGCTGCCTGTCCTGTTTTGTGCCATGGTGCCCATGCTTTTGCAGCTGAAAATAGCATTGGCATTCATTCCTGGCACATTATACTGCAGGCTTCTATCTAATTTGCTGTCCACACTCACCCTGAAGTCCTTTTCAGCACTGCTGCTTTCCAAGTATTCCCTTCTCATTGAGTATCTGTGTCTCATACAATGCTATTCATTTTTCATTTTCATGGTTGACATACATCTTTCTACCAATCTCTCTTCACTCTATTCTGGGTAGTAATTGTGCGTGTCTGTGTTTAATTCATGTTTTTATTACAAAAGTAACATAGCATATTTATTATAGGAAAACATTCAAAGAAAAAGAAAGTATCAAACCACCATCCAGATACTATTAGTAATAAACAGTGTGTACATAATTTTATTACATCTATACTTAAATATATAAATATACAGAGATATCAAATGAAAGTGAGATGACTGTATATATGTTATTATGCATTCTGCTTTTTAATTTAATAATAATCAAGAATTTCCATAAGTGCAGAAACTGTATAAAACCTGCATGTGTACTATTTTTACTAATAGCTATATGTTGACACATGTGAAGACTGCTCAAAGGAAGAAATAGAACATTACCAGCATTCCAGAAACCTCCTGAGCACATTTTCTTAATTACAACTCCCTCCCTCATCTTTTGTGATAACATGTAAGTTGGAAGGAAGTCTTCCGGTAATCAGTTTTTAGCTTTTCTTCATAGTTTCACCACATATGTTATTACGTGCGTGCATATGTATGTGTGTGTATATATATATATATGTTCACGTGTGTGTGTATATATATACACAATTATATCATCTTGGTGAATTAAATATTTTATCAGCATAAAGTGGTGTTCTATCTCTAGAAATAGTTTTCTGTTTTAAAGTCTATTTTCTAATATTACTATAGCTTCATCAGAATATTTTGTTCATATTTGTCGTTTCTCCATTGTTTTGTACTAACGTGTTTTCTTACATTTTCCATATGTGTCTGGTATATTGTGTATAGTTGAATGCGGAGATTCTTCCAGGCTAATGATTTTTTATCTCTTAGTGGAGAAGTTTAGTCCCTTTATTTCCTTCAAAATAATTTTGGATATGATTGAATTTAGATCTATTGTCTTATTTTTGCTTTCTAGTTGTCTCATACGTCTTTATGTTATTGTTCTTTTTTTATTAACCATCTTTTTGATTGAATTAATATAATTCATCACTCATTTTTCCCTTTTACAAATTTGAAAGTTAAAAGTTTTGATTTTGATTTTGTGATTGTTATACAAATTACAGTATTCATATTTAAGAAATCTAAAATTAATCAAAACCTTCCTTTTCCTTTTATATATAATAAATAGCTTAGATCATTTAAGCTCCATTTAGACTTCCTCCCGACTTACATGATATTGCTGTCTAGCACTTTAAGTCTATTGTTAGTTGTTTTTTTTTAAGCTTCATCAGACCTCGTTATTTCTTTTCGATACAGCTCATACATAATCTTTTACATTTACTAATGCACTTATTTACCGCTGTTTAACAATTGCTATTTCTTCTTATATCTCTGACCTTCCATCTGGGATCAGTCTTCTTCCTAAGAACATTATTTAGTTCTCTAGAAATATCCTGCTGGTGCAAACCTCTCTCCATTTTTTGTTTGTTTGTTTTACTCAGAATGTCTTTCTGGTCCTTATACTGAAAGCTGTTTTTACTGGGTACAAAATTCCTTTATTATATTGAAAATAATGATTCTCTATCATTTTTATCCCATTGTCTTTTTCTCTGACCATCCCTGTCTTCTTTTGAACCCTCCAAACTTTTCCAACCTCTGCCTGTTACCCAGTTGCAAAGTTGCTTCCACATTTTCGGGTATCTTTTCAGCAGTGCCCCACTCTACTGGTACCAATTTACTGAATTAGTCCATTTTCACACTGCTGATAAAGACATAACTAAGACTGGGAAAAAAAGAGGTTTAATTGGCCTTACAGTTCCACATGGCTGGGGAGGCCTCACAATCATGGTGGGAGATGAAAGGCACTTTTCACATGGCAGCAGCAAGAGCAAATGAGGAGGATGCAAAAGCAGAACCCCCTGATAGACCATCAGATTTCATGAGACTTATTCACTACCACAAGAACAGTATGGGGAAACTGCCCCCATGACTCAAATGATCTCCCATGGGTCCTTCCCACAATACATGGGAATTATGGGAGTACTATTGAAGATGAGATTTGGGTGGGGACACAGAGCCAAACCATATCAGCACAGTCTCTAAGATTTTTATAATTAATTCATTGCCTGAGGTTTCTGTGGCTCTACTGCTGTTTGTCATTGGTATAGGTTTCTGAACTCAATCACCCTGTTTCTTTGTGTTTCTGGCTATCTATAAGTATGTGATAGTCACTATTTTTGCAAAAAATTGTATGGGTGTTTTCAGATTCCTAGAATGGTGTTGTCTCTTCCAAAGTGGCTATGTGTTTGTATCAGCCTAGAACTTGACAGCACTACTAATTGGAAAACATTTCAAATCTAGTCACAGCTTTAGGTTCCCTGTCCAATGTGTAAATGTATACAAAGAACCATCTATAATACAATGTCTTATTTTTTTTCTTTCAATATTTCTTTTCCTCCTCTGCTTAGCACAGAGACAAGCTTCTATAAAATGTTATGTGACTGGGGTCGGGCACAGTGGCTCACACCTGTAAACCCAACACCTTGGGAGGCCAAGGCGGGCAGATCACCTGAAGTCAGGAGTTTGAGACCAGCCTGGCCAACATGGTGAAAACCCACCTCTACTAAAAATACAAAAATTAGTCAGGGCACGGTGACGCACATCTATAGTCCCAGCAACTTGGGAGGCTGAGGCTGGAGACTCACCTGAACCTGGAGGCAGAGATTGCAGTAAGCTGAGATCACGCCACTGTACTCCAGCCTGGGCAACAGAGCCAGAATCCATCTCAAAAAAAAAAAAAAATGTTATGTGACATGGAGATTAGTTTTCATGTGACATTGTTCTAAAGCTATGGCTTTGGAGATCCAAGTTTGAATTGGAGAAGGTATCTCAATAAGACTTCTCATCTTGAGTATCTCAATAAGACTTCTCATCTTGAGCAACCCTTGGAATTAAATTTCTGAACCCTCTCATTCCTTCAGGCCAGTAGCCTCAAGGAATTAGCACATTCAGAAATGGCCCTTTAGTGTATCTATGTGTTTATTTTTTATCAAGCATTTAGCATTTTTTTAAACTAAAGCATTAACACAAATGACATAATCTTGGAATATTAAGAATCATAAGCAGCTGCACCATCACTTTAAATGGCTGGATATTTAGTCTTGTTTTTTTTTTTAATCTTTTTTTTATTATACTTTAAGTTTAGGGTACTTGTGCACAACATGCAGGTTTGTTACATATGTATACATGTGCCATGTTGGTGTGCTGCACCCATTAACTCATCATTTAGCATTAGGTATATCTCCTAATGCTATCCCTCCCCCCTCCCCCCTCCCCCCTCCCCCCACCCCACAACAGTTCCTGGTGTGTGTTTTTAAGCCTTCACCATTTGAGTCTTTTTCAAATATGCATGTGTATGTTCTTAATGTTAATATTTACTGCCTCTAACCCAATTTTTCTCTTCATGTAATTTCCTAGGTGACAATTTGTTCATTATCTTCCATTTTAATCCAATAGATAATATTCAAATGCAAACTTTTTCAAACTTGCTTTTACTGTAGATCAATTATTACATTTTTTAATACCCTGGTATCTCCTTCTCAAAAAAAAAGGTTTTGCCACTATGAGAAGTTTCAAAATACAAGATGCAGCAAATTGACTTTATCCAGAGTATGACGCTGCAACACACCACTGTTGCGTGTGATATCAAGCAGGTATTTCCCCTGGCAGTGGCATACCCATGATTGGAATGTTGAGTGGATACAAAGCAGACTATATCACTGGTAACCTTATTCTACAACTTGATGTATGCACATTATGGGAGAAAAAAGAAATGATATTGATGGTGATTCTTACAATTTACTGTTCAAAAATATTATTTGAAGTACTCTGGGGTGGAGCTTGATTAGACCAAATAGATAGAAAATGTAATACAGCTCCACTAGGCAGAATAGATTCAATGACTTGATGATAGTAAGATATAAAGAATCTCTTATAAAGCAGTTGAAGACAGGTAGAAGCAGCCACATATATCTCCATATCAAAAGATTCTTAACTTAAATACCTCAGGAGGCAGGCTACCAACATATTGTCCTGACAATAGGGAATGTTGGGATTTGTACGCTGGAGAATATATGTGCTACTTAAAAGCATTCAAATTTAATTTTTGTAAGTATACCACCTATCCAAGATCTTGTGGTTAAGGAGCCAGAGTAACTAACAATGAAGATGTAATAATAACTAAAATATACTGAGCATTTATAATGTCCCAGTGATGAACACTTTCCAGGTGTTAAATGACTTAATTCTCACAATAATCCAAAATATAAGAATGATTGTCATAAATAAGGACAATGATACATAGATAATTTTAATAATTGGCTGAAGGTCATATCAGATAGCATGCAATAAAGCTGGAATACAAACACAAGAGCTCCATCTAAGTTCTTCTACTAAGCACATTATCCCTCCATATGTTCAAAAATAGCTATTCATTTAGCCAAAAGTTCTACAAACAGGGGTCATACTGTCTACAGATTTTCTAAAACCTCAGACATACTTCTTATATCATAAAAGGGATATATTTTATAAGTAATGATATTGTATTAATATATTATATCAATACTATTAATATATACACATATATATGCTTGCATAGACAATTACTCAGTTCAATATAGGCTGAAATTTTTCATGAAGCAGATCTGCTTTGATCTCTATTCAAAAATAATTTAGATGTTGAAAAACCAAACAAGTCAAAAAGAGCAAACAAAATTTTAAAAAGAAAAATTTACTTCAATATAAGATCATACCACCACAAGCTTTCCTCAAAATGCACATTCCATGGATATTGAAAAAAAAAGGAATGCATTTAAATGAAAATCTTTATGCTGAAATGACAACCTTTCTTTCCTCAAATGAACAGTGAAAAATAGGGCATGGCAATAAAAAATTATCTGAATATGGCTATATAATACAAATAGCAATTGAATTGGCATGAATTTTATTTAATTAAAACTAGTTCTTTCATCATCCACTAAATGAAGGAGTTTTTTTTCTAAAACAGGAAAATTAAATAGGAATATTTATATCATAAATTGTTCTTCTACTTTTTTACATATTTCCAACTAGCAATGTTAAAAATATTTTAAGTCTATATAAATGACTTTCATACACTGTCTTGCTGTCTATGTATATGCTTTGCTACTGCAAATAATTTTATTACCATCTGAAAATATTAGATTATCCTAGCTAGTTACTTCATAAAATTGCATCTGTGTCCTAAAATCTGTCCTTGTACCACTTATCAGTTTTAGCATATTCTTCATTTTGTGCTGTGTGGCCTTTTTTTTCAATATTTATCTAAGGCATGGAGAATCAATTCTATCAGCATGATGATTTTTATTCAACTATGTCAGCTTAAAAGAGTAGTAAGAACGGAAGCTATACATAGAGAAAGCAGGAGTCAGTAAGCAGTTAGCTTCTTAGAATAATTCCAAGCAATCACATGAAAAGATATATTAAGTTTGATGCATAAAAATCAGTTCTCATAAGTAAATGAAAATGTGTTGGAATGGTCATAATTATATTTGAAATTCCCATATTTGGAATTCCCAATGCATTTCACTGCAGAGAACTGAGCTAACTTTATACTCATTATAAAGTCACACAGAAAAATCTTAATAAATAGAAGAAATAAAAATTTGTCTTCAGGATTTACATAAAATCTTGACTTATAAACTACCTAATTGCTTTTTGTACCTTTGCATTTCTCCTAGCCAAGTTATATTACATTCAAATTTATTTTATTTTAGATCATAAGTGCAATTATGACAAATTACCTGAACATTAAATTAATTAAACCGTATTTATAGTTTTATAATATTAATATTTATTTTTCTTTCTGGTGCATTATCTTCTGAAACTGTGCCCATGGGTATATTTAGATATTCTCCAAGTATTTATTTATCTGCACTGAACCTTTATACGAAATAGAGGCTTTCTTATTTAAAAGAATCATTTTTAATGCAATCACCAATAAATCATTGTATTAAGATGATATGGTTTGGCTGTGTCGTCACCCAAATCTCATTGACAATTGTAATCTGAATTTTAATCCCCATATGTCGAGGGAGGGACATGGTGGGAGGTAAATGAATCACGGGGGTGGTTTCCCCCATGACGTTCTGGTGACATTGATTGAGTTCTCATGAGATCTGATGGTTTTATAAGGCAGTATTCCATGCACATGCTTGCTCTCCTCTCTCCTGTCACCATGCAAGATGTGCCTGCTTCCCCTTCTGCCATGATTGTAAGTTGCCTGAGTCCCACCCAGCCATGAGGAACTGTGAGTCAATTATACCTCTTTCCTTTATAAATTACCCAGTTTCAGGTAGTATCTTTATAGCAGTGTGAGAACAGACTAATACATTAGATTTGGTTTAATGTCTAGCAAAATAGAGAATCCTTGAATTGTTTTTAGTTTAAATGATTATGAAATCAATAATTGCCAATTTATAAATATACTTATTTATATACAAGCATTACTAATGCAAAAATATTTCTAATAAAACACTTATTGATGATGTTTGTCACAAAGCATTTACAGCATATTATTTCTAATACAGTTTATTTAAATATACTGTATTACAATGGGAATGAAATATGTTATTATTTTTGTTTAAATATTACATATGTAATATTGTCATGAATTTACATAAGATTGGGTTAAATACCATTTGGTTTACTGACAAATGTTTTTTATGATTCATAGTATTTTGCAAATGCAAAAATCTAGAATTATCCTGTTTTACTGGGTTCTAACACTGGACTGACAGATTAGCCTAGACTATCATAATATTTAGAGGTTTTTAGAATTTGAACTTCATAAGTGTTTCAACTGTTCGCATATTTTGCTAAGGTCATCGGTAATTTAACTATCTTCTTTATTCTCCCCAAGTATGTTAAGGTAACTTTAGATTAGGCATTTACCATCATTTTATCCTTTTACACACACAGACTGAGTTTTGTCATATGGTTGCACTATAAAAAACTAAACTTGGAAATCTTAGTTATTTGCCCTTCAAATCTTAAAATACCAAATGTACCTTCCTAAATAGAAAAAACAATCTTTTTTTCAAAACTGTTTTAATGTCATGCCTTTAAAATGTTCTCAGAATGTTTGTCTGAACAGTAAGAAAGTGAAACATTTAAACCACTGAGAACTAAACGTTTGTCTTGTGAAATTCAAAAACATAGTTTGAACCCTGCATAAAGTCAACATTGGCATTACAAGGCACCATTAAAACTTTTTAGATCATACTTTTTAATATGCTGAAATTCATTTTTCTACTGTAGGAACAAAAAAAAGCAACAAAAATCCCTCATATACTTTAGTACCCAAACAATTTTCTTTCTTTCCTCCATTTTATCTCCAACATAGTTTTCTTCCCTTCAGCTTGACATTTATTTGACTTTTTGATGTCTATTTTTAATTTTACCCTAACTTGCAGAAATATGTAATCAACATAAGTAATCCTCCAACAGTATCTCCATTATCTCTTTAATTCAATTAATTTCTGAAGGTATTTAGGGCTTATTTACTTTCTGCTTTGTCATGTACATAATATATATGATTTCATAGCCTTTTAAAAAATTTCAGTGTTATTTATCTTGGTATACATTGGATGCCCTCCAAAATAACTTAATCTTGTTTGGAAGTCATCATGTACTATATTCATAAGTTAATTCATTACTTCATTCAAAATTCTTATTGAGCACCTATTATCTGCTAGGTGTTGTGCTAGGTAGAGGGGCTAAAGAGATAAAACAGACGGCCGGGTGCGGTGGCTCATGCCTTTAATCCCAGCACTTTGGGCGGTCGAGACGGGCGGATCACGAGGTCAGGAGATGGAGACCATCCTGGCTAACACGGTGAAACCCCGTCTCTACTAAAAATACAAAAAATTAGCCGGCCTGGTGGCGGGCGCCTGTAGTCCCAGCTACTCGGGAGGCTGAGGCAGGAGAATGGGGTGAACCCGGGAGGCGGAGCCTGCAGTGAGCGGAGATCGCACCACTGCACTCCAGCCTGGGCGACAGAGGGAGACTCCATCTCAAAAAACAAAACAAAACAAAAAAAAAGAGAGAGAGATAAAACAGACTAGTGTGACACCTTCATTTGTTGAGGTTAAGTTTTCATTTTTACACATATGAACAAATAAGGACTGTTTAGGACATGATCAGGCACAGAGATAAAATATTAAGCACCGTGAAGGGCCCAGAGAAAAAGAGCAGATTGTGATGGATTTGTTGGAGAAAATCCAAAGGGAGATGGGACTTGCTATCAGCCTAACAGGTAAACAATGCTTCTAATTAAACATGCTGCTATGGATATTTTTAATAGCTCCCCTCCTTTACAAAGTACAGAAAGCAAGCAGGGAAAGAGTCACAACCCCAAACTATAAATTGTGAATACCTACTATACTGGACTAAGATGAGAGATGAAAGATATCAACATATATCCATCTCCTTAGATTTATGTCAGGCTGGAGATATTTTGACAGTTAAATGTCACAATTCTGAGAAGTGTGCACACCATCTTTTTAACAGAGGGATGAGATGCAGAAGTCGTGGCAAGTCTTGGGAGAGTCAGAGGAATGTCCCAAGAGAGCCTTATCTACTACCATAAAACGTTAGGAAAAGTTGAGCAAAACAGGAGTAATCTTTCCTCACAAAAATGAGCCTGGATGACAGCTGGAAATGCAGCGGTATGGAGTATCTCCTAATCTAGGGAACTGCCACTTAAGAAGGGTCTCCACAAACCATTTGTGTCCTCCTGAATGTCAAAAGCCAAGAGAAGATGCACAGAGTAGAGTAACAAGCAGATTTAGTGAGGGAGATCTTAAGACTGCTTGAGGGCAAGCCCACCTCACTTCTGCAACCAGCTCCTGAGGGTTCAGCCAACAGCTACCCCAGATAACATTGCCTCTATTTAGTAAAGAGAGGCACTAGCACACACAATTAAGAAAAAAACATAAGCAAAATACAGATGATAAAATTCTACCAAAAGATCAGATTTTTCAATTTTCCCTAAAAATAGAAAAAATCTCAATGCATGTTCCATAAAAATACAAACACCATGACGCCTCTAGGGGTTACAAAACTGTGAAAAATGACCACAAAGCAAACAGAAAAACTGAAGAGACAGCAAAAAGAGAGGAAAAACAAGCTGGCAGAACTCAGAAAAAAAATAGAAAGAAAAAATAAAGGCTTTATTAGAGAAGTGAGCTGCTTTGGAAGCAACAAAATACAAAATAAACAAGAGCGAAAACATATTTAGAAACATGCAGGAGAGACTTGAGGAAATTGCACAAAATGAAACAAAAAGAACAAAAATAGGAAAGCAATTAGAGAAGAGATGATTAAGATGGAGACAAAGGCATCAACATAGTGATAAAATGTGATTCTGAAGAAAAATAGAAATATGGAATAGGCATAAAATATTCATCATTACCCAAGTTGTTGTTCAAGCATGAAGGCTAAAGATAGGTGATCTCCTGCTTGCAGTAACTACTAAGGGAATACAGCACACATGACCCTTTCCTGAAAAAGAAACTCCTTTGCAAGATGCAGTCATAAAAAGAAGAATCAAAATAAAAACTCCAATGGAGTAAACATGATAAAGCTACTTACATACAGAAACAAAGTCTTCAATTCTGAGAATTACAGATATAAAACAGAATGCAACTATTATAAATATTAAAATGTTAAATATATATATATTTATTTGACAAATTTGGGGAGGAGAAAAAACAGTGTATCACTTGTCTTTCACAATAGGGAATATATAGGTAGTGCTTAGTGTTGAAACATGAAGTTAAAAAAAGTTCTATTCTTTTAATTTTTCATAACTTTTAATTATTTTCATTTAAAATAATTACTTTGAAACTTTATCATTATAAATAAAATTTCATGCAAAGTTTAATCATTTATTTTGAGGAACTTATTTAAAGAAAAGGATGTGATAACATTTAAGTTATCAACAGAATTCAATAACTATCATTGATATTAGACAAATGTATATAAAATGTGATTTGAAAACATCACTTATATAATCAAAATCCATTTCTTTGAAAATCTATGGAAGGATAGAGGGAATTTTCAAGGTTTTACATAAGAAGACAGCTACAGAGAACCAAACAATAAGAACGGAAAAAATTTAGATTAACAACACAGAGAAAGAAGAAAGGTGTATGAAGAAGCAATGAGTGAAACCATCCAAGTACAACGTGGAGTAGATTTTTCCATGACTAAATAAAAATTGTAGCATATAAACATATGAATATAAAAATGTGGGTTTTGTGGCCTAAAGTGCATGAATTTACCCTTGTTATATAAGAACTCTGGGAAATCTTCTTCCTTCAGGTTTTAGTTTTCTTATACATAAAAATAGAATCATTTCTCTTCCATGCTTAAAAAAGTGTGTTTGATTTTAAAGTTATTGCAGGGAAATACTTTTTACTCTATGCATGAAATAAATTGAATATAAACAAATATTCTTGTTTGTCAAGTCCTAGAGGTGTCAAGGTATATTGGTGTGTCCATATTGATGAATGCTAAAAATATGGTTTATTTTAAAATTCATTAGAAATAAGATTGTTGCTTTTAAAAGCAGTATTGCTTTCCAAGTACAGCAGATTTAGTAAGTAAAAATGCACTTGTTCTATGGCCGTCAAAAATACAACAAAAAGAACTATATGAATGAGCAGTGGTCAATTTTATGAACTTGCAGGAAATATGAACTTAGAAGATTTCAGATCTCTATAGTGCTTTACCTAATATAGTATTCTCCTCTCCAAATTTTTAATACAATTTTATCTGATATATGGGTACCTGGGAAATCAAACACAGATTTAAAAGTATGGCATATCAAATTGGATATTAGGTACTAATTGAATATTAATATTAGACATAATTAAATATCTAATTAACATGATTTGTTTGCTTGCTAATAAATAATCAGCAAATTTCTGTCATTTAGGAGCTTAATTTTTCCTACATGTTATTATAAATAATTTAAAACATAACCAAAAAAGCTGAAAGAATTGTATCTACCATTTAGATTTTACAATCAACATTGACTACACTTTTTTATCACATAGCTATTCATCTATTCATCCTCTATCTATTGATCAACCATCTTATTTTTTATCCATTTTAACTTTCACCCCATACACATCCGTGTGCATGTCATTTACTAGAGTTCAATATTTGTTTAGTTCTTTTTTCATTTATGTAAAATTTATATACAATAAATGCACAAGTCTTAATTGTGTCACTCATTGACTTTTTATAAAAATACATACATTTGTAACTCAAACCTCATCAAGATATAAAACATTCCGTCATCCCAGGATGTTCCTTTCTGCACCTTTTCAGTGAATCCCTATCCCCACAACCATCCCTCAAATGTAACCACTGTTCAGACTATATGTCACCATTGATTAGTTTTGCCTTTTCTAGAACTTCATAGAAATAGACTCACATGGTAAGCTTTGGTAGAAGGCTTCTTTCACCAGGTGATAAAATTTTTAACTGTTATTCATTAAGAGTTTTTTTTATGTCTATGAACTCAATATTTCAATGAAAGCATAAGAATAAATAGAATATTCATAACAAGAATGAATAGAATATTCATAACAAAAATGAATAGAATATTCATTCTGATTATTTCTAAGTTTAATAGAATCTTGATATAACACAAGGAACAGAGGATGAGTCTGTGTACTTTCTGAAATCTTTTCACCAGTGGTATATGTCCCACATTTGAAGAAACATGGAAAAATTCAGTTTTGAATCCTGACTTTACTCTCCCATTATTCTGTTGGCAGACAAGTTACTTAACTTTTATTGACCTGTTTGCTTAACCATCACTGGGATAGTAAGATCTGTCTCATAGAGTTATTGTGCAGAATAAATGAGAAAACTTATGTAAAGTGCTTAATGTAATACCTGGAACATAGGAAGAATGAAATAACTGATAGCAATTCTTATCATAATTAGAAACGTATAACTTAGTTCTTATGTCTATTCTAAGCGAATTAACACATTTAATACTCACAAAAACTATGAGGTAGAAACTATTATTATCTCAATTTTTATATTATGAAACTAAGATATAGAGAGCTTTAATTATTTTTCCAGAATATACACTAAGTGATAGAGCAAGTTTCACACTGAAGCAGAGCTCTCCAGACCTCTAACTCATACCGCCTCTTGGTAGTTTAGTAGTGCTCTGTAATAAACTGGTGTGAGGAATAATAGTAGAGTAAGAACTGTGAGTAGCAGTAATAGTAGTAGTGTTGGACTAATATTAGGAGAAATGGAAAGAATCAGAAGGACACTAAATCTCAGAGTGAAGTAAGAAGGAGACTCTACAAACAAAAGGAAATCCCAAAAGAATCAAGAGAAGGAGGAAGAGGAAGAAGAAGTAAAGGAGGAGAAGAAAAATAATGAGAAGGGGGGAAAGGATGAGGGAGAGGAGTAGGGAAGCAGTAAGGATTATTTGCTAATTTCCCTGTTTCTATTTCTATCAATAAGTTCATTACTTAAGGAACGACTAGAGTTGGAAGTTTCCTAGGGCACAGGATTGAGTCTTCCTGGAGCTGTCAGGCTAAAGCAATTTTACCTTCATGGGCTTCAACATGTTAGTCGAGAGGGCACGGAAATTCTAAAATTAATCCACTAAAAGAAATAGATTTTTGTTGATTTATCTACACTTTCTTTTGTCTTTTAATGTCATTTTTCTGATTGTATAAATAGAGTGTGCTATTTATGGAAAAACTTCAAGATATGGAATAAAACAAAGTTGAAAAATGTCATTCTTTTATTATCAGAAGAAATACTTTATTTTATAAATATATATGTTTTAGCTATCTATTGCAGCATAACAAATTATCCTATGATTTACTTGCATAAAACAATAGCAATTATAATCTAAAGTTTCTAGAGATTGGGAACCTGGGCATGGCCATAATGAGTCCTCTGTTTCAGGATCTCTCACAAGGCTGGAATCAAATTTCAACTGGGGCAGGATCCTTTCCAAGCTCACTCAGTGGTTGTTGACAGGGTTCATTTCCTTGCAGGCTGTTGGAGTGAGGATCTCAACTCCTCATGAGCTGTTGACCAGAACTTATCCTTAATTCCTTGTCACAGGGAACTCTTCAAGATGCCAACTTGCTTCATCAAAGCCCTCAAGAGAATTTACAAGCAAGATGGAAGGAAGTCACAGCTTTTTGTAAGCTAATCACAGAAGTGAGATTCCACCACTTTTGCTGATTCTTATTTATTAAAAGTGAGTCACTAAGTCTAGCTCACTCTCAAGGGCAGTGGATTACAAAAGAGAATAAATACTAGGAGGTGTGGATCATTGAGAGTCACCTTGAAAGCCTGCTCACCTTATATATAACCATTACTTAACTTCTGTATAACTCTGTTTCTTCATTGGTAAAACGGAGTACACAATTAGAGAGGTGAGCATACAGTTTTACTCACCTCTCTAATTATTCCCTTATGATAAACTCCCAAAAGTGAAATTGCTAAGCCACAGAATACATGCTCTTTTAATAACATCCTCGAATTACTTTTCGATAAAGTTATGTTACTTTATCTTCTCAGCAGGGAATGACAGTGTCTATTTCCTCAAACCCTCACCAATCCTTAAAAATTTCATCTTAATAACTGATGATAACTTGAAAATCATGAAACATTGCATTTTCATTTAAATTTATATATTCTTATTGTTGATGCTGAACTTTTAAAATATCCATATTGATAATATAAATTTTTCTTCTGTAAATTATCTATTTATATTCTTTCCCATTTTTAAGAGGGACATATTCTTTGAATTGTGGCTTTGTAATTATATTTTTATTTATTTATTTATTTTGATATGGAGTCCCACTCTTGTGGCCCAGGCTGGAGTAAAGTGGTGCAATCTTGGCTCACTTCAACCTCTGCCTCCCAGGTTCAAGCAATTCTCCTGCCTCAGCCACCCAAGTAACTGGGATTACAGGTGCACGCCACCACACCTGGCTAATTTTTGTATTTTTAGTAGAGATGGGGGTTTCACCATGTTGACCAGGCTGGTCTGGAACTCCTGACCTCATCATCCACCTGCTTTGCCCTCCCAAAGTGCTGGGATTACAGGCATGAGCCACAGCGCCTGGCCAGTAATTACATATTTCTGTAACGTAAATGCCTCTGGAAATATTGCTGCATTGAGATTTTAGCAGACTTTCAGCAGATAGGATAATTTATTCCCCCTATGGGAAAAGGATGCTGAGAAGACTAAGGAATTCATTCTTTCTCTCTGGAAAGATAAAGTTGTGCATTTGACCCCATTCTTGAAAGACAGACAGGGAAGTATTGATTTTCTAGCTGCTAAATCATACCTAATGAGGGCTTTTCAAGGGTTTTGGGGCTCCAGCAACAAGCTGAGTGAACAGCATCAATGGCATAGCAGTTTCAGGAAGTGCTTTACCAAAGCAGAAAACATAAGCAATTGAAGAATGAAGTAGTCCATAAATGCTCGAAAAAGGTATTGCCAACCAGAAAGGACAAGACAGATGAAACATCTGAGAGCTGAAATGATGTTCAAAAGGGGCAGAAATGGGATCAAAGCATAGATAAGTGGAACACTTGTTTAAGAACCCATCTCAAAAATATGACCCATCTCTTTTGACACTTACCTTATGTACAAATGGCCTAGAAAGTGTCTGTAAAGTTGAAGAAGCATGTGGCACACTATGCACTTTCCAAGGACAAGAGCTTCCCTGTTCATCTTTATATGCAGAGTGCTAAGTACAATGCCAAGCTTATTAATAGGTGCTAAAGAAATATTACTAGATTTACTAAAGAATTAAAGTAAAAGCACAGTCGGGAAGAGGCGCAGGTGGGTGCAGTAGTGACACGTGGATGCATGGGGGAAGGAAGACAGAGTAATTATTGGTGAAGAAGTGGCTCTCAAAATCAATCTTACAATGCAAGACAAGATTAGTAGCTAGCAAACTTCTAGTTGAAAAATCCATGAACCAAGAAGTTTAGGGTTGATAGGTGTGGCAAACCACCATGCCACACATTGACCTATGTAACAGACCTGCACGTTCTACACATGTATCCTGGAACTTAAAGTAAAATATAATTTTTTTAAAAAATGCAAAAAAAAGAAGATTAGGAAAACAGATGCCGAGAAACAATAAAGAGATACCTTGGTATTTGAATAAACAACTGCTTCAGCCAGAATGCATCATAAATTTTAGAATCCATGACAGGAAGCATTTTTGAAGTGGATTAGTCACTCATTTACTTATTCAATAACTATACATTGAGCAGCCAGTATGTGATGCTACTCACCGGGTATATGATGATGAACAAAGCACGTGCTATAACTTCAAGATGCAAACAATCACAATGAAGCTTAAAGGCCATGATGAGATAAGGAGATAATTTTTAAGGAGTTCCAGTGAGGAAGCCCAACCCAGCCTTGGAGGTGAAGAAGGCTTCCCAGAGGAGATGAGTCAACTGTTTTGTTTTGTTTGTTTGTTTGTTTGTTTGTTTGTTTACCGTGGAATCTCCAGTACGTAGGAGGGTTCCTAGTAAATAAACAGTCATTGAATGAAAATAAATGAATGAATGATGATGATGCTGCTATAGTTTGATTATAAATTATAGTTTAATGTGAGACGTTTTCAACTCCAGATTGGTTTCTGGCTGATATTTTTGTATCTATTGTCCAACTTCCTTGCTTGCCAATAATTTGTGGTCAGCAAATAAAAATCAGTGTTAATATTAGCATATGTTAAACACAATTAAGAATGAAAATCAGCAAGAAATAACAATGCTATGCCTTCCAAAATCAAATATTTTTCTTATACTCGTACAGCATTCTCAACCAGGGGCAATTTTGCCTCCCAGGGGATATTTAGCAATGCCTGAAAACATTTTTGATTGTTGGGACAGGAGGAATTCTACAGACATCTGGTGGGTAGAGACCAAGAATGCTTTAAACATACTACAATGCACAGGACAGCCCCCACAACAACAACAAAAACCCAGCTCCAAATGTCAGTATTGTTAAGGTTGAGAAATCATGGATTTTCAGAAATCAGGGTTTGTGCTTATTTGGCACAGACCATCAAAAGATGGTTTTATCTTTGAATTCTTAAAACACTTCTAGCTCTCAAAGTCCATGTTTAATTACAATGAATGTATTTGGCTCCGTAATAGAACAAAATACAGTAGGAAGCATGAAGGAGAAAATGGAGTTTGGCTCTGGGACAAAGGACATACGAAAGGTTAGCCATTTCCCTGCTGCTAAAATGAGATGAAATATTGGAGCCAAATTTTTTCTTGTTTTCTTTCCAGAATGAAGCCTGGGAAAAATTAACAAGTAGAAAATGGTTGTCTCTGGCATTTCTCCTGACTTATCCCTCATTACTTGTACTCATTCCCGTCTTCTTCTTTGTGTCTTCTCTTCATGTGCAGTCAGCTCATACATAAAGGGCCCAATTACTTGTATTGCCCGTCGTCACCTACTCTTTCAAAATTGCCTTTCTCTGGGTGTCCTGTTCTTAACACTTGAGAGAGACTCACATCAGTGGCAATTGCTGGCAATAGCTTTGATGTTACTGCTTGATAACTGGATTTTCATTTTTAAAAGGATGGTATATGCTTAACCCAAAGTAACTGATTAATAATGGTAGGATTTCAAGCAGTGATTTGCAAGAGCATGGCTTTAACTTTGCTTTGTTCTTTAGGATTGAATTTGTATGCAAATTCTAACTGTATAAACGTAAGATACTGTAACAAAGGTTGGTCTTCATTGCTGGCAACAGTACTGGCTGCAGTTAACCACTAGTAGTGGTTAAAGTACTAAAATATTTCCATACTTATACAGCTACTGCCCTAAACCTCCTGAATGTGCAGAATTATCCCTGTTGACCCAGCCCCACTGCACACCTTTCTCCAACTGCCCACAATCCAGCAACTACGAGGTAAATGCCTGCCCCTGTTGGTGCCGTCCAGCTCCAGCAGCTTCTGCTCTGATTCACAGGTTCCCGGTTGTTAAGTTGTTTCAGCAGTGCCTTGATTATATCTCCAGCTACAATCATTGTAGCATTGTTTTTATTGTCATTTTTGTTGGTGAAGGTGGAGCTTATCTTCTTAGACTCCATTAAGTAAAAGTAAGTGAAAGCTTCTTTTCCTTGCTATTTGAGTACTTGTTTGAATGTTTTCAAAGGAAACAGAAAATCTTAGGTATGAACCAAGTTTTGGCATTTCACAATAATTCTTCTTAAAGGTTTAAGAATTAAATAATGAAACACATGCACATGTATCTTTGTTCAGGAAAATTAATTATAGTAAAATATCCATTGCAAAATATGTGGCCATTCTGTTTGTGTCTCTTTCAAATGTGAAATATATACATAACGGTATAAGTTAAGCACACATTTCTGACTCATAGGAATAAGAAATATAATGTAGTGATGTGTACATGAAGAAAAAATAATAAATGAGGAAACGAGGAACATGAAACAAATAGTTTAATTCTAAGAGTACTAAAAACATAATGAGAGATTATAATACAGAAGCATGATAAAGGGGGAATGACATCATTCAACTTGCAAGCCATAAAATTCATTCAAAAATAGGTCTTCAATTTCAAGACTCTAAAGATACTTTAATATGAATATAATTATTATTAAACAATTCTAATCAATACAAAAAGTAAAAAGACAAGTGTAAAAAATAATTCCAAGTCTCATCACTTAGAAGCATCATCATTAACATTAGGTGAAGCTCATTCTAGATGTTGCTCAATTAGTACATATGCAGACAAAAAGATAGATGGATAAATGGTTTAGATATATAAGATAGGTGATAGATTGATACAGAGCATATTAAATTTTATTTAAATAATTATATGATATTTACTTAAAATTTTTAAAAAGCAAAAGAATTTTTGAAGCTAAAAGACTTTGCTAAACTTTATACAATGTTCAAAAAATTTGAGGGCTATCCATTTCTAGAATTTCTATGGATAAGGGAATAAGATTATGCAAAACATTAGAAGATTGTACAGTTTTAAAAAATATTTGTTTCCCTTTTTCTGGCCACCCTATTTCTTCCCTATCATAAAATATTTTGAAATTAGTATACTTTTTTATAGCTCCGTTTCCCAGTTCCTGATCTTTGTTAGTTATTATGTAACTTTTTCTAACATAACCATTATCTTCCCACTTGCCTAATTTAAGTTCTACCTTTAAATGGAGCCCACACCAATGTTCAGCTTTTTCAGTAAATTCATATACAATTATTCTGCTGTTTTGTGATTAACAACTGTACATCATCTATTGACTTCCTATAATGAACTGCGAAGATTTAGCCCACTTTTTACCACTTCTGCCATGTGTGTTTCTCTCCCTACATCCTCTCATTATTGTTTTACCGCCATTTATTAAATCAGTGTTCAGTGCTCACATTAATATGACTATGTAAATATTTTTTCAAATCTGGGCTATTATTACATTTCTTTCCTATTTAGTTTATTTTCTTAAGTTAGTAATTGTCTTGCTTTTCTGTTAAAAAACCTAATTCTTCCCAAATTCAGTTTCAGTTTCCATGTCAAGTAATTGGTTAAGTCCATTTCTTCCTCCCAGAACAGTCACTCCTGGAGCCCTCTGGTCTCTTGAGCCAGTCATCTAGTCACTCTCTAAGTCTGTTGCAGTATCTTCTACCTTGAAATTTCCTGTAGATTTGATTCTGAGGATCCTCTTTTTCTATGTCCAGTGATGGTGGCCTTGTTTCTCAAATCTTGAGTCTTCTTGTTTACATGGAGTGCATTCTGAGGAAGGGAGCATAGGAGGTAAATTTTTAAGATCCATGCATCTGAAAATGTTTTTATTCCACCCTCACACCTTAAAGATAATTTGGCTGTGCATCAGTTAGAAACTTCTTTCTGAAATTTGGAGGCATTTACCCATTTTTTCCCAGGTTCCACAGTTTAGCTGCTGTAGTACCAGGTGCCAATTTGATTCCCCAGGCTTTATAGGTAATTCTTTCCCACCTCTCTTAAACCCTAGCGTTCTGAAACTTCAGGTTCTGAATTGGTGCAGGTATTTTTTCATTCTTCTGCTGGGTACACAGCACAGTGGGCCATTTCAATTTGGACGACCTTCACATATAACTCTTCTAGAGGGACTTTTTTTTTTATTCAGCAATCATACTTTCAATTTCCAAAGAGCTCTTTCTTGTTTCTTATTGTTCCTTTTTTTAATCGTCTGATCTGGTTTTATGAATTCAATCTCTTTTCTTAACTTTCTGAAGCTGTCAATTATAGTTTTTATGTTCTTTCTGTTCTTTTCAATGTCATGCTTTTCTCTATGTCCTTTTTCCCGTTTGTTTGGGTTTCAGTGTTCCGACTTCAAGGCTCTCCTGGAAAATCTTGTGATCCCTTGGTGTCTGGTATTTTGAAAGCATATTGGAAGCTATGTGCTTGTGCTTGGGTGTAACTGGCTGGCAGCCTTCATGGTAGAGTGAAGTAGTTGACGCCAGATCTCTTGGGCCAATCAGTTTTTCTAGAGCAGTGGTTCTCAAATCTTGAGTTTGATATTCACACCTGAGTGCCTCAGAATTACTTGGATGTCTTGTTAAAACAAAAATTGCTAGGCCCCACACTTGGATGTTTTCAGTCAGTGCACAGAGTCTGAAAATTTGCATTTGTAATAAGTTTCAGGTGATACTGGTGTTGCTGGGCCTGGGGCCACAATCAAGAACCATTTGTCTAGAGAAAACTCAATCCAATTTCCTGCCTAGTGGGAATACATCTGTTACCAGGAACAAAAAACAAAGCAATCAGACAGGGAATCTCACTCTTCCGTACTGTGTTTCCTCTAAAACCTTCAGTTTTAGGAAGATTCTCATTTCAGACCTCCACTGTACTCCATGTCCTGCAAATCACAGGTCTCTAGTAATTTCATCAGAGTAGAAACCTCATCCTACCCATGGGTCTAACTGCCTCTTAAGAAGATTTCAACCAGGCCTGGTCTTCTCAGGCAAGCCTCACACCCTTACCTCCTGAGATCCAGCTTGCCGCAAATTCTTGCATTTTTCTAAGATTCTGCAACTTGAATCCTTACTGACATCCTTCTGTTCAGGCACTCAGGTTTCATCTTTCCCCATGCTTAGTCAATTACCACTCTCCCACCTTCTTTCTATTTCCTCACTTTGTTAAGAGTTCATCTAATATTGTCTCTTATTTCCACTTTCTTTTTAATAACGTTTATATTTTTTTGAAAGCTACATTATCTTCATGGGGCTCCAAAAAAGGAGCAGACTTAAATGCATGTGCTCAATATGCTCTGTATTGTTAGAAATCTCCTTTCTCTTCTTGTCTTTCCCTTCTCTTCTTGTAGCTTCCTTTGACTACAAGAAAACTAAGTCATAAACAACAAATGTAGCCATAGGTGTCTCTTTTATGAAGGAACAACTCTCTCTTATCCCAGCTACATCCATATGCTCAGATTGTGCTCTCACCTTTAGGAACTAATGCGACCTCCTTAAGGTTTCGAAAAGAGTTATGGGTCACCTTTTTTGGCCCCTTTATTTACTTTGGTTATATTTGACGGTATTTGATTCACAGTTGTGAATATGCTCATATTTCATTGAGGGTAAAATTTTTTTCTGTAATTTTCATTTGCTGTCAATATTGGTAAATTTCAAGAAAAAAGACTGGAGTCTAAATTGTATTCTGCCATCTGTAATTGAAATTTTCATTTCTAAGAATTTTAAATGCCCTGAAGTTTTATTTATGCCAGCTTGAGGTAAAATGAAAATTAAGTACTGAGAAATTCTTCAAGCCCCCTAAAATAATATTTCCTTCTAATAGTTACACAATTTTATTTTTTTGGGGGGGGGTCATTTTTTAAAGAATTTTATGCCAGCAAAATTTAACCTGAACCATGTAATATACCACTTTAATATTTAAGTTTACTCATTATTGAGTTTAAATATAATTTTACTTTCTATAGGAACACATATATGATAGGTAGGAAGTATAAATTTAAAAAATATTTATAAGGATAAGCCAATAAAAATGCAACAAATAATTTTTCAGATTTTCTCAGGTGATGCCTGCTAGTGTTAGATATTAAAAGATATTATCTAAACCCATGAATGCAAAAAGGGATTTCAACAAGTAAATGCACGCTTGATAGGTCTGTTGCCCCATTTGTTTTCTGTCACCATAAGCAGGTGACTAGTAGGAGTACACAAGAGGAAAATACGAGTATGTGAAAATAAAACAGGCTCCTAATGTACTGCTGAAATCCTGAAGTTTAGGGGATGAATAGATGATCAGTAACTCCATTTTTTTAAAATTTTGTCTACATTTAAGTTGTAGTCCTTTCTCTGTTTTGTATTGTTTTCCTCAAGAGCCAGTGAAGTTTTTTAAAGCAAGAATTTTAGCAATGTCAAGTGGAATTCAAACCATGAGAAATAAATAGTTCTGGATTATTATAAAGTTTATGCAATATATCACAAACTGTATTTTTACTAATAGGGACTTTGCAAGTTAATCATAAAGGAATTTAACAAGAAACAAATTACTCCAAATTTAGAATGAGAAGTAGAGAAATCAGTGAATAATATACAGCCCATTATTTGGAATGAGTAGGTTGGGCACTTTAATATATCATCATATAGCATTTTCCTCTTTCCCTCTCATTTTCATTATAAAGTTTTCCTTGACTGAGTCTTAGAGTCTTGTTTGTAT
Organism: Pan paniscus; assembly: GCF_029289425.2. Taxonomy (NCBI): domain Eukaryota; kingdom Metazoa; phylum Chordata; class Mammalia; order Primates; family Hominidae; genus Pan; species Pan paniscus. The sequence goes on along the minus strand of NC_073254.2, from coordinate 62,467,300 downwards.
TTATAGAGGACCTTTATCTTCTTAGAGGTTTCCAAGACATATTTTCCTGTCCACCTTCCTACCATCTCAAAATTATTTTTAAAAAAATACTATTTGAGACTGTTTTCAAACTATTTGAAAGGGAGTGTATGAAAAGTAAATGATTCAGGAAAGCACCTAGTTCATTAGGCTAGAGAGTGGCCAAAGGCTCATTTACAAATTCAGGCATATCTTGTTTTATTGTGCTTCAAGTCATCACACTTAGCAGATGTTCTGTTTTTTACAGACTGGTTTGTGACAACTGCACCCAGCAAGTATATCAGTGCCATTTTTCCAAAAGCACGTGTTCATTTCATGTATCTGTGTTATAATTTGTTAATTCTCACACTATTTCAAAACTTTTAATTATTTTTATATTTTATATCTGTTGTGGTGATTTGTGATCTTTGATGTTACTATTGTAATTGTTTTGAGGTACCACAAACCACACCCATGTAAGACATCAAACTTAATCAATAAATATAGTCTGTGTTCTGACTGCCCCATTGACCAGCCTTTCCCTCATCTCCCCCACTCTCCTTGGCTCTCCATATTCCTGACATACAGTAATATTAAAGTTAGGCCAGTTAATAACCCTGCAATGACCTCTATGTGTTCAGTAAAAAGAAGAGTCACACATCTCTCATCTGAAGCCAAAAGTCAGAAATGATTAAGCTTAGTAAGAAACAAAACGAGAGGTAAGCCAAAAGCTAGGCATCTTGCGCCAGCTAGCCAAGTTGTAAATGCAAAGGAAAAGTTCTTAGAGGAGAGTAAAAGTGCTACTCCAGTGACTTCATGAATGACAAGACAGTGAAACAGCCTAATTGCTGATGTGGAGAACATTATAGTAGTCTGTATAGAAGATCAAACCAGCCACAACATTCCCTTAAGCCAAAGCCTAATTCAGAGCAAGACCCTAACTTTTTCAATTCAGGAAGGCTGAGAGAGGTGAGGAAGCTGTGAAGAAAAGTGTGAAGCTAGCAAAAGTTGATTCATGAAGTTTAGGGAGAGAAGATGTTTCCATAACATAAAAGTGCAAGATGAAGCAATAAGTGCTGGTATCAAGTGCAATCACAAGTGCTACAAGAAGTTATCCAGAAAATCTGGCTAACATGAAGTACCAAGGTGGCTACACTAAACAACAAGTTTTTCAATGCAGATGAAACACCCTTATATTGGAAGAAGATACCATCTAGGACTTTCATAGCTAAAGAGGAAAAGTCAATGACTGGCTTTAAAGCTTCAAAGGATGGGCTGACTCGTGTTAAGGGCTGATATTGCTGGTGACTTTAAATTGAAGCCAATGCTCATTGATTATTCCAAATATCCTAGGGCTCTTAAGAATTATGCTAAATCTACTCTGCCCATGCTCTATAAAGGTAACAACAAAGCCTGGATAACAGCATATCTGTTTATGACAGTTTCCTGAACATTTTAAGCCCACTGTTGAAACCCACAGCTTAGAAAAAGAGTCCTTTCAAAATATTACTGCAAATCGACAATGCGTCTGGTTACCCAAGAGCTCTAATGGAGATGTACAAGGAGATGATTATTGTTTGTATGCTTACTAACACAATATCCATTCTGAACCCATAGATCAAAGAGTCATTTTGACCTTCAAGTCTTATTATTAAGAAATACGTTTTGTAAGGCTCTAGTTGCTCTAGATAGTGATTCCTCTGATGTATCTGGGCAAAGTAAATTGAAAACCTTCTAGAAAGGATTCACCATCCTAGATGCCATTACAATCATCTATGATTCATGGGAGAAGGTTATCAACATTAACAAGATTTTAGAAGAAGTTGATTCCAATACTCATGGATGATTTTGAAGGGCTCAAGACATCAGTGGAGGAAGCAACTGCAGATGTGGTGGAAATATCAAGACAACTAGAATTAGAAGTGGAGCCTGAAAATGGGACTGAATTGCTGCAACCTCATGATAAATATTCAGCAGATGAGGAGTTGCTTCTTATGAATGAGCAAAAAAAATTGGTTTCTTGATATAGAATCTACTCCTGGTAAGGATGCTCTGAACATTGTTGAAATGACAACAAAGGATTTAGAATATTACATAAATTAAATTGAGAAAGCAGTGGAAAGGTTTAAAAGGACTGGCTTCAATTTTGAAAGAACTTCTACTGTGGGGAAAATGCTATCAAACAGCATCACATGCTACAAAAAAATCTTTCATGGAAAGAAGGGTAAATTTCATTGTTGTCTTATTTTAAGAAATTGTGACAATCACCCTAATCTTCCACAACCACCACGCTGATCAGTCAGCACCATCAACATTGAGGCAAGGCCCTTCACCAGCGAAGAGATTATAAATCACAAGGCTCAGAAAATCATTAGCACTTTTTACCAAAAAATATTTTTAATTAAGGTATGTACATTCTCAGACATAATGCTATTGCATACTTAATATACTATAGTATAGCGCAAACATATTTTTATATGCACTGAAAAAGCAAAAAATGTGTGACTTACTTTATTGTGATGCTCAGTTCATTGTGGTGGTCTGGAACTGAACCTGCTATATAATCAAAGTATGCCTGTATGACCAAATGAATCTTTCACATTTCTTTGGGTAAACAGAGCCAAACATTTCTCGCTACTAAATTCTAGATGCCGAAAAGTCTTGAAACCAACAAACAAAGTTATCTTTCATTCTGAAATATGTCATCTATCTCTTACTTATATTTTCTCCATATTTTATTCCTCAATGCAGTTACATCAAATGGGAACTTCTTAGAACCAAGAGGGTTTTTTTTGTTGTTGTTGTTTTTGTTTGTTTTTGTTTTTTTTGAGATTGAGTCTCGCTGTGTCACCCAGGCTGGAGTGCAGTGGCCGGATCTCAGCTCACTGCAAGCCCCGCCTCCCGGGTTCATGCCATTCTCCTGCCTCAGCTTCCCGAGTAGCTGGGACTACAGGCGCCCACCAATTTTTTGTAGTTTTAGTAGAGACGGGGTTTCACCGTGTTAACCAAGATGGTCTCGATTTCCTGACCTCGTGATCCACCCTCCTTGGCCTCCCAAAGTGCTGGAATTACAGGTGTGAGCCAACGCTCCAGGCCAGAACCAAGAGTTCTTGATTTTCCTATTAAGCAATAGACTTTGCATTTAAATTAGTATTATTACTAAGTTCTGCATCACGATTTACAGATAATAGGCCCCTAGTAAATGTTAGTTTTCTTTTTAAAAATTTCTTTCATTAGTTAAAATCATTAAACTCCTATTAAAACAAGGAAATCATTCTGTCTGTACTATTTTGAGTTTTTCTGAGATCTTTTTAAAGAGAATACTTTGGAAATGTTTCTCAAGATCTTTTAAAAAATACACAGTTGCTTTTAAAACTTCAAGAACAACAGAGCTACAAAGTGCAATTTCAAGTCTTCACATCTACAAGTGATATTTTTGCAACTTTGTCATGAAAACTTATCTATCTTTAAATATATTCTAGTTAGTTTCAGTTAAAAATAAACCTAATTTAATAGATGCTCAGGGCATTCAAATTTGCTTACTGAAGCACTAACACAAGGGAAATTACACTGAGCAATTTTTTTATTTGAAAACATTTTTCCCATTAGTACCCAATTAAAAATGCACAGAATGGTAAGAGGAGAAATAAAGAGTAAATGTGGCTCATGAGAAACCTGAATAAAGGCCAGGTATTTTCCAAATAACAACTGGCAGGAATCCTTTTATAAATACAAATATGTAATGGCAGTTATCAATATTGTACTGTCATACCCCAGAAAGTATTTTATTGCCAAAAAACCCACTCGAGTGTGCTGTTTTTTTAATCGTTACAATACTGTCCAACAGAGCAATGACATACTTCATAGAAAATAAAATGTTATTTCAACTAAACTTTACTGCTGTAGTAGGGTATCTTCCGCTAATTATTGCATAGTAATTACAGCTCTCAAGCAAGCAAATACACTGTTAAACAGAATGTGGAACTTACAGTTTTGACATAACTGTAATAGGATTAAACCACTCATTACCAAGATGAAACTACTTTATACAGAAGTGTTGTTGCAGGTACCAACACTTAGACAACTGGTGCATAGTTCAGAAATACATTTGAGACATTTACAACTGTAAGCCTACACTTTTTTCTAAAAGGAAAGAATAAAATAAAAGTCTTCCAAGTAGTGCCATTTAATATATTATTGTTAGTCTATGGTAGACATTTGTACTTACACAATTTCCAGCCGCCAATAGTTAGGCAGGTCCATATGAGGTTCTGGCCAATAAATATGAGCAAAAGGGATCTGTGTATCACTTATAGGTTGAAACTGTGGAGGCTTACATGTGATTCTCCAGTCTTGCTCTTGTTCTGCTGCAACAGATATAGAGTTCTTAGTGCCTCAATGCAACTTCCTTTAAAAAAATGTGGTAATAACACAACATGAGATGTATCCTCCTAACAAACGTTTATGTGCATAATACACTATCATTAACTATAGGCACAATATATTGTACGGCAGATCTCAAGAAATTATTCATCTTGCTTAGCTGAAACTTCATACCCATTGAACAGCAACTTCTCATTTCCCATTCCTCTCTTCCAGTACCTGCCAATCACTATTCTACTCTCTGCTTCTATGAGTTTGACTATTTTTGATAATGCTTATAAGTGGAATAATGAAGTATTTATCTTCATACAACAGCATTATCCTCATGCAACAGTATTATCCTTTATGCAACAGCACGTTGGCATAAAGTAGTTTCATCTTGATAATGAGTGGTTTAATCCTATTACAGTTATGTCAAAACCTTTAAGTTCCACAGTCTGTTTAATAGGGTATTTGCTTGCTTGAGAGCCACAATGACTTTGCAATAATTAGCAGAAGATACTCTACTACAGCAGTAAAGTTTAGTTGAAATAACATTTTATTTTCTAGGAAGTATGTCATTGCTCTGTTGGACAGTATTGTAACGATTAAAAAATCAGCACAATTGAGTGGGTTTTTTGGCAGTAAAGTAGTTTATTTCATTTAGATAATGTTCTCCAGGTTAACCCATGTTGTCACACATGGCAGAATTTCCTTCTTTTTCAAGGCTGAATAGTATATCATTGTGTATATGTGCCACAGTTTCTTTATCCACTCATCTGTCCACAGACATTTACTTTGCTTTCAACTCTTGTCTATTGTGAATAATGCTGCGATGAACATGGGAGTGCAGATATCTCTTGGAGATACTGATTTCATTTCCTTTGGATATGTACTCAGAAGTGGGATTGCTGGATCATATAGTAGTTCTATTTTTAATTTTTAGGAATCTCCATACAGTTTTCATAGCAGCTACACCATTTTATTTTTCCACCAGTAGTGTACAAGGGTTCCAATTTTTCCATATTCTTACCAAGACTTATCTTTTCATTTATTTATTTTCAATAGCAGGCATCCTAACAGATGTGAGGTGATATCTCATGGTGGTTTTGTTTAGTGATTTAGTGATTATTGAGCATCTTTATATATATTTGTTGGCATGTGTTTATTCTTTTAGGAATGTCTATTTAATCTTATTCCTATTTTTCTTTTTTTCTTTTTTATTTATTTATTTACTTATTTATTTTTTTGAGATGGAGTCTTGCTCTGTCGCTCAGGCTAGAATGTAGTGGTACGATCTTGGCTCACTGCAACCTCCGCCTCCCGGGTTCAACCAATTCTCCTGCCTCAGCCTCCCAAGTAGCTGGGAGTACAGTATTTTAAGAACAGTATTTTAAGAGAGGCGCAGTTTCACCGTGTTACCCAGGCTGGTCTCGAACTCCTGAACTCAGGCAATCCATCCGCCTCGGCCTCTCAAAGTGCTAGGATTACAGGCATGAGCCACCGCACCTGGCATGCCTATTTTTCAGTCAGGTTATTTGTTATCTTGTCTTTTTTTTGCTGAGTTGTAGGAATCCTTACATATTTTGGATGCCCACTCCTCATTAGATATATGGTATATTAGTCCATTTTCATACTGCTTTATAGCCCGAGACTGGGTAATTTATAAAGAAAAGAGGTTTAATTGACTCACAGTTCAGCATGGCTGAGGAGGCCTCAGGAAACTAATAATCATGGCAGAAGGCCAAGGGGAAGCAACAAACCTTCTTCACAAGGTGGCAGGGAGGACAAGTGCTGAGCGAACGGGGAAGAGCCCCTTATAACCTCACGAGATTCTCAGATCTCCTGAGAACTCACTCACTATCACAAGAGCAGCATGGGATCACTGCCCCATGCATGATTCAATTATCTCCACCTGGTCTCTCCTTGACACTTGGGGATTATGGGGATTACAATTCAAGATGAGATTTGGGTAGGGACACAAAACCAAAGCACATCATATAGTTTGAAAATATTTTCTCCCATTCTGCAGGTTGACTTGTGACTTTGTGATTGTTTCATTTGCTTTGCAGAAGCTTCATAGCCTGAATGCCTAAGTCATTAGGCACAGCAAAGTTCCCCTTAATCTTCAAAGGCCATATAGATTGAACAAGAATGAAATCTTGATTTTGTTAAGTCACTGGAATTTTTTTTGTAGTATAAATTATTCAAGAAATTCTTTCATATTATACAAAACGTCTGATTTATTGACATGAAGTTTTTCATAATATTCTCTTATTATAATTAAAATATCTGTAGATCTGTAATGATGTCACCTCTTTCATTCCTGAGACTGATTTTTTCTTCTTTATTTTTCCTAATAAACCTGGTTAGATTTGAATTTTTTTCTGTCTTCTCAAAGAACAAGCTTTTGTTTTCATGATGCTTCTGCATTCTTTTCTAATGTTCTATTTAGTTTATTTCTACTCCAGATTATTGTTTCCTTTCTTCTGCTTATTGTAAGTTTATTTTCATTTTATTTTTCTAGTTTCGTAAAGTGGAAACTGAGATGTCTGATTTAAGATCTTTCTTCTTTTCTAAAATAGGTGTTTAGTGCAGTAAATTTCTCCCTAAGTATTCTTTTAGTGGCACACATTTTGGTAGTGTGTTTAATTTTTATTCAGTTTAAAATAATTTCTTTTTTAAAAAAAATGTTTCTTTGAGCCAGGAGTGCATTGACCAAGGAATGATTAGTAAATGACCTTTATTACTATCCCCGATAGTATTCTTTACATTGAAATTTACTTTGTTAGCCAGGCAAGGTGGCTCATACCTGTAATCTCAGCATTTTGGGAGGCTGAGGCGGCTGAATCACTTGAGGCCAGGTGTTTCAGACCAGCCTGGCCAACATGGTGAAACTCTGTCTCTACTAAAAAATACAAAAATTAGCCAGGCATGGGTAGTGAGCACCTGTAATCCCAGCTACTTGGGAAGCTGAGGCATGAGAATCACTTGAAACTGGGAGGCAGAGGTTGCAGTAAGCCGAGATCACGCCACTGACTCCAGCCTGGGTGACAGAGCAAGACTCCGTCTCAAGAAAGAAAAAAAAAAAGAAAGAAATTTACTTTGTTAAATATTAGTACAAACAATTTCACTTTTGTAAGTATATTATTTGAAAGTACATTATATAGTTTCCCAATTTTTGAAGACAGCTCAAAAATTTTTGTTATTGATTTCTAATCTAATCATATTTTAAAGAATACGCTTTGTAGAACCTGAATTTTTTTTTTAATTTATTAAGACTGCTTGATGGCCTAGTATGTGATATGTTGCGGTAAGTACTCTCTGTAAATTCTGCTGTTGTTTGCTCCATAAATGTAAGCTAACACTCCAGCCTGGGCAACAGAGCAAGACACTGTCTCTTTTTTTTTTTTTTTTTTTTAAAAAAAGGCAGCTAGGTCAAGACAATTGATAGCAGTTTCCTAGTCATCTATCACCCTGCTGATCTTTTGTCTACTTGTTTTATCAATTAGTGAAAGAAGAGAATTAAAATTTCTGACTATACTTGTGAATTTGTATTTATCTCTTTGCATTTCTTTTTTTCTTTCATATATTTTGAAGCTCTGTTATTAGGTAAATAAGCATATTATTTTGTCTTTCTAATTACTGTTAGAATTAGTAATTCTAAATACTAGTCCTTCTAATGTTTCATTAGGATCTAGTTATTATTAGGAGGATTATTGTTTTTCTAATGTATTATATTGCAGGAATAATTATGAAATAACCTCCATTATTCCTGGTGGTATTCTTTACATTGAAACTTACTTTATTCAGTATTAATATGGTCATTCCACCTTTCTTTTGGTTAATGTCAGCATGATATAAATTTTCTACTTTTTTTCTTTAAACATACTCATATGTTTATATTTAAAGTGAGTTTCTTGTAGACATAACACAGTTAGGTCTTGCGTTTTTATCCAATATGAAAACTTTCATCTTTTAATTGGAGCATTTAAACCACTTGCATTTTATGTTATTTTAATGGTTCGATTTAAGTCTATCTGCCTATTTACCTGTATTTGTCCCATCTTTTCTTTGTTCCCTTTTTCATCTTATCTATCAGCATATATAGAGTGCTTTTGTTATTCTGTCTTATCTCCTCGGTTAGCTTATTAGCTATAATTCTTTGACTATGTTTTATTATTAAGTGCGTGCTTTTGAATTTATGGCATAACTCTTTATCAGTCTACCTTCAAGTGGTACTTTACCACTACATACATAGTATAAGAACTTTACATAGCATACTTCCATTTCTCACTTGTTGGTCTTGTCATTGTTATCACATATTATTATTGCCACATATTTTACATATGTCATTAACCATATACTACATTGTTAATATTTTTTGAAGTCAACTATCTTCTTAAAATATTAAATAAGAAGAAAAACTCTGGGGGTTTTTTTGCTCATAACATTTGTATTCTTCATTCTTATCTAAAGAACGATATTTTCATCTTTTTTTTTTTTCTATTTGGAAGACTCCTTTTAACATTTCTTGTCTTTTTCCTCTTCGTCTTTGATATTTTCTGTAGATGTAGAATTCTAGATTGACAGATTTTTTTCTTCAATATTTTAAAGAGGTTGTTCCATTATCTTCTCACTTTTGTTTTTTCTGATCAAAAATTTTCTTTAATTCTTATCTTTGTTTCTATGTATGTAATATGTCCTATTGCCTTGGCTGCTCCTATGATTGTCTCTTTATTCCTGGTTTTGAGCACTTTGAAGATGATGTACCTCACTGTAGTTTTCATCGTGTTCCTTTCACTTGAGTTTCTTGCATCTATGGGTTTATAGTTTTCCTCAAATTAAAAGACCTTTGGCCACTATATTTTCAAATATTTTTCTGCTCCCCCATTCCTATCCAGGGATTCCAATTCTATATATATTAGACTGCTTGAAGTTATCTGACTGCTCACTGACATTCAGGGTTCCTTTTTAAACATTTTTGTCTCAGCTTGATTCACTATAGTTAGTTCCCATTACATGTCTTCAAGTTTACTAATCTTTTCTTCTGCAATGTCTAATCAGCCCTTAATCCCATACAGTATATTTTTATCCCAGGAATTGTCATTTTTATTTCTAGAAGTTTCCTTTTAATCATTTTGTACATCATGTCTGTTTAACTTCTTGAGCATACAAAATACAGTTATAATAACTGCTTAATGTCCTTATCTGCTAATTCCAACATCCGTGTCACTTCTGGTTTAGTTTAAACTGATTGATTTTGCTCAATATTATGGATCATATTTTCCTGCTTCTTTTAAAAATTGGTAATTTTTATCAGATGCTAGAAATTGTGAATTTTACCATGTTGAAATCTATGTATTTTTGTATGTCTATGATCGTTATTGAGACTTTTATTAGAAACAGTTTTCTTTCTTGGAAACTGATCCTTTCAGCTTAACATTAAAGTTTTGTTAAGTGAAATCAGAGCAATGCTAATCTAGAGCTAATCATTCTCAACTACTGATGGAAGACCCTTCTGTACATAGTACCAATGCCCCACCAGATTTTTTTCCAGTCTGGCTGATGGTAGCAGACACTATTCCATGCCCTGTTTGAACACCAGGTCCTGTTTCCTCTGAATATTGTTTTTCTTCCCCTGTAATTTAGGGTAGTTTTCTTACACATGTGCTAATCAGTACTCCTCTGAATTCTTGAAGCAGACTGCAGATCTGCAGAGTTCTTGCTCCTGTAGCTACTTCTCCAGTATTCTATTCTGTGAGCTCTATCCACTTGAGTATTCTCACACCCTCAGCTCCGTCTCAACTCAGGGAGTACACCAGGTGCTGCCCAGTGTTCCCCTCCCATTAACATGGCCTGGAAACTCTCTCAAGGCAATGATCTAGAAGTAATGGCAGGGTTCACGTCATTTGTTTCCCGTTCTCAGGGATCACTGTCTTTAGTTGTCTGATGCCCATATTTTGAAAAACATTATTTCATGTAGTTTATCCAGTTCTTGGTTGTTTTAGGTGTGGTCTTGTCTTTTAGGTGTTGTCTTGTGGTCTTGTTCTTGTCTTGGTTGTTTCAGGTGTGCAGAAGAATGGTAAACCTGGTCTCTGTTAATCTATCTTGACCAGGAGTAGAAGTTCAGGTCACTGGAACTTTAATTTGTTACTACAATATAATCTAGTCTATGCTGATTAATATACATATATTTCCTCAACATTAGAAAGACTACAAATAGAGGGTATTTTGGCTTGAAATAAAAACAAAACCCACAGTAATTTAAGACACTAAACTTTTGTCCATATTTGTTAAAAATAAAAGGCATCACATTTTCTATCAGTAGCTAAAGAGTGGGCTTTCTTAAATACTGAGAATTCTACATAATATGCTTTTGGAAAATAATGTGGAATTGATTTTCTTTCACCTCCAATGGACAGACTTTGCTTAGCATTGATGTGTATATATCTTAAAAATTTAGTCTTATGGCCGGGCGCGGTGGCTCACGCCTGTAATCCCAGCACTTTGGGAGGCCGAGGTGGGGAGATCACGAGGTAAGGCGATCAAAACCATCCTGGCTAACACGATGAAACCCTGTTTCTACTAAAAATACAAAAAAAAAGTAGCCGGGCATGGTGGTGGGCACCTGTAGTCCCAGCTACTCTAGAGACTGAGGCAGGAGAATGGCGTGAACCCGGGAGGCAGAGCTTGCAGAGAGCCAAGATTGCGTCACTGCACTCCAGCCTGGGTGACAGAGTGAGACTCCATCTCCAAAAAAAAAAAAAAAAAAAAAAAAACTTGTCTTATATTTGAATAGTAGAAACCCATTTTACTATTTCTTGGGTTGGAGGGAGTAGGATAGGAACATAGGATAACTAATTCAGATTAAACTTTATAAAAGATGCACCATATGTCAATTGGTCTGAAAATTCGTAACAGAAATAGAAAGTACATCTTTAGCAAATAGTATTTCTGAATGGTCTTAGAAATAATGGAAATTTTACCTACAGTAACATATGTAGCTTAAGTAATAAGTCTCAAAGTGGAATTTGAGAATTTGTATTCTGTACAATCTTTCTTGAATGAAACTATATATATACATATATATATATATATATATATAACCCTTAACCATCATACTCTTTGAATTTTATTTCTGTTTAAAAAATATTTAATATATAAAAGGCAAGGTTTTTTGTTTTTTTTTTTTTTGAGACAGAGTCTAACTCTGTCACCCAGGCTGGAATGCAGTGGCACGATCTTGGCTTACTGCAACCTCCGCCTCCAGGGTTCAAGTAATTCTCATGTCTCAGCCTCCCTGAGTAACTGGGATTACAGGCACCTGGCACCAAACCCACCTAATTTTTGTATTTTTAATAGAGACAGGGTTTCACCATGTTGGCCAGGCTGGTCTCGAACTCCTGACCTCAAGTGAGCTGCCCTCCTCGGCCTCCCAAAGTGCTAGGATTACAGGCATGAATCACCACGCCCAACCAAAGGCAATTTTTTAAATGATAGAAAACGTATTCTCACTGCTCTAAAACAATTATCTTCAAATGATTTTATCTTCCAGTCCTTATCTGTGTATGTATGAACAGTTTAAACCAAAAAGTACATAGAATAGCGTTTAAAAACCATACTCTCGGCCAGGAGCAGTGGCTCACGCCTGTAATCTCAGCGCTTTAGGAGGCCGAGGCAGGCAGATCACGAGGTCAGGAGATCGATACCATCTTGGCTAACACAGTGAAACCCTGTCTCTACTAAAAATACAAAAAATTAGCCGGGCGTGATGGTGGGCGCCTGTAGTCCCAGCTACTTGGGAGGCTGAGGCAGGAGAATGGCGTGAACCCAGGTGGCGGAGCTTGCAGTGAGCCGAGATCATGCCACTGCACTCCAGCCTGGATGACAGAGCTAGACTCCATCTCAAAAAAAATAAAAATAAAAATAAAAAAACCATACTCTCTGGCTTCAAATACTTGCCCTGTCATTGTCTAGCTCTTTGATCCTGAGCAAGTTATATCTCTGTGCTTCATCCGTATAATATTACCTATCTTATGAGGAAGTTTGGAAAATCTAATGAAAAATATTTCTAAAGTACTTAAAACAGAAGCTGGCACATAATAAGCACTGACTAAATATTAGCTGTTGTTACACATATTTGTATCGTCAGGATTCTCCAGAGACACAGAAGAAACAGAACCAAATTGGTAAGCTTACTCTCCACTCATGTGTAATATCTCTCAATGAAAAGAAAATCTCACTTGATGAAAAGGATATTCCAGTGCTGTACTACTCATTCATTCAGAAACAACATAAATGGGAGTTGAGCATAAAAAGAACTAGAAATACTTTCCTAGATGTCAAGAACCACTATATAATGAAACTAATATATAACTAAAAACTTCATTTATATATTCATTAAAATAAATCATAATAAAAGTTTAATTTAGGTAAAAGCTGTGAGAAAGTGAATGATGGCTCTATACCATGGGACTTGGAAAGGAACAGGAGAGGCCTCCTGCCCTCAAATCCAGGCTTATCTCTTACTATACTCCTAAATGCACACACTCTCAGTGTTTTTCACACATTTTTGATAGTAAACCACAATTATTCTGTTATATATTATGGCCCAGTCTATACATGTATGTAACCACAAGTAAACATTTCACAACATAAGCCTTACTCTTACTAAATAAAATGCATTTTTATATTTTTTATAATATTCTATTCTGATCCATTAAAAAAAGTCTGATTTTCTGATTTGATTTCATGACTCACTAGTAAGTTTCTAATTCCATTTTGAAAGTCTTCCTACACTCCAGGAAAACTGGACCACTTGCTCTTGTCCAAAACCAACCATAATGGTCAATCATTTCTGGATTTACTCAAACTTTTCCTTTGTTATGAATGTCCTTGCTGTTTCTCTTCATCACATGCAAGCCCCACCCCCATCAGCTTATACTATTTCCCTTTTATAAATCAGACTCATAATTCGAGAGCCTTTGACAATATCCATTTTGTTTATTTTTTCTTTCTCTGATTCTTCTCATCTGCCCAAATAAGATATCTCCAGCTGTACCTCTGTCAATTTATTTATTCCTATAGTATATGGTTCCTTACATTACAAATATTTTTACACATGCTCCTATTAATGCCTTATACTAATTTTTCTTATTGTTCCAGTTATCTATTGCTGCATGATAAGCTTCCTCAAAACTTAGTGGCTTAAAACAATGGAATTTATTTTGCTCGCAAATTTGCAATGTGAGTATCCCTTAATAGAGATAACTCACCTCTGCTCCACTCAGAGTCAGCTGGGATGGCTCAGAAACTGAGTGTGAATCATTTGATGGTCATGCCTATGTTTGGCTAGTTGTTGCTGAGACTTTGGCCAGGGTTGGAGGCCAAAACACCTACCCTTTCCATGGGCTTGAACTTCCTCACAACATGGTGGCTGGTCCGAGAGCAAGCTGGGTGGAAGCCATATTACTTTTTTATGACCTAGTCTCAAAATCACATACTGTCACTTCTGCTGCATTCTATACTTTGAATCAGTCTTAAAGGCCCACCTATAGCCAGGGGATGGGTAAATAAACTACACTTACAGATAGGGGAGTAGCAAGGTTCTGGAAAAACATATAGGAGGAATATTCCCTTAAACACTTTTGGAAAATACAGTATACTACACTAATACTACAACAGTTTTACTAATACTACAAAATACCAGTAATGGCATATATTAAAATTGCAATACCAATACTAATGCTGCAACACTTAAAGAATGCCTCTAATGTCAGCTACCTCACTTTAGTGTACTTCATGTTCATGTCCATCTATCACTAGACACAGGTTTCATAAGAACAGGATTTGTATCTTAGTCCTTTTATTTCAAAACCTTAGCAAGAGGTTTAGCACAGAACAGGCACTTAATATATGTTTGCTGTATGAAGGAAAAGTTTAGGATCATCACATCTTAAAAAACAGATAAATTATGTCCTTTTTATTTTTCGTTTGTTTGTTTGTTTGAGACAGAGTCTCACTCTGTTGCCCATGCTGGAGTGCAGTGGTGCAATCTCAGCTCACTGCAACCCCACCTCCCAAGTTCAAGTGATTCTTGTGCCTCAGCCTCCAGAGTAGCTGGGATTGCAGATGTGTTCCACCACGCCCAGCTGATTTTTGTGTTTTTAGTAGAGATGGGGTTTCAGTATGTTGGCCAGGCTGGTCTTGAATTCTTGACCTCAAGTGATCCGCCCACCTCAGCCTCCCAAAGTGCTGGGATTATAGGTGTGAGCCACCGCACTGACCTAATTATGTCCTTCTTAAGCAATTCTAATTCATTAGTAAATTTCTAGTGTCTAGCTCCACTTCAGTAGTAAAGTGGAAGAGATTATGTCAAAATAGGACATGTTTAATTAGTTAAAAAAATATACTGACCCTTAAAAATTGAATTAGGATGTAACTATTTGCCACAGGAAATGTTAGGGGAAAAAATTGCACATTCAGAAGATATTATGAGATGTAGCGTTTGTTCCTGCAATTCATTTTGGCAGACAGCATTCAAAATTAAAGGAAGATTCCATCTTAGAACAGATAGTGTTTTATGTCATCATTTAAGCAGTCAGTGTTTTCCTAGGAAATTATTTCATAGTCCTCAGTAACATCAATACATCACCCAAATACTCTTTTGCTTAATGGAATATTTTTACATGCAAAGCGCTTTGGACCAAGATATACGTGGCTTCATTCTACTTCTCTATTAATGCATTTTATGTGCTCCATTCTTTATAATCTGATTCTAATTTTTCAGTGACTATGTTGATTTTAACCTAAATCAATATAATATCATCTTATGTTCATACTATAACCTATAGGGATATCTCAAAGCATTTAGCCTAATGGAATTCCCTCTGAGATGTACAGTTCAGGAGTGATATTAGCTATATTCTAAGTAGGATACTGATGTGTACAAAGATGACATCTTGATTAAAATCTCATCTAAACTCAGAGATAAATCTAGCACTTTCATGTAGGTAGATTTCTCAAAATCATTTTCCCCACAAAGCAAGGTGGTTAACTTTTTAAAAAATTCAGACCATTGTAAAATGCTGATGAAAGGTAAGGACCTCACTTTCAGATTGAAAGTAAACAAGCATAATTATATAGTCACACTTTTTTGCATACAAGTGTCAAAATTGTCATAAACTCTCAGGAGAATATCCATTATTCAGAAGTTAAGGGGGGAACTCCTTTGTTCTAGAGGGTACATTCTGTCATTTATAGTGTCATCATCATCATCCTCCTCATCCTCATCCTATCACAATTATATGTTGTTTCTACAGTAGTTTAGTATTTTTCAATGTTCATGAGTCTTTATCATTTGATTTTAAAGAATAATTGTGTGTGTATATATGTATATGTGCATGTATGTATATGAAATATACTGCATATATGTGTGATATATTTTCTACTGTATGTGTATGTGTATAGTATATATACTATATACAGTCATATGTAGTCATGAGTCATCTAATGACAGAGAAATGTTCTGAGAAATGCATCATTAGATGATTTTGTCACTGTGCAAACACCATACAGTGCACTTACACAAACTGAAATGATATAGCCTAATACACACTTAGGCTATATGCTATAGCCTATTGCTCCTAAACTACAAATCCGTACAAAATGTTCCTGTACTGAATACTGTAGGCAGTTATATGACAGTGATAAGCATTTGCATATCTAAATACAGAAAGGTATAGCAAGGTATAACAAAAATATGGTATTGTAATCTTATGGAATCACTGTTGTATAATGCAGTCTGTCATTGACTGAAATGTTGTTATGCAGCACATGATTGTATATATGTGGGTGTGGTTGCGTGGGGGGCGGTATATACTTATTCTACAGTTAATTTAGCAAACATTTACCACTGAGTATATACTTTGTGCCAGGTAGTCTCATGGAAGCTAATAATTAAAAGAATAAAAAGTCCTCTGAAGGAACTCATAACTTTTGGTGTTGATAGACCGACAACAAAAAATTACAGAGTAATTGGAGTGCTAAGCCAAGAGAACTATAGCTGCGATAGATAAGAAAATATTGCAGCAGCACAGCTCAAGAGACAATTAATTCTTCCTTTGGGGAACTCTATTGTAAAAGCTTACATTAAAATAGACATGGACTATTAATGCTTTATCAATGAAATAAGCTCAAATTACCTTACCACTACCACCATTCATTTTCGTTGTACCCTTTTCTGTAATATTTATTTCTGTCCAGTTCATTCTAATTTTTCTTCTAATCCATGCACACATCCAGCCTCTCTGAGCCGTCCTCTCCTATATTTGAGTAACAATATTAAAAATCTTTTGCCATAGCATAATCAGGAATGAAATATTCCTTTGTTTCTCTTCTAAACAATTGCTTGGATGTGCAGTGTATTTTCTACTCTAGAACTTTGAGGTAACTTCAGTCATTGATATATTATCTTGGTATGTTATATAATATCTCTATCCTGCTTTTTTTTTCTTTTCTATCTTGGGAAACTTTCTAAAGATTATTGTAATGTATTCATATGCAAATTAATCTATTTTTATTTTGTGCAGATTGTCTTTGACATTTATCTACTTAATACTCTTCTATTCTTCTGTTTTCTGGCAAGCTGATGTCTGGTCAAATATTCTTCTAAGATGTAAAAAGGGATCTTTGTGTAGAGGAGGAAGGGTCATTTAGGAACCAAAACAAATACAAAAATATCCAGCCTTCCTTGTTTGGGGCATGGCCTGTCTTCAGTTATTCAATAAATGATTTCTGAGTATAGAACTGGAAATATCATTTCCAGATCTTACTGCCAAATAAAAATCTGGGTCCCCTTGTGTGTAAATGGCTGCAGTGATATATTTTTATTGTAGTATGTTGATATAATAAGTTGACTGAGTAACCTAGATAGTGCCCAGCACTAGTCACACATCCTCCAATTCAGTGTGATATAATTCTGTGAATTATAAACACACAGTGTCTTAGAGTCATCTAGGCTGATATCAAACCCCACTCAGGATACAGGAGCCACTTCTCCCAATGCCCCTTTGGGCTAGGAGTGATAAAGTCTCCCTATATACTAACCCTGAAGTAATGAGCTACTACTAGAACTGTGGTTTCCCTACATCCTGCCCATACTTAACTTCTAGAAAAACTACTTGAGTTTTCAAGGACAAGAATTAGATTAAAACACAGGCAAAGAAGATCATGCCACAATATCTCCTATTTAAAAAGAAAATTCTCTTGACTTTCATCCCCTTGCAAAAATCACATCTTATTCTTTTGCTCCCATTTATTGCAAAATCCTTGATTTTTTTCTTTTGAACTCACTCCAGTTAAGCTTTTGCTCATCTCACTCCACCAACATTAGTGACAAGGTCACCAATGAACTCACTCTTCCCAAATTCCATCAATTGACACATTGACTATTCCATTCTTAATTTGACCTCCAGAATCCTGACTCACTTGAGTTTTTGATACTAACCAGGCTGCTACTTCTTATTCCCTTTTTATGGTTTTTCTTCATCTTCCCAACTTTTAAAAGCCAATCCTTTCTCTATCTATTCACTCGCTAGGTGACCTCATAGAGTCCCATAGCTTCAAATCCCATCTATGTTCCGTCATCCCCCACATTTACAGCTCTGTAACCTACCTCCCCTGCTTCCATTCATCTAGATATAATTTCTTAATGGACATTCCATTTAGATGTCTAATAAGCATCACAAAACTAACTTCCCCAAAATCAAAATCTTTTTTTAAAAACCTCATTGAAAATCTGCTTCGCTTCTTAGATAACTCTTCCACTATTCTTTCCTTTGCTTTGGCCAAAAATTTAAGAGCCCTTGGATTCTTTATCCTCATCTTTCTCATCCAATATCTATGTAACCTTTTCATCTCTACCTTCAAAATGTATCCAAATCCAGCTACTTCTTCCTACCTACACTGTTCCTCCCTAGCAAGTTATAATTATTGCTCACCTGAGCCTCTGTAATGCCCTCTTAAGTACTGTCCTGAGTCTTGCTCCCACCCAGCTTATATTTTCCATGTGGGAGGTAGAGTGCTCTTTAAGGTGTAATTTATATTATGCAACTTTCCTCCCAGCTTTTCAAGTAAAACAATCCAAGTTCATGTCCTTTGTAGGGACATGGATGAAACTGGAAACCATCATTCTCAGCAAACTATCACAAGGACAAAAAACCAAACACTGCATGTTCTCACTCATAGGTGGGAATTGAACAATGAGAACACATGGACACAGGAAGGGGAATGTCACACTCCGGGGCCTGTTGTGGGGTGGGGGGAGGGGGAAGAGATAGCATTAGGAGATATACCTAATGCTAAATGACGAGTTAATGGGTGCAGCACACCAACATGGCACATGTATACATATGTAACAAACCTGCACACTGTGCACATGTACCCTAAAACTTAAAGTATAATAATAATAAAATTTAAAAAAAAACAATCCAAGTTCCTTACTGCATTAGTAAGCACCTCTAAAGGAAAGAAACAGAACATTCAAACTGGGGTTGTATAGAAGACTTTGATAAAGGGAATGTTGGGGAAAACATGGCTTATAGATCATTACCCCAAGGCTAGTAAGGAGGGGAGACTGTATCACTGTTTGTTCTGAAGGATCAAAGAAAGGAGGAGTTGGAAATCTGGGGGGAAAAAAAAGAGAGAGAGACAGTTGCAAAGAGAGAGCTGCTTGATAGTATCTGTGACCTTGAGTCAAGGACACAAACAGCCATAGCAACCCCTCAAGCAGATAATCAATACAATAAATTCCCAACTGCCTTCTCCCTCCTGCAGATTTCCCGCTTGTGGCTTTGCATTTCCTGCCAGGGAGCCTATGGATGCAACCTACACAGATCAGCCTTCAGGGCAGGGACCAGGTGGCAAAGGTTTCAGGGGACACAGAGATATATTGCAGACATTAATCAAAGCCACAAAGACCCTTTCTGCCCCACCTGGTCATATCTTTTAATGCTTTCCCCTTACTCTGTTCCTGCCACATAAGCCTGCAGGTGTTCAGCAAGCTTGATCTGACTTAGGGCCTATAAACTTGCATTTCCCTCAAACCTTCCCATGGATGCTTCCAACTCATCAATCCAATCTGTCCTCGGCTAGCTCTTTCCTACAGAGGCCTGTCCTAACAACCTTATCTAAACCAGGCACAGGCCAATCCATCCCCGTCACTTTGACATCCCTAGCCCCTGCATTATCTTCATATCCTCTTCATGATCTAAGAAATATGCATTTATATGATTGTTTAGTTGTGTATTCATTTATTTTTCCAACTTATTTATTATTTGTCTCCATGAACAGCATTTAATTTTCAGAAATGAAGATACTCGGTTTGACAGTTTACTATTGGTTCCTAGAGCCTTCAAGTGTGTGCTCAATAATGTTTTGTTGAATAAGTGAGCTGCAAGTAATTCAATAAAAGTGGAGAGAGGGTAAAGACGGGACAGTGGTGAGAAATACAACTGTGTAAATATAAAGTTCTAGAACTAAGCAAGACCTGGAGTTCAGACTGGACCCCAAGACTGAGTGAAGCCATTGAAAGGTGTAAACAGAGCTGCTCCACATTCAGATATACCATGTTAAAAGATCTTATGGGCTGCAGTGTGTGGAATGGATTAGAAGGAAGTCAGATTAAAGGTAAGAGACCAGTTAGAAGAATAGTACAGAAATCCAGACAAAGACAAAGGAATGGAGAGAACAGAAGAAATTTCAGCTCCCTCTCTTATAATGATGCATTCTGTTTCTCATTTTAAAGTTTATACAATCAGATATAGTAGCAAAAATAAATAAGCTAAAAAAGTATATTTGGTGGACAAACTGTGGTAGCCCTCACAATTCCCAACTTCTGATGTTCATGTCCCTCTGTGACCCTTGTCCTTGAGGGTGGGTGGGGCTTGCAACTTGTTTTAAAACAACAGAATACAGCAAGAATGGTGGGATGCCACTTCTGTGATTATATTATATAAGACTGTGACCTCTGTCTTGCAAAGAGCCTCTCGTCATTGCTGGCTTTGATAAAGAAAGAGCCATGATTGGAAAGCCCACAGGGCAAGGAGCTAAGGGTAGCCTCTAGGAGCTGAGGGCACCTCCGGCTGGCAGCCAGCACTAAACGGAGGCCCCAATACTACAACAGCAAGGAACTGAATCCACTGACAACAATGTGAGCTTGGAAATGGACCCTTCCCTAGCTCAACCTTGAGCTAAGACCACAGCTCCAGCTCTGAAGTAGAGTACCCAGTTAAGTTATGCCTGACTCCTGACCCATACAAATTTTTTGAGGGAAGAAATTTCTGAGAAATCAAGCTGAAGAAATTATTGAACACTGCACTTTGAAACAAAGAAATATAAATTATGAAAGAGAAGCTAAGGGACATAAATGACAAAGTGAGAAAATTTAACGAACCTTTAATCATAGTCCCAGATGGAAAGAACAGAAACAATGGCAGAAACATAATATTGGAAAACAAAACTAAGACTATTCCAGAATTTATAAACGCCTCAATTTCTCTGAGTCATGAGGTCCAAAGGAATTCAAGCAGTTGAAATAAAAAGATATCCATATCCAAATATTTATATTGAAATTATAAAACACTAAAGACAAAGAAAACAGTTTAAAAGCAGCTAGAGAGGAAAAGAACACCCAATGGAACAAAATTTAAAGTGATATTTCAATAACTGTGCATGGTAGAATACAATTACCTTTAATGCACTGAAGTATAAAACACTGTCAACATGGAATTCTATATCCAGAAAAAAAAAAACTCTTTTGAATAAGGGTAAAATAGTGACATTTGAGACCAAAAGTATACTGAGATTAGTAAAGATGAATTAATAATAAAGGAGGAGCTAGTGAATGTAATTCAAGAAGGAAAAAAATGACCTCAAAAAGAAGATGTGAGATACTAAAAGAAACGTGAATAAAACAGAATATAATCTCTTGTAAATATTAAATAATCACTGATTATATAAAAAAAATCTAATGATAGGGTAAATGTGTCAAGATTGAGCTAAAAGATTGGGCAAAGTTAGTATATATGTGGAAAGTAGCATATCAATATAAAATTTTCTTTACTTGTTTGGGGGAAAGGTGAAAATATTGATAAACTTCAAGCTTTTCTGAGTTAAATATGCACATAAACATTTCTAGAGTACCCATTAAAAATAAAGAAATAGGGCCAAGCATGGTAGCTCACACCTGTAATCCCAGCACTTAGAGAGGCCAAGACAGGAGGATCACTTGGTGTCAGGAGTCTCAGACCAGCCTAGACAACATAGCAAGACCTCATCTCTACAAAATAAAAAAATTAGTTGGGCATGGTGGTGCACGCCTGTAGGCCTCAGGGGGCTGAAGTGGGAGGATTTCTTGAACCCAGGAGGTCAAGGTTGCAAAGAGCTATGATCATGGCACTGCACTCTACCCTAGGTGACAGAGCAAGACCTTATCTCTGAAAAAATAAAAACTAAAAAGAAATAGAATAGAAATTGTGCACATAATTTCAAACTAAGAGAGGAAAGGTTTGAAGAAAACTCAGTACCAAACAAAGCAAAAAAGAGTAATAAAAAAAGAAACATTAAAAACAATATAAATTAAAAGCACAAAATAAGAGGGTACAAATAATCCAAATATATTAGAAATCACAATCGATGTAAATTCACTGAACTGTTCAGTTAAAATAGCCATATTGCATTTTTTAAATACAACTATATGCTGTTTATAAGATATACATCCTAAACATAATGATAGATAAAAGATGAATGTAAACTAATAGAAAAATACAAGTCAGCCAATAATAACCAAAGGCAGGTAAAATTATATTGATATTGGGGGAACAAAAGACATCAAGGCAAAGCCTTTACTAAGAGATAAAGAGGATCCTTACACGTTGACAAAAAGGCTCAAGCTATCAGAAAGATGCAACAATTCTAATATATTCTTAATAGCATAACTTCAAAATGTATAAAGCCAAAACTGGCAGAAATATGAAAATAAATTAAAAATTTACTATTGTAGTGAAAGATTTGAATTTCTCTCAATAATTGATAAAGGTAGCAGAAAAAAAGCAGTAATAATGGAATATTTCAACAACACAATGAACAAATTTACTCTACTAGGAATCATGCACTGAGAGTGAGAACATACACATATTTTTAAGCTCAAATGAAACATTGATGGAAATTGACTATGATCTGGACCTTATATCAAGATTCAACAAATTTCAAAGAATCAGTATCATATTTACCACATTCTCTAACATCAATGCTATTGTTAGAAATGAATAAGAAAAATTTCATTTGTTTGTAATTAAAAGTATACTTCTAAATAATTGTGGGTTAAAGAAAAATTTATAATTAAATTTTTAAAGTATATATTATTGAATAACAAAATACTACTTAAGAAAACATGAACAATGAAGCTAAATTGGTAATATTTACATAGCAACTAAAATATAAGGTCACTAAGAATATCCTGACAAAAGATTACAAGAGCTTTATGAAGAAAATTATAACAATTTATATTTAAAGGCAGTAAAGAGGATCAAATTAAATTAATAATTTATAATTTTCATAGATAGGAAAACACTATATCATACAAATGTCCACTTTTCCAAAATTGAGCAGTATGAAGGTAGTAAAAAAATCAATGAAAGTAAATAAACTTCAGCTTCATCATTCAACCTGATTGTTCTCAAAAAAATATCTTTTGCACAAAAGAAAATCAGTTCTTAGAAAATAACATGCAGAAAGATTACATTTATAAAAAGTGTAAAAATAAGCAAAACTAAACAATATATTGTTTAGGCATTACTTAGAAATGAGGTAACATTATAAAAACAAAATGATTTGCTTAAAATTTAAGAGAGAGTTTACCTCTGGGCGGGGGAGAATTTAAGAAAGGATATTTGGAAAGTATTTCTTAGGCTGGTTAGGTGTACACAGGTGTTAGTTTTGTTTCGTTTTTCACTAAAATAAACAAGTATGTTATACATGCCAGTAATATTTGTTAAGATTATACTTCTCAAATTGAATAACTGAATTCTACTCTGTTCTGGAAGGGATGGATTTTCAGAGAGAGTAAATCAGGCGAATTCTTGAGGCATTCATCTTACTTAAGATGTTTAAAATGTTTTAACATTATCAGTGTGAATTAGCACTGTACCTAATGATTATAGTAAAATTTTCCTTCTCGGTTTCCATGGCAAACACATTATTCCTTGCCAATTACCCATCGTATGTCATTGCTTTACAGACATAAATGGATTCCGTCACCTTTGGATTTGGCACTTTATTTTTATCACCTGCTTAGCATCTACTTATACTGATGATTTCTTCTGGATGCATGACTCTACATTTATCCACATTTTCAAATGGATCTTTTCTTACAGGATTCTATATTCCCCTACACCCATTAGCATATCATACTTTATTATAATTTCTCAATGCTTCTCTTCACCTACTAAACCACAGGCACTGTGAAGTGAGGAGTAAGTTTGCTTTGTTCTCCATTGTATTTCCAGCACCTAACTCAGTGTTTGGTAAAGAGTAGGTCTTCAATAAATGCTTGTTGAACTAATGAATGGACAAGAAAGATGCTCCCAAGTTTCATTGCAGACAGAGATGTAATTATAGCAGCCTAAAGAATAACATGATGACTATTCCCATTTGCTTCCCTGTTTTTCAATTCCTCTACCCTCAGCACTGTACCTGTTATTTAAATGGAGGTTTTCTAGTAGAATTCTTAATGTAGATATGTCCAGCCCATTCTCAGGTTTAAAGCCCCTGTTAAAGCTTTAACTATATGTCTTAATGAGTCACTTGGACTATATAATTTGAAGGAATAATTATTGCCATCTGCTCTGCTGTTGATATTTTGTATCTTATTCTTTAAGGGCAATTTTTACAACATATTCACCTGCTAGAATCTAATAAATGTTTCAAAAATGGGTTGCAAATGCTGCCAAGCTATTGTCATTAATGTTTTCTGAAATTTTTTTGAATAATTTGTTATTGTTTAGGGGTTATCCTTACTTATGAAAAATAAGATTTGCAACACTTGGATTTTTAATCGTGCAATTGTAGGCAGGTTAGTCTCAATCTTTCATTGATTTCCAGAAACCATTGTGCAGTGTGTTTGCTCCAGCTGCAGCACTATATTTAATTTTAGACCATGCCATTTTTATTATAGAAACATAGAACAGTGAGATATTGGAATAGGAAGATTCTTTCGAAATCATCTACTTCTGCCCTCTCATTTTATTTATTGCTACCAGTCTGCCATTCCCTTTCTGAAATGATGTGTGCAAAAGTAGAATCTATTCCTGAAGATTGGTCATTTCTGGAGATGGAGGTTTTTAGTTCAACATCAAAAAAAGTGTTTAAAAAGAAATTTATAGAAATATTTACTACTAATAAAATAGTAACTTAGGATATTATGACCCTGAAATTTTGACAAAATAAGATGGAAGGGCCTTTGTAGCCAGATGGAACTGTGTTCAAATGCCTGATTTTCGATTATACTAACCTGAACCAGGGGAAAGAAACTTCCCTGAAGGGACAGATTGTGGATATTTTAGGCTTTACAATAACTCTCTTTCTAGGTGCTCAGCTCTGTATTTGCAGCTGAAAGTTACCATAGGCAATATATAAATAAATGAGTTTGGCTATGTTCCAATAAAACTTTGTTTACAAAAACAAGCAGCAGGGGGGATTTGGCTGACCACTGATAAACTGTAATTTTCCAGGCACATGAGCTTGAGAAATGTATTTAAACTTAAAGCACTGTAATTGACTCTTGCTTGATAATTAATACAATAACTTTCCACCCTTCACTCCCTCCCCACAGCACATGTAAATTTTTCCTCTCTGGAATTAAATTTTCTCTATCTCCAGTAGCAGAGTGCCAATCCCTAGTAGGTATTCATCTAATGTATGTTGAATTACTGAATGATAAAAAATAAGGGTATTCTTAGGAAAACACAAGAAAATCATAAATATAAAATAATCTTAAGTTTTGTGCACAATCATCAAAGCATTTTAACAACCTAAAGCCCCTTTCTTTACAAATTTTACATAAACCATGCACGACATTGTACGTGTTCAAATATGACTCTCAAATTTACATTTATAAGAATTTCAAATACAAAAAATAAGTTTTCTCAGTGCTTAATCTGAGATTTTTCCCAAAATGAATGGGATTAGGAAATTGGGCATGCTCTAAAGCACCATCTTGATAAATTACTGATATGTGCATTCAGCTGGAATGAAATAGACTAATTAACTAGAACAAGTTTCTCATGAAACTGCATACGGAGGGGTTAAGCCACAAGAAAGTTCCAAACTGCTGTTGCAGACTACAGAATTGCCACAGAATATTTTCTGATATAAACACCTGGAAAAATATTTTTTAGGTTACCTGACATATTCTTGCTGAATTTCTCAACTGATGAGTGAAACACTTAGAAACCAGAGGGAATCGTTTTGCACCTGAGAGAACTAACAAGACAGAGATTATTTTTTCCTCTCTCTCCCCTGGGTGGCATCTGCCAAGAACAAAAAGTGTACCTCATTTTGCAAAACTGAGCAATGTCTGCTAGGAAAAGCATAGAATGTCAAACATGAGATTGCTACAGTATGAGGAGATCTGGTTATCTGTTGTTGTTGTTTGCTTTTTGAGACAGGGTCTTGCTCTGTCACTGAAAAGACCTGCTTTTTTAAACCAAATTTTCCCAAACTTGAACTTTCAGCTGTCTGTGCCTAACAGGGCGACCTTGGCAACCTTCACCAGCTGTGACAAGAACAACAGCAACAGAGAAAGATCCTGCAGCTTACACTTTCTGTCCTTGAAGCTGTTTTGTGTTATTATTTTTTTAATTGTGTTTTGCTATTCTTTATTCCGCAATCCCTGAGAATTTATGAAGGACAACCCTCACATACTCATGGGTTTTTATAAGCCAGGAAAATTATTTTTCTTTAAATGCATCAACTAAAGAGTTCTATCCTTTTCAAAATAGTTATTCTGAGACCATAAACTTATGCCAGTGATGGTGTCATTGTCTAGGATGTATTTGCAACTCCCCAGTTGGGATCCCTTTGGATTCTCTGCAATGCTATTTTGAACATCTTTGAAAGTAGCAGTGTTTCATCCTTTGAGAGTGTGTTTGATTTTGTATAAGCAGCCCTAAATCATTCAGAGTTAAAGCACATGAACAAGGTGAATGGCCAAATTGCATAATATACACAGAAATACTGAGGCTTGGGAGCTTCCTGCACTGGGAAAAAGAATATTCCAAATTGTGCAATTGCTGATTTTCCAATGTGACTGCTAGATTCACATTCAACACAACTTCAAAAATGTCCACATTCTAGTAATGCTTGAAGCATTGGAATCAGTACCTAGTTTGACACTGATTTTCTTAAAAAGAGACCACTTTTAAGGAAATATCAAAATGTGTATTTCTTTTAATTAATTTTTAAATTTTCTTTAGAAAAAAATCTTAGTAGTAAACATATATCAGCCTCTATTCTATGCATTTTACAAACATTAGTTCATTAAACCACATAACAACCCTATAAGGTAGGTACTACCATTAACTTCATTTTACAAATGAGCAAACTGAAATCAAGTAACTTCCTCAAAGTCAAACATCTAATTAGTATTGAGTTTGACTTAACCCCTACTCAGTTCAACTCCAGAGTATTTTGCATCTTTCTAGATGGCATCAATTTTGCTACTTTATGGCTCTGCCTCTTAATAGACTGGTCTATACCACGTGGATTCATGTGGGTAACTTCTGTCTCCCAACTCATATTCTCCCACATAATCTAACTATGTCAAGTTCTGTCAGGGAGAATGGTATTTCACTCTAGATAGATATAATATAGGAAACTGAGAGCTTCAAAACCATTAGAAGGGATAGAGGATAAAGGACAGAGAAGGTCTCCCCAAGCTTTCAGAAAGTCAGGAGTTGACGACCTGCAGGGCATGCCAGCAGCTTCCATAGCTTCCTCCACACTCCGAGATTCACTTCTGCTGTGGTACATGTCTTTTGCTTTTTCTGGAAGAACACAAGTATGTCTTCTGCTTTTCTTCAATGTCCCAAAAGTTTCAAAAGTGTCTCTCATTGGTGGACTTTAATCAGAAACCCAGCTAGCAAGGATTCTGGAAAATGTAGTTCCCATGTGTACAGCCCCTGTGTTACGAGGGAGGGTGAGTACGGAGGCGGGCTGAGTTGTCAACAGTCAGGCATGCTGGAAGCTAAGGAAGGTTTGTTTCAGAACAATTGATATGGTGGCTGTGTAGGCAGGCCAAGTAATAAAAGGTCTGGAAGTGAGACTCTGTGTCAGGAAGTCAAGATTTATTAGTTATCTGCTGTGGATCAGCATTGGAATGGGTGCTATGGGAGATATTAGGCTTACCACCCCCTTTCACATTTTAATATTGATTTGACTGTTAGCTTGAGATGGCCTATTGCTCCCTCTTTAAATGGGATCAAGAATAGTATGATTCCTGATATTAAGAAGGAGTGAGTAATTAGAAGGAAAAGAAAAATGGAAACATCTAAATTGGTTTTTCCCATATCTTATACTCTGGGTGACTTTCCTATTAAGTCATATTTTTCAAAGTGCTGTTTCTTACATAAATAAGCACAGTAAGTGGTGAAAGGAAATGTCTATTTTCACAAGCTTTTACAGGGCTGTGAAAGTTGAGGCTTTAACTATTTATGGTTTTAATTTTAGGCTCAGATGCAGTACAATGACCTAGAAAGGCTAATGCTTTATGGTATAAAGTTTAAAAAATATTCAGCTGAATGACTCTGGGGAACTCCCTTTGGAGATGAAAAACAAAATCATTGGTTAAATTGCTTCCCTCTCTCTCTTTTCTTTTAAATAATTTTTTTAGGAAAGTCATCCACTGTGGGGAGGTGAAATATATGGGTGACATGGAACCCAAGCTTTGGTGAGCAGCCCCTAATACCTCTTCTTAATTATACTGCATGCAGCAAAATGCAGGAAACATAATCTAGATAATTTAAACTCAATGTACAGGCTAGTTACAGTGGTTACATTACCCAGTGAAATTATAATGGCATTGAAGATGTAGTTTCATTTTTTATTGTATTTGTGGTCATGTATGACATCCAAGATGAAAAGATCACAAAAAGGCTGTGGTTAAATCCATTTCTACCACTGGATAAAGGACCTTTGCAGAAAACAATTATGATCATAATTATAGTTTACATCTGTGCAATAATAGTACTTTCATGTTATGTCAATGTCTTTTACAACATTGCTAGTTCAAAGCGATGTATGTCTAAATCACCAAAAGTTCCCTTTGTTATGGGGAGTCAGATCTTAAAATTTCAAGTAATATTATGGAAAGTATGGAGTTCAGCATCAAACCAGAGGTAAAAGACCAGTTTCAGGGCAACATAGGTGGCTTCAGGAGAGCTCATTTAAACAAAGAATGTGCTCTTTCTTTAAGAATTTTGTTCTTTGTTTAATAAATAACAGGTAAAACTGCGGTGAGATTAGTGAGCATCACGTGTCAAAACTGTAATAAGCACTTTAACATTTTTAACTCATACATCCTCCCAACAACCTCAGGATTTGGGCTAATAAAAGCCCTACTTTAGAGATGAGGAAACAGATACACAAAGGTAACCAACTGGTGCAAGGTCACATTGCACACAAAGGATAGATACAGAAACCAGCCTGATTTCAGAAGCTTGAATCACTGACACAGAGCAGAAGTGTAAGACAAATGTTTGCATTGCATTATAATCACATTATGATTTCCACAACACCTCATTGAAACAGTCCACTACTCGCTTCTGGGTCACTCCTCCTCCCCTTGTTTTTGGCAATTTTAGCTCCAGCCTCAGTGTCCCTCTCTCCCGTATTATTCATCTCCTAATTACTACTGACTTTAATGTACCTGTAGGCCATGTTTTCCAAATATAGTCTCCAACCAGAGACATCAATACCACGTAATCCTCAGGCCCCTCTCCAGACCAACTGAATTAAAATTTCTGGTAGTAGGGTTTAGTAATCTGAGTTTTAATAACTCTTAATGGGACTTTGATTCAGTTAAAGTTAGGAACCACTGTTATGGATAGTCCACTTCCTTGGTGTCTTAGTTCTTGGACCTCCTTTTCTCCAAAGAACTTGTCCTCAACTCAGGCTCAGCTACCTCTTCTCCAAAGAACTTGTCCTCAACTCAGGCTCAGCCTCTTGCTCCTACAGCCACAACCTATGCCTTCCCCATTTTCCCCCTGTAACTTTGTGTCATGCATTCCCTCTCTGAACACTACCTGCATCTTTCCAACTCACTCCTTCTTGTACCCTGAACTCCCTTTCCACTCGACTGTGACCTCCAGTACATTGATTCTATCAGCTTTCATTGCCCCTCACCCTCTTCCTGGCCTCTCTTTTATCCTTATGTAGCTTAAACTTCATTGTTAATTATTATAATCACTCCCTTGGAAAGATTCTGAACACTTTGACCCTCTCTCATTTTCCTGACATTTCCAAATAAAACTAAAATTATAGTTAAATCTAATTCTGCCTGCCAGCAACTGTACTTGTGTAGCAGAATATGGTTGAAGAAAAACACACAAGCACACCACTATTCTCACTATAAATTCATTACCACATACCTGAATTTTCCCTGATGCAATGCTTCCCAGCAATTACGTTATGCATCCCCAGTCCATTCACTACCCACTTGCCTAGTACTATGTTGCAGTTCTCTCCCATCGCCTTTAGTTGATGGTCTTGTTTTATATTTCACTGAGAAAACAGAAGCATTTAGAAGAAATTTCCGTAGGATCACAATCTACCTTTTAGCATCTGTAGCCACAGGCCCTCCCTTTTCTTTCCTGGCTTCTATCTAATCCCTTTGCTTCTTTGTTAGATTGTTGATGCCTAGAGGTGTTCTATAGACCAACAACCTTGGAATCATCTGAAAAATTGTTAGACATACAGAATTATAAGCCCCATCATTCCACCAGACAATTCATGTCCAGTTCCCATTGACCTCCACACTGCTAAATTCAATGATTAATCCTTAGTGCTCATCTTTCTTGACCTATTAGCAACATCTTACAGTTGATCAGTCCCTCCTCTCTGAAATATTTTCTTTCTTTTTCTTTTTTTTTAAGAGGGAATCTCTCTCTGTCGCCCAGGCTGGAGTGCAGTGGCGCAATCTCAGCTCACTGCAACCTCTGCCTCCCGGGTTCACGCAGTTCTCCTGCCTCAGCCTGCCGAGTAGTTGGGACTACAGGTGTGTGCCACCATGCCCTGCTAATTTTTGTATTTTTAGTAGAGATGGGGTTTCACCACATAGGTCAGGCTGGTCAGGTTATCCACCTGCCTCAACCTCCCAAAGTGCTGGGATTACAGGTTTGAGCCAACCCGCCCAGCCAAAATATTTTCTTTACTTGCCTATCAAGTCTCCTTCTTGGTTTTATTCCAATGTAGTTGCTTCTTCCAAGTCTCCATTGCAGGTCCCCTCTCTTCTTCCAACCCTCTTTCAGTTGAAGTGCCTTAGACTCAGTTCTTGGTCATCTTTTCCATATCCATTCATCTCTGCAGTGGTATCATCCAGTCCCCTGGCATTAAATACCAAATATATGCTGACAACTCCAAACGTACACCTCCAGCCCAAACCTATGTCCTGAACCTCAAGTGTGTCCTGATGCTCATAGACCTAATAGCCATTTGATGCCTAATGGACATCTCAAACCTAGAATGTCTAAAACAAAACTCGTAAACCTTCCTCACAAACTTCCTTTACCCACAGTCCTTTCTGTGTAGGTTAGCAGCAAACTCCAATCAGTTATATAACCAAAAATATGGAATAATCCTTACCAGCTCTCTTTCCTTCACAAAGTCCATAAGGAAATAATGTTGATTTTATCTTCAAGACGTGGCCACACCCTCACCCCTTCTTACCATCTCCATTGTTACCTTACTGGTCCAGGCCAACATCATTTTTCATGATGGTACTACAGTACTTTCCTGACTAGTCTCTCTACTTCCGCTCTTGCCCTATTACAGTTTATTATTGAAAAGCAGCCAGTCATTCCCTTAAAACACCAGTCATGGCATGCTTTTCCATGACTCAAAACTTCATAGTTGATTCTGATTTTACCCAGATGGAAGACCAAAGCCCTCACAGTGGCCTGCAAGGGGTTACATGATCTGACTCCATTGTCAATCTGACCTTTCTTACGACTCCTTCTGTTGCTTACTCTGCCCCAGCCACATGGGCTTTCTTGCTATTTTTGGAACACAGCAGACTTGCTATTGCCTGCAGCCTTCACATTAGCTGTTCCCTCTGCCTAGAATGCTCTCCAGCTTAATTCACTCACCTTTTCTAACCTAGCTTGACCACCTCTAGGTTAAGACTGGAGTGTTTTTGGATCAATCCTCTTTATCCTACTCTACTTTTTTCTATTGTACTCATCACAGGCTAACATACTATATATTTTACTTATTTATTATATTATTTCTTATCCTTTTTTGTGTGTATTAGAATGTAAACTGTAAAAGGGCAGGGATCTTTGGTTGATTGATGTGTCCCAACTGTTTAGAACAATGCCTAGCACATCACAATAGATGTTTAAAAAATGAACAAGGACTAAGTAAAGGGACAAATGGGGTGTTTGTGTCTTATAAATAGAACTTCACTGGGATATAGGAAAAAGAACATTGAACTGGAAGCCAAAAGACCTGGTTTGAAATTCTGGATTTGCCATTACCATGTTGGACAAGTCACTAAAACTTTCTCAGCTTCAGATTTTTATCTCAATCAAGAGAGAGTCATGGTATCAGGGCTTTTAGAAATTATGTTTGAGGAAATGTTTTTGAAAGTACAAAGTGTTTAATAAAGAAGGGACCATAAAATTTACCATCTAAACTGAAACACTTTTTAGAGTGAAAGAAAGCACTCTTCCTAATTATCCAGGGGGTGTCCAATGTAAACCAGGACAAAGAATCATCCTCTATGTATCAAATCATATTGGATAGAACTTCAAGATATGTCTCTAGAATCTTATAATTCTCATCACGTCCACCAACACTGCCCTAGTCCAAGCCACCGTCTTCTTTCACCTAGTCGACTGCAATAGCCTCTTGTTTTCTCCCCTCTTGTTTCCTATAGTGTTTTCTCCACCTCACCCTGAATGATGCACAATTATATGTAAATCAGACCAGGTCATTTCTGTGTTTCCAAAGATTCACAAGCTCTCTCTCTCACTCAGGATAAGACTCAACTACTTTGAATGGCCTACAGTGCCCATTGTATCTCTGACATTCTCTCGTCTGCTTAAATGTCACCTTATCACCCTATGTGATAAAATACCAAGTCCTCCCTATCAATCATACTGCCACTGGTACTCTCTACCCTCCTTATCTGCCTCATTAGTTTTATTTTTCTCCATACTACTTGTTATCACCTAAAATTATATGCTTTGTATAAACGTATTCATTACCTGTCTCACTCATCAGAATATATCAATGAGAGCAAGAATGCTTCCTTTTCTGTTGCTGTATACCAGCATCTAAAATGATGTCTGGCACCTAATCAGTAATCTATATATTTGTTGAATAAATGAATATATAACAGAAATTGAAAGCATAATTAAATGCATACCAGATATAAATTAATGTGTTTAAAGCAATAACAAGAAAATGAGTATATGTATGTGTATTTGGTACTGATGAATTCCTCCTAAAATGCTTTCTTGGGGTTTGAGGCCTCCCTTGATGCTGTTTGGTATCTGAAGAAAAGAATATTAAGTCAGCCTTAGTGGTGATGTAAAGGAGAACTGGCAGAAAGCGCAAGATGAGCCGGTGGTGTTACTTCTCTTGAATTCTTGCAGACATCTGAACAATGCAAAGTGCCCCATAACATGTTCTCATTTTAAAGGACTCCAACATACTAATTTTTCCCCTAATTGAGACTCACCATAAGAACACACCTCTAAATACAATTCAAAGCCACAAATTAAGAGGTAGCATACGAATGATAGACTTCCCAATTGATCTTATAGTTTAATTAATTAATTTAACCCAAGAACAAAATCGGATATAGTGTATAAGGTTGTGTGCAATATGTGAGAACAAAATAAAGAAAAATGGCTCTAATTTTATAACAAGAGCCCTTAAAAGTATCCAATTTCTAAATCTATGACTCCATCACACAAACACAACTTACTGGAAATTAAATAATATTCACTCTAAAACAACACCAAAAATAAAAACAAGTAACATAAGATATTTTTCAACCTTATTTTGTTATGTGAACATAGATTTATTTAATTTTAGACATGGGTGGAATAAAAAATTTTAAAACTTAATTTAATACTACTGTGCACATCCAATATAAAAATTGGTTTACAAAGTCCCAGAAGTTTGAAAATTTATTTAAAATCTCTCTTCTCAAAATTGACATGGGTTTTGTAGTCGTATACAAATAATATCTGTATTTTCACAAATATTTCTCACCAAGAGATGAAGATAACAGAATCAAAGTGGGTGAGGAAGTGAGTAAATACATAAATTGAAGGTATTTTGGGGAGTGATTTATTGAAGAGCTGCTACTTCATTTCAGACCCAAATGCTTTATTTTAAAATAAATACAGTTCTAGGAGTTTAAGGAAAATGTTTAATAAGAAAGAATTTTGAAAAGTGAACCAAAAGTCACACTGGTCAAATTTAATTGTTTCTTATATACTTTTGCAACTAAGTCACACATATATATTTTTATGCTACTAGATTACATTCCCAGATTTAGATCGGTAAGATGTGCTGGAAAGCAAGCATTATACTCATTTTTTTTTTCTTGGCTTAATATCTAGAAAATTTCCATACATAATAGTGCTGCAGGACTTTTTCTTAGTTCAGCTAAAGATGGGGTTCTTTGTTCCATGGCCACGAAAATTCAGGCTTGCAGACAATTTGAGTGGTGAATAAGACAGGGTTTTACTGGGTGAAAAGGAAGATAAAGGGGAAACAGGAACTCTCTCAGGGCCAGAGTCCCTGGAGAGCACTTCCTGCCTGCAGCTTGAATCCCAGGTTCCACACAGGAAGAGGAGGGTCCAGGCTCCTCCCTGCTGCAAACTTCCTGAGGCTCCCCATCAGTGGGCAAGCGGTTGGAGTTTCGCCTGGGACCCCCTCCCACCTGGCTGTCTCATTAGAGATCAATGGAATAGTTTCATGAGGAATTTGGTGATATGGATATACATGTACATTATATATATAGTAACATTTTAAACTGTGAACAGATTACCCTGTTATTCTACCAAGATGGTATAGAGATAACATCTGAAGTGTTTAAGTATAATAATCAAATGAAACATAATTTGATTAATAATAATTAATTTGATACCTTTATTAAGAAGTAATTTGTTTTGTAATTGATAATAATCAAAATAAATGGCTAGCAGTTTAACAATAATATAATCAGGTAAATTCAGTTACTGTTTAAAACAGAGAAGAAAGAAGCTGTCATTATTTTTGTAATTATAGATAAAGCATTTTTCTATCATAAATGAAGATTGGCCTCAATAAATAACTAGTACTCATGATTTCCAAAAGAAAGAACTTATATTAACTAATCTTATACTAAGTCTATGATTTTCCAGTATTTAATTGACTTGTGTCTTACTGCCCTACCTACTAGGCCAAAACTCAGTTTTCGAGAAGTATATTTGAATCCAGTTCATCTTGCAGGATTCATTAGGAATTTGCAGCACTTAAAATGTTTTTGGTTCCTTATTGAGATTTATAGTCAGGATGGATAAATATTTATAATCACTTTGAAATTTATTTAGACTAAAATGATTTCAGCCAAGCTCTTTCCAGTGCACAAAATGTGGGCCCTTGAAGAGCTACCTGCATCTTCTTGGACACAGAACTCTTTCTTGAGAAAACTTTTAATTCTCTCACAGGAGAATCTAGAAGAATATCCAGTAATGACTATTATTTGCTTTCATGCTTGCTCTTAGAAAATGCATCTGAAGTTATTGAAAGCACCTATGGAGCTCACAGTAGGGGAATAACCTCCCATTCACTGTTTGTTCAATTGGGTTCCTGGATTTTCATTTCAGATGTCAACCTGGCCTTTCACTGGGTTGATTATCAGAGCATATGGTTTCTCCTCTAATCAGCCATATCAAATTCCTGCAGGCTAGGAACTTGCAGAAAGTGTAACCTTGAACTCTCACTACCTGACTGTGATCACAAGTGCAGCAGCAAGAAGTATTGTTTATTGTATGTGTGGCCTACATTATGTGTCGTCTTTCTTCTAGATATTCTATACTCTCTTCCTTTGATTAATAATACAAAAAACTTAGTACCAGTGCACTACTCCAAGTCTTCACATATACCAACTAATTTAGCCTCATAATAAAACTATGAGGTGAATTATTTTATTAACCTCACTTTATAGATAGAGTCAGGGAAATGAAGTAATTTGTCCAATGGCACATAGCCAGGAAGTGGCAATGTTGGGCTCCCAACTCAGGCCTGCTGTCTGCAGCCTGTGCTCCTGACCCTCACACTGTACCACACAGAACTAGCTTCGTGCTTGCTCCAGAATATGTGGCTGCCCTTCAAAACTGTGCTTTTCTGTAGCTTTACTTTGGCATTGAGCCACCTATTGTATTGCAGGCCATTCTAAGATGTAGCCTGATAAAACTCATCATTAGACTCATTGAAAAATATTACTCTGAACATAGTTACTGAATCACACCATGTACCTTTTAGGAAATTTCTCTCACATGTCAGAAAGAAATAAAAATTTATGCTCCTTATCGTATGAATGCCATTAGTCTCATTCTCATAATCTGTTGTGTTTATCCCTTTATTCCAGCCACTCGTAGAAGCTCCAAACCTAATTTTTGTTCCACCTCTAGCCCCCATCTTTGCTCTTGACAAACATTCTTTCCTTTGTCTGAACTTGAGTCAGCCTCCTCTGAACTCACTTTTTAAATGCCTTACACAGCACAGTGCTAAATCCTCCCAGCAATCCCTGAGGTCACAAATATTAGATATGAGGACCAAGCGAGGATAGATTACTTATGTGCAGTCTCCTGGATAGTGAAGGTGGAAATCAGCTGGCTACAGAGTTGATGTTCTCAACTGCCACACCCTGGGGATTCTTCAGTAGAGAGCAGAGAATGCAAGCTAAGCAGGAGTGTTTCTAGAAAGAGGAAATTCCTGTGTAGAGAATAATGTCAGAGGTTAGGTAGGAGCAGTCCCCACGGTGCATACAAGTTGAGGCCCACTCTTAGGTTTTGCAGCATTATATGGATTTCTATAATGTCCAGTGTGTCCCAGAGAAGGAAGCCCTTTAGTCCTTGGGTCACTTCACCTTTGAATCTCAATTTTCTCACCACTAAAATGACTATAATTCTGGTTGCTGTTTATCTCCCCTACAGGAACTTTGGGAGGGTACACAACACACTGTCTAGGAAAACTTCGTGGCCCCTAAGAGATGAGCATAATCATTACCCCTGCTATTGTGTGCCGTTATTATGCTAATAATACCCTTGTCAGCTTCAGGCCGAAGGAAGAATCTATATGTTTATTCAAAGAGCATACAGCCTAAATGAAAATGGAAACTTGCTTCTTCATATTTATTTTTAAGCATATTCACATTTGGAGATTATGTTTTAAAAGTACATAGCATTTTTACAGCAAGTAAAGGAATTATTTCATTGCTCCTCAGTCAAACAGCAACGATTTTACAATTA
The DNA here is from genome assembly GCF_029289425.2 of Pan paniscus. Classification (NCBI taxonomy): domain Eukaryota; kingdom Metazoa; phylum Chordata; class Mammalia; order Primates; family Hominidae; genus Pan; species Pan paniscus. The sequence goes on along the minus strand of NC_073254.2, from coordinate 62,430,131 downwards.
CCTGTTTTTCTCCATCTGAAATTACCACTACAAATGTGCTCCTTTATTCATGCATTTAATTCTTAGCTTTTCAGCTGCCATTTGAAACCCTTGGCTTTTGATGTGCATTCACAATGCTGTGTTCATCCATCTAGAATTATTTCTTTTTCCAAAAATGGGAAAACTTGTCCAAAAAAAAGTGCCAAGTACATATATATAACTCTCATTGGACTCTCATGATATTTGCATGTGTGGTGGTTAAGACCAAAAAGCCACTTAATGACCAGGAACAAGGACTAGAGTAAGACTGGTGATCATTTTAGACCTGGCTGCAGCCCCCTTCTGTTCGTGGTGAATGGGGAGTGCTAAGCAGGATGCTGCCAGGTCCCTAATTCAGGAACCCTTTGGGTGGATTAATGAACCTTCTGGGAAGGATGCTGTCTTACACAAATTCAGCGTCAAATAAAACACAATGCTCGGCCGGGCGCAGTGGCTCATGCCTGTAATCCCAACACTTTGGGAGGCCGAGGCGGGTGGATCACCTGAGGTCAGGAGTTCAAAACCAGCTTAGCCAACATGGTGAAACCCCATCTCTACAAAAATTAGCCAGGTGTGGTGGCAGATGCCTGTAATCCCAGCTACTTGGGAGGCTGAGACAGGAGAATCACTTGAACCTGGGAGGTGGAGGTTGCAGTGAGCCGAGATCACGCCATTGCACTCCAGCCTGGGCGACAAGAGTGAGACTCCGTCTCAAAAAAAAAAAAAAAACAACAACACAATGCTCTCCGGGAGCGGTGGCTCACGCCTATAATCCCAGCACTTTGGGAGACTGAGGCAGGTTGATTCCCTGAGGTCAGGAGTTTGAGACCAGCCTAGTCAACATGGTGAAATCCCATCTCTACAAAAAATACAAAATTAGTTGGGTGTGGTGGTGTACGCCTGTAATCCCAGCTACTTGGGAGGCTGAGGCAGGAGAATCACTTGAACCCAAGAGGCAGAGGTTGCAGTGGGCAAAGATGGTGCCATTGCACTCCAGCCTGGGCAACAAGAGCAAAACTCCATCTCAAAAAAAAAAAAAAAAAGCTCTTCATAAATCATGTGAAGTAAGGATGCCACCATTTCCAGTAGCCTGCAGGGCAAAATCATCAGATGTTCAAAGAGCTCTCGGGCTTGCCTCTCTCCTCTTCTTTTCGGCCTTTTTGTTTCTGGCCCTTTGGCTTTCCTCCTTCTCCTTGATTGAAGTTATGATACCTAACTCCTTCCCCCATATCTCTTCCAAATATGCACACTGTAAAGAACCTGGTAACCTCATCTTTATAGACTAACAGACCCAATTAAATTTGGACTAAAATCAATTCATACCAGAGTGTTATCTCAGCTTCAATTCAAGTCCCCTGAAGAAATCCCTGTAACACACCTCCACATCTTAAAAGGTATATTTTTCTAGGTAACTGCAAAGAGGTAGAGATCTTGGAAAAATGGTATGCAGAAATCTGATATTAGGGAACACACACTAGAAGGCCACCCCCCAAAGAAAATCTGATTGACAATTTATGAATGACAAAGACGGATGGCTGGGTGGTCACAATCTATAAACTGGCAGCACTTAGAGAGGTGATGCTCTCCCAGGAATCCAGTCTAGACTCTTGCGACTGAGGAATAACTATGTTTCAAAAATTGCAAAGAATGAAAGAGCCTATTCTATTGATTTGTCATTCTCCCACCCCCACCCCCACGCCTCAGAACCAGATCCGGCCTTGCCCATAGCAAAAGAGTAGCTTACGCTCCTTTCCCCATCACACCTAACCTCTTTGCTCCCTCTGTCAGCTTTCCACATCATAGATAATGAATCCTTTTTAATATTGCATATTTATTGTGTTTATGATTGTGTTTTTGGGACCAAACTCCCTTTCTCTAATAATAGGAAATAGATCTTAATGACATCCACATTTCATATCTACTCACTGTATGGAAGTTTATGAGAAGAAAGAATGTTCCCCCAAAGAGTATTTTTCTGCTGAATAGGAGTATTTATAAAAATATCCCCATTATTAGGTTTATTGAGCAATTCTGTCCAGCTCTGTAAGGGACTCAAAGATAGATAAAAGACAAGAGTTCCTTTCCTCAAAGAATTAACAGTTTTGAGAGGACTGTTCAGCCCACCAGAGATGACAAGTAAATACTATTAGCTAGTTATCTTCAAAGACATGATCCATTTAAGAGAAAGAGGAAGATGGGTGTCAGTATACCTAAGGAAAAGAAAAAAAGGTCAAATTGCATTTGCATTTGCCTGAATTCTCTGAATGATGCAAACCAGAACAGAGTGTGTCTTGAGTTACCCAAGTAATTGCTACTCTAGGTCTCTGAATGTTTAACCATTTTTAAACAAGTGGGATAAAAAATAATATGGAAATCTATATCCAGACATAAATCTGGGGGTTTTTATGGCAAACGTATTCCCACACAAATAGCTAAAAGGAAGATTGGAGAGTATAATATACACTTCAGGCCAGGTGTGGTGGCTCACGTTTGTAATCCCTGCACTTTGGGAGGCCGAGGCAGGAGGATTACCTGAGGCCAGGAGCTCAAGACCAGCCTAGCCAACATGACAAAACTCAGTCTCTACTAAAAATACAAAAATTAGCCGAGCATGGTGGCATGCACCTGTAATCCCAGCTACTTGGGAGGCTGAGGCAGGAGAATCATTTGAACCCAGAAGGCAGAGGTTGCAGTGAGCTGAGATCACGCCACTGCCCTCCAGCCTGGGCAACAGAGCGAGACTCCATCTCAAAAAATAATAATAATAAATAAAATACACTTCATGAGTACATATGTATAACTTCTTCATAATACCAATATTTATAATATGAAAGGAGACAATATTTCCTGGACATTGCCGATGTAATGTGAAGCTGCTAACTCACTCAAATTCCAAGCTGGTCCAGAACTATCACTTGGAATATGCATTTTCATAGAACTCTGTGTACCTTCTGAGCATACATAGTTCTTATGAACTTTATTTTTTTAGGTTTTCTGGAAAGTAAATCTCCTAAAATTATTTTCTTTAATGGTGTCTTGGATCCCTGGGAATATGTGCCTAGGAATACATAGAAATATAGTGATCTTGTAGACACACGTAGCTAAGGTTTTGCTACAAGAATTGATGTTGTAGAGTCTCAGAACTTTATTTTGGGAAGTTATATTTTAAAAATCCATGTCTGTTTTACAGACTTTATATCAGATCCTAAACATCTGTATACAAAACGAAATTTTCATCCAATTACCTGAATATATTTAGAATGAATCTTTGGAATTATTTAATGTAGCTGAATGCTTAGGTGTAAGACATTGTTATGTGTCTGTAAAATATCCACCTTTTTTACCCTTTCAAAGAGCTTTGTGCTTACCCCAATGTGCTGCTTCTCCTCCCACTCCTTCTCTTTCCTTTCTTTTGCATCCACTTTAGAAAAAAATATACTATTTTCTAATAGTTGATTTAAGGCCACTGACCCAGCTTTAACCAAAGGGCATGAAAGTCAATAGAACTAGTCAAAACAAGCTTGAGAGTAAGACTGCAGAACAAGTTTCTTACTTCAGACTCTATGCATTTTGTCATGTAAAAAGTGAATCTGAGAAGCTGTAGAAAAGCTGTAGAACAAAGAGCAGGTGTCACTGCTTCTGTCTAGCATGGTCTCCGATTCACCGATCTGTGAGGGGTGTAGAATGCTCCCACCAGGGTGAAATGAAAAGTGAAAGGGTCCAGAAAGAGGGTCCCATTCAACAGCAAGTAATACCTGGCAGTAAGCAGGATGGTCAGGATGGCTTGTGTTGGCACATAGACTTTGCACACTCAGTGGATATCCACAAATCACCTGTGAAACAGCACCAGAGCATTTAAGAGCCTGCTTCTCAGGCAATGATTCAAACTTTTTATAGCAGCCTGGAGTTCCTCTCTGGAAAATCATAATTTCACTCTATAGACATATATGGCACTGTAGTGTCACAAACTAAAATGTAATGGTGATTTGTCAGAATGTACAACTTTTTTACCTACTGCAAGATGAAAGGACTAAAGTTATGTTCTCTTCAAAATAGGCAGCATCTTAAAATGACCGCAAGTTTCAGGAGGGAAGAATTGCAGTGCTACAGAAGCATCCCTTTGAGCTTATCAGATACCCTTCTCTATTATGATTTATATTAAATATCAATGTAAAGGTTAAAAAATAAAAACTGGCCACCTGGGTGCAAGTAGGCTCTTGATATTCAGTGACCTATTTAATGCTTTTTAAGTAGAACTTTTTACTTCTGCTAAATCTTCTGAGTTTGAATCTTTAGTTCAAATGAACGTTTTCATTTTGGTATGTAAATTATCTTTTCCATGTGGATTATTTTACTTGCTTAGCCAATTTTTTTTTCATTTTATACTGTTTCTAAGACAGATTTTACATATCAAGGTACTTATATAATATTTGATAGGATGCCTGGTTATTCAAATGAAATATTAGATACCAATGTATGATTTTTATAATAATAGCCTCATTCTAAATGCAGCTCTATTTAGAACCAGACAATTTGAAAACATTCTCTATACCTCAGATGTGGCTAGCATCAGCTCGAATCTTGTTTTAGATTAGAAATTTCCACTCTAATGTGGAAAATCCATGATTGCTTATAATACTTCTCCTCACAAGCACCATTATGATAGGTTCTTTATACATTAGTACATTGCATATTATTATAACTCATTCATTCAGCATTAAAAACACATTTATTGAGTATCATCGACACCAAGTACTAACTTAGTCCCTGGGAGGACAAAAGATGATCAAGACATGTTTCTTATCCTCACGGAACTCACAATGGGTGGGCAAAAATGTAAATAGGAATTGCTACAAAATAATATAAAGGCTATAATGTGTTATATATCTGAATATAATACAATAGCATATAGCTATATACAAAGCATAGTGCTATAACAAAGACAGATCAATTCTTCATGGTTGGGAGTACATAAGGAAGTAACATTATTCAAGATGAATTCTTACAAAAAGAATGTCAATTAAATGGTAGGCCTGTTATCTGTTGGTATAGTTTAATAAAAATCACTTAAGACTAAAGAAAATGCTAAAAGTAACTTCAGTCATTTTATTTCCTCAGTAGTTTAGAGAGACTTTTTCTGGAATCTCATCCCCTGTCCAAGGCCCCTGCCTTTGATCCACTATAACATAGCATTCCTTTAGATCTCCTGGTTTCATTCTCACTGACTTTCCTATTTATAGAAATAGTTGTCAGTGCCAGTTGTAGAAACTCTTTCCTGCTAAAGTTGGAATGAAAATATTTCACTCATCTTAGATAAGGGATGCTCCTTTCAAAATTATTTAGATAGGCTTTTTTTTACTGCCTTAGGAGCAATTTTTTAAAACTGAGCCAACCAGAAATCTTCAAGGAGGTGTGAGCTTGGGAAAAGCAATAGTCCAGAAAAACAAAGCCACTGGATGAAGGAATCCCTCCACGCCTCACATGGGCCACACGGCGTTTATATGGAGAAAGACAGAAAACTGTCACCACTTATTTTATGTGATTTAAAATTTTATATGAAAGACGATGATGCAATCTATCAAACTTTTATAAAAATCTTTGGGTTTTTCATCTTGGTGCACATGAGATCAAAAAATAAGAAATAGGATGGGTACAGTGGCTAATGTCTGTAATCCCAGCACTTTAGAAGGCCGAGGCAGATGGATCGCTTGAGCCCACAAGTTCAAGACCAGCCTGGGCAACATGGCAAAACCCTGTCTCTACAAAAAATAATAATAATAATAATAATGAAAAAAATAAATAAAAAACCATTGACTTTTTAAAAATGGAAAAAATAATTTAATCCAATATTCTCATATTTAAAAATAAGAAATATAAACCCAGATTGATAAAATGTCCTGGAAGAGATGACCCAGATAATTCTATGTATGGAGTTAGAGAGAGAATTAGACCTCAAGTCCTAAGTTTTAGTAGAATGTTCTTTCTCCCTCTCCTTTTTAACATAAGATCCAGTTCTGATCCCTTCATCACATCTTGTATCACTTAGATTAAAAGGTCATTGTTTTGTCCCATTCTTCATTGTGTGCCAAAATAATATTGTTTGGCAAAGGGCTCAAGCAAAAATTAGTTGCATCCCTGAGAGCAAGCTGCAACTCATGAACAACAGGACCAGCAGGGAATGAGTGCCTATTTCAGCATCTTGCAGAAAGGCTACGGAGGGACTGCTTGACCTGAGGCAACATGTTCATCCCTACTACCACCCACATTCTCCCTATATCAATGGCAAGCAACAAGAGGCACAGCCCCACAGAGATTTTGCCTCCTTGTAGATCTCTCTTTTTAATAGAGCAAGTATGAGGTAGGGGATAGAGGGCACATAAGCATATCTAGTTCAGGCTCCAAGTAGCTGAGCTCAGGTGCCGACTCTTTTGGTTAGTCCTGAGAAATGATGGCTTCCAATGCCTAGAGAACTTGGGGGATCCCCAGTCCCATGAGAAGTTGAGTGGGTACAGCCTCTTCCCTGGAGGCAAAGGGCTCTCCAGTCCTAGGTAGCTCACTGGTAGGCAGTCTAAAGGGAACTCATCAGACAATGCTACTGGCCTCCCACTAAATGAACTTCAAATGGTGCAAGTGTTTCAATAATCCCCTAACTGTATAGATTTCAATGAGAAAACAGTAATAGTTATCAGGTTTTAGTGTCAGACATTGTGTGTGCTAATACTTTAGATATACAGTATAACCTTTAATCCTCACATCTACCCTGAAGGCAGATGTTACTTCCTTCACATTACAGATCAGAAAACTGAGGCTATTTGCCCAAAGATTATTAGTAATGTAGCTGAAACTCAAATTCAGATCTATGTTCTTTCTACTACAGGCTATTTGTTTGCATTTACAGTAGTATCTTATTTTACCTATGAAATAAAATAATAGAATCAAAATATTAGCTCTGAAACCAATACTTTCAAGCCTATAATGTGCTTATGAATCAAGTGAACACAAATTACAATACAGATTCTGATTCAATAGATCTTGGCTGGGGCCTGAGAGTCTGCATTTCTAACACAATCCCAGGTCAAGCTGATGCTGCTTATCCAGGGAACACACTTTGAGTAGCAATGCATAAAGTATTTTATGCATCACCTACTCTTTTTCATCCTATGGGATTTTAAGTTACAGAAAATCAGACATGTTATAGTTAAGAAATAAAAAATAGTATCCTAGTTCTATCAAACAAGTAGCATCTTTTCTCAGAAGCAGTCATATCCCATTAGAATAATATATTGTACACCATTAAGCTCTTTGGAGAAAATATATTTGTATAAGAGCGTCAAGGGAGACATCTATTCATTGGCCACTGTCAACCTAGAGCACTCACCTTTGCTCCTCATCTCCAGAAGAGACTTTTACTCCAACGCCCTGTCAAGATTGTGACAATTGCATTTACAATGTTGAGGTGAGGATGTTCTTCACATGTCCTTTGATAATGCAGATAAGTTGAGCTACAACACCTTTGAATGCAGTTGTATTTTGTGTTTATTGGGCTCGACAGAAAGAGGAAAATGAACAAGAGTCTCATTTGCGAGAGTCTTGGAAGCCTCATCTGCCAACCCCCAGCCTCAGCCTCTGCACAACAAATTGCTCATTGATGTGAGGAGCTCCAATAATCAATCCCCAGAACCTGTTCTGTACTCAGTTGAAGAATGATGAGATAAAGGAGGCATATGTAACTGGAAGCAAGTGGGAAACAAGCCCTGATAAATTGCCCCGAGACTGAAACAGAATAAGCAGAATGCTGCATCTGACCAGAAGCGAAGAAAGGGCCATGCAAATTCATTGGGAAGCAAAGAATAACTAAAAGCAAGCCAACAAAGAAAGTCACAGACCCCTGTGGAGTCCCATCTTTGTGGTTGTCATCACAGGTCATGTGTGAGATGAGACAGGCAAAAATTTAAGGAGTTGTGATGCTTCTGTGCTTCTTTTAGGATTGCAGCAAGTCAGAAAGAAATCTGTCAGGTCCTCTGGGAACTCTTTGCTTTGATGGCATGAGTTGGTGCCACTCTTCTCTAAGAGAGAAGAACTTTTATGGTCAATTAAACTAAGAATACTAGGAAAATACCCTGCCAGTGAGATGTGTAACTCTGTCTATAGGTGGCTGCAGATAGTCACCATAACAAATGCCATATATTCATAAACATGACATAGGAATATCAACAAATATTCATTAATGCCTTCTTTGTCCCAGACATTTTTCTGAGTACTAGAGATATAGCAATAAACCAAAAACAAACTTTTTGCTTCATGAAGCTTAGATGCTGGAGGAGGAGACAACCACCAGCAGTAACAAAAAGCATATACATACACACACACACACACACACACACATATAATATACACATATAAACACATATACATATATATTAAAAGCATATACATATATAAAATGTATACATATGTATATATAAAATGTCTGGTTGTAAGTGCTTTTTTATATAGATAAAATGTCTGGTTGTAAGCGCTATACATATACATATATATTAAAAGCACATATACATATATATTAAAAGCATATACATATATATAAAATGTATATATATGTATACGCTTTTTTATATATAAAATGTCTGCTTATAGGCGCTATGAAGAAAACAAATCAAGATAAGGGGAAAGAAACTGTTGGGAAATGCTGTATTATATAAGGTGGTTGGGGAGAGGGTCTTTATGAGGAAGTAACATTTGATCAGAGGCTTGAATTAGTTGAGTAAAAAGAGAGAACAAAGTTAGACTCAAAGGATTATATTTGCATTCTTAAAAACATATTACAATCTGCTCTCAACTGGTTTTGAACAAAGTCTCAGTGAAAATTGCTTAGAAGCCCAGGGCCAAAGTTCTTGAACCCGTTCTTTTGAGCTACTAGTTACAGAATGCCTGTTATGAGTGGGGCACTGTGCTAAGTGCATCACATACCTCATGTCTGTAATCCTTACAAGTCTATAAGGGAGACATTATGTTCCTCATTTTACAAATGAGATAACTGAGACTCACCGAGTTTAAGGAACCAGCCCATGATACTCGAAAGAAAGTGACAAGATTGGATTCACTCTGGGGTCTTTACCCACTTGCCCTTAACCTCAACACCTACTCCCTCATTTTGAATGCCTCTGTGCCACTGAGTTTCAAAGTCATCTTAATCTTCACTTTGATAATAACCCGAAATAGCCTGTTAGACATCTTTCTCTTTCTCTCTCCTCCTTCATGTTCACTCTAAAGTAAATCTTGACTCTGGGCTTTTCCATGTAGTCATGACTCAGTTACACTGGGCAGCAGCTGGACAGTGCTGGCCAGCAATGGTCTGGATCAAGCATCCAGCCAAGCAGGAGAGACAGCAGCTCGGGATGAGGGGGAGGCTCACAAGAACCAGCTGGTGACATTGACCAAGATAGTGAATTCCATGTAGAAATAAATCAGGGAATAAAGGATGTAGCCGGCGAAGTGCAAAGCCCAGACAGGTAGAAATATTTAGGGCAGTGTCAATAAGAACTGGAAATGTCAAGGGGAGTGCTCACCATCCAGAGTTAGTTTTTTGTTCCCCATTCGTATTTTGTGAGTGATGTTAGCCTCAGCCAAGCACTGTGAAGTGGCACTCAGAAAGAAGAGGATTTTAAGGAATCACTGCCCCCAGCTGGGACAAGAAGCACGTGCCAAGAGAACTGAGGTGACATTCGTCATTCACCTGAGCTGACTCCAGAGAACCTATTTAACCTATGCAACTAAGCATTCTTACATGTTCAAACTCATTTTTATGTCCAACAAATAAAAGTTCAGATGAGAAAAACCTAACAAGGAGCCTATACCATTTACAGTGGTTTTATAGTTGCCATTATCATTAACATGAAATATAAATCACCAACTTGACATCATCCATGCTCTTTGCATTTGGAAGAAGAAAAGAAATCAAATGAAGGGCACAGAAACCACACTGTAAGCTTATATCAAGTGTGGAAAACAAAAACAACACCAGTTTTATTCTTAACCTTAAAGACATCTGGTTGGAAATGACACAGAGGTCTAAGCAACATCGATCTGTGCAACTTAAGTTTCTTTTTATATGTAAGGACTCTGGAAAAACAAAATATCAAAAGTGCTTAGTGCTATAACTTGAGTAAGGCCAATAGGTCTTTGATTGTGTTGGTGGAAAGAGTAGTAAGACTATAAGAATTCCCAATGAAATATAGTATATAATATACTTCCAAGTTCCAGAAATTAGAAAAAAGAAAGCCTGTAAAGAAAATGAGACTGCACTGCCTAAAACATATAGGGAAGTCTTTTTATCAAGTATTTTGATTTTCTCTTTTATACTTTGAATTTGAAGAATATTTTTAAATGTTATTTTTATGATAACATATTTAACTAATGACTGACAGAAGAGTCAGTATATCTGATGAATTTTCCAGCTATTAATAATTTCTCTGATATCACTTTCTCTCTATACTCCTGTCCAGCACTAGTCAGTAAGACATCAGCACAAGAGGAAACTGAAAACTCAGATAATAAGAACCAAATATGTACCAAAGGCTCCAAAAAGCAAAATAAATATTCAGATAGACAAGCTCAGGCAGTAGAAGCTACCAAAAACAGTGTCAGCAATAAAGATATATGCATTCAGCAAAGGAATCCCAGTAGGACTGAGCAGTAATTGGGAACCAGGCACGTAAAGAGAGTCCATTTTTAGGCAAGGAAAACCAGTAACAAGAATAATACTCGCTACTGAATCCAAGGGACTGAGCTCTGAGCTAGGGAATCCTTATATGTTTCCTTGTATCACAGAGTCCTGTTGCAGGTGAGCTGAGCCTACTGGTGAATGACCAGCCAGCTGTGAACATGCACAAAGAGTTCATTGAACAAGGGCACCCCGCCAAGGGAATGAAGGGGGATTGAAATCCAGCCCAGATTCCACTTGCCAAGCCATATGCTCTGTGTGGCTCTGGATCCACCTGGAGGAAGGGATTCCTTTATCTGGTCCCCACAATCAGCCCTCTCGCCAAGTTGTGAACTGATGGAACTGCAGCCATTTAAAGAATCGCCTCTTTCTAATTCCCACAAAGGAGCCAGCTGGGCCGGCAGGGGGTGCTGGTAAAGGAAACCAGACACTCATATCCACAGTGGGAAGGTGGTGGTGAAGAGAGAAAGGAATGGAGATGGGATAAAAGGAAAGAGTCAGAGAGGAGTGAAGTCAAGACATTAAATGTAGAATTTAATAAAATAAGTTTACTTCATGATTTCTTCCAGGAACTACCTTGTATTCAAGGAGTCTCCTAAAACTAGTGTTCAGTTGAAAATGAAAATTTGAATATAATAACTACATTAGTTAAAATTAAGCTTGGCTATGAGTAACACAAATCTACAAAATAGTAACTTTTTTTTCTTTTAAGACAGGGTCTTACTCTGTGGCCAGGCTGAAGTGCAGTGGTGCAATCATACATCACTGCAGCCTCAAACTCCTGGGCTCAAGCAATCCTCCCACCTCAGCCTCCCAAGTAACTGGGGCTCAGGCATGCACCACAATGCCTGGCTAGTTTCTTTTCTTTTCTTTTTTTAGACAAGGTGTCTTGCTATGCTGCCCAGGCTGGTCTCAAATTCCTGGTCTCAAGTGTTCCTCCTACCTCAGCCTCCCAAAGTGCTGGAATTATAAGCATGAGCCACCCTATTTTGCTGCCAAAATAGCAACTTAAACACAATAAAAATATATTCTTCTCTCAAGTAAAAGTTTGAATGTGGACAGTCCAAGGCTGGCATAGTGACTCCTCTTCTGAAACCCATTGTGATTCTTGGCAGCCAGCTTACAGAAGATGTCCTTGTCTTCAGGGTCCAAGAAGGAGATGCAGTCATCGTGTTTATATTTTAAGGAGGGGGATAAAAGGAGTGGTAAAGGGCTCATGCCACTGTCTCTTAAAGAAATTTCCCAGAAGTTGCTATACTGTGTTTCAACTAACAGGGCATTGTCTAGGGCTTAGTCACATGGCCACACGTAGCTGCAAAAGAGAGTGAGAAATATTGTCTTATTTCAAGTGGCCTTAAGCACAGCTGAAAATTAGGGGTAGCAAGAGGGAGAAAATGGATATTTGGGTAAGAGATTAATAGTCTTTAATAGAGAGACAAAAGCTGATTTTTAAAAACAAAGCCAAAATATAAGATCATTTAATTAACAAAAGATAAATATAAGTGGATAGCAAATAGGAGGGTGAATGTGTAATGTACTATTAACCAAAAGTGTAAAACAAAGCAGAGAAATGGCACTTTCTCCTGTCAAATTAACTCTTGAAAAGAAAAAAATGCTGAATAATTTATAGAAAAGTGTCAGAGTTAATAATAACTATCTTGAAGCAGTGGGACTACAAATTTATTTTTGTCATAAGATCATATTTTATATTTAGAGTAGTGACAATAATATTTTCTTTAAATGTTAGACAGTTGTTTTGCTTTTTTGTTTGTTTGTTTGTTTTAATCGATGTCTCTTTGTTTAGCTGTTGCTGCAGACAGCTTCAGTCCTTCTCTCAGTGGCCTAAGCTGACAGTGTGGTAAATGGAATGAGACTTTGGTGATCACCTTTTCTTCCTTCCTCTTTCTATAATCTCAGCAATAATAGGCAGAATCTATTTAGCTGTTCTCAAGAGGTCCCCAATTTCCTTATCTTATCCTTTTCTTTAACGCTTGGGTGGCAGCCATCATTCTCTTAGGAAAGGAATTTTACCTTTTTTAAACCTACATGTCTATCCATAAGCTAATTCTTTACACTACGTGTACTTGTTTGTCCAGACTTATGTCTTTCTGATATTCTTCTCTAATATAATTGTATGGGTGGATCTTTATAAGTGTTGTGGAGCAAAGCAGTAGACAATGGTAAGGGATAGGCATGCTTATGAGAAACAACCAATTCTGTGGGCAGGATTGTGAATGCAAATGTTGGTTGAATCCACATCCAATATTGGATGACAATTTCAATTTTTATCTTGAACTCTTCTTTCTCTTCTGGGATACAGATTCATGCATGCAACATTTTCATTTAATGGAAATTAAGTATCTCAAAATGTATCAAATTCAGAATACAATGCTTAATTCCCCTCACTCTGCATATACTTGCTAATTCCTAGGTTTCCCCATCTGGACCCCCACCCTACAGTTAATGAAATCACAAGCCACACAATCACTCAGGTAAAAATCCTAAATCATCATCGTATATACATATACATTTTCTGCCTTTGCTAGCTCCATCCTATCCTCAGTAAGTTCTATTTGACCCACTTTCAAATTATATCCCAAATCCAATCTCTTCACATATGTCCTGTGGTACCTTTGGTCCAAGCCACTATCATTTCTTGTTCAGTTACCACACTAGCAGTCTGTGTTAGTCAGCTTAGACTGACTGCTTAAACAATCAATACTCGAACTTCCAGCTTAACACAGTAAAGGATTATTTCTAACAGGGAGGCTCTGCTCCATACAGTCATTCAGGGACCGGGTTCCTTCAAGCAGTGACACCACCATCACCTAAGTCCTCGAAGTGCAGCACAATCACATGAGGAGTTGTAAGGTTCAGATCCTAAAGTGGCCTCCCTCATTTCCACCCACATTCCACTGGCCAGAAGTCAATCACATGACCCGACCTAATTGCAAGGCAGACTCAACAACATAGCCTTTCTGTCTGGCCAGGAGGAAAATAAAACATGTTTTAGTGAACACCCAGAATTGTTTTTGTTAGACATATATCCTGCTTTGACAACAGAATGCCTTTTGGAAAAATTAAAAATCACAGCCTAACACTGCCCTGTTTAAAGCCTTTTAATGGTTGCCCTCTGGGATTACACAAAATGCAAACTTCTTATCCTGATTACAAAATCCTACATGATCTCTGACCCTGACACTTCCTTTTATTTATAATTTTCTCCCCTCTCTAAGCACACTCATGGCCTGGGGCTTTGGTAAAAACCAGTCCCTCTGCTAGAACTCTCTTCTTCCATATCTTTAGATATTTAACTCCTTCTTATCATTCTGATTTCCTAATTGCCATCTCCTCAGAGAGGCTGTCCATAATCAACTGATTGAAAGTACTCTCATTACATACCCAATGGCTCACTCTCTAATTACTATATTTTGCTTATAGCATTTATCATGATGAAATTATCTTACATATGGCTTTATTTTTATTTATTATTTTCTGAAGCCCTTCACTTTGTTAAGAGCAGGGATCTGGTATGTTTTGTTTTCCATCAAATTCATCATTAGAACAGTGACTGATATATCACAGGCTTAAAATATCAATTCAATGTGTTGAATGATTGAATACCTATTTTAGTTGAATGTGAGTTTGGGTTCAGTTGCTCTAAAAGGAACCCAAAATAATGGTACTTATAATCAAAACTTATTTCTCTCTCAAGTAAATAATTTGGGTATAAGAAGCCCAAATTTAAGCAGTCCAGGGCTGTTATACTGTCTTCACAGAGCCAAACTCCCAGATCTCTTCAACCTCATTGCTTGGCTGTCACTAGGGGTTTGGTCTAATCTAACTAGTTCACTATGGCTCACACCTCATCCGTATTCCAGCCAGCAGGGTGGGAGAAAATAGGACCCAACCTTCTTTATCCAGGACTCAAAAGTTGAACACATCATTTTCTCTTACATCTCATTGCCCAGAACTTAGTCATGTGATTACACCTAGCAGTAGAGTACATGAAAATTTCAAAGTTAATCTATGTAACCATTTTAACATTGTACCAGGATAAAAACTGGAGTTCTGTTATTGTAGAAGAAGGAAAGATATACTGGGAGAAAACTAACAGTCTCTTCCATAGTATTTGAAGTGATTTTTTTTTTCCACTTAGAATTTTATAAGGGAAAAAATTCCATTGAAAAGAATTGAATCCACAGTAATGAATGACAGCTACAGCATTTGGAACAGTTAAATATGCCTATAGCTAGCCAACTACAAATATTGTGCAAATATTCTAACATTACTCATCCTTTTCTTTTAATTACCCATAATACCTTAACGAAAATGGCATAGAGCAATCTCAGACTTATTTCTTATTCAACTTTTTTGGTACTTTGTTGTCCTGATTCTTGTCTTGTACTCCAAGATCCCACACCATTGTATTTCCCCAGGTTGATCTGGATTTTTTTTCTAGTTTAGAGTTAATAGAATAATTGCAAAGAACTCAATTTCAGGTTGGATCTTTAAAATGCAAAAGCATTCTATCTTTACTACATTAACTACACCAATAGCATTTCCATTGATTTAGCTATTCTTGTTCTCCTTAGAAATACAGTAATATGCACAAAATGAAAATTCAAAAAGGGTGGTTTTCTGGTGCAGACATGAAATTTTTTAGGTCCAAATGTCTGTGAATGCCTTCTGCAGCTGCTATTGGAGGGTTAAAAAAAATCCTAGGATTTTGTGTGGAAAAGATAACATCTGTGTTGAGTCTAAGATAGAAAACATGTACTTAGAAGCTGTTTCCTCTACTGATTTTTCCCCTCTCCTCTTGGCAAATCATCTTCCTAGACCCATCCATCCCCCCGCCACCTCTAAGCTCTACTGCTTCAGCAACTGAAGTTTGACGTTATGCCTGGAGATGAAATTGTGCTCAACTGCAGTTTTAATTTTTCTATTTCTTGTACACTTTTCATGGTTACAACTATATTATTCATCATCTTGCTACTTGGAATTTCTTTTTCTGTGAGGGTCTTTAGCACTATCAGAATAGAAATAAATTGCAGGTATGTCTATCTTCAAGAAAATACGATGAAATCCCCAGAAATATTTCAAACTTCCAATAACTCCACATAGGAGACATATATACTATACATTCATTTGGCAACTGTAAGATTTCAGACCTTTTTTCTCCAGCGAATGTCTCAATTTATTTGAGTTTGAGGAAATTTATAAAAGTATATGCATAGTAGAATCAAGTGTTTTCTTCGAGATGGTTGATGAACTAAAAGGGTTATGGGATACCTAAAGAAGTAATAGTAAAGAAAACATTTCAAGATCAGCGTGAGGTGGTTTATAGTGTCCTTGTGTTTTTGAGCATCTACCTACTTAGTAATACACATGATATGTATATGTGAGAGCCATTGTCCATTTCGCTGATTATGCATTTTCATCAATCTGACTTTTGTTATTTAGACTGTGTAGGGTGACTGATGATGCTTTCAATTCTAAACCAGTTTAAAACATGACCTTGAGCAATTTACTTACCTTCTTTGTGGCATGGGAATTTTGAAACGAATGACTAATTCTTTTACTCTGATTCTTTTAAAACATAGTAGTCGTTTTGCCCAAAATAGCATTATTGAAAAAATATATAAATTAAATTTTGAAAAATATAATTATGCTTTAGATACAAAAATGTAATCATATTTTGCTTTGCCCAAAAGTAGTATTATTGGAAAAAAGATACAAATTAAATTTTGAAAAATATAATCATGTTTTACATGTAAAGTTGTCCACTATATGTTACTTTATATTATAATTGTAGTTTAGAGAATGAATCTCTATAGACAAATAAGCAACTTGATTTTAATTCAATGAAGATCTTTATTAAACCAGGGAATTTCTTTAAAAGATTGACTGAGGAGTACCATCCCAGGAAGATGTAAATACAAAGTTGTTTTATTTTTCTCTAATTATTGTCTCCAACTCAAGCTTTAACATTTTGGACAGATTCTATAACTTTAGGTAAAAAACTTTTTAGTTATTACAATTCAGCCTGTTTCACAATAAATCTTCAATTTTGTGGCCCATTAGCCATTATCAACTAGCCTTGTAAGAGGAAGCATGGTATATTCCTCCGGTTCTAACACCTTAGAGTATATGTGTGTGTGTTTGTGTGTGTGTGTGTATGTGTGTGTCTGAACTAGGGGTTCAGAAAGTTTGATTCAAGGGGCTAAGAAAGTTTGGTTCAAGGCTGCCTACTTCTGCCCCCCTTTTCTAGGTCTAGCTCTTTCATAATTGGGAATGGAGATAAGGGGGCAGATTTTCCTAATCGACTGATTATTTGTAGGTGGTGGGGAGAGAGCCTTTTCTTGCTCTGGCTCAAAATGGTCCATCCTCCTGCTGGAAGCCTCAATAATCGTGGTAGTCTTCGCCTGGATGATGGGGGTGGTTTGCTGAGGATTCCCTCAAAGAGGGTCAGCAGAACCAATGCTTGGATTCTGGGGTGGGCTATAACCTCATTTGGCCAGTTTCCACCTAGGCAATTTGTGTCCTGCCTCCTCCATTAACGTTTCTGCTCCTTCAGTGAAACTAGAGGGACTGCTAAGGTCCTTTCCCATCTACTGAGAGAGCCACAGGAACCCAAAGGAGAATATCAGCATTCTCTTATCCTGAGCCACACTGCACAGTCCCTTCTCACTCCACTGATGTCAGGTCCTCCAGCAGCCTTCAGCACTTTGTGGGATTGGCAGAGCAGAAGCAGTCACCGGTCTTTGCTCACACTCACAGCTTCAGGGCATGCACACACATCACACTCTCTCAAGAAACCTCTCACCATGCACTGGATGATAACACTGAAACAGGATTCAGATTCTGCAGCTCGGAAATCTTTCAGCAGTGTGTATAAAGGATTCTTACAGTATCACCACCCAGTCCATCCTCACTCCCCCGAAATTCCTCACTTTCTCTTTTGCACTGAGACAGTCAATGGTATCTTGCAGCCTTGGTTACTGATTTTGTGAAGTTAGGGGTGTTCTCAGGTACTTTGTGCTTCTTTGTGCCAGTATGGGGCAATGCTGAGGCAATGCAAAAAGTCCTAGTCTATGGTTCTAATAAAGATGGTAATTATAAATGTCAAGCACTGTAATTTATTATCAAATGTATTACAAATAAAATAGCATTACGAAGAAACTAACTTCCAGGTGTGCCTTTTAGTTTTCACTCTTTTTCAGCTTCAGTTTTCTTACATGCAAAAAAAAAAAAAATCTGTCTTCTGTTTTCTATGAGTCTTTTCTACCAGCTGAGAGCCTTTTGGAACTTTCCACCATTTTCTTCAGAGCTGATGTAACCACCTTTAATCTGCGAAAGATGCTTAGGACTTTCAATGCCAACCAATAATTTTCCTCTCTACCCAGGAATTGTCAGCATCTTGAAGCGATCTCCATAAAGAATTTTCTTATAATTTGTCATAAACTTGAATTCTGACTATGCCTCAATAATGGTTAATATTACAATATAAACCTAATACATAAATCAACATACCTAGCAATGTAAAGAAATGCTGACAAAATAAATATGTCATTTTCTTAAATAAATAAGTGCTTTAAGATTTAACATCAGCTTTTACAATCCATATTGACATGCATTTTGGAGAGGCTGAGGCAACCCTTTTATGGCTTTACTTTTTAAAGCAGAGAAGTAGTAAAAAGCCTGTGACATTTAATTAGGTTTCTTTTCCATGGAATTACCACTGTAGACCTTTCAACATGGATGTTTAATCACTACCTCAGGCAGACATATTTTATTGCCCCAAATTTGAAATGAATTCTCATAAAGGTTCAAGAAGTAGCTTTGGAGAAATTTGAAAAAGTTGATGAAAGAGGAGAGAAGAAAGAACATTATGATAAATAATATATCACTTTCATGCTCCCTTTTGACTGATTTACACAGTACTCACTCTTTTATTTCTTCTTTCTTTATTGATTTACTTGACTGTATTAATCAGGGTTCTCCAGAAGAAAAGAACCAACAGGAGATGGTACAAATATAGATAGATAGATGATAGATAGATAGATAGATAGATAGATAGATAGATAGATAGATAGATAATAGATAGATAGACAGACAGATAGATAGATTCTATTATATAAAAATCTTTTTATATATTTTAATTATAATAATATTATACTAATTAGAGAGAGAAAGATTAACTATAAAGAACTTCTCACATGATCCTGGAGACTGAGAGCTCCCATAATATGTCTTCTGGAAGATGAATACCTAGGAGAGACAATGGTGTAAGTTCAAGTCCAAGTATAGGAGAAAATTGATGTCCCAGCTCAAAAACATTCAGTCAGAGAGAGCAAATTCTCCCTTCCTTTGCCTTTTGTTCTACTCTCACCTCCACTGGGTTGGATAAGGCCCGTCCACACTGAGAACAATTGGCTTTACCCAGTGTACTAATTCAAATGCGAATCTCATCCAGAATCACCCTCACAGACATGCCCAGAATAACATTTAACCAAACTCCTGTACATCCTGCAGCCTAGTCAAGTTGACACATGAAGTTAATTGTCACAATGACAGTAAGAAAACACTTAAATGGCTGCTAAAACAAACACAAAACATACTGGTAAAGAAAACAAAAAGATTCTATCATCCATACAGATATTTTGTGTATATAATACCAAACATAAGTGTATTTGAATGTATTTTGTAAATTAACTGCATTTTCCCACTGTTATTCATATTTGTGGTATGGCATAGCCAGATCATTGGACAATAACAAACATGAGAGAAAAAAAATCACTATTATGTTAACACTTGTGCATCACATATATTCAGAAACAGAGTCCAGCAGTCTGGATACAGAGTGAGCCAATATCTACCTCAGAGATAACCTGCATCAGAATTGCCTAGATGCTTTTTAAAAGAGCAAGTTTCTGAACTCCAACTCAATCTACAGAAAAATGTCTAGAGAAGGGGCATTAGAATCTACATTTTAACAACCTCTGCAGAATCAGCCTCCTCCAGCATTCTTCAGTTTCGGCATCTCTGCTCATAGACTTTTTCTTTGAAATAACTGGAGCCTTGAAATGAGAAGTGGTTAGAAAATAATTTGGGCTCTCTTTGTTTCTGTGCACTGGCCCCACTGCTTACAGTGGTAGTCCTTTTCAAAGGGGTTTCAACTTCTACTTTTATCTACACCAATCTAACCCAGAATATATAATATTTTCCCCATTATGAATCAATGACTTTATCTTATTAAGCACTAGTTTGCCCTGAAAGTGCAAAACCTTTACTCAAAATTCAATCATTTTCTTTCTCTGATTTTTTACCAGAGTGAAAAAATAAATTATGACATAAAAGAGAAACACATTG
Organism: Pan paniscus; assembly: GCF_029289425.2. Lineage (NCBI taxonomy): Eukaryota > Metazoa > Chordata > Mammalia > Primates > Hominidae > Pan > Pan paniscus. The sequence continues at coordinate 62,410,021 of NC_073254.2, read as the reverse complement.
CTTCAGTTTCTGGAAATGAGGATTGGGATTGCAAGTCACCCAAATCAAAAGAAGCTAAATAGTGTGAGATACTTGTCCTCATTAGAGGAAATAAATATGACTTTTTCTTGGTGTGCAAAGTGATATTTCGCAAACCTCATTTTATAGAGCTCCCCACTGGGACACTGTCATTATAAACAGAATATTATTTAATCCTCATAAAAACCCTATGAGATTAGTACTACTATTGAATTCCCATTTTACAGATGAGGAAAACTGAAGCATAGAAAGCTAAGTGCCTGGCACAAAGTGACACAACCAATATGAGGTAGGGCCAGGACTGGACCCAGGATCCAAACAGAATGACAGAAACTCAAGTTTTTAACAAATACAAACTGTAAAATTGGGGATAAATTAGCTTTTAGCAGTGCTGGTCACTCAGAACTAGAGATGACTGTCTAAGATGACTTTTAAGAGAGATTCTCACTCTCATCTTGAGCAATCACATGGGAAAGCAAGGCGAAAGATAGAAAAGCTAGACTAAAAAGAACATTTTAAAGATTATTCAGAGGAAGAGGAGGGAGAAACAGGAGTTGCTCAGCATTTCCACTGAAATTCAAGTCACCAAAATTTCCCACTTTGCACTCTGTGCTGCTCTTGGAACAAAGCCTTGCAGATAATATTTTTTAATGTATAGTTCAATGAATTATATTATTTGACAAGATGAAGGGTTTATTTTACCTCAAATTATCTCCCTACTATTGTTACAGTTCATCAATTATTGATCCCAATAATAATGTCACTAATTCTTATTCATTTGAATTATTAAATGTCTGAAAAAGAAAACATTCAAAGAAGGTATGAAGGAAGGTAATAGTGAGACTGAGGAAATGGAAATACAGTTGGTAACAATGAAAAGCATGTAGAGAGGAGAGCCTTAAAAAGTAAGTGTAACTATTTTGGCATTTAGTGTTGGGGGACGCAATGGTCAAGGATACCAAAAGTCTTGTAATGCATTGGCAAGGCCAGTTTTACAGAATTCTCCTACTCAAAATGTCATAACCTGTCCAACTGAGAACTTCTGGCCCAGAATTACAGGACAAGGCATTGTAGGTTTTTCTAATTTCAGAAACTTACCCTTCACTGGGATGGGGTTTGGTGGGGGATGGGATGGGGGTGGGAATTTCTTCCTTTTCTAGATCAAGAAGGGGTCTATTGTCTAGTTGCATGAAGGATATGTTTTATCCTTTGGTTTTCCAGATCTGCTGCCTTTTGTCCCTTGAGCAAAACCCTGCTACCGTCATCACAGATGCTGCAGGGCAGTGGCTAACAACCCTAATCAAATGGTCAATTCTCTATTCTCTTCTTTATCAGCCCCAGAGCAACATTTGGCACAATTGATCATGCCCTCCACTTGAAACACTTGTGTCACTTGACTCCTTGTTGCCACATTCTTCCAATTATTTTTCTACCTCCCTGGATGCTGCTTCTCAGTCTATTTCATTGAATCCTCCTCCACTATCCATCTTCTAAATATTGAATTGCTCCAAGGTTTAGTCCAAGGGTCTCTTTGACATTTCTCAGCATTTATTCCCTAGATCTCATCCAGTCTCCTGGCTATCTATACATGAATGATTCCCAGAATTCATCTCTAGCTCAGTCTTCTCCCTTGGACTCTGGACACACATGTTTAAATGCCTACTTGACATCAGAATTTAGATGTCTACTCTACTGGGCATCTCAAATTTAACATGTGCAAAATAAAATTATTGGTTCCTGCCATCCTCAGAGCCCTTTCCATGACTATTCCTCATTAAGTTTTTACCAACTCAGTCAATGTCATCACTGCCCATGGGGTTGCCAAAGCTCAAAACCTGGACATCATCCTTTACTCCTTTCCTCCAACTTCATTGTACTGTGTTACACAAGGTCCTATATGGAAAAAGAATCCACAGTTGGTGACTCAAAAGAAGACTTGTGATATAAAGAAATAGTAATAAAGGAGTTGGAAGAAGCAGCATAGAGATTAGAAACAAACAGGAAATTGCTAAAACTTTAGTGCTTGAGGGAGAAAGTGAGAGAGTGTCACCAGAGCCCAAGAGCTGCCCTTGGGTGGGGAGTGGTAGGTTTACATAGTGGCTTACATACAGAAGACAGGTGGCTTATCTAGAGGAGATGCAGCCATTTGTAGGATGCACTGCCTGAAAAAGAAGGGAAAAGAAATACTCTGGATATTTTTTATCCCCTTGCTCTCCAGTCTCCTGTTAGTGCTTCCCTTTGACCAAAGCTAGCTGAAGACCAGAGTGCAAGGAACCTTTGAGAATATATTTTCCAGGGGAAAACCTGGGAATGGATCCAAGAACAGAAAGCAAGTGACCACCACAAGCACTAATCATTCTTTGGCTTTATTTTTACATACAGCTACTTGCTGTTGTTGTTGATGATGTTGAATATTTGTCTCCTCTATTAGGTCATGAGCTTCACTAAGAAGATGTGCTTTGCCAATTTTGTTCTCTCCTGTATGTCTTGTGCCTAAAACAGTGACCAACATACTGCACTGTGAATAAATATTTATACGTGAGGAGAAGGGGTAGATTTTAACTAAAAATATTTATAACATATTCTTCTATCCAAAGTCTCAACGAGGGTGTTATTGCTTTTCAAAACCCCTTAACATCTTCAAATCATATGGCTATCTCTTACCAAGAGAAGAGACTACACGTCTCTAGGAACAATGGATATTTAGGGAGTGGATACTAAGATTCAGGAGGGAGGGCTATAATGATGCCATACCAGAGATTTAAAAAATATGTAGACTCACAAGGAGTCAGTAGCTTACAAGGGCTATCTTGATTTAAGGAACCAAAGCTAAAAGAATGTATTTTTCTAACACATTCTCTTTATTATTTGTATGGAAATGTGTAGCTTAGACTGGAAAATTGTTTCTAAAGGGCTTTATTAAGGTGATTTCATTATTAGGGGAAGACAGGAAAAAAATAAACACACAATGAGAAATAAGGCTCTAATTTTATGAACAGAAATATGCAAAGTAATATGCCCTCCCTCTGTGCTGTGGTTGTTCAAGTTATAGAGGGCTAACCGACACAGGTTTGAACTAATGGATTCTCCGTCTTGTGGAGGTGTTTTGAGTAGCTCCATATGGCAATGGACGTCTTGACTAGGTGAGGCAAGAGGTAAACAGTGTCTCTTCTGCTGATCCATCATATCATAAAGTGAATAAATGATAAAAACAAAACACCAAAATATTAACTAAGGAAGATGACATTGTATCAATGTCTACAATGGAGAAAGTCCTAGAGGAGACAGAAGTGTTTTACACATCCAGTGAAGAGCAACGGCAATAGTGCCAAGATCTTAAGTATCTCCTACTAAACTCACTGCTTTTGGTCAGATTTTGTAAATATTAATCAGTTATTAATGACCTCCTAAAAGCAGCTAAAAACAAACACATTTATATAAATTTAATAGCAAGTTATTATGAAGTTTTCCCAAAAACATTAGAGAGATAAACTTTAGACTGAACCTGACATTTCTCATGCCAAACCATAGCTGGGGCTATGATGTATAATATTATAATGTCATTAATTAGAAGAGAAGGACAGAAGGGAGTGAGGAAGAAAGGAAAAAAGGAAGAATGGACTTGGCCAAGAAAATCTAAAAGAAGTCAAAAGATAGAAAAAAAAAGTCCAGGCATGGTGGCTCATACCTGCAATCCCAACACTTTGGAGGCCAAGGCAGAAGGATCACTTGAAGCCAGAAGTTTGAGGCCAGCCTAGGCAATATAGTGATACCCTGTCTCTACAAAAAATAAAAATAAAAACAATTATCCAGCGTGTGGTAGTTCTATTTACTCAAGAGGCCAAGATAGAAGGACCGCTTGAGCCCAGGAGGTCAAGGTTACAGTGTGCTATGATCACACCACTGCACTCCAGCCTGGGCAACAGAGCAAGACCCTGTCTCACAAAAAGAAAAAAAAGAAAGACTGAAAGAAAGAAAACAAAAACAAAAACAAAATTGGGAAGAGATAGAAGAATGAAATGGATTGCAGAAGGAAATCAGATCAATGAAGAAAGAAATGAATGAGATTGAGATGTCTGAATTCTATCTGCAGTTGGTTGATGGTGTGGGATTTAGGGTGGGAGAAGAAAATGGCTAGGGTTTTTCCTCTTCCACTGAAGTCTTTAAACACAGTGATTGTTGATGTGTCAGAATGAGCTTGTCACTGACAATCCAGTTGTTTCTAATCCAAAGGATGCCAGGAATGAATCCCATGCCTCTGTTTTTATTTGTTTGTTGTTTTCTGAGGTGATCATGGAATAGCCTTTCCTAAAGAAAAGATGTTACAAATATTTGGGATCAGAAAACCAGGTGCTATTCAGTTTCCTTTGTTCTACTTAGCTTCTAGGACTTAGTTTCAAACTGAAAACATGTTTTGAGGGAAAGATACAGAGGTAGCTGAAAAATAAATAAAAACTTGATTAACACAGAAGGAGAATTGCTCCTTGAAATGAAAAAGAGTATATACCTCCACATCCCAACCAAGTTATAAATGCCTGACTAAAATGAGTCTGTATGTCTCCACGTGGCCTGTGTATGTGCATCCAAGCCTGTGCAGTACATGCCCATGCGTGTCTGTGCAATTCACTTGAACTCACCCTGACTTTTTAGCTACTCCTGTAGCCTCACTGTCAAGATCTCCGTAGTCCCTCTACTCGAAGAAATCCTCAAAACAAAGAAAGCTGTTATTTTCTGGTGTTAGATCAGAGGCGTTAATACTAGGTAAGATCTTACAAACCATTTAATGTAAAATTCTAGATATAAAAATTGAAGGTCAAAAAAGTTAAGTAACTGCTTCTTTCCCATTTGGCCAGAAGGAAGTAGATCATTTTTTCATAGAGGAGATATTGAGCCAGGTCCTCCCATTATAATAGCTATGGTTCCCATATGGAGAGATGGCCCACTCCTTATATTCTGAGGAATAGTGTGTAGTTTTGGTTCTGATGTGATAAATGCAATGCCTGCCAGTGCTACAAGGCAGCAGACACCAGAACCCAGCAGCGTTAAGTTTAACGGAGTCCAGTTACTCATCTATATTGCCACCGTTAACCTCTTGGCCCAGTCAGTTCATTGTTAGTGCTTGTTTATTCATCTGTAAAAAAGTGGGGAGATAGTATCACTGGCTCACTTCAAGGAAATAATAAAGAATGAAAATGACATAGTAATTGAGTTTGAACTATAAGCTAATGAATCATCATTAGACAATTGAGGGTAACAAAAATATTTGTCATATGGCTTACAGTAATTATTTTCTTAGTTTTAAAACTCTGACATCCAAATCAAAGAAAGTACTGCATCTTAACACTGGAAAATATTAAAATCTTTACATTTTTATTGAATATTAATAAGGTTTTGAGCATATAACTTTTGTCTCTAATTTAAATATATTAAGAAAATATGCATTGCATGCTTACTGGTTTATGATAATATCATGTGAGCAAAACCTTTCAATTTCCCCATTTTAGGTTAGCATTTTGTACTTACATACTAATCTACATCATATCATATGAACAAAAGATTTAACTTAACATTTCTCAGAGATTGGAGAACTGGCATGACTTTGCAGAATCTATAGTCTCTAGGTGTTTGATGTGTATTCTCTCTGGTATTTAAACTACCTCAAATTACAATAATAATTTTTATCTCAGGATTACAGTTCCCTTCTAGATTTATTTTGACCCTCCTGACTAAAGTAGCATTAAGCCTGTATATTAGTGTGAACAAATCATTCAAAACATAATTTGTGGTTTTAATTTTAGTAAATATATATTATTGCCCAATGTATACCTGGCAACCTGCTAAGTAGTTAGATATTTCATTTATGCAGTATTCCTGAGAGAGAGACTTTTTAAATGAGCAAAGCATTGTGTCTTTTCTATTTGCATCATTATTATTATTTCATTATTCCATATTGTAATCTTTTCAAACGGATCATTAGTCACCTACAGTTTCACATTTACTCTCAAGGAAGAATTTTATTAAAATGAATATTTCATAATAGTTAGTAGGAAAGATATGGGTCCTAGGCAGCTGAATTTATAGTCATGGCATAATTAGATACAACCAAAAGATTTGGTGAGTTACATTTATCATTTCTGCTAAAAACCATGACATTCCTTAAGAAAACATTGGTAGAAACCATGATGAGATCTCGATAAGATGCGTTACTGAGAGGTGGTGACTTCCAGCCCAGAATAGATTGACAAAGAGTGGCATGAGGGAAACTGACTTAGCTCACAGACTCCTTTGGGCATTATGTTCAAAAGGACCCCCACAATGGGGTAATATCATATTTATATCAGCTGATCCATTCACTAGAGTCCATTCATTGCAGAAGCCATGTGGAGCAGAATCAGCAGTCTGTCCTGGAGGCATTAGTCAATGCATGTGATGCTTGAGGTGGAATCACGACTTTGAATTCTAGGCAGGAAAAAGGAGACAAAATCCCAATTCATGGGCAAGAGGTGGAGGGTGAGGGGCAGACTGAGAATTGATTGATGGCCATTAGAAAGTTCAGTGCTCACCCCAATAATAATAGTAACTGGACATTTGGAGCACCACGTTATAAGACCATGTTATAGATCCTAGTTTTCTTTTAGCTGAGTCCCTCTTTAGACTCATCATGGAGGTTCTGGTCTGCCTTTTGGGGCTATGGTTCCAATGACAGCTCAGTTTTCACAGCCTTTGCAGTGCTTTTGGGGTCTGCTTTGTGTGTGGGCTACTCAGAGGCCAATCCATAGCTTGGGCAGTATTCTATACTGTAACTCTTCTCAAATCTTTTACAGTGTTAATTCTAATCAATTTCATGTAAGGTTTGCTAAGCATTTGCTCATATAAAGGTTTAAAGAAACCCTTTCTCCAGCTTCCTCCTCTCCAAAATCCTCCCCTTCTAACTAATTGGTAGAGGGAGAAACACAGCTTGAGGTGGAAGTAGGGGAGTCCAGGTTTCCCCTACAGTCTGCTGACACCATCCTGGCTACAGGGGATTCTGAAAGCTGTGTGCTACCTTGCCACAGGTGGAATTGGAAGTCCAGGCTCCCTGCTCAACCTTTGCCAGCAGCACAGGGGAATAGAGGTAGGCATGGTTTTTTTCATGATGTTTTGCTGGAATGGGGCGACTATTGTCAAAAATATTGGTATCCTGCTGGACCAGCTATTTTCTGGTCCTTTGGTGATAGAGAGCAGACTTTTAACAGGACTTTTTGGCTGTGCCTTTTGGCATTTCCAAGTCATGGGCTTCTCCAGCCCCAAGCCTAGGGTGTATGGAAGGCAAAAAGAAAACAGAGGGCATTCATCCCATGCTATTAAAACCCCTAGCTCCTTAGTTAGTCTATCTATTCTCTTCATTCCTCCTTTCACAGTTTTCTTCTTCTTGTCTCTTGTATTATGGCCAGGGTTTTATAATTATATTTAGTGAGAAACAGAGAATGAAATGAGTCTTTTCAATCTTGCACAAAATCAGAAGTCTCACATTATTTATTATAATCATTAACAAAGCCCATTCTACACAGTGGTTGTGCTTCCGGGACCCTGGACTAATGTAAAATAATACCAAGACCATTTGGCTGCAGAATCTCAGGAAATTTTACTGGTCTCATGAGGAGGCAAACAGTCTTCTACTGAGAAAAGTTTTCTCTGTTCCAAGTACAGTCATTTCCAAAACCCTTTCCCACCAATTCCACTTGGCCACTAGAGACTTGTAGCTCCATCCAAGATTTGAAAACCTGTTCGTTTCAGATGGTGTTCTATGTGGAAAGAACAAAACACAGGCATTATGCTGATGTATACCGTTTAAAATGGTCCTACTTTGGAAAACAAAGATGGGAGGAAGCATGTCAGAGTTGACATTTCCTGTCTCTTTCCTAAACTGACTTATGATTAAGTTTCTGCATGAGTAATAATTATAGCTCAATAAATACTAATACAGTAAATTCAAAATAACTCTATAAGTGGGCTCCCAAAAAGTGAAGGTCTCACTACTGTAAAGTTAGTGAAATGGTGAGAGTGAGCCTTCTGTGGGAAACTGCCAATCCCCTTATATCCAAACTGTGCAAAATACAGAAATGTCACTGCAGAGATTTGACCATAACTACCACTTATCTAACACTGATATTATGTCAAGATATACACTAAAGATTTTATCCTGGGTAGAAGATTTTGCTATTCACTTTCTATAAATGAAGAAATTGGGTTTTGGGCAAGCAAGAAATCTGCCCACATCATGTACTCTGAATATGGAGGTGCAAAAAGAGAAAATGAGAAGATCTAGCTTCCAAACACTTGGCTTTAATCAGTACTCTATCCTGCCCCACCCCTCAAAAGAACCAGAGTATATGGCTCGTGGCCTAACACCAGGCTCCATCTCTTGAATGCGAGTAAAGTTTGCAATATGTCTCATGCTGAGTGAGACTGATCCGACAAGTGGAAGTGATTCTAGCTTGGAGGGCAAGGAAAAGACTGAGGCTTGGCGGACTCTCTCTCTAGCAGCAGGAAAACATTCTTGATAGTCTTCACTGTGTGCAATGACAGCTGTGAACTGGCCTAACTGAAACATCACCACAGCTTGCTTTTTATTTTTTGGTTTAACTAATATTCATTAAACTCTTAGTGTGCGTAGGCACTCTTGGAATGGCTGGGACTCCACAGCTCTCATAGAGATCCAACCTGAATTGAGTAAGTCTTGGCCACAAGACAGGGTACATTTGTGAGATCCTGGACTTCTGTGAAGTATTTCAACTTTATTTGGAATCTTCATTTCTTATTCTTGGCTTCTTTTTACACTGTGAAGCCAGGCACAGATTGACAAATAGAAGGAAAATTGATGGGCCCCCAGGGGCCCCACAGACAACAAGCAACAAGCAATAGAGTCCAGCAAGCTGCTAGCTCAGTCGGGGACACAGTTGTACTGGCAGGCTGTCTGATCATGGCCTCAGGAGGAGCTGATGGCAAGCCATAGACCGACTGGTAGCAACAAGAAAAAGGGTAGAAAGGAGCTGAGGTTGAGAGATGCAGTTACAGAAATTACTGTGTTTGGAAATAATTAGACAAGAGTTCAGTGACATGATCGAGGGCATTCTCCCAGTATTTCCCAAGCCTCTACTATGTGTGATGTGTTGATGTATTGTGCACATTGGGGATACAGTAATAACTACATTTCCTCACCAATCAAGCTAATATAAATTTTCCTTCCTTTGGGCTCCACTAGTGCTCTTGTTCCAAGTAGTCATATGGAATTTATAATTTATCATAGTAGGCTACATGTAACAATTACTTGCACATTTTTCTTACTCTTCAGAGCTATAGTTTATTGAAAGCACAGACAGCTTTCATTTCTCTTTGCTACTCTCAATATAGAACCCAGAATAATATTTAGTTCATAGTAACAATATAATAAATGTTTGCTGAATTAAACCATAGACCCAACTTAGTATAAGCCACCATCATCATCTCTCTACTAAGCCACTGCAAACCAGCTCCTGACTGGTCAGTCCCTGGACTTCAATCAGTGGCCCGTTTCAATTCATATTCTTTACTGCAGCCAGAGTGGTATATAAAAGGTAAAATCTACCACGTTTTTGCCTATATCCTTCAATGACTTTGACTTACAATAAAATTAAAACAATTTCATATGATCTACAAAGCCCAGTATTTTTCAAACAACTCATCATCTCCAGCCACGTTCTATGACTGTTTCCACGTTGCTATCAAAAGTCTATCCATTCATTTGTGTGTGTGTGTGTGTGTGTGTGTTTGTGTGTGTGTGTGTGATGGCTGTATCTTCTTCCTAGTTCTTCTACTTCTAATTCTCTATTTTACCACCTTTGCACATCATTTCTTGTGCACGAAATTCTTCTTCCCCATCTTTTCACCACTTCATGTCTTAACTCAAATGGCATTTCCACTGGCCTCATCTAACGTAAATTATTTTCCTTGTTTTCTCACCATTGAACTCTAAGCCTTTTCTTCACAGCATTTAGAGCTTTTGTAATTTATACTTACTAAGGGTTTATGTATTTGATATCTCTCTAGCACATTAAACTTTGATTGCTAAATGTTTTCAAAGAATATTTCTTGAGTGAATGTATGAATGACATTCATTATCTGTTATTAAAAGACTAATCATATTTTCATACTGTACCATTCACTACAACCCAGAAATAATCCCCTCTACCTTCTGCAAAGTTTGTACACAATTGTAATGGTTTGCTCCTGTTCTATTTTGCATATAAGAGATAGCTTTACTGCTATAATCCTCTTTCCAGGAGATTCTAAGTCAGAGGTGGGCAAACTTTTTCTGTGAAGAGCCAGATACTAAATATTTTCCACTTTGCTAGGCGTATGGTCTGTGTCACAACTACTCAACTCTGCTATTGTAGGGGGAAAGCAACCATAGGCAATATGTAAATGAATGAGTGTGACTGTGTTCCAACAAAATTTATTTCCAAAACAGGCCGCAGACTGGTTTAGGCCCACAGGCTCTAGTTTGCCAACCTCTGCTCTAAATGCCTAGAAACACAGCTTTAGATAACACATCTGTAATGCCTGGGTTCCTAACTGGCACTGACCCTTCATCACTTTTATCCCTGTCTTCTATTCTCATGATAGCAACCAAGGTGATCTTATCTAATGGCCTCCCATCTTATTCTATGAAAAATCCAAGGTCTTTGCTGTGATTTACAAGGCTCCATCTGCCCCTCACCATTATCTCTCTGAGCTCATCTCCTATCAATCCTCCCTTCTTTCAGTCCACTCCAGCCACACGGGCTTTGGGCCACTCCTTGAACATTTCAGGCAGTCTCCTGCCTCAGTGCCTTTGCCCTTGAGGTTTTCTCTATCAGGAATATGCTTCTCCTGAAGACATTACAGCCAGCTTCCTCCCTTCTTTCAGGCCGTCTTCTAAAAGTGATCTTCATGGTGAGACCTTTCTTGGCTGCCCTATCAAAAATCCACCACTCACACCCCAGATGCTTCTAACCCCTCTGTTCTGTTTCAGTTTCAAAATTCATCAATATACAACACATTAAATAATGTGCTTATTTATGTTATTTATTATTTGTCTTTTTCACTAGAATGTAAGTCCCATGAGGGAAGGGACTTGCTCTGCCTTGATTATTGCTGTATTCTTAATGCCTAGAACTGTGCCTGACACATAGTATACATTCAATAAATATATATTGAATGAAATAATGAATTAATGGGCCAGGCATGGTTGCTTATACCTGTAATCCCAGCACCTTCGGAGGCCAAGGCAGCCAGATCACTTGGGCCCAGGAGTTTGAGACTAGCCTAGGCAACATGTTAAAATTCCATCTCTACAAAAAATACAGAAAAGTCTGGCATGGTTGTGCATGCCTAGAGTCCCAGCTACTTGGGAGGCTGAGGTGAGAGGATCACTTGAGCCAGGGAGGTTGAGGCTGCAGTGAACTGAGATTGTGCCACTGCACTCCAGCCTGGGTGACAGAGGGAGATCCTGTCTCAAAAAACAAAAAGAAAAAAAATGAAAGAATGAATTAATTAATTAATTAACTAATGATCATCTCCACCTATAGACACCTCTGTACCTGAACCAAGATACTATCACAAGTAGTTTTTTCTTTTCTTTCTCTTTTAATATTCAAGAAACTAGTCAAGCTGAAAAAAAGTTTGTACATATTGTACTCATCTTTGTGCTCAAATTAAGAATATTTCAGAGTTGCATTTTGGCCACTTCTTTCCTTCTAAACTATCTCTCTCCATTGACAGGATAGATTTGAAGGAAAGGAAATTAAGTTACAAAACAAAGACAAGATGTACCTTTTTCCCTCAATTAAATGCACACACAAAAATTTGATATTGAGAAGTTTTGCTTAAATTATCTGTGCTAACCAGACCTTCAGTCTTGGGTCATCATAATGCCAAAAGCGCTCTTTTTAGAGAGCTCCAAGACAATTTATTTTATAACTTTAAATGGAAACTATTATTGCGAATGTATGTTTACACTTTGTAACAAAGAAAAACATCAAAATTTTTAATATTCAAAAGCGTACATGGGTTATTTATGGACATATAAAATTGGCTCAAGGTAAGATGTATTTTACAATGACCCCTCCATAGAAAAAGAAAGATTAGAACGTGAATTCATTTATATGTAATTAAAAGGAGGCCACAGTAAGAAAAATTACTTGAAATTTTTAAAATTGGTTGCTTTGTTTGAAATGGAAGTGAAAACTATTGCTAATTAATCTTCTAGTTGAACTTTTCACTAAATGTCTCCCATTTCATTATCAATTTAAATCCTCTTCATCTTTCTGGGTTCTAGAATCATTTCCTTCACTCAAACTTTCCCATTTATGCATTTCCCTGAGCTTTTATAGTTTTACCCCTGAATTTTATGCAGTACCTTGAACATAGTGGGTAGGGACAACAGATACCAAATTTCCTATTTTAAAGTGCCTTCAAAGTATCTTGAATTCTTATTTAAGTATTTCTTGAATATATGCCTTGACGCAGTGAGACTGTAAGCTCCTCAAAATAGAATGTATCTGAATCTCCCTCTCTGTAATTCCTCAAAATCCAGAGCATGTGAGTGTTGAATAAATACCTGTTTAACTTGATTTTTTAAAAAGAAATATTGATGTGTATGAAACATTTAAGAATTAAAATAATGTAATTTTATAGTATTTAAAATGGAGTACGTCCATAAAGTCTAGTATTGTGAGAGGGACATGAAGATGTTGATTCACCCAGAATCAGACAGGTTATTATGTGGTTGCTGTTGTTGTTGATGATGGTGATAACTCTTCAGTTCCCCAATGTTTTTACTATACTAAGTGGGAAATATGAGTGAGGCTAGAAATATAACATAACTCTTGTTACTGACTTGCTCATACTATTTTTAAGGCATCTCCACTGAATTTACCTCAAGCTAGAAACAAATTTAGTTTGGAAGAAAGAAAGGAGAGAAGGAAGGAGAGAAAAAACTGGAGAGGAGAAAAATATCACATTTGGAAGATTATATGTGAAGACTCCTAGGATACAATAAAATCATCATCATCGTCATCATCATCATCATCACCACCAATACCATCAGAGCAATCTGAGAGTTCATTTTAGTCTAAGAACCTAGCCCTCTATTTTTTGGAGGTTAAGTATCCTCCAGGTATTTCTTTCCTCCCTGTGCTTAACAGCTGTGTGTCTGTAACCCATACTGTCTTTTCTATCTCCCACCTGACTCCTCTCATGGGAAACTAAATTGCTTTAAATCATATGGAAGCATTATAAGCACTGTTTAGTGATGAAAATAAATTGATTCCAATCATATAGGTACTTTCCTAAATACTGACTGATGAAGTTTAGATGTGCTGTAATTTATAAATAAAATGAAGGAGGTTACCTGGCAATATGTGAGAGGGAGGAACAATTATCGTATTTGAGATTTAAAGGAAAGAGTAATGAACACTTCCCAAATAATTCTATGAAATAAATATTACCCTGATACTAAAACCAGACAAAAACATCACAAGGAAGGAAAACTACAGGTTAATAACTTTATGAACTTGAGTGTAAAAATTCTCAATAAAATACTAGCAAGCCAAATTCAATGAACAAATGAGGTTTATTTTATAAATGCAAGAGTGGTTTAACATTTGAAAATCATTAACATACTATACCATCAATAGAATTAAGGTCAAAAACCACATGGTCATCTCAATAGACAAAGAAAGGGCATTTGACAAACTCTAACAACATTTTATGACAACAAAATAACTCTCAACAAACTAGTAATAGAAGGGAACTTGCTTAATCTGATACAGATATCCATAAAAACCCAAAGCTAATATCATATTTAATGGAGAAAGAATGAACTTAAAAGTTGTACTTCAATGAATACCATCAAGAAAGTGAAAAAACAACTCACAGAATGGGAGAAAATATTTTCAAATTATCTATCTTATAAGAGACTTGTATACAGAATATTTAAAGGACTATTACAGCTTAATAATAAAAACACAACCCAATTTCAAAGTGGACAGAAGATTCGAATAGACATTTATTCTAAGAAGATAAACAAGTGGCCAAAAGTATATTTAAAATGCTCAAAATAATTAGTTATTAGAGAAATGCAAATCAAAACCACATTGAGCACATCATATCCATTAGGATGACTAAAATCAAGAAGTAAGGCAATAACAAGTATTGATGAGGTAGGTTAGGAACTCTTTACACATTGCTGATGAAAATGTAAATGATGCAGCTCTTTTGGAAAATAGTCTGACAGTTCCTAAAAATGCTAAACTTAGTGTTACCATTTTGATTCAGTAATTCCACTGCTAGGTATATACTCAAGAGAAATGAAAATATTTATCCACACAAAACTGTACAAATGTTCATAGCAATATTATTCATAATGACAAAAGGTAGACACAATCCAAATGTTCATCAACTGATTAATGGAAACATAAAAAGTGGTATATGCATACAATGGAATATTATTCAGCCATTAAAAAGGAAACAAGTACTGATACATGCTCCAACATGGATGAGCATTGAAAATATTTTGATAAGTGAAAGAAGTCATGAAAGTGTACATAATTGCATGATTCTATATATATGAAATGTTCAGAGTAGGCAAATATGTAGAGACAGGAAGTAGATGAGTAGTTGCTGAGGATTGGTGGGTTAGGGGATGAAGCCAGGGAATGGAGTCACTGCTAATGATACAGAAGTTCTTTCAGGGTGATGAAATGTTCTGAAATTGATTATGGCAATCATTGCACAACTTTGTAGTATACTAGAAACTTTTAAATTGTACACTTTTAATGGATGAATTGCTTGGCATTATATCACAATAAAGCTGTTAAAAACAAACGGAAGGGGTTCACCTTCCATTTCTTTTTTTCTACTTCATTTGCAAACCTTATTAGGATAACATGCAAAGTTATTTCAGCAAATACTTGCTCACTAGACTCATTTTCTGTCCCTAATAAAATGAATTCAAACTCAAGAATCTTCAACAGCTATACAACATTCCACCTATGTTATGGAGCACAATAAAGGATTACTGTTCCCACAGCCATCTCACAAATACTGTCTCATTTGGTGTCCATCAGGGGAAATATTTGTATTCAATCTGTCAAAAACATGTCCTAAGCACCTGTGATAATTATAGTACAGTGAAAGCTCAGGTATTTGGGAAAAAAGAGACATCAGATGTTATTTCATGGAGTTGGCAAAATAAGTGAAAGGGCAAGACCAAGATAGGAGCAACTAAGAAATATCTAACTATGCATTACATGGGAAAATTCCTGTGAGAATCCCAGGAGTTGTGGCGGATGTGATATTTTATAGACTTGCTATTGAAAGAAGAGTTTCTCCTAGACCTGGATCTGCTTTAGTATCTATCCCTTGCCACTGGTAGGAGCAAATACTTTTCCACTTATGGATACTTCTAGTCTTCTCCCTGAAGGAAGAGTGTAAGAGGAAAGCCTTCCATTTCTTCATGAAAACCAATCACTGGATTTTTCTCCAGGGAGAGCATGACCCCTCTCATTGGAGAAACAGAGAGAATCTGACACCCAATGTCCCCAAAACCAGCAGGGACCTAAAAAGGAAAGACATTTGCTTCTCTTCCTCTTCTCTCTTTTCTTCTTTCCCCTTCTCTCTCTTTCCTTTGTTCTTACACCTCTTCATTTTCTCACGGGTGGCATGACCTCTCTCCTCTTGCAAGGGATTCCTGTCTCTCTGAAGTGACTTTGCCTTTAAATAGAAGTCATCCACATCAAGTTGGGAGGTAGAAGTATCCTCCTATCTAGTTTACCACAAGCAAACTGATCAACTCATTGCTGCTTAGCTCAGGTCTTTGTGTTTACTTTATTTACAAGAATCCTTGAAAAAATGTGAGTGGTATCATGTAAACATTAAATTGTTGCTGAATTTCCAGCATTACTCATAAGATTGTCTTTTGCTGGCCCCATGCTTTCATTCTTGTTCAATAAGTAAAGTTCCTAAACACAGTATATGTTTTACAGTTTTGAATAATTACTGTGTATGGGAAATCACTGAGAAGCACAGGATTGGGTCTAATAATGGAAGTGGTGCTTTTTATGCAGAAATTTAAAAATTAATGTTACACAACAAGTCTCTGGAGGTTACCTAAAATTTTAGAGACGGGATTATGATAGTTTAAAGTGCAGTTTTTAGAATGTAGAATGATGTTTTGAAAGGATGAAATGATGGCTGGGTGCAGTGGCTCACGCCTGTAATCCCAGCACTTTGGGAGGCCGAGGCAGGTGGATCATGAGGTCAGGAGATCAAGACCATCCTGGCTAACACGGTGAAACTCCGTCTCTACTAAAAATACAAAAAATTAGCCGGGTGTGGTGGCACACGCCTGTAGTCCCAGCTACTCGGGAGGCTGCAGCAGGAGAATTGCTTGAACCCGAGAGGCAGAGGGTGCAGTGAGCCGAGATAGTGCCACTGCACTCCAGCCTGGGCAACAAAGCGACTCTGTCTCAAAAAAAAAAAAAAAAAAAAGAAAGAAAGAAAAAAGAAAGGATGAAATGATAACAGATATAGAATAAAAAACCACAGCTTCAATGTGGTATATTTATGGCATGTCTATTAAGTTAGAGATGTACTCTCACTAGTCATCACATAGATATTGTGTGGCAATCCATCATCTCAATCAATCAACTCTCCTCCTTGCTAGGCTTTTTGTAGTAGAGAATACATCAAAGAAGCTAAATAAGAGTTAAGCTGTCATCCTTATAAATAAAAGCACAGTGTTTCCCAAAGTCCTTGGTAAAGCTGGAATAGAGACCTTATCTGGGACCAGAAGCCAATGTAGGAATCTCCACCTAACAAATCCAAAATCTAGATTTTCTTCCCTCACCTGAAGGGAGAATTAGGTCTTAATGACATCTCCCTCCCCAGGATTTACTTAGCAGCCAAGTACATGGAGGACTGTGGTTTGCCTCATAAATTCAGTTGCTGTTGGAGACAGAATGCCAGAGACCAATGTTAAGAGACGGGTGACTGGTATCCTTTTACAAAACAAGGCCAGGACTGCCTCATGCATGGAATGAGAAAGCTGAGAGCAAGCCTTGGCACTTCTTACTTGTCTGTTATACAAGCAGTGCAGGAGAGAGAAATGAGATTCCACTTACTTATTGTTTTAGAGGAATAGCAGCCAACCTATTGATAAATTGCAGCAAGCGTTATCAGACTCTCATCATCAGGTCAGCAATTCCCAGTGCTTGGAGAAGAATAGTTAAAGAGTGAAAAGAAGGAGTAGAAATGTACTCTTTAACACTACCCAAATGAAAGTGGAGTAGGGGTCCCCAGTTCATGGAAACATAAGAAGTAGGGAACGATCATCTCCACCTCAAAATACTAGAACACCAGAAAACACGGGAGCTCAGAGGCACACATTCATTCCTCAATTTTACAAAAAAAATTAATATTTACTGAGTGCCAGGTACTGACATAGGAAAAGATGACACAGTAATGATGGGCAAGACACAGTCATTGCCCTCAAGATTGATCCTCAAGGAGATCAGTCTCCTTACACTGGAGTAAGAGTCTGACGATTTGGGTTTTGGTCCTGTCTACCAAAAGAACTCTGTACATTTGCATGTCTCTGATTCTTCCAAGCCTCCATTTCTTAACCATTAAATGAGAGGAGAGCGTAATATGCCTGCCTCACAGGGAGTTAATGGGATTCAGATACAGTGGTGTTCTCCATGGTCCCTTTGTGTACATCTCCCCATTTAGTGGGTCCTTCCTTTGTACCTATCCTACTTTATCAATACCTTAGGAAAGAATATGAAAAACTCATTCACACAAAGAAATAAAAAACTACTGTGCTTATAAAGTGAGTCTTCTCAGGAGTATTTACATTTTCATGGAAGATTAACTCCTAAAATTGAATATGGAAATAACTTTCACGTATACATTTCCATGTAGTAACATCTTTTCTCAGCATTGAAGTGGCAGGCAACTCCACTAGCAAATCAAAATAACCCTTCTTCATGAAAAACAGCAATCTGGCAGAGAAAACCTGTTTTTTAAAGCATTTATTAGTTCATTCATAGACTCGGTAAACTTATCCAAAAAGTATTGTTAAGATACTCTGCCTCACGAGAGAGAAACGGATTTCTTTCCTTTGATGACCTCCACCGTTGGTGAAGACAGAATTTGTACAGTACTGACTGGACCACATTTGTCACAGAAATCATCTCAATCATCACATTAGAAGAGAGTGTCACTACCCACTACAGTACAGAAAATGAAAGAAGTATAACAATTCACAGCACGTAAATGTTAATCTCTCTGCCATCTTCCTTAACTGTAGTTAAGAGATGATCACAGGGGTTATCATCTACTTCTCCCCAAAACCTCAGTCTGCTTTTGTGCTTAACAAGTTTATCTACAAAACATCTTAGCACTAGATTCAAAAGTATTTGTTTAGTACCCACTATCCCCATGACACTGCTAGGTGCTGAGGGGCAAATCAAAGACACAGGCTTTGGTTTCAAGGCATTTTCATTGCTATATGATAATCCAAATGGAATCCTATGCAGACATCATCTGAGTAAAAGTTAAAGTAATGAGACGATTGACCTGGAGTAGAAGGAACATACCATGCTACTATCTCCAGTATTCGAAGTATGGGTATGTGGCAAAATACTTGGCATATGAGGATACAACTGGGAGCAAATTTTGGAAATTTAAGGTGATGAATTCCAACTCTAAATATAGAAGAACTTTCCAAATTCTAGAAAATATCTGTGCAACTTATGTACTTGTTGGGCACGTGGAAGGAGGATACATATGTTACAGAAAAAGTTGAATGTGCTCTCATGTAGCACCATGATTTGCATATGGTAGGTGTTTAATTAATATCTGCTGATTAGTTGTTTGATTTATTTGAAAGGCAGGCTATCTTATTGAAGATTCCCATGTCAATGTTAACTAATCTACCTCTTGAGAAATCTCAGGGACTATCAAAGAGATAAATTTTACAAGCTGCTAACATGCTTTTATCAGCTCATTATTTAACATTTCTGAAACCTAGGTTGTTGTCAGTCAATTATAAGTGAATATGGTCTGAAAAGAAACAATGTGGACCTGTTTTATTTTGTTCTGTAACTACTGAAAAAAACCCTAGAGTTTTTATATAGGTTTAAAAACCTTCAGATCATTTGTCTAAACTTTCTGGTAGTCACGTGGCCAAGCTCAACTTTCCCTGGGGTCCAGTTAGCTATTTTATCATCTTAGCTGTCTGCATGGGTCTTCATTTGACTGTTTTTATTATTGTTTCTTTTTTTTTCTTTTTTGAGACAGAATCTCACTCTGTCGCCGAGGCTGGAGTGGAGTGGCACAATCTCAGCTCACTGCAACCTCCATCTCATGGGTTCAAGCGATTCTCCTGCCTCAGCCTCCCCCAGTAGCTGGGATTACAGGCATGCACCGCCATGCCCAGCTAATTTTTTTGTATTTTTAGTGGAGACAAGGTTTCACCATGTTGGCCAGGGTGGTCTTAAACTCCTGACCTCAGATGATCCACCTGCCTCAGCCTCCCAAAGTGCTGGGATTACAAGCATGAGCCACCACATCCAGCCCTTATTATTCTTTCTTGATGAATCTTTGCCTAATGCAAATGAGCAGGACGAAGTCCATGGACATTATCAAGATGGAAAGAAAGAATAAAATTTATCACAAGAGAGCAATAAATGTTCTGGCATGTTATCATGATTGACTTCATTTCTACTGATAGCTTCAAGAATGAATCTTAGAAATGTATTTTGATATACTGTGAGTATATAGCCAAGACCCCAAGTGAATGTTCATCCATAAATAAAAATGATGGCTAACATTTATTGAATGTTTAGTAAGTGCCAAGGGCACATTATACAGATTATCTCGTTTACTGTTCTCAGCAACACAGTAAGATAGGAGTTTGCATTCTTTGTCTTGCATATGAGGAAGACTACATGGAGCAGTTTCTTGTTGAAGGTTATCTAGTTGGGAAGTAACACAGATGGGGACTGAACCTGGCATAAAAACCAGAGCTGGTGCTCCAGACCCCTCTGCCATGCTGCTATCTTCCCCACCCGCTATCCTCAATTCCCTGACTTCAAGAATTAACATCAAATATTTTTTGAAAGAACTTCTGTTTATAAATTTATGTTGTAATAAGGCCAAGGCTAAGCTGTGGACTGCTGAAAGGGGACTGATTGCAGCAAACTGTGGTGAGAAGAGGGCCTTTTCCATTTGAAAGGAAGCCTGTACTGTACTCATCAGGAATAAGTTCAATTGACTCCTGCTCCTGCCACTTCTGAGAGAGTCCTCTGGCAAGGGTCTTCCTGCCCCATGGGCTGATAGAACTCAGCTGGCTGCCCAGCAACTCAACCGTGTTCTCCTCCTGAGTGTGAGCGGTTTGCTGTTATTTGCAGAATAAATTAGAGATGAGAAAGCTCTTTTTCAGCTTCACCCTACCAAATGAAAACAACTCAGCTTATTCTGAATAAGAACATACATATAAGGAATGCCTCAATTAGTTTAATCCAGTTAACTAAACCCTTTGTTAATCAGCATTTTTCCACAATTAGCTTCCAAAGACAAAAAAGACAAATTTCAAAATAATCAGAGAAGAAAACTTTAAAACTCTGCTCTAGGCCTGGTACACATTCAACTTAAATTCCTATGCTGCTACAACTATATAATATTACTCAGTAATAGTTAACATTTAAGGGAGCACAGTAATTGTGTACCAGATATTTGTACTAAGGGACTCATGTATCTGTGTTTCATTTAACACAGCAAGTCTTTGAAGCAGATACTGTTATTCTCTCCATTTTGCAGGTTAGCAAATCAAGCCATGGAGTAGTTCATTTGCCCATCTAATAGATGGTAGTGAAGAAATGTAAACCCACATAGCCTGATGCCTTGACTCATATACCATATTGCCTCTTGATTATTAATGCATGATAAAGTGATGACTCCAAAGTATATTATTCAATATATGGAGCCAGAACTGGGACCAAAATGCCTGACTCCACAGTGCATCTTTTTAATTGCTACACATACAACCTTTTCTTTTTGTCAGGACTAGATACAGAAGAGGAACAAAAGTCTAACACATTTTAGAAAAATCTCTACAGCCTGGTCGTTGTGGCTCGCGCCTGTAATCCCAGTACTTTGGGAGGCTGAGGTGGGCAGATCATGAGGTCAAGAGATAGAAACCATCCTGGTCAACATGGTGAAACCCCATCTCTACTAAAAATACAAAAATTAGCTGGGCGTGGTGGCACACGCCTGTAGTCCCAGCTACTCGGGAGGCTGAGGCAGGAAAATCGCTTGAACCTGGGAGGCAGAGGTTGCAGTGAGCCAAGATCGCACCACTGCACTCCACCCTGGTGACAGAGCGAGAGTCCATCTCAAAAAAAATAAAAAGATCTCTAATAAAGTTAATCAACCAATCAGAGTTGAATCAAAAAGGAAGTTCTGGTTGATTAATTTAATGACTATTCCAATGATCAGAATCATCCCATTCCTGAACTTTTGGGTTAACTGGTTTTCCATTGGCTTCAGGGCATTCTGTTCAGAAAAAAATCCAGGTGTGGAATGTTTTTATTTCATCTTCATTGGGAAGAAAGGCCACAAAACATTCAGGGATGCCCCTAAAAAACTTGTCCTTTGAAGCATTATGCTTTTATCAAGCATCTGTGCTACAGCTTTGAAGATTTTTCTCTTGAATCATATTTAGTAGAAATCAAAGCTGTGCATAATCTAAGTTTGCAAAGTAAGAGTCCTTCCATTTCATAAATACATCCTAATGATTGAATCAGACATTTTAAAAACATTCTCCAGCTTTTGCTATTGTAAAAATCCTAAGTCAGCATTCATTTTACTCTTTATAGGATAAAAGATCTCCAGAGCTTGCAATTAATGAACTGTTAAATTCAGGCATATGGATGTGATATGGTTTTCAAATGGGACAAAAAGAAGTTATTAAACTTTAAAGTGATGACATTTTACCATATCTTACCAGGCAGCATTCAGGAAATGTCCTTCAAATGAAAGAATTAATTTTTATTCCCTAAATGTGTGTAGCTCAACAAATGATAAGATTGTCATAATTGTTATTTCTGCAAGTTCTTGTATTTATTATTTTCTTTTTTGTTCTGGGTCTTAATTTTTAAAGTATATGCTTGTATTTAGTTTATAAACTACCAATTCCTTCCTCTTGACCATTGTAAGATTTTCAGCCCCACTCCAGATTATTCCATTCATTGCTCTTCTCTGCCTAAAGCAATGAATTTTTAGTTCCACATGGCTCCTCCTCCCTCCTCCTATGTTAATATTCATGTTATCATCTTCTCAAAATAACTTCCCACTTCTCATATGCCCAACTGGCATTCTCTTTTCAGTGATAACACAACTAACATATTACCAGGAAGCCATCCCTTTTAGTGGTGGCATGGTTTGGATATTCAAATCCTTCTGGGCTTAACTCTCACCCAATGTTCCTGTTATAACTCCTATACTCAAATGAAACTTACTTATAAATCAGCAATGACAACAAAAGTTTTAGTGCATTTTATTTTCCAAAAATATTTGTTATAAAATACCAGCATCCTCCAGCCAGACCACCAAGAATACTACTATCATTGAACACATTTAGGTTTATTGACTAATTACAATGAGGAAAAACCCACGCCATTGGGGACCATGGAGTATTTTAGGAAGAAGGTATTAAAATGGACTTATATGACTGTTGCAAATGTTAGATGATTTGGAAGAGAATTCAAGGGAGCATGGTTGTTTACTGTCAAGAAGAGATGGTAGTTCTATGACTGGTTATCTTAATAATAGTTATCTTAGTAATTATTATACCTAGATGGAGAAAATACTAGAGTAAGGGTAAGCCGTGATTGGTAAAGGAGCGCCAATTACCACTACCACTTTTGAAAGGAAGAGATTTAGTCCATTTTATGTTTTGGGCAATGTTTGTGTTTTTTTCAGATTTGGTTCTGATTATGGAGGGGTCTCGTTTTGTCTCGGTTCATGCCGGTCACAGAATGGCCTTGTCTGATGCTGTTTTGTGAGGTTGTCTGTGGTCGAGAAGATAACACTCAACACAGCTGGGAGTGCCAGAACAACTCCTGGCAGCACCATGGCCTACTTGACAGCACCCAGCCCTCAGAGGCTGCATTTCTTTCCTCAATCTTTTTTTTTTTTCTTTTTTCTGAGACACAGTCTCACTGTCACCCAGACTGGAGTGCAGTGGCATGGTTTCAGCTCACTGCAACTTCCACCTCCCAGGTTCAAGCAATCCTCCCACTTCAGCCTCCCAAGTAGCTGGGATTACAGGCATGCGCCACCACACTCAGTTAATTTTTTGTACTTTTTTTTTTTTTTTTTTTTTAGTTGAGGCAAGATCTCACCATGTTGGCCAAGCTGGTCTCAAACTCCTGACCTCAAGTGATCCACCAGCCTCAGCCCCCCAAAGTGCTGGGATTACAGGTGTGAGCCACAGCGAACGGCCCATATTCATTTTCGAAAACTTGAAAAGCATGGAAGGTACAGAGAAAAAAAATTGAAAACTTCCTGATAGTGGCTATTTAGCAGGGAAAGAGAGAGAGCAGGAAAGCAAGCCATCCTGTGTGTGCTGGCTCTGCAGTGGTGCTTCATCTTTTGGCAGCACCAAGGCCCTGCAGCAAGGAAAGCTGAAAAGAGAGCTCCGGGAATCCACCCCCTTACAAAGCCAACTCAGCTGGGGCAGTAAAGACATCAGTAACCAAGCTGCATTCAGAAGTTGGCATTCCAAGTCCAACAATTTGGAACGTTCTCCATGACAGTCGTCCTGCAGTTGGCAGCACTGTGCTTTTCCATTCAATGTAGCACTTACTGTGTTCCAAGCACATGTACTAACTTATCTAAAACGCCTAACAATCCCATGAGGTACATCTCACTGTCACCCTTTTTTACAGATGAGGAAACAGATACGTGGAGGCTTACAAAAACAGCCTGAGGTCACAGATCTCGGAAGTAGGAGATATGGGATTTAAACGCAAGCAGTCTGTTCTGGGGGAATTTGCTACTAACTACAATATCAAATCGTGTTAATTACCAAGTTTGGCCCACTTTGAGTATGAAAATCTTGACTGCAATTGTCAAGAAGTTTTAGGGCATCCCCATCTCCCATCTCTATTGCTATTTCTCTTCTCACTTTTTCTCTCCATATACATGTATATATAATATATATAAAAACATACAAATTTAGGTGTATTGACAAATATACATATATACACACACAGACACACATGCATACATAAACACACACACATATACTATATATGCATATATGTGTGTATACATATGTGATATGGGCGTATATCTGTATATATCCACAAACACACACACACACATATATATATATATATACACATACACTGGATCCTTTAAGTTTTTTATACTACATAGAACTACAAAATAAATTCTGGATATTAGCCCTTTGTCAGATGAGTAGGTTGCGAAAATTTTCTCCCATTTTATAGGCTGCCTGTTCACTCCGATGGTAGTTTATTTTGCTGTGCAGAAGCTCTTTAGTTTAATTAGATCCCATTTGTCAATTTTGTCTTTTGTTGCCATTGCTTTTGGTGTTTTAGACATGAAGTCCTTGCCCATGCCTATGTCCTGAATGGTAATGCCTAGGTTTTCTTCTAGGGTTTTTATGGTTTTAGGTCTAACATTTAAGTCTTTAATCCATCTTGAATTGATTTTAGTATAAGGTGTAAGGAAGGGATCCAGTTTCAGCTTTCTACATATGGCTAGCCAGTTTTCCCAGCACCATTTATTAAATAGGGAATCCTTTCCCCATTGCTTGTTTTTCTCAGGTTTGTCAAAGATCAGATAGTTGTAGATAATATCCAGAATCTACAATGAACACAAACAAATTTACAAGAAAAAAACAACCCCATCAAAAAGTGGGTGAAGGACATGAACAGACACTTCTCAAAAGAAGACATTTATGCAGCCAAAAAACACATGAAAAAGTGCTCATCATCACTGGCCATCAGAGAAATGCAAATTAAAACCACAATGAGATACCATCTCACACCAGTTAGAATGGCAATCATTAAGAAGTCAGGAAACAACAGGTGCTGGAGAGGATGTGGAGAAATAGGAACACTTTTACACTGTTGGTGGGACTGTAAACTAGTTCAACCATTGTGGAAGTCAGTGTGGCGATTCCTCAGGGATCTAGAACTGGAAATACCATTTGACCCAGCCATCCCATTACTGGGTATATACCCAAAGGACTATAAATCATGCTGCTATAAAGACACATGCACACGTATGTTTATTGCGGCATTATTCAAGATAGCAAAGACTTGGAACCAACCCAAATGTCCAACAATGATAGACTGGATTAAGAAAATGTGGCACATATACACCATGGAATACTATGCAGCCATAAAAAATGATGAGTTCATATCCTTTGTAGGGACATGGATGAAATTGGAAATCATCATTCTCAGTAAACTATCGCAAGAACAAAAAACCAAACACCGCATATTCTCACTCATAGGTGGGAATTGAACAATGAGATCACATGGACACAGGAAGGGGAATATCACACTCTGGGGACTGTTGTGGGGTGGGGGGAGGGGAGAGGGATAGCATTGGGAGATATACCTAATGCTAGATGACGAGTTAGTGGGTGCAGCGCACCAGCATGGCACATGTATACATATGTAACTAACCTGCACAATGTGCACATGTACCCTAAAACTTAAAGTATAATAATAATAAAACAAAAACAAAAACAAACAAACAAAAAAACTACAAAATAAATTGTCAAAATGACTGAATGCAAACTCTGGATGAGACTATATGTCTTTTGTCTATACACTAAGATATATATATAAAATATACAACTGCTCTGAAAATTATACAATGAGAATCTGCTACTAAGTTTTATTTTTTCTTATTAGAGACCTAATAAAATCCTGTAACCTCCTGAGTGCTAAGGACTGAATGTCTGTTCATGCTCATAATTATTTCCTCTTTTCTTTGCAATATTCTGCTCCTTTTCCCATCTACTCTTTTTTTTGGGACTGAGTCTCGCTCTGTCGCCCAGGCTGGAGTGCAGTGGCGCTATCTTGGCTCACTGCAAGCTCCGCCTCTTGGGTTCACCCCATTCTCCTGCCTCAGCCTCCCAAGTAGCTGGGACTATAGGCACCCACCACCACACCCGGCTAATTTTTTGTATTTTTAGTACAGACGGGGTTTCACCATGTTAGCCAGGATGGTCTCGATCTCCTGACCTTGTGATCCACCTGCCTCGGCCTCCCAAAGTACTGGGATTACAGGCTTGAGCCACCATGCCCGGCCCTACTCTCTGCTCTTTACTCTGACTCATTCTGTACTGGGATGGGAATATTTCAAGTGAAGTCACTTCTTGCTTAAGGACAAGATAAAGCGAGGCCCTCCCTCATTGAACAACATTATCAAAGGTTTCCAGGTAAAACCATCATACATGTCCCTGGCAGTAGCAGCTTAGAGAATTCCTGTTGAACACCCCCTACCCTTTGTGGGCTATATAAGAACCAAGAGGTAGAAGCTTTGGCCATTGTATAAATTGAGCAACCTTTGGGGCTTGATAATCATCTATTTACTTTAGATGATACTAAATTAGAAGCAGTCAGTATACAAATACACACTGATCATCACCTCAAGACTAGACATTATGGGGATTAGAAAATATCTAAAAAGTTCATCATCTCTCAGGCAAAAGGAGTGTCTTATGAACCTGTTTCTACCCTGTCAAAGAACAACATAGAACAAGTAATTTCATTTCATATTCCATTCTCTGTTAGACATCCGTAATCCTGAACCAGCCAAATTAATGAATAATATGCTAATTTCCCAATTAGGTATAATTGACATCTATTTCCACCTCTGTCAATGTGAACTGAACAGAGGAGGAAATGGGAGAAAAATTCAGAATCATTGGGTGACATTCAGCAAGTTTCCTTCTCAGTAAAATGAGGCAAATAATATCTATTTCACAAAACCCATTGCTGAATATAGGGCTGTTAATAATAATTATTGTAAGAACTAATGATAAATAGTAACATTTATTATTATTAAAGTTATAATTTATATTTAATTCCTCAATAAATTTTATAAGTTATATAAAATATATAATTCTATTAAAATGTATAAATTACATAAAATATAATAAATATAAATTAATATATTTATATCAATTATACCTATTATTGTTAAGCTAGTAAGTATCATTACAATAATAACTATTACAAGAAGAATGTGTTCAAATATCTTTAAAATTTCTACATGTAGATCATGGCCAATTCAGTTTTAAAAACACTTATTGAGCATTTACCATAAGCCAATAATTAATATACAAAAGTGAAAAAGGCAAGTGCCTAACCTGGCCAGTGAAGAGTTTCTGGACTGGCTAAAAGATGGGCCCACCAACGGGCAATCTCAGTCTAGCGTATAGTAAGTACTGTGATTTGGGTTGGAATACAGGGCAGAGACGTCTAAGCTGGTGGAATGCGGGTGAGTAGGGCAAGCGGAAAGTGTTAGAGATCACGCATGTTCGAGTGGTGAGATTATGGTTGAGAACATGCTAAGTAGGAATCCGCCAGCTAAAGAGAAGGAACAATGGATAAATGATCCCACATAATGCCAAAGAAGTGAACAATAACTTAAAATACTGATGCATTATCCAGACATTTTTGCATCTGCTTTGCTGGACTGAGTTTTCAGTTGATTGTGATTTTATTTTTTTCATTCATTATTCATTCATTTAGTTGGCATTGGGATGTCACGATCGGGGGTGATTTTCACAAACACAATTATTGAAAGTGTAGCTAACCAAATGAAGAAATAACTTCTAAGGGAAAGTAGTAAGCTTTCTTTGGAACAGGTCATAAAAAGGAGTACTTTTTTTTAACCTCTATTTCTTACGTCTCTGATATCGGTGTCAAGCTTTCATATCTTGATTAGCATGTTCAAGTGAAAAGGAAAACCCACCAGCATGTCTTCTGAAGGCAAATGAGAATTCTAATTCTGCTGATTAAAATAAACTAGAAACCCACAGATCATGCTTATTAAAGCAATATAGCAAAGAAAAACTCAGTAGAGAGCATTGAGTCAGTTACAATTAGTTCCAATTGAATTTCATCCTCGTTAAAAGTATTTTCTTTGGAATTGTAGGTTTTGGAGAGATTGAGTGTAGGATTAAAATGGCAACTGTAAAAATTATATTGGATTTATAGAACAACATTGCTCTGGGGAAAAAAAAAAAGATCTTGCCGTCGCCGTGGCTCGCGCCTATAATCCCAGCACTTTGGGAGGCCAAGGCGGGCAGATTACTTGAGGTCTGGAGTTTGAGACCAGCCTGGCCAATGTGGCAAAACCCATCTCTACTGAAAATACAAAAATCAGCCAGGTGTGGTGGCAGGTGCCTGTAATCTCAGTTACTCAGGAGGCTAAGGCTGGAGAATTACTTGAACCCGGGAGGCGGAGGTAGCAGGGAGCTGAGATCGCGCCACCGCACTATGGCCTGGGTGAAAGAGTGAGACTCCGTCTCAAAAAAAACAAAAAAGAAAAACTTCTCTTTAGGCCTAACTACGTCACCAGAGAGTTTTCCTACAGCAATGTTAGATGCAATTACAATATGGAAGCTTACATTAGAAGAGTAGGAGTTTGCAAAAATGTTCTTAAAGGAAGGCTGGAGCTGGTTCTCAGAGAAGAACCATCTTACTTTAGAAGTCATCTTTATTTGTTGGAGAATGATTACTAGAAGCTCAAACGGAATTATAACCAGTTCTGAGTGCTCCCCACCTCACTGAGGACTGATATCAGTTTTGTTTGGTAACAATAATTTTTTTTTAATTTAAAAACACTTAAATATTCACTCTGGCAGACCTGCACGACCATGACCATGAAGAACCTTCATGATCTTTATCTTTTTCATGTGGCTCAATTGCAAATAGCAGAACTTACCAAATCATTGTTAAATGGGGGCATGTTAGCAAGCTGCCATGTATGTTTTCCTTATTGTTACACCATGCTTCCAATTGCTTTCATTTGGAAAGAGAGCTCCCCATCAGCATCCCATCAGACTTGTGGAGTACTCAATACACACACACACACACACACACACACCCTTATTATTTCTATTCATCTCCCTCCTTGAATTTTTCTCCCAGTTTTTCCTCTGTCCAACTCTTTTTTACCCTTAAGAACTCTCTCTCTTTTATTTCAAAAAACTGTGCTAAAGGAAATATTAGTCATCTAATAATGTCCTGAGTGAGTTACTTATTATATTAATCTAATGCAGTGTGCAAATATATACTAATGTAATTCAGGGAAATCATGACCAAAGTGTGGCAGTCAGATTTTGGAACACTAAATCAAAAATGTACTGTGGACAATAGTATACCAGCTCGCTATAGCAGTGAGCTAATCTCTACTGAGGGAAAAAAAATAACAATTATAAACTTTAAATACACAACTACCTCTTCATAGTTTACAGGGGTTTTTGTCTCTATTCATGTTATCCCATCAGCCTAAACTGTCATTAACATCATCCTCTGCCTAAACCTTTTGAAGCTTTCCCTGATCCCTCAGGAAGCATCAGCCGCATTTTCATGGTACACAGCATACAGCCCTACTTAGAACAAAATTCCTCTTTATATATTAGGTAACTGCATATAAAACGAGTCCAGAACTTGAATGGAGTTGTTCTTAAAACAAGCAGTAGCCTCAGGTAAGAATTAAAGATTTTGGTGGGAAAATGGGACAGACTCAAAGAACAGTTAGGACTGGGTACTGGGAAATAATATAATGTAGTTCCAATCATCATTCAGTGGGGCATGTCACATTTGTATGTGATCCATGCATCACCTGAATTGGTGGGCCACCAGTGTCTTTGGGGTGGACACTGGTGCATCAGTTTGAGGTGGATTACTTGAATTGGATTAAGAATCTCTGAGTAAGGGTGGAACTGCGGGGAATAAAATACTATTAGAAAAAGCTAAAGAGAAAATTGGGGCTTCTTTCAAGAGAGCAGATGCTCGAAAAATGATTCCAGCCTCAGAATGGAAACCAAAGTGAAAAGTAAGAAACAAAGACAGAAAACACTGCAGAAATTGGAAAACAGACTCTCCATGGTTGATTGGCATCTGGACAGAGTGGCAAGAGTAATCCTAAATTCTAATTTTTGTTTGGTAGCAATCCAGTTCTTTGAATTAGTTATATAGGTAGTTACCTATCTGAACAGATGGCTAGATACATAAATGAATATATACATACATACATACATACATACACACACACACACACACACACATACATACATAAGCTTGGAAGATAAATAAACAAATGACTGGAATAAATACTTGAAGTTGTTAATAGCAGTTTTCTGTGTTGCGGGATTCTGGAATAATTTGTTTCACCACTATTTTTCATGTTTCCCAAATTTTCCATGGAAATGTATCCTGATTTTATAATCAGAAACAGATAATTAAGTATGCGTGTGTATGAGTGAGTATATTATTTCTTTTTCTTTTGACTAAAGCAATAATTTTCAATTGAAGCCAAATTTGCCCCACAGGCAACATTTGACAATGTCTGAAGAAATATTTGGTTGTTACAACTGTGGGGTGTGCAACTGGTATCTAGTGGGTAGTGGAATGGTGCTAAACATCCTCCAAAGTTCGTGACTGTCCCCGACACTAAAGAATTATCCAGACCAAAGTGTCAATAGTGCCCAGTTGGGAAACCCTGTATTAAACAAATAAAACTTTTATTAAACTTTTATCTTTCCATACAATTAATTCCATTGATACTATACACAGTTATTTCATATTAATTAATTAAAGTTATTTTTAATCTAAAATCCTAGTAATATCTAGCATTTTAATAAATATAGACATTCTAAATGCATTAGCAGGAGCTTAAAATAAATAATTAAGCTGTTTTCACAGTAGTATATTTTCTCATTATATGACAATAGAAGTAACATCTACAAAAAGAAAAATCACTCTGACATATTCTCTTCTTTGCTCATGCTCTTGCTTCTTTATTTTTAGAGAAGTATTGATGGCTTTGTTACAAGTGCCAATATAATTTTTTAGGTATATATCCCTATTTTTAAAGCAGTTGCATTAGAAGCTATAATCTTGGTCTCAGAATTACTTAAGTGAAAATGACTTTCTGGACAGTTGTTGAAAAAGATTGTGTTCCTTGTTTACCTTTATATCTTATATATCGGCTAGCAAAAGTTCTTATATAACAAACTCTAAATAAATATATATTGGATTGAATGAAAGTAAATAGTGTATAGTTCTTCTGGATACAATCGATATTTATATAGGTACAAACATGTATAATAAATTTTAGAATAAGTAATAAAAAGATCCATTTTTGGACCCATCTAGAATCAAGAATTATAGTTTATTTAATTCAAAAAGAAGTTAATGGGCATCTTTTGGGCATCTATCACTTTACCAGATGTCCTGCAGAGTATAAAAGTAAGATAAAATGCATTCCCTAGCCGTGAAGAATTTGCAATCCAACCAAGAGATAGAACATATCTTGAGAAAACCATTTAATTCCAGAGCAAAACAGCACATGGTTGTGGGACAAAATGAGTGACTAGTTAGGGCAATAAAAAATTAAGAGATATATATATATATAGATAGATATAGATATAGATATAGATATGACTGGAATCATTAGAAATGGATTCATAGCAAATAGGAGACTTGAACTGACCCTTAACAGACCAATGAATAGAATTTTATTATGACCAGAATTGAGGAAAGTATTTTAAGGGACAGAAAATAACATAAACAAAGCTAAGAAGATAAGACTAATGAGGAACATGCCCACAGGGCAGTGAAAGACAGTTACCTTGACTGGAGCAGGCAATACATTTGAACTGCTAGAAAATGGGCAGATTATTGTGACAGTCAAATGAATGAATATCAGTAGGAAAATCCTATAAAATATCTAAACATATGAGTGGGATAAAACACGCCATCTCCAAACAAAGTTTGGAAATTGTATTTTCAGTCTCGACCACATTTAAAGTGATTACCTAATCTAATATGGTTTAGTATCATCTTCCTACACCTACAGGCCTTTGTACTACATAAAGCAAAAATCTGGCCTACATAGTGTACCTAATGTTCCATAAAAATGACCACTATCAAAGGCAAGCCAAATTTAGCTGTAGCTCTATGTAGCCTTTCCCCACCTTGTGACTACAAAGATAGCAGGAGTCCTCATTTCTGAAGAGAGGTGCTCTCATTAAAGAATTATTTTAATTACCTTAACCCTTATTCTAACATTGTATTTTAGTCAAGGGAATAATAGAGCAAGTACTGTATTCTGTCTCTTCAAGGAGTTTTGCCGAAGATAGGAATGAACAATTAACATTGTTAAGAATCGTTAGACTAAATGTAATACACATATGTTGAGCTCCTGATAAAATGCAAGAAGGAACAGTTCATGACCTCCAAATGAAAAAAACGTGCCTTTTCCTAAATGCAGTTTACACGAACCTTTCTACTTGTTATGATAAACTTATCTTTCCTGATTGGAGACCTATAAGAGACAGCTTTGAAGAATAAATAGGCTTTACATTAGAGGTAAAAAGAATTCCAATGCCTAGCTTCCTTTAGTAACTATTAATAATTGATAAAAACTACCAAAAGTTTGGCCAATGTATCTTTAAAAATCAAATATTTGCATTATATACATTTAAGTCTGTAAATACTATAGTCAAATTAACTATGAAGCAAGAATTCTTAGATCATCTTAAAAGAGGTTTTGGTAAATGTTAACTGACCTAGGAAACATTGTTGGTTAGGAATGGATTCAGCTGCAAGTAACAGCCTTACCTACAATGGCTTAGCCAAGATTTGGTTTTCTTAGAAGAGAATTCCAAAAGGAGGCAGACAAGAACTCATCCCAGTGGCTTCATTATACTATTTCAAACAAAATGCCCTCTGGTTTTCTAACAGGCATCCTTAGATGACCTTCAGTTACATTGCATTGTCCATAACTATGTCACGTGAACCACCTCTAGTTGAAAACTAGGCTGGGAAATAATATTTTTAAGTATGTACATTGTAGTCTCAAATAAAAGAAAGGGAAGAATTATACAAGTCAGTTAGCAAAAGCTATCGGCAATGCAAATTCAGAGCGATTGCAGTAAGACCCCAGCTATCACATCTTTGTTAAAGCACTACTAAGTAAATTAAGTTTGTAACACCTAACTCCAATATCTAAGTGCCACATTTAAGTCCATTTTCCAGGTTTTCATAAACTAGTTGATTTTGTGCCTTTCAGCTATGTCTTTGTCTAATGGATTCCTTGGAGAACAGCCCAAGCACAGCTTGTATCCATTCACAGAAAAGATTCCTATGTAGCATTGCTATGCCTACAAGGGCAAGAGTGATCTATGAAGATTTCCACTCACTCAGAAAGCTACCAATTGATATATTATGGATGGTCATTGACAGGTCCAATTCAGGGAAGTGAAAAAAGGGGAAATTGCAGATATAGTATAATACCTTTGTTTACTTAGCTGCTTTCTCCTTTTGCTAGTAAGAAAGTGGTAGTATCTTAAGAGCTGTGAAATTCCTCAAAATTACAGCTCAGTAGCTACCAGAGTCTGGCATACACTGTGTGTTCAAGTAATATGTGTTGACTAAGCCTTTTGCCTACTTACTCTTATCAAAAGGGACACAAACATTGGTTTAAAACAAGTATTCTTCATTCACTTTAACGAAGCAGTCAAAAGCATTTAGTCAGCATCCATCTCACATGAATCAGAGCTCTATGAGGAGCCCAAAGGAAGTGCTTGCTAAGATTTTTCACCCCGAAGGTCTTGCCCTGTCTTTTATGTGACATGGCAGATTTTTTTTTTTAAACTCACATCCGGAGCTAATTAATCAACTCTTTGGAAATTGGTTTCTAAGCCATTTGGCCACCAAGGAGATTATCAACATTATAAAATCAGTTTAGAGCCATTTTTAAGTGTTTAACATACTTTTATAATTTCCTAAATCAGCATATAAATCAGCTTGAGACAAAAGTTAGGAACTGTCAGTCAATGAATCAGTTAACCAAGCACTTGACATGATGTTAAGGGTCATTTGAAGGTGCACAAATAACGGCCCCTGCCGTTGACAATTTACTGTCTATTTAGGAAGACAATATGTGTTCAGGGGAAAAAAATCATGTAATAATGTAACATTATATTTACAACTTTGCACATTGATAGAACAGACAATACATGTTTCATTTTTCCCAGAATATCAATAAATTTGGGCTTTGCTAAAGTGAAACAGGGACCAAATGTATCCTGTCCATAACTCAACTTTTGAGGCCCTGATAGGAGGATCACAGCCCTTTGAAGATTAGAGTATAAAGTGCCATTTAGCATAGATAAACTATAAGGAATTCACTTGAGCCATAGGAGGAAATAAAAATAATTATTATTTTCTTTTTTTAAAACATTAGGTCATGGAACTAAAGGAGTGTTTGAGCTTCTGTCCGGATGGCGGAGAACCAAAGAGAACTTGCCCTTCAAAGACAGGATAGCAGATGCCTATTCTGATGTGATGGTCACCTATACCATGACCAGCTCCCTGTACTTCATCACTTTTGGCATGGGTGCCAGCCCATTCACAAACATAGAGGCTGTGAAGGTCTTCTGTCAAAACATGTGTGTCTCCATTCTGTTGAACTACTTCTACATTTTCTCCTTCTTTGGCTCCTGTCTGGTCTTTGCTGGCCAACTAGAGCAAAACCGCTACCACAGCATCTTTTGCTGTAAGATCCCTTCTGCAGAATACCTGGATCGCAAACCTGTGTGGTTCCAGACAGTGATGAGTGATGGGCATCAACAGACGTCCCATCATGAGACGAACCCCTACCAGCACCACTTCATTCAGCATTTCCTCCGTGAACATTATAATGAATGGATTACCAATATATATGTGAAGCCATTTGTCGTCATCCTCTATCTCATTTATGCCTCCTTCTCCTTCATGGGGTGCTTACAGATCAGTGACGGAGCCAACATCATCAATCTACTAGCCAGTGATTCGCCAAGTGTTTCCTATGCCATGGTTCAGCAGAAATATTTCAGCAACTATAGCCCTGTGATAGGATTCTATGTCTATGAGCCCCTAGAGTACTGGAACAGCAGCGTCCAGGATGACCTAAGAAGACTCTGTAGTGGATTCACTGCAGTGTCCTGGGTGGAGCAGTACTACCAGTTCCTGAAAGTCAGCAACATCAGTGCCAATAACAAAAGTGACTTCATCAGTGTCCTGCAAAGCTCATTTTTAAAAAAGCCAGAATTCCAGCATTTTCGAAATGATATCATCTTCTCCAAGGCAGGGGATGAAAGCAATATCATTGCTTCTCGCTTGTATCTGGTGGCCAGGACTAGCAGAGACAAGCAGAAAGAAGTCATAGAAGTGTTGGAAAAGCTGAGGCCCCTATCCCTCTCAAAGAGCATCCGATTCATCGTGTTCAACCCCTCCTTTGTCTTCATGGACCATTACAGCTTGTCTGTCACAGTGCCTGTTCTGATCGCAGGCTTTGGTGTTCTCCTGGTGTTAATCCTGACTTTTTTCCTAGTGATCCACCCTCTGGGAAACTTCTGGCTAATTCTTAGCGTCACCTCAATTGAGCTGGGCGTTCTGGGCTTAATGACATTATGGAACGTCGACATGGATTGCATTTCTATCTTGTGCCTTATCTACACCTTGAATTTCGCCATTGACCACTGTGCACCACTGCTTTTCACATTTGTATTAGCAACTGAGCACACCCGAACACAATGTATAAAAAGCTCCTTGCAAGAGCATGGGACAGCCATTTTGCAAAATGTTACTTCTTTTCTTATTGGGTTAGTCCCCCTTCTATTTGTGCCTTCGAACTTGACCTTCACACTGTTCAAATGCTTGCTGCTCACTGGGGGTTGCACACTTCTGCACTGTTTTGTTATTTTACCTGTGTTCCTAACATTTTTCCCCCCTTCCAAAAAGCACCACAAGAAAAAGAAACGTGCCAAGCGAAAGGAAAGAGAGGAAATTGAATGCATAGAAATTCAAGAGAACCCGGATCACGTCACCACAGTATGAGGGGTATAGACCAGTGGATTATTTTTCTTTTCCAGTATTGCACAATGATGCAGGGCAAGTAAAGCTCAGACCTCAGCTGCTTGGGCTGGCCAGGGGTAACAAGGCAAGTCAGATCAAGAGTGCATTATTCATGACACTTCAAGGTGCCTGCTTCTTGAGGGGAAGAGGGAATTAAAAAAGAGGAAAAAGTTATTTGCAACCTTGTTCTCCTCTAAAAACAAGTTTCTGGATGTAATCTGAGAGCTCTTCCAAGGAATGGATGAATCAATGGAGTGTTAAGATAGAACGCCAAAAGAACCACCTGCTTTTAAAAATAAAATGCTTAGGAGTGATGGAGGAGCAAGGAAAGGTGTCCTTCAAATAGGGGGAAAGACATAGGAAATGTGCCATGGCACTTTTCATGCTTGTTTTTGGAACAGGTTGGTCAAGGGAAACCTATGCACTTGGGAAGTACATATTTAATACTGTCTAAACCAAAGGACTTCCCAATCCATTTTATGTGTACATATATATGTATATATCCCATATATACATATACTTAGTTTTGTCTTTAGAGTACATTGACGTTTATGTGGAGGGAGGTGTCTATTTGAAGATAGGCTGGCCTTTCCCTAGAAAGTCAAATCAACCTTAGCCAAATTTATAGATTCATTAATAGCCGTTCTAAATCAACCCAAGTGTCTCAGCAGTCAGTGTCATTCAACTGTGGGATGAGCAAAATAAACAGAGATGTGAGTTCATTAGATTATGCATATCATGTCAGCAGTCATCTAGACTTTTGCTTTGGATGACTTCACAAAAAAACACAAAAGGCATTTGAATTAATTACCACATGGACAAGGTTTACTGTTTCATATTAGAAATAAACAGTTGATATGGATTTTCATTGGCTTTTACTGTATTTGGAAGGCTAATATGGCTGCTTTCAGTGAGCTCACCCAATTGCAAATGAGCGCTTTACACAGATTATCCATACATGAGTCTAAGGGTGCACAAGTATGTGTATGTGAGTTGGGGTACTCCATAGTTACACCGTTCTTATTTTAGATAGGGAAAATAACTGTCATGGAATATAATTAACATAGGAGAAAGGAGACATAACTAGGAAACTTGTAGAGTGAAATAGAATAAAATGGACCATACCCACTCATCACATGCCATCTACTAGTTCTTAGCATAAGGAAACTATTCTAATCCTATGAACTCTAGTGTATTCCTTGCATTACTATTTGGAACATAACCCAGGCCATGATCACTATAGTAGTGTTCACTACACCTACTGCAGTACCATTTGTAGCTTCTCGCAATAGTGTTGCTCTTGTTACCTGGAAAGTGCTCCTCGGTTGGCCCACCTCCTAGGGTGATCGCAGCTCTCCACAGGTGGGATATTAACTATAACTGCTGCTGAATTCTTTCTCAAACAAAAGTACTGAGGTAAATGTTTTCATTAAGTTAAAGTTTAAAACTACTCCCAAGCACCTGTTGGGTGCTTACTTGGACTATTGCTGTGCCTCCTGTCACAGGAAATTACTAGAAAATGCCTTTTCCCATGCCAAGCAGTAACATAATTTATTTCCAGGTAGGACAGAATAAATGTCCAATGATTATAAAATCTGCTGGTAAGCTCTTTTACCTAGAAGAAAGCTACTATTTCCCATCAACTTTGGTTCTATGTTTTAATCAAATTAATAATAATATCTAAAATAACAAAACTCCTTGACTCAATTATGTTCAGAAAAACGATACAAACAATTCCATTCTCGTTATAGTCTCTGGAAATGAAGTTGATAGGCTAATGAAGTAACAAAACAAGTATACTTAGACATATAACTTTCCAGAATATAAAGGGGAAAGGGAACAGACCCTAAAATGAAAACATTTAAGTAGTATTTCATTTATTAAATGGAGTTTGTTTTGTTTTACCTTGAGGTAATTGGGTTTCAACAGGAAATGATCTATGTCTTCCCCATTGTGTCAGTTTCAGTGCAATATCTATAGATTTGAGTGTGGAAAATTATTGCCCATAATCATAGGGTTATTGTTTTTACATTATTTGTAAAGTCATGTCACAAATACTCCTAGCCTTTTGCCTCATGAACTGCTGTACTAGAATGAACTGGTATTTGGTATGAGTAGCCTCCAGACCATGATCTCATATCTGAAGTAGAAGTTTCAGAGGAGGTTTTTGGTTTGGGTTTTGATTTTTTGTTTGGGTGGGGGTTTTGTAGTGGGGGTGCAGGGAGGAGGAGAATTCCTCTTACAGATTACCCATCATTTGTAAAGATTTTTAGTTTTTTCGCATCCCCTTCAAAATATGGGAGATAATCACTGAGAAAGTTAATTAACTATCACTCCTTTTCTTCCCATTGTGTGCCATGCTCCACTCATTCACCTATTTTTTAAAAGATTGGCTATTGGGGTTGGTTTTTTCTTGGTTCCTATAGACCATTCTGCATGCAAAGAATAATGGCAGGCTGATTTACAGGGAAAGAATCAAGCATGCCAGTTGTCAAAAGCACATAGAGGAAATGGCATACACTGCCAAATGACCAGGGCAGGTCTAATATTATGTCTCCATCCAGATAGTCTCTGTTTGGATAGGGAAAAACAGTTCTTCTTTTTTAGTTTACGTCTTCAAGAATCAAAGTGTCTAAGATAAATATGAATTTCTCATTGTTCGAGTGACTAGAGGGCATTTTGGAAGGAACATTATCTTTTCCAGGACACTGTAGTACTCTTTAGAGAACTGTAGCAATAATTTACTGAAATGGAATTATTTGTTCTGGAAGAGTTAATATACCACCTAAAGTGTCTTAACGCAGTCCTAGGAAGTAATTTAATCCTAAGAAGAATCTAACAGAGCATCATCTGACCTCCCAACCTCACTGTGAAACAGATGTTTCCAAGAATTCCATTTCCTGAATACTAAGATACATCCTAAGATATGAGATCATGATTTGCAGGTCACCCCCAATCCCAACCTTTTTTGGTAGCTTGTATGCACCTCTCCCTAGTTTTTCAAGTTTGCACTCATTGTTTTGTTCATTTATGAAGTACTAATGCCATTCAAATTAGGAACTTATCTATTGTCAGCAGATGATCAATCAACTCCTAGAAGAGAAGAAATTTGTGGGAAATATGTCAGCTTTGTGTAATATTTTATTTAATTGAAACATGTATGCCCTTAAAGTAAGAGGTTATAAAGTTTGAAAAAACTACTCTTTTTCTGTATGTAAACTGGAATGTGGATTTATTTCCTTCCATTAGAATTTAAATTTGAATTGGAAAGTGCCATGTGAGCTCCACTCTCTTTGATGTTAATAAACTTCAAAGAGGTACTCACCTAAATTACAGAGAGATCAGCTAAAAGATTTTTTACCGCTTATGGTTAAAGGTAATCATACCTTAGAGATTTGATTCTTTAGACCAGCCTTAATTCTTTTTAATGAAAGTCATGTTTAGATGTCTTCCCAGGAATTCTTGCAGTGACTATGAACCTCTTTGAAGGTTGTGCATGAGTATTCTATGAAAGAACTATTCTCCTCTGTTGTTGTATCATGTAAGTGGCCCTTTCCTATTTGATTCCCATTTATTTCCACAGAATTTAGGTTTTTACCTCGTGAGGTGAGAAGAATAATGATGACAAATGTTTTATGATGCTATTATAGTTATTCTTGAATGTTGAATTCAAGAGAGTAAAAGCTTTGTCCATTTTGTAATTATCTATCACATTTCCCCGTAATAAGCTAATCCTTCTAGGCTTGTGGTTAGAGCTAAGGATTAACTATTGCCATTCAGAATTACATGTATTTTTATAAGTTGACTGTAAATATCATAATTACAGTCACATATTTTTTATGACCAAATAGTTATGAATGCACGGCACTATGCATGCTTTGTTATTAATAGTACATAGGTTATTAAAGACACTATTTTCAGGGTTATTGCAACTTTTATTAAAATTTCTTACATCACCTATTCATAAATGCCTCATGGCTTTTGGTCTTAAGGGCCTAAAGTCCACAGAAAGTTCCATCCCCAGGTAAGCAATTTAAGAATTGCCTTCCCTGGGTATCAGTAACAGCCACCTCTTCTAGAATGGACTTTGGAAAATCTCAGAAGTGAAATCTGGCTTCCAGGCAAAGGGCCTAGTATATTCTGTATTGGTTAGTAAATAAACATAATTTTATGTCTTGTGTTTGCTAATCTTATGGTGAAGCAGAAAATACAATGCCATGAGACTGACATTTAGATATTGTCTCTTAGAGATTGGAGAAGTCAACGATTTGCTCGGCATCCTACCACAGGGATCTTTCTGTTCAGTCTGGTTTGTTGGTGTCTGCGAATGATGTTGGCAATCTTTGCAAAAGTGAATCTGAAAACTGTTACTTATTCCAAAAGAGCCTCAGAAGCACTTTTCTTCCCTTTAAAAACAAAAAACAAACAAAAAAGGTTTTAGCTCTTTCTCAATTACCAAAATTTTGTGACAATTTTATGACATTGACCCAAAACATATTTATGGCTGAATTGGTATGCCCTTGCTATTTCCCCATCTTCAATCTCAATATGAAATTGAACATCATCACTGTGGTGCGGACCTTTATGCTAATATTTTAAATCAGTGAGCTGCAGATATATTGGATAGGGAAAAATCAAGTTTTTTACTACTTTATCTACAAAGTAACTACAATGATATTGACCCAAATGAAAGCAGCAAAATCATAAGTGAAAGCAACAAAGCCACATTGCATGAGATCCAGCAGGGGAGGGACTGTGTATGGGTATAGCAGCAGTAAATTACCTTGATTTCTCAACTAAAGGACCAAGATTAATCCACCATCACGTTTTACTTAGGAGCACAAGAGGTGGTGTTCTGTGTTTGAAGTGTTGTGGAGTTAGATCAGGCAACATTTGAAATGACACTGGAAGGATATTGAGAGATGAGCCCACATCTCAGAAATCAAGATGTCTGTAAGTAGGTGTGATAGAACAAGTGGAATAATACCACATATTCTGTGATTTAGAATACAGCCGAGAGAATCACGTGGTGTTGCAAAACTATAGATTCTCAACTGCTAACAAACTTGATCATAGGAAAATACATTGCACTTGAAGACTGGGTTCTCATTTGTCAGATTCATAACCTAATCTTTGCAGTGGGAGGTGCTCCTGAATTTCCAAGCACAAAGGAAGAGCCGTAGACCGTTTTGTTAGTGAAAGTGAAAAGCTAGGGAGACTCTTTGTAAAGAAGCTTAAAGTAAGCACCGAGATAAGCATCATTCATTCCCAGAGTGGCTCTCATTGACTATATTTTGTGAGTCTTTGAGTCATAATGAACACTTTTTCTCATCAGTTTTTTTCATACTTAATGAGGACCTCTCTATTGCTGATAGAGAAGCCACTTGCTTTTCTTATAAAACGGAAAACAACTCAAAAGAGCAATATATAGGGTTAAGAATATATTTATAGTATAGCTTCCTAGTCTACAAATCACATTTTATGTCTTCTGCATCTCTAAAGATGTAAAAATTAAATGGGAGTGTACCTTAAACTGAAAACCTCTATAAGGTAGAATTTTTAATATAATAAAGTATTTATAAAGGAAACTATCACTGATTTTGCACTATGTTAAATTATAGAAAGCCAGCTTCTACTATTTTTCCCCAGTTGAAAATTTCCCTTAAGAAAGGTCTCACAGGTCATGGTAATTATAAAATCTTAAAAATCAGAAAGAAACTTTAGGAACAGAGTAGGAATCACCACTGATGGTGTGTGATTCCTGCTGTGTATGATTTGATTGCACTTATCTGAGCTGAGGTTTTTAGAAGCCGTTTGTAACTGAGCTCTGGTTTCCCAACAGCTAATGGCATGGTCTAATAGAGGAACATTACGGTTTTCTTTCCCCCTGTTGCCACAGTTTGTAGAGTAAGCACATTGCCCACAGGGCTCTGTCAAACCAGAGGGGGAAAAAATTCTAATGCTTTGGAAGATTGCATTGAAGAATTTCCTAGGAATAACTAGGAAACACTCTCATGGACGAAAGATTACTGGTGTTTAATAAAAATGTATAACTTTTCAGTGCTGTATAAATTTAACTTATATTCTCAGTAGAGGCAGTCTACAATATGTTATGGGGAGCATTTAAATTATCTAATGTAATATGGT
This sequence comes from Pan paniscus, assembly GCF_029289425.2. NCBI lineage: Eukaryota > Metazoa > Chordata > Mammalia > Primates > Hominidae > Pan > Pan paniscus. The sequence continues at coordinate 62,367,605 of NC_073254.2, read as the reverse complement.
TACTAGAATCTCTCCCTGGACACTGAAATACCTTCTATCATTTTATCTGATGAATTCACTGGTTGTTGGTAGCAACATTGATAGAGCTGGGGAAAAAAAAAAAGAACAGGCCGTCATATTCTTGCATCTCCTGGTACAGTCTGTAGCATCTATTTTCAAGTAGAATAAGGAAATTCTGGCATCTTTTCTTCACAAACATAAATGTGCTACAAACTGATAAATTAGACCTTAAACTAGTCAATGAAAATATCCCAAAGTTTTAGTAGTTTAAGAACAACTTTATTATACTTTCTGTTAATTATGCATATTTTTCAGCAATAGACTTTTTTGCTCTTAACTAGGAAATCTGTCACAGATTGAAAAGGGCAGAGATCTCTCCAAGCTACCTCATAAGGGTATTTAAAAACAAAATGGCATGCAATCTTTGATTAAATGGCAATATATTAAAGCCACAAAGCAATATTATTTATCACCTTTCCTTGATGCTCATTCACTTTATCAAATTAGACAAGGCAAAATGTAAAATGAGCACTCCTATATGTAGTCCCACTTATACATTCTGGTTAACATAATATTCATTAATATGAAATCTCTCAAGGCAGTTGTTAGTTATCTCCCTACAGATATCCCAGAGCACAAAAATTGACTCAGAAAGACAGTAATCTGACTTTGATTAGAGGCAGCAGTCTACCTAGTAAGATGCACAAATAATCTGTGAATAACTTCAGAAAAATTCCAAGTGCATTTCACTTATCACTTTTCTTGGAGGAAAAAAAACTGTTCGGGTGTTTGTTTGTTTATTCTAGGCAAATAGAAAGAGACAAAGTTACCATTATTTGACATTTTACTTAAGTTTTCTTTTCCTCTGGAAGGCATTGCTATTATTTTCTGCTAAATCAGGGTTTTTAAAACACAAGTCACTTACGGAAACATTAGCATCAGTGAAAAGAAAACTCCTAGGGAGAAACAGTCTTCACCCATGCATAGACAAATTGTAGAAATGAGAGTAAAAGTTGAGCATTTTTATTTTCTTTCCTAAAACAAAACCCCCTTGTTCTTAATCCTAGCTAGACAAAATACCAGTTTCTACAGCAAAGAAGGATGACTAAATGTATGAAATTATGAAACTTTGATGTATTAACACTGCAAATCTCATGGCAAACCATCAATTCCAGATGTCTTTACCCATAAGAATATTCCTTCTAAAATACTCTATTACATATAGGTTCATCCCATTCACGAAAACAGCCTCATTTATCACTCCCAAAATAGTACAAACAAAGCCATTTTAGGTTTCTGCTCTGTAGTTCTGTACCTTGGGCTCTACAACTAAAGCTACCTTACTGAGGAAAGCTTAAAAACGAATTGTGAACAAAAATGTCAAATCAAAAAAACATTACCCAAGTTGTATTTCCATCCAAAAATATCTCCTGTGAAATAGAAGACTGCTGTGTAGCGATTTTAGATCTCACAAAGAAGAAAATATTCTAAAAGTATCTATTTCTGATCTTACTAAGAACCCAAACCAAAAGTCCTTCCAAAGTTTCCAATTCACCTGAATTTGGTCCATTATCAAAATTTACCTCTATGTTGATCAGTGAAAAAACAATTTGCAAAACAGGTTTTTCTTAACTATAATAGAAACAAATAAAGAACAAATTATTTCCCATAGATTTGCATGTGTAAACACACATTTAATAATTAAATGAATCTCATACCTCAGTCAAGGGAAATTATGTTCCAAATATTTCCTTGTTCGGTTCATCATTATTTTCATATTTTGGACACACTGAAATACAATAATTTTAGTTAAATTGCTCATAATTTCTCTGCATGACAAATCTATTATCTAAAGCTTAAAGGTAAAAATCTTAAGAAAAATAACAATTAAATCTTAGCTACTTGGAAAAAAAAAGTCATCAAAATCATATTTACTACAGTGCCACTAGGCAAAGTTAAACAGAGCATTTCTGGCTATCTTAACTTTTTATTTTAACAACAAAAGAAATCTAGTTCCATTAGTCATAATAATAGAAATAATTTATATATTAAAATAGTGATAAATTATACAGGTGTATATTCTATAGTTCTTAGGGTCAAATATGAGGTCTTTTAAAATCACAATCACAAATGCTGTAAAAGCTAGGTTATTCTTAAATTCGCCAGACTTTTCTTCATTCTTTATTGTTAGTATTAAATGCCCCACAGAACATTGTAATATGCAACTTATTCCTCTAACCTCAGTGAGAACTTCGAGCGTGCTACCTTTTCGGGAAAGATTTTTCTAGGCTAAGAATTAAACTTCCTAAACAAAACATCTTATAACATCACAATGTAAAATAACATAATCTATGTTTTTTTAGTCTTTTATTGAATCACAAGTTCTAAAACTTATAATGTAATTTTTTATCCTTTAAACATTCAAGAATACATACATTAAAATAATACTGTGATAATATATATCAATTATCTCTCCGTGGTTAAGATAAAGCATTCTGAAGCAAATACAAAATGTCTTGGCATTCCTGAGAGATATTTTTATGAATCCCTAAGTTCACAAATATCTCTAAAACACATAAATTACTAAAACATTACTAAAAGATTCAGATAGCACTTTAACACCCCTTAATAATTATGTTACCTTCAAATCTACAGCAATTTATAATCAGGTCAAATAAATTCTACCTAAAATTTATCACTGCATAACATTGCATTATTGTAGTAACATTAACTATAAAAATACTTGAACCAATATTTTTCTCACCATATGAGAGCTGCAGAAGATGGAGACAATGAGTGAGCCAGCGGCTCCTCAGTAGTACCCAGAGATAAATCACAAAGCACATCCCTTTGGCTGCACGCTATACAGTTTCAAGCCGGGGCATAATTGTTCAGGGGCTATCAGCACCACTTCTAAGTCACTAAAACCAATCATGTTCAACATTTCAATATCCAAGTCCACTGTATTTTGATGAATAATATGGTGGCATTATACATAACGCATAGATAACCAACATTCAAAATATGTAAGGTCACTTGATGCCAAAATTATACTTAAACGATTTAATATTCCACAAGCCACTTCAAAATCTTTATCATTGCAAAGCTCTCCTCATTATTGACGTATGATGAGGAGACCAAAGAAGTCTTAGTAATATTTCATTTTATATAATTTGCCATATGTTTTCTTAAAAACAAGGATGCCTTTATGTCTTTCATGGAAATGTTTGGACTTATTCAATAGCCATTTTCCTGTCCAAATTTAGTATTTTAATTATTAATTTTATTCTGCTTTTTTCCTTTAAATATGTTCAACTTTTATCATTTCTAAAATAACTTTTCTTTAGAGTAATTAAGCATGTTTTCTCCTTTACATAAAAATAAGCATGGCTAGAAAGGAATGAAATAAGAACTCAGAAAAATTAAGCTAGACATGTGGAACCTATTTGCAAATACTAAGTAAAGTTTGCAAAAGTACTATTTATTGTCATTTATATGTGCTTCAAGTTGAAATTCTCCACTGATTTTATTTTAAAAATGGCAACTGACATGGCAAACGATGAAGCACACAATGTCTGCTTTGCAGACGTTCAGTAATTATCCATTCAATGAAGAAAAATATAAAAGACTTCTCCAGCTTATCAGTTGCCTGCTCATGACCTAAAGAAAAGGAGGTTATTTAATCATTTCAATCTTTGAGAGCCCATATTCGAAGCTTTTGCTGTTGTTTTGTTTCATTTTCTTGAATTTTCCTATATAGCCAGTTACACAAGAATAAGGCCCCATATAAAGGAAGAATTTCAAGTTTGTTGGTAATAACTGTCCTTTCCTATAAGTTGAAATGCTAGAGCCTAGAGCTATACACATCTTGATAGTAAAATAAAGGAGAATGTGATCCGACATAAAGAAAAATTAAGGACAAGGGTGTTTTTTTTAAAAAAAAAAGGTAAGTGAGAAAAAATTTTAAAACAGATCTAAAACTGTTGAAGAAGGGACTAAACAACTGAACTAAAATCTTTTTGTTTTATTTAGTTTCTGTCCATTAGCTTAGTTTGGCTTTCAAAACAAAGGAACACATTGGAAAGTTTCAGAAAAACCCTGACATATCTAAGTCTCCAAAAAGTTTGTTACTCTTTAAAAAGATAGAACTAGAAAATCTGTCCCATTTTAGGATCAAGATTTGATGTAGATGGGTTTCTGAAGTACCCCTAGATGGCTTGTGATTGTACCTATTTACTTACGACATATTTAGGAGCACCTATATTGGTCTCTGTGCTAGGCTCAGAAGAAAATACCACTAAACTATTCATAGTTCCTGACTTTGAGTTATGTATGATCTGTTGAGGAAATTTGTAGTTGGAGTATTCAAGGAAAGTAAGGAAGGAATTATGAACTGATCCACATTGAATCGTGGGTAAGATTCTAATAGATAGAGATGGAGGATGGGCACAACAGTCAGGGAGAAAAAATGAAATATACAAGGGCAGGAAAGCAGGTTGTCCAGGATGAAGGCTATAACAGATGAAATGATAGCAACCCAGAAGAGACTTGTTACAGATGGGAATAAAAAGGAAAAGCCCATTGTGAGTGGTATTATAAAGGATTGCCAGGATATGGGGAGTTACTTGGATTTGGGAGAGGGATCATAAAGAAAAAGCTCTTTTTATGATGTATCCTTGGGCTTAAATGCAGTGAATGGTTTACAAAACGTAAATACACGGTCTCTATTTTTGAATTTTATCTGTTAAAATCAAGGATCCCAAAACTCAGCAATATCACCTAAATTTATAATCTCTCTTGCTTTGAAATGTAGTGGTTGCAAGAGCCAGTTTAGAGAATGAGTTTGATTCTCCTGATGATGGAACACAGTCCATGTTCTGGCACAAAAGCCCACGGCCGTCTGGTCACCTCATATATACCTGGTGTCCCTCAAAGTGTGAGAGTAAGAGACTGACATGGATTGCTGGGAACCCAAACTCTCCAGAACAAACAGCTCAAACTAATACACTCCAATTAACTATCTCTGTTAATATTATTTTAATTAACAATTCAAATAATACCTGCCTAATAGAATAGGTATTATTGTCTCTGATTTATTGATTGTTTCAAGAAAGAAAACATTGTAAACAAGTACTATGTCCCTATGGTACAATATATCATCTTTTCATCATAAATCAGTATGAAAGGTGCATGTACAGAGAAGTCCAAACGCAAATTATATGTGATGAAAAATAACTGCATAGATTTTCTCCCCATCTATCCTTTTCTAAATGTAAATTTTAAGACAATGCATTTGTTAAAATGCTTAAAACTATTTTTTAAATTCACTTCCTTATGATTCACTGATGCTTTCTTTGAAGATCACATAAGGTACATATGCACTTAGTTTTTAAGCATAAACCTAACTGATTTATACACTACCCTTGTCCTTTTTAATAGTTAAAGTTTTAATTATAATAGTGGTGCTCCCCAAAACCAGCAATCAGATTACAAGATGTTTGGAGGAATATATTTTAATCTTTAAACCTGAAAAAAAATTTCCTAATTATGCTTTTTAGAGTTATAGATAAGGTTGGAATTGGCCTGGGGAGGCCCAATTTTCCAACTGGTTCATGAGGGGGACATCTGTTCACAGAAGTAGAATGGAGATAAATCCAACAACCAAGTGGCCATACGAGACCATGGTCAACAAACACACACTAAGAGACATTTTGGATAACCCTAGGAGTAACAAAGCTAGTGGTTCTCAAAATTTGCTGTACTTTGGAATGACCTAGAGAGATGTTTAAAGTCTCAATGCCCAGACTTCATGCCAGACTACTTAAATCAATATATCCTGTAGCGAGACCCAACCTCAGTACTTCTGGGAGTTCCCATAGTGATTTCAATGTGTGGCTCAATTTGAAAAACAGTGGCTTAGACAACCAAGTCAACCCATTTAATCCAATAAATACTGATACAGCCTTTTATTAAGTGAAGTTTTAAAAAGTCACAAGACAAAAGCATCTGTGACATCTATAACTAGAATATAAGCCAGAACTTGTACAGAGTCCAAAAGAGGATATCCAGAGGGTAGAGAGATGATTTCTAGTAGAGCCAAACCTGGTAGGAGTGCGTTGCATTAAGATAGCACTTAAGATGAGGTAAGATTATTGGCCTGAGCACCCCATGTGACGGGACCAGACTGAGCAAAGCCATAACATGCAACAAAAGCACAGAATATGTTCCTGGGTCAACGAACTCAATTTAGCTTGAGGGTACCTTTCCAGTACAGGAGTTGAATTTGTACAAACCAGAAAGTTTCATATAAGGACCTGCAAACATCATGCTACAGAATTTATATTTGATTTGATGGACTCAGATTACTTTTTATTATTATTATTATTAGATTCAAAATTTAGAAGTATTAATCTGCAATGTTCTAAGTGTAGGTTAGACTGGAGATGAGAGACCTGAACCAAAGAATTAAGTTAGGAGGCTGTTGTGATCATCAGCAATGAAGGTAATATTGGCCTGAAATAGAGTTGTGGCACTGAATATAAAAAGGAAGAAATAAATACAATTCACAAAACTTATATCTGTAAGATGGCCTGAACACCCAAGAACTTTGAGTGTCTAAAACACAACAATATTCACATTAGTGAATTTAATGTGGTATAACAGTAACCAGTTATTAGCTCTGTATGATCTATTTACTACAATACTCTAATGTATAGTTTAATCTTCACATTCCTGTGGTTTTGACATGCAGCGTGGCCCATTTTTATAACATTTGTAGAGCTTTACCACAAATTTTCAGGAAATTGCTTTATCTTTACAGAATGGTTGATTTAGTTTTCTGCATATCTAACTTGGGGAAAAATGGTTTATATTGCATTATTTCAATTCAGTAAATAAAAGATGTGTCAAAGAGGAAAAAACAAATATCTTAGGAACATAAATAGGCAGTCTAATCTTTTGCACTTTTTTCCATGTAAGATTACTGGATACTCAGGTATATATAACTCTTATCTACATGCATGTATTATAGCTAGAGACACTACAATAGTATCTAGATTAATCTACATATATAAACATCAATTTAATTAGCAAATAATTCTTGAGATTTATTTGCATTTCAGGGAATTTAGCAGTTCAGGTGATTTATGCTTAGAAACAAGATCACTGTTCCTCCCACAATCAGAGATCTGCTCTGAAGTCATCTTCTATGAAAGTTATGTATAAGGCACATGTTTTTATTCTACCATAAAGATGTAGTATTGCAATGTTATGTCAGCACTGGGCAAAGATGGATATATATGTAAAATGTAATTTTCACAACATATCCTTACACATAGTTACACATTCATTGGATGGCCTGTCTCTAATTCAATACTTTTTCTATGGTATAATTGTCCTGTCAAATATTTCACACATACATGGTTTTAACATTAGCATTAAAATGACCAGTGAAAATAATCCATATCAACTCTTTGTATACTTCTACAGTCATAGAACTAAAATACGTGAGGATGAGGAAGCAGATAACAACTTGAGAAAATGTAAAAGAGTTGGAACTTGGAGCCACAGTGCCATGCAATGGGGCCACACAGCAGCTTGATCATCCACATAGCTTTATGCGATGCCCTTTGGGTCATGGCTTTCACCAGGTAGCTTACTCAAAAAAAAAGTAATTATCTATTAACCCTTTATTCTCCAAATCTTTCATTCAAGAAGAATTTTAAACATCTTCTATGTGCCAGACACATAGAGAGTAAATGCAAAGAGAAATGAGAGGCAGCCACTACCCATCAAGGATTTTAGCAAAGCAAACTAGTAGGCGAAATAGCCATATATATATGTGTGTCTGTGTGTGTGTGTGTGTGTGTATGTGTGTGTATCAAAAATAATGCCATTTATAGAGCAGTGATTCTCCCACTTAAGCATGTATCAAAATCACCTGGAGGGCTTGTCAAAGCACAGCCTGCCTATCCCCACCTCCAGAGGTTCTGATTCAGTAGATCTGGAGTGAGGCCTGAAAATTTACATTTCTAACAAGTTTTCAGGTGATGCTAATGCTACTAGTCTGAGGAACCACACTTGGACTTTGAAAATCCCTGAAATCTAAGTTTGTGAACAACAACAGACATTCTGAGAATAGTTGGATTAAGTCTGTCCAGGGAAGTAGGTGAGGACAAAGGTCAGCTTCTCACCACTAGGCCTGAAAGGCTGCATAGTTGAAGAATGCAAAGACATTCCAGGTTGAAGAAAAGAAATTACCTGAACTAAGGCCATATCTGACAAGTCTACCTGTTGGTAGAACTCCTCTAGAAGACTTTTTAAACTCTTGAAGGGATGGCCTTAGTAATCTCTATTTGTAATAAGTTGCTCTGGACAGTCTTTTCATGAAGAAAATTTAGGAACATGGAACCAAGGCGTAGAGTATAAAAGAATGTGTCATTTTCAGAGAAGTCCTGTTATAGACTGGTTTAACTAGAACCACTGTATACTAGAACTAGCACTCTATACTAGAACTACATTCATGTAGGACATGAGTTAAGTTTGAATTTCCAATAATCAGTGAATGAAATTTTTAGTACAAGTGTGTTTCATGCAATATTTGGAATCTACTATACTAAAAATACTTGTTTCTCTGAAATTCAAATTTAACTGGGCATCTTGCATTTTTACTTGCTAAATCTCACAACCCTAAGAATGTAGGGTATGTGTCAGGTGGAGAAAAGAACTAGAAATAATGAGGCTGAAACACTATTATATTATTAGGCCAAATAATAGTAAAGTACTATTTTTCATGTGGGATATGCAAGTGTAGCATGTAGCTAATGAAGCTTAAATTTCTGAGCCCATTGCTTACATAAGTCTTTTGGAGGCCCGAGGACAGTCCTTAGCAGTATGTTCACATCTTATGTTTATATAAAATTTTCAAATGTATGATATTTTTGCATTCTTTTCCTTAAAAGGGGACTCCAAAAATGTATACACTTCAGGCTCAACAAAATTTTGATCTGCCCCTGCATGTGGGACCACATAAGTCTCAGATACAACACAAAAATGATATTGATAAATACCAACTCTTAAGTAAAAAGTTAAGTACAATGAATGCCCAGAGAATTTGAAGATCTTTTTGTTCCTATATTATCACGAAATGCTACTTGAAATTAAAATGGCTTCAACACTGGCAAAATGAAGCCTGTTCTTTGAATTACCCTCAATGTGTGAAATTAATGTTCCAGTAGCATAAAGACAGTATTTGATTTCCCAGATATAATTGACCATGGGTCATTATGTTCATGGAGCATCTTAAAGAACTAGTGTTCCAGGGAGCAAACATTGATAATGTCATGTTAGAGAAGCCTGTCTTTGTTACTGAAGAGCAGATGAGTATTACAATTCCAAAGGAAACAGTATTAATGGGTCTGTGTGGAAATCAGTTCTTATTTTCTAAACAATATTGCTGATTTCTAGCTATTCGAGTAATTTATAACCTAATAGAAGAAGAGAATACTTAAGGAAAAATGATTCATCAGCATGAATTTCAATTAAAATAACACAGAACTAATTTTTCCCTTCTGTCCCAGTACAATTTCAGGGAATGAGAAGTAAGCAAATGGAAACCAAGTTAAACTAGACCATAAATAGTAAAATATGAAGAAAAAAATTGACAAATGGCCAGGAAACCAAATAAATAAACAGGTTGATATTTTATTTTTCATTCTTTTGAAAATGATGTAGCATTCTAGAATAATTGAAAAATTTTGAACTTGAATAAAAGACTTGAGGAAGGTTATTTCTTGGAGAACTTCAATGAAGGGAAAAGGGGGAAAGCAGCCTACAAAAAAAATTTAGTATGTGTTGAAAATGGTTGTAGGTAGATCTTTGGTCCCAACAGCACAGCTACTAAACTATGATATACGCCAGACCCAAGATATTTTTTTAAAAAAGCCATAATGCAACAAAAGTAATGATTGGCAAAACCAATAATTCATTAAAAATCCATCAGGCCTCCTAAAGGCCAACTTGGTCGTACCTATACAATAAAGAAGTGCTGAAACTCCAATCAGAGTTACACACAATATGTAAGTCAAATATCTCTTACCAAATGTTCCAATAGATTTTCTTTTTGTATTAAATTCAAATACTTAGAGTACTGGGTTATGTTCAATAATAGGAAGTCACAGCTAAAAGTCGACAAAGAGAATAACTGATTGGAAGAACTTTTTCGATAACAGGAAATATGGACAGTTACCTAGGAACTAGGAAAATAAAATGACCTGATGAACTGGCCATATCATTCATTCATTAATCCATCCAACAAACATGGATTAAGAACCTATAATGTGCCAAGTGATGTACAAAGTCCTGTGTGAGGCACAAAGCAGTTCAAATTGCTCAGCGGAATACTTTAATGTCTCATAAAAAGAAGAAAGTAACTATTTGCTTTCACTGAAACATTTGTTATGAGACATTGGCAAAACTAGAGTTATTATTTATTTGCCTGCTATTAACCTAATTAACCTGCTATTAATCTAAAAATTGTTCAAGATTCTTAGTTAACATGTCTTCCATAATAAATAGAAGTTGCTATACTGATTTTTTTGTTTGTTGGACATAAATGTCAATGAGTACTAGATGTGTTTTGGACAAAATGGTAAGATAGGAAGGCAAGGATGCCTAATGATTGATTAGTGTATTAAACACAGCAGATACAGCCTTGAGGGTATACATCTTTTTGTTTGAAATTAATACACTTAAACAAATTAGTGAATGTAAGTGTAAATAGGTTCCCAAACTCATAATTTTACCCAAAAGAAATAAATACTAGTAAGTAGAACAGTCAGGCAAGAATTGAGACACAAATAAAATTTTTTTAAAAAATAGTTTTATGAAAGAACATCAGCAAGGAGTGTTAATGAGTCGTTTTCTACCCTGTTGCCACCTCTTCTATTTAGCACGGCAATGACTAAGACATATTTAGAAGGATGGCCTAAAGAAAAATCATAACTAAGTAGTTTAGGTAAAAAGAAGAATTCATCTACAGATGGAGAAAAACAATCTTGCCCTTCTTCACGCCAAGTTCCAACATGTTTGAAATTTAACACTGGAGGGATTGGGAGAGATCAATAATTAGACTGCGATTGAAATGTTCCACTAAAATAATGATTAGAGAGGTATCCAGGGGCACTTTCTATCTTCTTCATTCGACCTCAGCATGGAGCACATCAACTCTGTTTCTTAGTTGGACTATACTACCTTAGATACAGAACTGATTTTTAAAAGTATATAAAATTATTTCAAGTCTAAAAATCATAAAGAGTTTATCTCAGGATAAATAATTTTTACCAGTTCATTTGTAACCTAATTACTTTGCTTAATTAGATAAATCCCAAGCAATGAGTGGAATAAACTAGTAGACTAGTGGGTTTTTAACCCTCTACCTCTGTCTCTCAAATGTTTATAATTTCTGCTCCACTAATAGCCCTGACCCTGCTAGGTAACAATACTCTAGGAAATTGAAGATATGAGTTCAGGGAAAAAAAATCATAAAGGAAGATAGACATTGTGGAGAATGGGCAGTAGTGCTAATGTAAAGAAAGAAAGAAGGCTGCATGGATGGGGGATTACATTTTCTGTAGGACAGGAAGAAGAGATCTACAGATGTATAGGTATAAGCTCTAAGTTGGGATAAGCAATGATGTATATTACTGAACAAAATCAGATCATGTGTCTTATCCACTGAGTTCTACCTTAATGTTTTTGTTTTCATGGCTATATTCTCAAAATACCGGAATTTGTTTTTAGAGTCATATATTTATTTGTCTTTTCTTAATTGACAGACAGTTTTATATATTTCTTTCATTTCTTTCTTGATTACCTTGAGTTTAACATCATGTGCTATATGGGATGAAGAAAAAGTATGATGTGTTTTCTACCTTTAAATTGCTTGCAATCTCTTTAAAGATGCTGACAGAAGAAATAGTCACTCACAATAAAGCACAAGAAATGATTGCATGATTCATACTTTAGAGTTAAGAGAATCTGGGTATAGGGAACTATTGGCATTAAAGGGGAATACTTCAAGAAGGAAATGCAGCTTCAAATAGGCCTTGAAGAAGGGATTTTATCTGCCTAAACAAAAGAACCATCTCTTCACTGACGTTAACTTGGGTGGGAGAGTCATGAAAGAGGGGAAGCCCTACTCAGTCTGTTCCCCTGTCTCCTGCTCTGACCACTTCTCCAGCCACTGCCCCCCTTTGTTCTCTCTGCATTAACCATGCACCCTCTTTGGTCTTTTGTCATTGCAGTTCCCACCACCCTGAATGCTCTTCTTCCCCCAGTTAGCCACAGATCTTCCTCCCTCACTTCTTTTTGGTTTCTTCTTAAATATTAAATAAGTATGCATTAGAGAGGTCTTTCCTGACAATCTCATGAAAATATAGTAAATCTCCTCCCTTCTTTCATATTTGTCACAGGGTTTGTTTATTGTCTGTCTGTCCCCAGTAATTTGAAAGCTCTAAGGGGGCAGAGATTTTTTTTCTGCTCTGTAAACTGCTATAAGCCCAGTACCCTGAAGGGTGCCAGGCACATGTTAGGCATTCAATAAATATTTGACAAAGGAAGGAAGGAAAGGAGGGAGGGAGGGAAGAAATTAGTTCAGGTAGACCTTGAAAGCTTCAAGTGTTTCAGTTGCAAATATATTAGATGTATCTCATTATCTAGTAAGTCATATTAAGGTAAACTTACTGATACATTTGAAAGTTGTTTGCCCATGAATTCTTTGCTAGGTAATATTAACATCTACCCCTGCACTCCCTTAAATATTTATCAGTAGCTTAAACTTTAACAAAAGCCATGGTTTCCTTTGGCAGAGCAGGGACTGTGCTCGTATCCTAGCTTGTCAATGGAAAGAAAAAGAAATACTGGTGAACAAGTGAAAGATTATCATGGCAGCCACATCCTTAAATGGGAGCAATTGGTAGGCTGCTGCTTCTCAGGCTTAAAGAAGTAAAAGATACTGCCCCAAGCCATTTTCAGCTGGAATTGTAAGAGTATGCACACAAATACACAAAGTTACCCTGACATAAGCGTGAATAAAATATATTATGTGATGCTCAGGAACATTTCCTTCTTCCCTCAAAATGAATAATTTATTGGTTTTCTACCTGCTGTTTCCAAGCTCACATTAATGATTCATTGATTAGTCTCAAAAACAGATGCTTGTAATTAAATCATAGGTTCTGTAAGATCATTAACTGGTTCTCTAATGGCTGAAAGAATTAAGGAGAAATGGGGTAGTTTAAATTCATAGATTCAAGAAGGATTATAGGAAGCATATTCTGTACAAATGTGACATTTGCTGTATTGTTTTCCTTTCTGATAGAAATTTCTCACCTTCTAAATTTTCATTTGTATGGAACTTGTTTTAGTTTTCTTAACATCAGCAGGTTTATTATTTATTCCACCCACAGAAATTCTGACTCAGATGGCTGGTGGAGTGTAGCCTTGTTACTTGTGTTCAGATTTCTTATTGCTTTTTGTTTTATTCCTTAGTTTATCCTTATTAGAATCTCTCCAAAATAATTGATAATTTATGTTGGTCAAGTAGCATTCCATTATCTGTGGTAAAAAATGCTTTATTAATTATACCACATAGGTTTCAGCATGTGCAAAGTCTTCTGAAAGTATCATAAATGATAGTTGTTTGGGAGATGTGATAACTTTTATTTCCATTAATGTTTACATTTCTGCCTCATTCTCAGCTGAGATTGTTACTTATATTTTTATCCACTTGAATCTTGAAGTTAAGGTAAGCTGAATATATCTAATTGTCTTTCATACACATTACTTTGTTCTACAGAAGAAATTTATTAATGGAGTAAGGTGAATATGATAAACTCAAATCAGATTTTCTTCTTATGTCTGCCCCTGAATCCAAAATTGGGGGTGCCTGCTATAAAATCAAGTATGTTTATGAAAACCTTCCCTCTCCTATAATTGCTGGAGTATTCATTCAGAGCTCTCACTTGCTATATAATTTCTAACCAAACACTTTCCAGGGAATGTACAACAAGGAAGTACATGGACAACACTCAAATTCAAATGTCCATAGATGGTAGAATTTTACCACTCTTTAGCTTACAAGCTCAATCAACTGAAACGTTTCAGAAATGTTTGCGTTTGGGGTTTGGGTTTGAGATGAAACAAATGACATCCTTAAACATGTTATTGTTAGTCTTCAAGGTACATATGTGTACCTTGATATAGAACTATTTATAGTTACAGTTTGCTAAAAAATTATTATAATGAAATTAACTTTGGGATGTAGATGTTAAAGTACCAGCTTGTAAAAAGAATGTTTAATGCCAATCATTTGTATGTTTAATACCTGTGTGCTCAGTGTAGTGTCATCTTTACTAGATGATTTACTTCACAATGTTTTCATTCCTGTTCCCCAAATGAAAATAAGTAGTCTATTAACTAATTTACAGCTCTTAGTTTTGGATACTATTGCAGAGACACAGGAGCACTTTTAACTCAAACACTATGGCTTACCATAGTTTTGCGGTGGTATGAAATTGAGTTAGCACTGCAATGCAATATTGAAAAAATCAGAATGCAATAAAGAAATGCAGATATCACCTGTGACTACTTCATGTACTACCCAGACTCCTCATTTATTGTTTGAACCCAAGGGTTAGTTTTTTATCTTGCCAAAAGGACATGATCAGGAAGTCAGTGTGATACCATCTTGCTGCAGTGCAGAAGTTTTAAGAAGCAAGATACTTTTTAATGATGTACTATTACAGGATAGAAGTTATCCCCCACATGAAACTACGTATTCGCAGAAACTTTGTGTCATCAATGTGTATCTGTTCTTACTAGTCTGGAGGGAAACAAATAAGATTTCCAGTTTTCTGCTGATCCAACACCATTTCCCATAGGCAGCACAATACACCAGCACACAGTTAGCAGCACTTTGGGACAAAACTGTTGAAAGGAAAGAAACAGTGACTATTCTGAAAACATGTAAAGCAACACTGATCATAAGTAATTTTTGTTAGGTGGGACAATACTATATAATATGATTTCTTGTGTCTAAATTTTCTCTAAAAGATTATTTGGGCTGGGTCCAGAAGGCTCCAATTTCCCTAAGCAACCTTGATCATCAATGTTGTCATGCTTCAGCTTTTGGCAGTTTTGATTCATTACCAATTATTAATATCATTATTTAAATATGAATATTGTCCCTTCCCATTATGAAAAGCTATTACAAACATATATGGATTTATATAAAGGTTGATGACTATATGCTTTTTTATATTAGAAAATCATGTGAAAACAAAATTAATCTGATGAATGCTGTTAATTATTTTAACTTTTTTATTAGGTATAAAATGTTCATAAAATTATTCTCTCTATAACTTACCAAGATTTATTAGCTTGTGTAATTTTTATAATCAGAGGAGTCTGGTTTTCTAATTAAAGTTTTGTCAAAGAAAATGAATGTGTGGCTCTTTCCTTCCTTGGAAGCATACTGTAAAAATGCCAAAAATGCAATCCAGGTTTTCTCTCCTCCTCTATGTGGTATGCAAACGAAATTGTATGCAGCCAACACACCTGGATCTGGGGCTATTTTCAATTCCCACTATCGGCCTGAGGTAGGGTGATGCACTGGTGGAAAAAGCCTTTATGCATATCTGAATACCATTAGAACAAGTTAAAACCAGGAAGTTCATGTAATTAGCTGATTATACTGGGGTCCTAATCATGCTTTCTTAAAAGTCACTTTTCCTGTCTACTTTCAATTTGAGAGAAAGTGCTAACATGATGTCCCAAACATTATCAGCTTTCCTCCAGGAAGAGCTGTCAAGTCTCTGAGCCTCATAAGCCTTAATTATTCCATTTCAAATGCCAAATGAAAAACATTATTATTACTGATAATATAATCTCTGAATCTCAAAACCCTGATATCCTAGGAAATAATGACAAGAACAATCAGGGGAAAAGACAAGCACTAAATCACAAACAATGTCACTGCCCTTGCCAAATTTCCTAAAAAATGACAACCAAAAAAGAAAATATTATCAGAAATAGCTATTATTTGAAACTTTTATTCTCCAAAGAGCCTACCTTACCAATTTGCTGGAAGCAACTTGTATGGGATAAATTAAAAGAGTGACAAGCAAGAAAACTACCTCCAAAAATATCAACTTCAGCGCCATGTTTCACTGTCATTTCACTCCTTTGATCTTGAAAGCTTACCAGTTCCCTTAGAGATCCCTGTCAAGATGCAAAGGTCTCTGGAAAAAGTAATATGGTAGGTCCATAGTTGTGAATACTAACAGCTCAGTTATCATTTATTCATTAACAACTTAGCAGGGATTAGCAAAAATGGGAGCTGGCTTTTTTCCTCTGAGGGATGATTTGTTATGCTCTAATTGGAAAAAAAAAAGAAAAGAAAAGAAAATTTAGGATGAGAAAAATTTTACTTCCTCCTTATTTTACCAAAACCCAGAATTCCTTAAAAAAAAAAAAAGTCAATCAAATGTACATAATTTTAACACAAGGGTCACATGTCTCAAAATACCCAAAACTGCATGGTAATGCCACAACTGGATGTCAGGTAGATATTTTACTATAAATAACACTATTCAAGCTATTATTTACTATTACCTGCCATATCTAAGCATGGAACTGTTCATATGGGCTTATAACCTCAGTTTATAACCTCTGAGCCTGTGCATCATGCCTTATACATTAAATAGTCCACAGATCACCAACAGTCTAGGTATGAATGCTAATCTAGGCTAAACTAGGCTCTCTGCATCCTAATAATTCAGGATGAATGGAATGTTTGCCATAGAAAGGAGGTAGCTGTATCTTCCTTCTGTATTGTACAGCAATTCCTTCTGTATTGCACAGCAATCAGCCTGCAGCTGAATTTCTATGTCTAGTTGAGGGCAAGCTGCTTCCAGAGTGTCACTGATGAGCTGGAGCATGTTCAAACAGGATGACCAGTGTAATGAGGTGTCTGGAGATCGTGTCATCTGAGCAATTGTTGAAAGGGCAGGCAATTTTCTTTTCTTGTATTTTTTTTTCTATAAGGCAGGAGTCCTCAGGGGAACAAGTGAGCTCTCTTCAAATATTTGAGGAACTGCTTTGTGAAAAATGAGTGAGATTTATTCTGATTAGACTAAAAAGTAGGCATAGATATCAGATCAATGCAGGGAGGAACTTTTTTATTGTACATGATTGCTGTACAATACAAAAGGGAATAAAAGTGGCCTACTGGACCAAAAGGACCTTGATAATTGCCATTTGGTAAACTGGCCGTTACAGTTTATTGAAATATGAATCTAATAGTAAAGAGAAAACCAGTAAATATCCATGTCATCTCAAAAGGATGTGATGAGGACTACACATTACTAAAAATTCAAGTCAGGGTGGGACAGAAAATGAACATATAAGCAATATGCCCATATAGTCAGACTTTCAGAAAGCATTTTAGATAATATTATCAAAATCTTACTTGCAAATTGCTCAGGCTATACATGCTCCCATGGTTGAAAGGCTGACAGTATCAACAAATGAATAGAAATGAATCTTGCTGAAGGAAGGTGTCATCTGCAGCCCCTGGAGTCAAACATTGTTTTACATCTTCATTATTGATTCAGAACAACTGATAAATGAAATCTGCAACTGATAATAAAGCAGGCAATGTCTCCAAACCTCACAGGAGAGGAAAATCAAAAAACACAAGCATAAAGATGTTAAAGATGCAAGCATTAGAGGGAACACAAATGAATTTGGCTCAGAAACACACTGGGAAATTTACCAGAAACTCGGATTTGGAGGTGCAGTTAGGAGAAACACACACAAAAAAAATAGTTAGGCTAACAGAGCTGAACGAAGATATGAGAAAGCAAGCTGAGAGTGCATTTGTAATATTTATAAGAAATAAATAGGACAATGCTATTTGGGGTGACTTGCAGTATAAAACTGAGAGATGAAAATAGTTTTTAGATACCACTAAAATGGAGAGGGCTGGCCATTTTTAATCCCAGAAGAGTTTGAGACAAACTGGGAAGATCAATAGTGAGAGAAAAGGTTGGAAGCAGTTAGGTTAATACACATACAAAAATAGGCTGTGGCTCAGGAAAAATAGAGCAGTGACACACAGTGGCGATGCAAGTCAGGAGGAAAATAATAAATCTCAACCAGTGAGCCCAAGATATTCAGCACTTGTTCAGCCTGTTGGGTTCTCATGGTGACCGGTGCTTGAAAAAGCAACTGACAGCATTTCTCAAGGCAGAGAACAAGTGCCATTATCCCACTACTATGAAAACTACAGGAGATAGAAGGGCATGCTATTTGGTATAAACAAGCGTTTCTGAATTTTCAGGTGCAGAGCCTTTCTTCAAAGGCCAATGCAGAAATCAAACATTTACAGTAGATGAGCACAACAGCTCTGAGCCCAGGAGCCTATCCCTCAGCCTCCCTGGATAATTTTGAAAACCAATGGTAAGTGAAAGGGCAGAAGATCTCTTTTGTTATCTCCTTTGTTTCAAGCACCTCTAAGTGGCTGAAGACAACAGTTAGGCTTGTCTACAAAATGAATGAATTCAATTAATGACATCTCAGGCTCCTTCCTTCCTTCTCTGGTCACAGTAGGTATGGGCTCTGCAAATTTAGCAAATGAAAATCATGATATCCTAACTGGTACTAACTGAACTATGCCAGAAAACCAGACATTCTTCCTAGGTCAGCTTCCACTTGCTCTCCAATATTTATTGCCCAGCCTTCTATCCAAGCTGCAAACATCTAGATTCTGCTTGCACACATCTTATAGTGGGAGGCTGACTCCCTTGTGAGGCAACACATTCTGTCTTTAGACAATTCTTAGTAAGTTCCTCCCTGCATTGATCTGATATCTAAGTCTACTTTTTAGTCTAATCAGAATAAAACTCACTCATTTTTCACAAAGCAGTTCCTCAAATACTTGAAGAGAGCTCACTTGTTCCCCTGAAGACTCTTGCCTTATCGAAAAAGAAAATACAAGAGAAGAAAATTTCCTGCCCTTTCAACAATTATTCAGACGACACGATCTCCAGACAGCTCATTATGCTGGTTATCCTGTTTGAACATGCTCTTGCTCATCAGTGACACTCTGGAAGCAGCTTGCCCTGAACTGGTCGCAGAACTTCAGCTGCAGGCTGATTGCTGTACAATACAGAAGGAACATTTATTACCTCCTTCTTGCAGCCTAAGGTCATATTAGCTGTCTCTGCAGCCACATCACACTGTTGCCACAAGCAGGATACAGTCATCACACAAACAGAGGATTATTACTTCTCAGCCACTCTTCTGCTATCTTCTTACTGAGTAGACATCGAGAACTCAGTCCTTTGTGATGTACTAATATGAAACAGGAAAGGGAAAGCCCTAGGTGGCCATGATATAGTTAGTGCCTACGTTTCCAAGAAACCAACACCAGCGCAGGAGAGAAGTTATTTTTTGCCAGCTTCCCTGACTCGAACCCTATGTAACATCCTCCAAAAATTTGATCCAAAAGCAATTTCGGTGTCCACTGCTCTATCACGAGTGACTCATTTATTTACTCAGGCAGCCAATGTTTATTGGTATCCCCATCTATTCTTTCATATTTGGGGATTTAATTCCTAATTTGGACAACACTTTACAATTTCTAGGCTGTGGAAGAGAATGAGCACTAGACAAATCCCACCTTCCTTCTATTTTTATTTACAAAATTTTGTTTACAAAATTGCAGGGCATTCAACCAGTTCTCTCTAAAGCAGTACTGTATGCTCCCCTTCCTTCACAGGAACAATTATTACTCATCATACCTGCTGCATCTAAAACATAAAAGGTATATTCTAAAGTGTTTTGCCCTAGATACCAGAAGTCATTTTCCATCTCACCTGTGAAGAGCTTCTCCTTGCCCATGATGCCATTGGCTTTCTGGAAGACAAGTTAGTCTTCTGAGTCTCCCAAACCTCTGTGCATATCCTAACTGTGTAATTTTCAAGCCATGGAATGTTTGGCAAGTTGCCTAACTTCTCTGAGCTTCTTGTCCTCACAGATAAAAATACGTTTTATCATATTCAAGTGGCCAAAAGTCATTATATGTTTACTTCTTTCTTTTCTTCTTCTACCTGGAATTTTCTGAGTGTGGTTCAACCAGGTGACATACAGGTGTCCTCATTACAGTCTTTACAGCTGAAAGGCACTAGCTATTATGGAATTTCAGGTGTTTCCTTCACAGCCCTTAAGCCCCTCCTGACCCCATGGGCTGTAGAACATGGAGAAACACTTTAGCCACCAGAAGGCCAGCCTCCAGGACTACTCATTCTTTTCCAAGTCTAGGATGCTGCCATGTTGAAATGTTTCTTCAGTCTTTCATTCAGTCATCCACATGCATCAATGATTACTTGAGCAATTAGTCCATGATAGGCTCCAGGATAAGCACAGGAGATATGAACACTCTGTGCCAAACAGTGTATATTTTAGCAGGTGAAGACCAACGTGGTTTTGAAAAGTGCTAAATGAAATAATATGTTATTTGTTTAGATTAGAAGGAGATTTAAACATACAGATAAAAAAGTTTTATGCTCAAACTTCCATAACACATAACTGTGATGCCCTAAGCACTATATTTCTTCTCCCAAGTCCCTGGTAGTGCTGGACATCTGGAGTTTTCATTCTCAGCCATTTCCCACAGTGATTTGCATCTTAAAGTTTTGTCTTCCTTAGGGCCCTTTCATTCTTTGGTTCCTCCTTCCTAGAGAGCCATAATTTATCCCTGTCCCATGTCCTCCAAATTCACCTGCAAAAGAACCTTCTGGCTACCAGGCTCCACCCATGTCAGAAGGCAATTAGAGGTTATATACAAAGTCCATACAAAATATGAAAGAGCACAAAGGAAAGAATATTTGCTTCTTAGTGAGTGGAAGTAGAGTGTGAGAATGAGAACGATGTCATAGAAAACATTTGTAAAGTAGATCACAAACTGTGAGGAGAGAGAGACCTATTTGCCTTATTTGCCATTGTTCTTGGAGCATAAACGGATCAATCAAGTGTTCAGATGCTAAAGAAGATTGAGACATAAAATTTGTCTACATTTTCAGACAAAGAGAAAACAAAAAAAAAAAAACTCCGTGTCTTACCCAGAAGACACAGAGTTCATGACTCTTCTCAAATGAAAGGTCAGGGAAATTTGCTGCATTCAGAGTCTAGTTAGAATAAATTTTGTGAAGCCCCTGACACTAATCCCACATAGCTTTACACCCCACTACCTTGGCCTTTGGCAGAGAGGACTATCTCAAGAGTTACAGTTTTGTTCGGTGAGCTTAGATTTAAAAGTTAAGACATTATGTGGTCTTAAGGATGCTTCCCTCAGGCTATAATGGAATCTAGCGGGCCGTCATCTGTCACTCAAAGTAAAGCAAATTATTACTTGGATTTCAGTTGTCCTTGCATGCATCTTTTGTTCTCACCGACACCAAGTTTGAAGTAGAGCTCAGCACATCTTTCCATTTCTGAGAAGAGAAAAAAAAAAAAAAATCTGCTCACATCCAGAATGTTAGTGAACATAGGGATTACAGGAAGATTTAGGAATGGAAATGAAAAGGTTTTATGAAGAAAGTTTCTTTTTTAAAACTTTTTATTTCCATAGGTTTTTGGGGAACAGGTGGTATTTGGTTATGTAAGTAAGTTCTTTAGTGGTGATTTGTGAAATTTTGGTGCACCCATCACCCAAGCAGTATACACTGCACCCAATTTGCGGTCTTTTATGTTCAAACTTTCATAGCAAATAACTGTGATGCCCTCAGTAATGTGTTTCTCCTCCCAAGTCCCTGTTAGTGCTGGACACATAGAGTTTTCTTTCTCAGCCATTTCCCACGGTGGTTCCCATCTAAAAGTCTTGTCTTCTTAAGCGCTCTTTCGATCTTTTGCTCCTCCTTCCTAGTGAGCTATAATTTATCCCTGTGCCTTGTCCTCCAAATTCACCTGTTCTTGCTCAAGCCCAGATGTAAAAAAGAATCTTCTGGCTACCAAGGCCCACCCACCTTAGAAGGCAACTGAAGGTTATACATAATACTCACAAGAAATGTATATTTACTTCATCACATGTTACTAAACAGCATTGAAAGTTTGACAAAACTTTCTTCTTTCAGTATTTCTCATTTCCACATTTCCGATTTTCATTATTTTACACCATGGAGCTTGAAATTTGAAATATTTGGATTTATTTCAAATCTTATATCTACTTCTCACCTACTTGAATGTGACCTTGAGAAAGGTATTTAACCTTTTTTTTTAATTTTTTTTCCCAAGACAGAGTCTTACTCTGTTGCCCAGTCTGGAGTACAGTGGTGCCATCTCGGCTCACTGCAACCTCCGCCTGCTGGGTTCAAGCAGCCTCAGCCTCCAGAGTAGCTGGGACTACAGGCATGTGCCATCACGCCCAGCTAATTTTTGTATTTTTAGTAGAGACCAGGTTTCACCATGTTGGCCAGGCTGATCTCGAAATCCTGACTTCATGATCCACCTGCCTCGGCCGCCCACAGTCCTGGGATTACAGGCATGAGCCACCACACCCGGCCGTATTTAACCTCTTAATGTCTTGGTTTCCTAACCTCTTTAAAGTGTAAATGTATTGATTCTATGAATGTTGTTGAGAGATTACTGTCTACTATTTGTGCATTTATTCATTCATGAAATAATTATTTTATATATTCATATGAGTGCTTATCGGTTTGTATGACATAATTAATATAAAACTCTTAATATAGAGTTTATTATGTTGAGTAAGCCATTACCATTATTACTACTATTCTTTTCATTTTTGAGAAAAAGCCTATAAAAATTTCCACTACTTCGAAAATGTATTCCTCCTGATCTTTGAACTTGTATTCATTCAGCAATTGCCTTCTGTTTCTCCATCCATTTATTCCTGCCTCAACTTTGAGGAAACCAGGTATGTTGGGCTTTTTGACTACTTGAAGCTATTACTCATCTCATATTTTCAAAGAATTGGAAGATAATGACCTTCATTTAACATCATCACTGTATTAATTGTAGAGCACTCTTTCTTCAGTACCTTAAAAGCATAAGCCAAATGTCCTGTTATCACTGAGTTGGGGATGTATGGGAGTTGAGGTATCTTGATCAAGTTCCAAATTGGCTAATTTTATTGTCCATCAATAGAATGAAGAAGTAAAATATGTTACCAGTTTTTATTTATTTAAATTTTATTTTATTTATTTTATTTTATTTATTTATTTATTTTATTTAAATAACTCTTAAAAATTCAGTTTGCATTTTCCTTTCTTTCAACTTAATCTTCTCATTATACTCATCAAGTCAACCCAGATGATGTTGGATAAAACAGAATTAGCTTTCCCTACAGATTGAAGCCCAGATAGCAAATCCCTGAAATAAATAAAGTATTGTGGTTTTAAACCACTAAGTTTTAGGGTGGTTGTTATGCAGTAATAGATAACCAGAACACTACTATACTGTAATATCTGAAATCATGAAAGGCAGAGTATCAGGACTGGAAAACACTCTGGAAGCTAGCAACAGAAATCTTTTTATCTTTCATAAATGACCTTAGTAGACTAAAAGAAGTAAAATGACTTGCCTATGGTCAAAGAGATAGAATTTACACAACTAGAACATACATAATTTGCCTTTCCTTTCCATTATTTAGGGCTTCTTCCTGGGCTGTCTTTATTTTTTATGTCCTCCTTTTTTTCTGGAATAATTTTAACTTATTTGAAATATTTTTCTTTCTAAAATAATTCATGACTTATTTTGATTCACATTAAACATTTATAAAGGGATAATATACTTGGTATATTTATTTTACATTTTTTTAACCTAAGTGATGCATAGTTACAACTTGTTCTCCATCACCTATATCAAAGCCAAAACTTGTAAAAGGAAGCTTTTTTTTACACAGTTTCAAGGCATTACTTTTTCACCCTTAAGGTGGAGACATGAAGCTGAATATTCCCGAGCAGGAATTTATGACAAAGAGGAAATGCCCCACCAGAGAGTGAAAAGCTCTTTCCAGGCTAGTTGAAGTGTAGAGACAGGCAAAGGTAGAAGTGTAGAGGAAACGTGTCCCAGCTTCCCTTCATTGTGCCAAAATCCCAGTTATAGAAAGCCATTTTATATACGTTAGGGAAAAACTGAAAGCAAAGGAGTTTTTCCTTTGTTCTACCTTGAAACCTTGGGAAGAGCATGCTGGGATAATAGGCTCAAAGTCAACGTGGAGCACTTTAGCACAATGAAGCGGCTAGGGAAAATGACCAGAAATAAATGCTTCTCTTCACAACCTTCATAGAGAGTGCAGGGACAAAGAACCTGCTGAACTTTCAGAATGGAACCAAGAGACACTGAAGGAGCCAGTAGATTGATGGGACCTGGAAATCAGGCCCAAATGACATAGAGAATTCACTACTCATAACAATAGGTAGGACCACAGCCTTCAGCAATCTGTGTCAGATGGGACAATTTGTACCTCAACAGTCACCAGTGCAAGGGCCAAACCATACCATCCAACCCATAGCAAAGACCCTAGAGGATCCAGAGAAGACTGAATGAATCTGAAAACTCCTCCACTCTCCCCTTCATGTATTTAGAAGCCTTATTGCCAGAAAAGAGAAAGGGAATCATCTGAAAGATGAGTATTTAACTAAAAAAAAAACGTATTATCTCAAAAACTATTTAAACCAACACTGATAGGGAGTTCCATTTACTGATCGTTTGACTGAAATAGGCTGTATCAACCAGAAGAGACTGATACACCAAGCCCAAGTGTTCTGCTTTAGAGTGAGGCACCAACTCATGAAGAAGACTGGCAAAAATAAAAGACCACACTGCAGATCAGCATAGTGGTTTGCCTCTTATTCCTCATGAAAACTAAAAACAAACAAGCCATTTAAGGTATAAAGATGGCATATGCCCACAACAGCAAATATGACCAGACACACAACAACAGCAGATAAGAGATGTCAACAAAGTGTCGGAAACTTGAAAGCAGATGGACGTTTAGTGACTGATCTAGAAGACTAAATAAGGCCGAAAACTAAGACTACAAGGAAGCAACTACTGAGAAGCACACCAATTTTCACCACAGAATACAAGAAAGTTTCACAGATTGAATAAGCAGGTTATCTGGAAGCTGGTAGTATGGGTGGATCTAAAAGCAAGAGTTAAATTACTCACCCACATCCAGTCATCCTCCATAGACCAGCATGGGGCCAGTGGAAGATGAAACAGATGAGGGGCCTAAGTTCACAAGACTCCACATAGGGTTTAGATGCTTTTTGTCTTGTGGGAAAGAAGGCCATTGGATGTGGGAACAACTAGAAGAGTGGGAATAGATGAAAAGATGAAAAAGAGAGGACTGTGGGGAAGTCATGAGGACTGAAAGGAACACAGAAGAGGGGAGCATGGAGATTCATGAAAGACACCCTCCAAGGACCTATTTGACAAGGTCCTGTATACTTGTGTGTGGGAAAAATAAGGTATAAGATAGATATACCAGGAACAATCCCCAGGCTTTTGATGTTGCAGTGTTTCAAATCACTGGTTGAGCATCCCTAATCCAAAAATTCAAAATCTGAAATGTTTCAAAATCCTAGACTTTTTGAGCGCCAACGTGATGCTCAAAGGAAATGCTCATTGGAACATTTTGGATTTGAGATCTTCTAATTAGGATACTCAACTGGTAAGTATAATGCAAATATTCCAAAATTTGAAAAAATCCAAAATCTTAAACACTTCTTCTCCCAAGCATTTTGAATAAGGGATATGCAACCTGTATTAGCTTGAACCACGTGGTAAAATAATATATTAAACCTCCACTGGCTCCGGTGATAAACTGTCTTAGGTAGATGGAAGGAGCTCACTAAACCCAAACCCTGTAGCTGCCACACAGACCCTGGCCCACCCCATTACAAAGTGGAAGGAAAGGAATAGGACTAAAGAGCAAACAACTCCAAGTTCAAAACCTTGAGTTCAGTTCTTTTGACAAATCCCCAGAAGGTTGCTAACATCTTCCCCTGCAGATCAGAAAGAAAAGTCTCTGATCCTATAATTGTACTATTAAAGTTAGGATAGTGGAGTAGTTAAATACAAACACAGAGATTGGAATCCCTAAACTTGGTTTTAATCCCTGCCCCGATACTACCTAGTTATTCATTTATTTACCCAGCAAATATTTAATGAGCATCTACTATGCGCCAAGCATTGTTCTAGGCACTCAGAATGCATCAGTGAAAAGATAGACAAGGTTCCTGCTCTCATCAATCTTACATTCAAAGAGAGACAACTAATGAGGAAATATATTTTGAAGAAAAAACAGTTATAATTATCGTTAGAATGGAAATAGAGTAGTGTGAAAGGGAAACTTAGAAAGAAGCCAGAAAAGTCCTCTTTGTGAAGATGACAATTGACCTGACCCCTGAGGAAGCCAGTCACACAAAGTATCCGTGAAGAGAAGAGAGTGGCAGGAAGAGAGAATAACAGGGGCAAAGGTGGTGATGCAGGAAAATCATGAGGAAGGCCAGCATTTCTAGAGTCCAGTGAGCAAAAGAAAAGTGGTGTGAGAAATATTGGAGAACAAGGTACCTGAAGAACTTGAATATTTTTCTAAATACAGTGAAAGTCCATTAAGGGTTTTACGTTCATGGTTGACAGGCTCTTTTAAAAAAAATATATCAAATGATTTTTTTAAAATATCAATTGGTTAAAGAAGGAGTTTCCAACAAAGGAAAATGAGAAGAAATGAACAGTGAGATGCATGGAAAACTTGGAGAGTCAGGTGTCAAAAGACAAAGCCAAGAGAAGAAAGAGAAAAAAGTGACTCTCTGGGTATAATGCAAATTAAAATCTTGAATGGAATAAGAAGAGAAACACATGCATTAAATTCTGAAAGATGGGAGTCATTGGCAAATATGAAAATAGCATCTTGAGTGGAGTGGGAGAAGGCAGCCAGACTGCGGGGGCTTGAAGTGAGCTTGAAGAATGACTGGGAAATGAGGAAGTGGAGACAATGAGGGGAGACAACCCTTTCAAAATGTTTTGCCTTGGCCAAGAGCCAAGAGATGAGGTGGTAGCTCAAGGCGCTGTAGAATCCTGGAGTGAAGGAAAAAGAATGTCAAGTTGTATGCTAGTGGGAACTTCCAGTTGAGAGGGAGAGGGCGATGATGATCAAAAAGAGATGTAGACCTTAAAAATATTCAATAAAAAAATAAGAAAAAGAATGGAAGAGGGTGTGTGACTGCAGCTGCACAATGTTGAGAAGAGAATGGACTTGGGGTATTTCATACATTGTAAAGGTGGGGGGAAAGACTGAGAACATATATATGTGCATGTATAAATATGTAAATGTGAATCTGGCTCAAAATATAAGGAAGTTTTTCTGTATTTCTTTACATTTCTCAATGAAGAATGTACAAAAAGAGATGGAAGAGGGGAAAGTTTGAGGAGAGAGAAGAAACTATTAAGTAGACTTTTTTAAAAGTGGGAAAGTGCATAAGGCAGGTACCAATCTTATCTCACAGCATTGTTGTACAGCAAATGTAACTTTCTATACTCTTTTATAATGGAGCTTAATCTGCAAAACTCCACTAGGTGATGGAAGCTTAATGTTAGGCAATTTGGGAGCTTACTCTTTTCTTAAAGATTATATTTGATTTCTAGTATTGGCTGGGGGCTTAAATAGTGCCTGGGCATGAGGGTTGTGACCTAGTGGTTATCAAAACCACCCCAGCATCCACCAAGATGACTTTGTTCCTATTCTGTCTTGACTCTTGAACTCACAGAGATCATCTTAAAGTTGTCCCTGGTCTCCAGCTACAAAGCCCTTTCAAGGCCACTTTACCCTTAACTAACTTCGTTCCACTATGAAACATGAGATTGTTCCACTGCCAGAAGTAAGGATTTTAGAAGTATTAATGTCAAGGATTGGGAAGAAGGACAGAAAAAAGGTCATTTGATGTGTGGATATTAAAGAACTGATAGTTCAGGCTGTTAACTGGCTCATTTATATGGATATTACAGTTATCATAAATGATGACAGAACTAGAGATAGGAAGACAAAAAGTCAGGAGTCAAAGTCTTACAGGAAAGATTGCAGGACAGGAGGCCAGTAGTCAGCAGCAAGGTTAAGAAAAAATGATAGAAGAGTTGAAAGCACCAAGTTTCAAAGGACCTGCATTTTTGTTTTGGGGTTTTTGTTTATTTGTTCTGAGATAGGAAAGAAGAGACATGGTTTGGAAGCAACAATTGAGAGCCAGGGATATGCCTACACCATTTTCTGGCCTTGAGTTTTATGAGATGTGAGAGAAAAACAGGGTCTTTATTTGAGAGAGCCATGAGAGAAGCCTCATCATCAAAGGAAACTCAGGTTAGAGAAAAGGCAAAGATGTAGAGGGAGCATTCAGAGAACCATTTGAAGATACAGAGAAATCAGCAAATCACAGTGGAGAGAGGAAACCAGAGGTTGGATGAGTCTAGAAGTTGCACAGAGTAGAGGAAGATGAGCATCCAGTGTTCTATGGTTTGAATGTTCATGTCCCTCCAAAATGCATATGTTGAAACCTAGCCCTCAAGGTGGTAGAATTAAGAGGTGGGGCCTTTGAAAGGCTATTAGGTCATGAGAGCTCCTGCTCAAAAGGGATTAGTGCTCTTATAAAAGAAGCTTATTGTCCCCTTGCACCATGTGAGGACACAGTGAGAAGATGGCATCTATGAGGAAGAAGGTCCTCACCACACACTGAATCTGCCAGTGCCTTCATTTTGGACTTCCCAGCCTCCAGAACTGTGAGCAATAAACTTCTGTTGCTTATAAGCAACAATGTCTAAGATATTCTGTGACAGTAGCCCAAATGGACAAAGATACAGTTGATAAAAGATGACAGGGAAGGCATGGGTATATGACCATCCGAGATTTCTTCAACTCCCTGATCCTGAATTACTTCTGTGTAAATTACTTTACTATGAAAATTACTTCTGTGCATATACTTTTCATTACACATAGAGTAATAAAATGTATATGTACATAGAGTAGATGTAAAAATTAAAGGAAAGTACTGGGAAATATTTATATGCTCAAGCCTGTAAAGAAGGGCATAGAATCAAATATGGACACCCCAATCACCAAAATCAGAACAATCTAAGAAAAATGTTAAGATAGAATAAATGTTAAATCTCAGACGTCCAAGGGTGTGGACTTTCAGAGGGAAGAGTGGACAGGAAGAGCTTTGATATATACTGTCCGAAGGCTCCTGAAAGGTGGAAACTTACCTGGGTCTAGAAGCCTAGGTGGAATTAGTGCAGAGAGAAGAGAGAATTTTCCAGGTACACCAATCTTTAAATTTTTTTTAATTCCCTTGTCGCTCCCCTTTGAGGAATAATGCTAAGCCTTCAGGCTCTCTTACATGTGATTCTTTCCCCTGAATATCTTGGAATGATGCTCCCTTTTATCATCCCCACGTTTTCTCAGGATCTACTCTCCAGATCTAATTAGTTCGGCACTTCAAAGCCAAAGAGGCTTCTCTCTGTGCTTTTTCAATATATTAACATCAACAAGAAAAGTTATCTTTCACATATCATCTTTTCATCATACCCCTCATTTTATGTTTTCTTTTTCTCTTTAGATTTTCATTTTCTATTAATGCATTCATAGAGTTTGATGCTGTGTTTATTATAAAAGGCAGGTGGTACCAAATTATAAAACAACAGGGGCTATACAGGAAGAAATAAAAATCTTTTAATATTCTTTTCAGAACTTGAGAGTCTTTTCATTTTTCTCTTTTTATAGCACATAATTAAAAATAACTGCCTCCTGTTTAGAGCTCACTATGTGCTACCCACTGGCCTAAATACTTTCTATATCTTATCTCAGTTAATCTTCTCATAAACCCCAATGAGGCAAATACTACCTGTATCTCTATGTCCCCGATAAGAAATTGAGGTTAGGTTCAGATAGGTTAACTAACTTGCCCAAGATCACAAACCTAGGAAAGGGTGGAGCTGAGGCTTGAATCAAGAGCTTAACCATGACCATTTAGTGTCACTACTTGTTGTGAAATATGAGCCCCTCTTTGACACCTATGAGTAAGTGAATCTAGCCACAGGCCCTTGAATCTATAGACAACCAACATCAATTTTCCAGATCTTCAAGGCTCTGTATTGCAGGCCACGGAAGACAACTAGAATGATTGAAGGATTCATTGAGGAAAGTTCATGAAGAAGCCACTGGTCTTTTGAATACAAGCTGCAAGATGTCACTCAAACAATTGCCACAAAGATAAAAAGCTTTGGCCTCTCTCATAATTTATCTAACTCTGAAGCTAGTTGGAAGGAAACATCTAAAATTAAAATTATAAAGAAAATTTGAGGAGGAACATTTGCACTCTGCATCTGAAATCATGCTGTCAAAGGCATTGCTGTTGTAGCATTAGGCTCATTCTTATTAGCAAAATTTAAAAAAAAATCTAGCTATAACAAGCCCCAAAACTTTTGGATCTCCTGTCTGGCAGGCAATTTTGCTTTCTTAAGCATTTTGATAAGTCATCTTTGCTCTCCTGCCAAAAAGCCTCTGCTGAGAACACCCCGTTATTAGTACAAATCTAAGGAGCTATCACCCTGTCCTATTTTCAATTGAACTTGACCTTGGAGAGATATTAAAAATGACTTGTTTAGAAGAGAGAAGAAGAGAATTACTTCATTCTCCTGCCTCTGTCAGCTCTTCCTAATCAGAGGAATTTCACACCAAGAGGAACCTGTGACATAATGAATTACTAAAGTGTGAAATCTACCAGAGGAGGTGTGCTGCTGCTCTACAATGATGGGGCTGAAAATGTACTACTGTAAACAGATTTTTATAAGACATCCCTTGTCATTTTGCCAGGTGAGATGAAGTAATTTCCCCATCACTGAATCTTTAGATTTGGACTTAGGAGGAAAGCAAGAAAATGCTTGGTTCTATTTTTAAGAAAAAATTGTTATTATAGTTCACCTTCAATTTGATCTTCAAATTTTATAAATGATGTTACTTACATTTTACAATAAAAGAACAAGAACGTATCAATTTTACCAGCGAGAGATCATTTTAAATTTAACAAGAACTCATATTTTTTTAATTCGGGATTCTTCAAAGTGTGTTCAAGTCCCCTCTGGGGAGAGCTGGATGTTTCTGATCATCTTTTGGGATCCTCCACATTTCACATGCATCAGCCCCACTTCAAACTCATTTTCTTTTGCTTCGTCACCAAGGGCAATGTCTCATAGTCACTGACTTGATTTTCTTCTTTATTTAGCACATCTAGTCAGTCCTCTGCTCCCCTCAATTATTTTAAAGGTGTCTCATTCTGTCTTAGTCCATTTGTGCTGCTATAACAGAATGCCACAGACTGGGTAATTTATAAAGAATAGAGATTTATTTTTCCACTGTTCTAGAGGTTGAGAAGTCCAAGATCAAGGCACCAGCAGGTTCAGTTGTCTGGTGAGGGCTCTCTGCTTTCAAGATGGCACCTTGTTATTGCATCCTCGAGAGGGAAGGAACGCTGTGTCCTCACACAGGGAAAAGCAGAAGGGTAAGCTAGCCAAATGCTGTGAGAAGCTTCTTTCATAAAAGCCTTAATCCCATTTATGAGGAAGGAGCTCTCATGGTCTAATCACCTCTTAAAGGCCTCATTCGCATCACATTGGCCAGTAAGTTGCAACACCTGAATTTTGGAAGGGACAGTCAAACCATAGTACATGCCTACCCTTTCACTCCCATTTCCATTACTACCACCCTTCTGGTGCTGGTCTGTGCAATGACCTTTATATGAGGGAAATCTGGCCCTCCCAGCCTGTAGTCGGTTCCCAATACCATCAGAATAAAGTGCCAATGCTTCAAAATCACTTACAAAGCCCATGGTCTGGCCAAAAGTTCCATCCTCAGCTTGATCTCCTAACTTCTGCTTCTCCCAAATTCTGTCCCCATCTTCAACAGTTATGAACTGCTTCTAGTTATTCTTCCTTGCTGAGTGGCCAGTCACTATGTTCTCTCTCACTGCTGCATCCCCCACCCCTTCACCTCACCCCTCCATCCCTTGCCTGGTTTCCCCAGTTGCTGTCACCCCATAGGTCTGGTTCGAAGCTGCTCCTGTAGCGTCTGTAGTCCCCCATAATAGGACATTTCCATGTTATCCTATTGCAGACTTGCTTATTTCTCCACACAGAGGAAAATACATGAGTTTTTGTGATGTTTGTTTGTTTTTTCATTACATTTATTCCTAAAGCCTGGCTCAGTGCCAGATTCATAGCAATCACACAATATGTCAAATAAATAGATAGAGTAAAATTCATTATCTAACATGTACCTAAAATGTTATTACCTGCTAGTTTTCTCTCAACATTGCTTGGTGTTTGTTTTAGGCAAAATAATGGTCTCAAATATCTCCATGTCTTAACCTCCAGAACCTATGAATAACTAACATTGCAGATGGAATTAAGCTTGATAATCAGCTAACCTTAAAATAAAAAGACTATTCTGGATTACCCAGGTGGGCCCAATTTAATCACAAGGGAATTGAATGGGAAAGAGGGAGACAGGAGGATCAGGATGAGAGATATGACATCATAAAAAAGACTACACCAGCCATTGCTGGCTTTGAAGATGGAGGAAGGGAATGATGAGCCAAGAACTGTGATCAGCCTCTAAAGCTGGAAAGTCAAGAAAATGAATTTCCCCCTAGAGCCTCTAAAAAGGAATGAACCCCTGCTAGCACCTTGATTTTAGCCAAGTGACTATTGACCATCTCAGACTGTTGACCTCCAGAACTGTAAGTTTAAAAAGAAATATATTGTTTTAAGCTACTGTGAAAGTTGTCAGAATTAAGAAGGAGTCACTAATATTAAGAAAATGGTGACAGGCTGGGCGCAGTGGCTCATGCCTGTAATCCTAGCACTTTGGGATGTCAAAAAAGGCAGATTATCTGAGCTCAGGAGTTCAAGACCAGTCTGGGCAACATGGCAAAACCCCATCTCTACTAAAAATACAAAAAAAAAAATAGCTGGGCGTGCTGGCATATGCCTGTATTCCCAGCTACTCAAGAGGCTGGAGTGGGAGAATCACCTGAGCTGGGGAGGCAGAGGTTGCAGTGAGCTGGGATCATGTCACTGCACTCCAGCCTGGGTAGCAAAGCAAGATTATGTCTCAAAGAAAGAAAGAAAATGGTGACAGATAGAGCTGAGGAAGGCCATGAAGAGAGGGTTCTCATGCCTGTATATCTGATTAAAAAAAAAAAAATCAGGCACTACAAAAACTAACAATTTGCATAAAGGCCTTCCACAAAAAATACTTCTGCAAAGAAATCTGCCCAGTAACTCCCTGTCCAGCCTTGGACTGGCATCACGTTTGTTATTGATCTTTGTAGACAAGGATAATTGCTTCAAAACAATTATGTAATTCTTCTCATTTTTAATTTTAAAAACTATCAAGCAAGTGCACTGGCTTACACCTGTATTCCCAGCACTTTGAGAGGCCGAGATGAACAGATCACTTGAGGTGAGGAGTTCAATACCAGCCTGGCCAACATGTTGAAGCCCCATTTTTACTAAAAAGTAGAAAAATTAGCCAGGCATGATGGCACACGCCTGTAATCCTAGCTACTAGGGAGGCTGAGGCAGGAGAATAGCTTGAGCCTAGGAAGCAGAGGTTACAGTGAGTAGGGATAATGCCACTGCACTCCAGCTTGGGAGACAGAGTGAGACTTTGTCTCAATAAATAAATAAATAAATAAATAAATAAATATAAAGTAAAAACTTTCATCTTCCTTTACCTCCCTGAATATGCACATAGGTTACTATGACATGTGTATTCTCATTACAATGCTCTATTCCCAAACAAATATATTTTCTTTTAGAGATTCTCTCTCTGTTATTTAGGTTGACACTAAGTTTGTGGCGATTTGCTACAGCACCAATGGGAACCTAACACAGTCTTCCATCAAATTTTCATCTTGGGTTAAGTTCTTTTTATGTAGAAATGTTTAGCAACTTCCCCAATCTGGGGTAATGCTTCTTCATAGAGGGGTGTGTGTGTCTGTGTGTGTGTGTTGTGTGTGTTGGAGTGGGGCATAGAAGGTGAATAGACATCAGATCACCCCAAAAGTTCTTCCAAAATCTACCATCTTAAATAAGGCAGTGATAGAACGGTGTATCAGGAAAGAATTGGAGAATATTTTTCAAAATATTCAAGTCTCCCTCTACACACAAACATACACAACAGAGGACCACTGCTCTAGAATCTGTGACTGTTGACCTTCTAGTCCTTGAACCAATACAGTTTCCTCCATTCAGAGAAAAAAGTGTCTGACAGTTCTCATAAGGATACTCAGGAATGAAGCCCAAAGCCAGGATGGGAAAGAAAGGAGTCCTATTTCCAGGTTTGGGGGTGGGGGGAAAGAGCACGGTGAACTAAAATGGCACAAACTACTTTGGAAAACAGTATGAATGCAAGAGATGATGTGCTCTTTCTATTTTAATAAACTACATTCCACCAACAAAAGATTTAAAAAGACTTCAAGGCTGATGGAAATTCAAACATTCCTAGAAATGGCAACTGCTTACTCACTTAAAACCGGCTGTCAGGACTGAACTGGTTGGGGCCCTCAGAGACCAGAGTTCAAAATAATCATTTTGTAGATGAGGAAATCGACATTGAGAGGGGGACTTGTCCTAGTCACACATGTTTGTGGCGATGACAATTTTAATTCCGGTTTCAGTGCCTTCTCTCCCTACCCCACTTTCTCTATAATCACAGGTATGGGGCAATACATGCAAGCCTCACCTTCAAATGATGTGATTTTGATCCCTAAAATAAACCCTGAACTTCCAAACCTGCACCATCAGAAAGCTGGCTGAGAACCCTCTACAGCTTTCAGGAAGTGCACACTCTCCAGTGACTACTTCAGATTTAGTAGTAGACAATAAAGAGCCAAAAAGGATGTCTAAAAGACACCACTGGAGCCCAAAGAATCTAAATGGTAAGGGATTCCTTCCAGTGGGAAGAACCAGCACTACCAGATAGAGCTGATTAAGGAATTTACTTCACTGCTTGGGTTGGGAAGTATCAAAACACCTGCTGAGTTGGATTTGCTAGATGCCATAGCTCTCTGTGATTCAGTACATCCCTTTCTGCACTTTTCTGAGTGGAAGTCTTCATGGTAATTACCCAGTTCCCATCGTCACCATTGTCTATTGTGTGGAGTTGGGGATGTGGGGTAATAGACCATAGGGTGACTCACCCAAACCTGATAGAAATGACTCACGTCACCCTGAACTTCTGGGCCCTCCTAATGCAATTTACCAGATGAGACTTTGTAGTTGTCTTTCTTGATGGGAATGGAGCAGTTGCCGAAGTGTGTTCTGTCAGTGAGAAGAAGGGTGCACATAGGTATTTGGCTGGAAGAGAGATAAGCCATGGCAGAGACTGCTATATGTCTCTCATTCTCTCCTTCTGTCTCATAATAATTAAACTTCATGTTCTAGCCATGGGATAACATGCCCCTCAACAGAATAAAGACCACTTTTCTTAATCTTTGTCATAATTAGATGTGGCCATGTGACTAAGTTCTAGCTATAGAATTGTGAAATAAAATGATGTATGAGACAATGAAACTTCCAAGTTATGTCCTTAGAACAGACATGCTTTTTCTCCTTTCCACCCTCCTGCTCTCTGGATTGTGGAAACAATGGGAGGAGCTGGAGAAAACCACCTTGATCATTGAGATGGATGCTACACATTGAGAATGGCAGAGCAACAGGTGGAAAGAGCCTGGATCCCTGATGAGTGAATACATTCATCATAATAGCACTAGACCACTTACCAGAGAAACAAACTTCTGACTTATTCCAACCACTATCATTCGCAGTTTCTATTTTAGATATTGTGAGGGGATTGTGAAACAAGTTGATGACTGTACTTGCAGGCCTGTGATGTTGGTTTATAATTAAGAGTTAAGCAAAATAACAAAAACTATAATATGATTAAGTTCCAAAATATCTTATAAACTGGATTCATGAACTTTTTATTTAGAGTCATGGCCCCTTCTAACAGCGATAAAACAAATAGAAATACAATCATTATTTAGATATGTAGATCAAGAAAGTGGAAAAAGAACAAGCCAAACACTTAAATAATGATGGACCCACAATCAGAATTTTTAGAATTTAGTGCTACTGATCACAACCTCATTTCTTCTAATAGCAGCTTCATCCTGAGATGGTCAAGAAGACATTATGGCCCGGCGCGGTGGCTCACGCCTGTAATCCCAGCACTTTGGGAGGCCGAGGCAGGTGGATCACGAGGTCAGGAGATCCAGACCACGGTGAAACCCCATCTCTACTAAAAATACAAAAAATTAGCCGGGCGCGGTGGCGGGCGCCTGTAGTCCCAGCTACTCAGGAGGCTGAGGCAGGAGAATGGCGTGAACCCGGGAGGCGGAGCTTGCAGTGAGCCGAGATCGCGCCACTGCACTCCAGCCTGGGCGACAGAGCGAGACTCCGTCTCAGAAAAAAAAAGACATTATATACTTTTTATCTTTACTGTGATATTTGCAGTTGCACACTACAATGACTAATACCAAATTCAATCATTAAATGCAATGATATTAATTTAAATGTTAGCTTTAACTTCTTATGGCATCACTTCTAAAAATTTGTCATACAAATAATCACACGTGAAAAACTGCAAAAACATTATAAACAACTTAAATGTCCATCAATAGTAAACTAGTTGATATGGTCTGGCTCCGTGGCCCTACCCAAATCTCATCTTGAATTGATCTTGAATGATAATCTGAATTTAATCCCCATGTGTCATGGGTGGAACCAGGTGAAGATAATTGAGCCATGGGGGCAGTTACCCCCATGCCATTGTTCTCATGATAGTCAGTGAGTTCTCACAAGATCTGATGGCTTTATAAAGGGCTCCTCTCCCTTCACTCTGCACTTCTCTCTCCTGCCAGCTTGTGAAGAAGGATATATTTGCTTCCCCTTCTGCCATGACTGTAAGTTTCCTGAGACCCCCCCACCAGCCATGCAGAACTGTGAGTTAATCAAACCTCTCAGTTCTTTACAAAGAAATAGCCAATTTCAAGAAATTTCTTTATAGCAGTGTGAAAATGGACTAATACACTGGTTGAACAAATTATAATATATTCTTATAATTAACAACTATACAATGGATAAAAAGAATGAGGATATTGTATGTATGAATATAATCACCAGGCTAAAATGTTAATTGCAAAAAAAAAAGCAAGAATTGTTTTAGAAATTTAGTCTATTTACCAAAGGGTAAACAAATTATGTAAATGAATTATACAAATCAATCTAGTAATATGGATTGGCTTTGTGCTGGGAAAATGAGTGGAGAAGGGACAGAAGCGGTTAGGAAACTTTTCACTCTAGATCCTGATGTACCTTTGGGAAATCTCAATCATGTGAATCTATTACCTATTCAAAAAGTAAATCACATTTAAACCATAAGGATATTGTGCAGCCTGTATTGGACGGAATTTAATGTACTTCACAGTGATTACCCCAGTTGGTTTGAAATGCCAAGGGAGTAGGAGGTATCTTTATCCCTCTTTTGTAGATCATGAAGATCAGGCATGGAAGGGTAGAGCACTTGGTTCTGAATCAAGACCAAGAGTGAACCCAAACAAATACATATGGGACTCAGTGTTTGTTTGGTGAAACAATATGGCTCAGTGAGTACAATCCAGGCTCTGACAGCAAATGGCTGGATAGAAACCCAGCTCTGTCAATTACAAAACAAGTTCTTAATTAAATCTCATTTTTTTCATCTATAAAATGAGTGATAACAATAGTATCTACTTCATACACATAGGGTCAGTAAAGACTGGATTAAATAAGTATTGTTGCATTTCCAGCATGTACTAAGAACTTAATAAATAACAGATATTATTTATCCCCCTCATTATATTTTAACAACTACTTAAAAAGTCTTGAACTAGTATTAAGGTTAATATTTTCACTGGTGCCAACAAATAAAATAAACAAAACAACAACCACTGTGTCATGTGTTCAACAAAACCATCTCATTTTCCACTTGGCCACACAGGAAGACTCATTTTTCCATACCTTGTTATAGTTGGGCTGGGACATATGGCAGTTTTGGCTAATGGAGAGTAGGTGGAAGTGACAGATAAAACATTCTGGCATGACTTACAAAATCTCACCGTTTAAGTCTCCATTGTCACTTCCCCCTTTTGTAGCAATCTTGGAGACTGCATGCAGAAGATGAAGATGTCACAAAATGGAAGGAGCCTGACCCTGTAGGACTGTGTGCACAGAGTCCCTCTGCCCATTGGTATTGGATTGTGATGCAAGTAAGCAATAAACTTCTTTTTTTTTTCTGTAGAGATGAGGTCTTGCTATGTTGCCCAGGCTGGTCTTGAATACCTGGGTTCAAGCGATCCTCTGGCCTTGGCCCTCCAAAGTGCTGGGAAGCACCTCTAGCAATAAATCTTGAAGCAACTCAGATTAGGGGTTGACTTGGTGTTTTTCATTTGATTGATTGGTGGTATTGGTAGAGCATAGCAGAGCCTTTGTTTTACATGGCTTTGTGAAATAGTGCTACCTGTCAGTAGCAATATGTTAAAAGGTTTCAAATGTTTTCACCTCTTGAGAGTGAAGAGACACTCATACTCTCATGAGTAACTCTCTTCCATGTTTTCTGTTTTGTTTCTTTCCCAGCTGGCCATAATATGGGATTGAGATGTTTGCTATGGTGCTGGGTTTATAAGACAGTGTGTCCCTCTAAATTTCTGGGGCCTTTGTTGCAATATGCACAGATTGCCTTAAATACTTACAGCCAGTGGGGAAAACCAGCTCTTCTAACTAGAAAATGTTACCTGCTAAGATGAAGGCATAAAGATAACAATAGAATATTTATTGGTTATTCCAGTTTTTAGAGGGTGAACTTCAGATATTTCCTTTTGCTTAGACAAGGAAATAAGTAACATGCTTCACAGAGATATCCTGAGTTTCTTGGATAGCTCCCAGTGCTGCCAAATGTTTAGAAATATTCCCAACTACTGAGCATTTTTACCTAAACCTTGTGGTTTTAGAAAAGTCCACACAAATCAAAGTTATGGGCAAATGGAGAATTACTGAATTGTGTAATTTGGCTGATCCCTTTAACGTAAGGCACCCTTATTTTAGTTCTGTCAAAGCCTCTCATTTATTACCCACTGTGTTGCTGAATCTTTAAATTTAAAATAAACAATACCAACAAAACCAGAATGACTCAGAATGCCAATGCAGTATATTTTCTTTATTGAAAAAAAAAAGTGCACTTGAATAACACAGCTGTGACTTAAAAAGAAAAGAGAGAAATTATTTTAAATGTGTGGATAAAGGGAAACTGACAGAGATAAAAAGAACCTAACCCATTTTTTCCTAGTGCAATAGTCAAGTGTGTCCTTCAGTTTAACACACAACTGGGCTAGAGAGAATGAGTCAGAAACTGTAACATTTTCTGAGTGTTCTCATAGAGAGTACTTACAAATGCTGTATGCAGGTTGACTTGACAAATTATGCTTCTACAAGTTTCCCAGACAATATTAAAAGTTCTAACCATCTACAGGAAGAAATAATTGGTGGTTTCAAGGACATTTTTATGACAATAAATACATCAAGAAGTTCAGTTGCTATCACAATGAATGAAAAGCTTAAGCGATTCTTTGCCTTCCCATTGCTTAGAATATCCTTTCCATCTTGGGTCACTATTTTACAAAAACCTGTGAAGATTGAAGAGGGAGTAGCTGATATATGTTACATACTCATGATTAAACTTCGATAACACTTCAGTTGGCATTGGCCGTGTATTTTCTCAAGTTTAAAAGCCAAATACAGATAATACTCTAAATTCTTTTCTGCATTTCAAAAAATATATTGGAGTTTGCCATTCATTTCTGAAGCCCTGGTGAACAGGTAAGAGGTTTCTTGGCCTCAGAATATAGGTTCATATTTCTTACCACAGTCATCATCATTACTATGACTGTCTGCATCCAGATTATAGGGACTAGCAGATTTGTTCCTGCCCTCTTTAAAAGAACAACATTTTTGAGGTGCAACATATCCACTGATTTTTAGCATCTATTCAACAGGTTTTTATACCTATTCATAGAGAGCAGAACAATATAGATACTCTATAATCTCTGAACCATATTCTCGGAGGCCAGATTCATCTACTTATTTACACTATTTATTTAGGAATACTGGGGTGGGCATGGGGGTTGTTCGATATTTTACCAAGCAGCAAGTTGAATGCTTGCTTTAGGGAACTTTAGTTAGATCTTAGAGATGGAAGCCCAATGGGAAGGAAAGAGTTCCAGGAGTAGTAGCCAAACCCTGATGCACTTGTAACTAGAATTGCTCACTGTAATGTACCCCACTAGCAAATGATAAAAGCAGTTTACTTCTGACCTTTCCTTAAATAAAACTGATTATCACAAGAGAAAGAAATACCAAATTTTCCCATTTGAGGGAACTCCAAAAATAATGCAATAACTCACCACATGTGTTTTAAATTTGTTTCGTATTGTATCTATGCATACACAAGTGTACATAAAGATATACATACATACATATATATGCTATATAAATAGATGAATGGATGAATGAAGAAAAAAGAAAGAGAAAGAAGGAAGGGCGGAAGGAGAGAAAGAGAAAGAAAGAAAGAGAGAGAGAGAAGGTGAGGAGGAGAGAGTGAGAGGGAGGGAAGGAGGAAGGAAGGAAGGAAGGAAGGAAGGAAGGAAGGAAGGA
Source organism: Pan paniscus (assembly GCF_029289425.2). Taxonomy (NCBI): domain Eukaryota; kingdom Metazoa; phylum Chordata; class Mammalia; order Primates; family Hominidae; genus Pan; species Pan paniscus. Next base: position 62,326,721 of record NC_073254.2, on the reverse strand, counting down.
GAAAGAAGGAAAGAAAGAAAAGAAAGAAAGAAAGAAAGAAAGAAAGAAAGAAAGAAAGAAAGAAAGAAAAAGAAGAAAGAGAAAGAGAGAAGGTGAGAAGGAAAGAGTGAGAGGGAGGGAAGGAGGGAAGAAGGAAGGAAGGAAGGAAGGAAGGAAGGAAGGAAGGAAGGAAGGAAGGAAGGAAGGGAGGGAGGGAGGGAAGATAAAAGAATGAGAAAAGGTTTTTTATCCAAATTCTTCCGTGGAGTGGTCAAATATACAATGTAGCTATCATGGTATTTGTTATTTTATACTTCGGATAGCACACTACCTGTCAAAACCCCAAAAATATTTTTTAAATAAGTAACCCTGGGCATAGTGGGATTATACCTCAGTGGATTTAGACTGCAGTTTCATCTCCGCATGTGAAAATTATCTTTCATTTCAGCCCTTCCCTGTGTTATATTCACTAGGCAGAGGTAGCAGCATGTCTGGAAGTGAGACAGCTATTCCTCTCCAGGCTCATCTTGTCCAAATGTGCACGTGCTCCAGAGGTTCCTCCCTCATCGTTCCACAGAACACAAACCAGACACATTGCAAATATATTAAGTCCCTGATTCATTCTGCTACTTATTTTCCTTGTTCATCTGCCTCTGGGTCCTTGATTTCTCTTTCTATGCCCTGGAAGTTAGGGCCATATCTCTTTAGCTTGATTTCCTAAACTTTGTACCATACAACCACATGCTCACCAAGACATATATTGAATACACTTTGATGATTAGAGCTTCCCTAAGGATACAAGAGTCGCTGTTTGACATGTCACCATGTACCTCTCTCTATAAGCAAAATGAAAGAAGGTTGAGAGAAGAAGTCCCATGGCCTAGCATCTAGTATTCTGCACAAGACTAATTTTCTAGAAATAAATGCTTCAGGTATACTTCTCTTGGTGCTCTTTTTTGACCTGTACCTCACTCTAGCCCCAATGCTTTAGCCTAGATTTTTCTATATTAAGATTGAAGCCAAAGAGAATAGTTTTGGTTTTCTCTGATTCTGCTGAAAAATCTCAAGCACTTTGAGATTCTCTGTTTTTGTCTAAGCGTTTGCCTGTTTAAAATTTTTTTTCATATATGTAAATAAGGAGTTATGTGGAAAGACTCATGTCATGCTGTGAACACTAATATTATATTGGAGGGAAGGTCATTGATTATGTTTGCCTTTATATGTCTTTGTGCAATATTGTTCTAATTGTTTCCATTAGATAGTATCACTATTTTGATTTGCAAAAATCAAATAAGAACTTTTTAGAAGTCTTCTTAGTATTTTGCAGTACCTCTAGTCTCTTTAGGGTGAACTAAAATATGTCCACATTTTCTCTCATTTTAACATTATAACATAAGAGGCAAACTTAATTATATAGGGAAAATTTTTCCCCTAATAAATCAACTTGCCACTCAAAATATTTGCAATCTATATGAGGCTTGTTCTGAAAAATAAATTAAACTGTTACTTTTGGGGATTTAGCAATGGAGATTGTCAAATTTTCCCTGAATAGTATGCTGACAGTTACTGACAACAGAACTGCCAGAGCCTATTCTAAAGCCAGAAAGACTTCCCACCCCTTCCTTTCCACCCTAACTTAACTCACCTTTCACTGATTTATCCTCTCCACCTCTCCAACAAACTATATGCTGCATTCTTTCACTGCTAACTTCATGTGGCCCTGAGACTTGCAGTCAGGCATCTTTTTCACTTTGGAAATAATATATACCATATCTTCCTATTGAGCAAGTAATTACGGACTTTTACCAGATCTCCACAAATCCCTTGGAGAGTTACCCTCAAATAAGCAAATTCCAGACACTTCTTCCTATCCATGCTATACTCTAAAGCCTCCTTTTTCCTTAATGATATTATTTGTGTGGAGTAACAACCATGCTTGGGGTATTCTGCAAAACATCCAATTAACCTCCAGTAGATAAAGCAGGTGGAAAAGCCCTGAACCACGAAGTCTACTGCAGCTCTATTACTTTCTGTGCTACCTGGGATGTCTTTGGATGGCAGGGGGCTCTTTGAGTCTCAACACCTCCAGGAATGAAACATGGATAGGCTGACTGACCTTCCTATGGCACATGAGTGCTTTGGACATTAACTGATTTCAAATTTTGGTGTTAGCAGGAGTTCCCTGGAAGCACAGAATGAGCATTTTTCACTCTGGATTATCTCAACCTAATTAAATCAGCCAGAAAAAAAAATTTAACTCTTATATCATAATGACCACTGACTACTAATATGCATACTCGGAACAAGGAACCAGGTGGCCAGATGAAGAAAAAAAAAATTCACCTTTCCTTCTTCCTAGTGTCATGGATCCCAAAGTCAATATTTAGTACATCTCTTAGGTTGATACTTAGGTTGCAATTGACTCTTTTGTTTTGCCCTGGCTCACTGCTCTAGGACTGGTTGATCTTCCTCTCATCAGTAAGACTGTTTCAGAAGAGCAGGTCTTGTGCTTGCACACCTAGATATGTCAACTCCTGCAGAAGCTCTGTTGTTACTTGGTGCTGCCTTTCTGCTCTGGCTTTATAGCTTGTATTTTTTTAACCATTATCATTAATAGTCATTTGCCTAGAACTTTGCAGATTCATATATTATTTGACCACTAGAAAATATTTTAAGAATTTATTGTTAATTTCCATTTTCAAATAAGCAAACCAAAGCTCAAAGAGATCAAATTGTTTTCCTGAGGCCATGTTGTCAAAGGTATAAAAAGTGATTCCTTAACCCTGGTGGTCTGATTCCAGGACCAGCTCTCTTTTTGCTATATCATGGTGCCTCCACATATTTAATAATACGTTTTAAATTTACACCTTCCTTAATTACGAGAGTGGATATAATAAACAGTGGGATCATGGTGCTTTACTCTGTGTCTCTCCTCTTTTAATCTGTCTGGAGACATTTATTTTTAATCACCTACAATGAATGACTGTTTATTATATAATTTTATGGTCCAGGTCTAAAACCTACTGAACTGCCTTTGGTAATTATACCATGTGGAAAAAAATCTATCACATTTGCTTACCTTGACCTACTTTAACGAAGTGATAACACTCATTATTTGCAGCTGTACATCCAAATGTTCCCTATCTCCATGCAAGTTTGTCTCAGCCAGAATAAATGCCCAGTTAATCAGAGGTGTTTAGTTTGCCTTGCTAATGCTCTAATAATGCTGGTGCTTAATTCTCTGTAGCTATTACACAACTATCCTTCTTCCCATAATATCTTTGAAAATAATTGCATCTGTATTTTAATTTTTGCATATTTTTTTTTACTCAGGGAATAATATACCAAACATGTCATCTAGAAAATAATACATTGACCTTGACAAGGAACGTGAGATAGATGGTAAAGAGCCACTCTTCCACCTCACCATTTGGTCCTCTTCCCAGCTATATCATGGATACCTCCACTGAGGAATCCCTGAGTGGTTCCACAGAGCCCCTCCCATCACTGTTGGGCCATGAACTGGAGCTTCCAAAACAGCCTGGGGATGACTGCATATCACAATGAGCACTGGCAGGGTTTTCCACGTGTAAAGAAGCAATGGACTATGATGGTAGTTCACAGTTTGTCCTAAGAAAACTAAATCTTTAGATTTTCCTTTCCTACCAGAAAATATACAAAACATGATATAAATGCTAAGATAAGCAGTAGACCTTGCCTCTGAAAAATCCTGAAAACAGTATTAACACTAATGGACTCTCCACTATCAAGTAACTCTGGATTAAGGCAGTCTCCCTTCCCTCCCAGTTCTTTGGTTCCCCAGTTTACACCAACCAGAACAAGCCAGGAGTTGGGAGAATATCCTATTTGTCAATGCAATATTCATGGTGCAGCTAAAAAAAATTGCCCTGGACATAAATATCAACATTCTGATTCCAGCTCTGTAATGAACTTCAAACCTCTGGCAAGATATATATCTTTTCTGTGTCTTATTTGCTAAATAAAAAAAAAATGCTTAACCTAATTTTTTTGAAAGGCATTGGGAAGTTTAAGCCAATAGAGGTGAAAATAATCTACAAAGCACAAAACAATTTTTCTATGGAAATAGAAAATATTACTAAACAAAGTTCTTAGCCTAATGACTCTGATCATGTATGTTCTGTTGTATTTTTGTTTCCCTTGTCAGCATAAGAAAATAGGAGTACAACATTATTGATTAATAATATTTTCTACTTCCATAGAAAAAAAATTGTTTTGTACCTTTTAGATGATAGAAGGTACAAAACAACTTTTGTAACTTTTAGATTATTCTCTCCTCTATTGTCTTAGATAAACTTCCCAGTGCCTTTCAAATCAAAAAGTGGAATACATTAAAGCCACCAGAGGATGCTCATGTCATCAGATATTGTTAATACCCCTTCTCCAACTGCATAGCATGAGGGTTGGGAACTCAGATTCAAGAGTCATTCAGACCTGGGAGAAAATCTTGCGCCTGCTATGACCTTTACCAAGTTATTTTCTATTTCTGAGCTTCAATTTCTTCATCTGAAAATGGGGTAATATGTTCATCTGTCAATCTCACCTCATAGGATTCTTATAAGGATTAAATGAAGTAATGCCCATAAAAAGCATTTAACAGAAAACCTGACACATAGTGAGTGCCTGGCAAATGTGGTAAATACTGTCTCTTAACATTTCTTCCTCACAATGTAAATAGACTCTCCTGGAAATAAAGAATTCCAGACTCAATTAAGTTTGGAAGATACTGCTTTAAATTAGTTCTTAGGTGAAGAACCATTAATGTATTCCCGTATGGGACAATTCTTCAAAAAAGAGAGATGATATCTAACACTTGCCTAAAACGTTTGGAGATTAGAACGCTTTATTTTTGCAGTAGTTTTGCAGGACTAGGTTTCTGGGGATCATGCTTCGGGAAATCTTGTTCTCACAAATAAGATATTCATAATATTTTCATGAAATCCCAGGATCTCATTTGTCTAAAAATAATGGGGAGAGATGGGGAAGGAAAGAGGTGGATGAGTGTCAACATGAACCACAATATGCTATGGGTTGATCACTACTGAGGCTGGATGATGGATACATGGGAGTTCATCATAGGATTCTTTCTCTTTTGTACATGTTCAAAAAATTCCATTAAAAATTTTTAAAAGATATTAAACAAACCAGAAATATATATATATGTATACACACATATATGTATTATATATACCTACATACATGCTGTATCTTAATACATACACCAAACTCTAAGAGAAATGGCTAATCTCCCGAGGTCTACAGACCCACTCAAGCAAAAGTAAATCATCTGCTTCTTTCACTAACTTGGCAATGAAGCTCTTCTCATACTTCGGAGCCTAATGAGGTCAACTGTGGTGAATGGCAGTCAAAGGAGAACCCAACTGGGTCATCCAGAGGCAAGTATCATCTCTACTCATGTCAACCTTCTTCCCTTCTTCCCCATAAAGCCTTTTACAGAAAAAAATAGGGGAATAGAAATTATATTTTTAACTTAATTTTTTTCTGCCAGATGTGCTACTACAGTCAAAATCAACCAAGGTTTTGACAGGAGGAAAAACAGAATCAGTTCCTGAATAACAGAGACTTGAATCACCAAACATTCAACGGACGTGGTACAACAGTAGTTTTGACTTGAAGACTCGTGTTCATCTGTCATTTTAACTGAAGCTGTCTTTTGGGAGTGCCAAGGTTTCTAGCTGCCAGGGAATCCTAAGGACTTGCAATTGGCCTAGAACCCATTTCACTTGCCAAAGTACCTAACTTATTACATTAAGAAAATTCTCTCTCCTGATAACAACAAAATCACCAATCAACTATCACTTTTTGGCTTTTCAGACAAAAATTCTCCCTAACTTCTCTCTTGTTCTAAATGTTATTATTTTAACCATACCTCACTACTTTTTATTATGCCCAATTAAAGGTACTTGCATATTTGCATCGTGTCTTTCATGGTTTAAACTCACTTTGGCACATTAACAAAATCCTATTATTGTTTATTTAATCTTTAGAAAGTTCACAGATAACTAACCTACCTGTCACCAAGATTTGTGTTTATGCATTAGGCATTTCCCAACTGGACCATTTCACAGACTCCTGGCTGGCCCTTCTCATTCATTCATTATGTGTTTACAATTCACTCAAAATTTACAAGATGCTTAAGTTTGTTTCTATTCTCTAAATTTCCCCTTTCCACTCTCCCCCCTGGCCTGGCATAATGACTTTCTTCTTTATGTAAGAGTTACCTTTAAAATTAAGGTAGAGTCTTCTTACTTTGTTTCTGTTGCATAGTTTCCAACAAAGTAAAAAGAAAGAAGGGAAAAAGCTATTTTATTGAATTATGGGGATAATTTCAATCACGTTTTCAAAAAAAAAAATTGATTCAGGTTGTCTTAGCTTAACCTCTTATTCTTCAAAGACTTTTGAGAGGAAGCATCCCAAGGAGCTTTAAGTAGGAAAAAAAACACATACACAAGGAAGTAATTCAATTTCAAGAACTGGACAGTTTCTGCCTACATGGAACTCACATCTGGGAACCTGCAGTTGGGCTGGGGCAGTAACCTACACATTAACTGTAGTAAGAATATTTGGGGAATAAAAAGCCCACACTCTCCTCACTGAAACTGGAGCTGGCCTGGAAAAACTTGAGAGGTGCTCAGATGCTGTTGTAAAGGCATCAGGGACAAACCCTACTGATGATGCTTCTTATCAGTGAAAGACCCCCCTGCACTGCTTTGCCAGTCATAAAAACAGATTTTCACCAATCCACACTCACCTCTGCCCAGTACATCATCTGCAATAGAACAAATCAAATTACAGATGGGGAGTGTAGCTGCTCCAGTCAGAGACACAGCCTGATCTCCTTGAATCAGGCTTTTCAGGCCAGCTTTCACAAGCCCCAGTTCAGAAGAAAGTGAAGTCCTTACTGATGAGACCGAGGTGTGCACTGCAGGATGTTTAAAGCATGGGTTTCTAGCACTCTTTAGTTATAACTCTGCCACTATACTAGAATGAGATAACTCAGTTAAGATACTTGGATACTCCTAGGGTGCATCATTGTTTTGATATTCCTTGTGAATTATTTTTTCCTGACAGGGTAAGTGGAGTGGAGGCGAGAAGTCAGAAAAATAACATTTGTAAGCTAATTTCTCTGCATATGCCAGACGCTGTGTAAGCACTTCAGATGCACTCTTCACAACCAGAACATTTGTTATTCCCACTGTAGAGAAGAAAAAATTGAGTTTTAGGGTGAGGCACACAGCCAGTAAGTGGAGAAAGTCCAAAACTAAATTCAGAGCCTAAACATACCACACACACACACCAAAAGAACCAGGATTGCGATGGACATTGCCACTGAGATGGCTTCTCCCAGAACCCACAGAGTCCGCGTTGCAGGTGCATCCTGCCCTGTTCCCTTCCTGGATGTTCTAAAGGCCACAATTCTAGTTCAGGCTCCTTTCTTACCTATAGAATCTCCAAAGTCTCCCAATACATATCCTGGTCTTCTACTCCTAAGCATTGCCCAGAATGAAATGCAAACTCCAAAGACTAACCTGTAAGCCCTTGCAGGATCTTCTCCCTACTCACCTGTACTGCCTAATTTTCTCCCATATACCCTTCCTTTTCATTTTTTAAGATTTTTTTTTTTTTGCCAGAAGAGAGCGTGAACACAGTCCCGCACTACCACAAATTGTGCAGTAGAGTTTCCCATATTTGAAGGTATCTCAGGGATCAGTACATCTGTCCTGAAATAGATAAGGCTTGCCATGGGAAAACAATCTTAGGATTTGTGGCGTCTCCCTGCCAGGTACGTATCTTCTCTACATACCCTTCAATCCATCTGATGTAAACTTTTGTCTGTCTTCCAGGTATGACTCAGCTGGGGCTTCTGGTTATGTCCCTCCACCTCCTTCTATGCCTGAAAACTTAATCTGTTCTTTAAGATTTTGCTTAAATAGTGCTTCCTCCTTGAAGCCAAACTATCTCTCCAATCCCTGACTCTGCCTTTTCTGTTTAAGTATAAGCTCCTTGAGGGTTAAATTTGAGTCTCATTCAACATCAATATGCAATCACATACTGGGCCACAGCCACATAACTAACCAGAGTCAGAATTCAGTTCTGATGACTCTCTTAGCTATGTTCTTTTCAACAAGTATGTGGCTTGGGGCTTTGCTGAGATCACAGCAGGATTTTATGCTATTTTCTTGTGTTACTCAGAGCAACCAAGGCAAACTGTATCCTCAAAGGTGTGTCCTTTGAAAACAGGAGAGGAAAGTCTTATTCCACTTTTGGATTATCTAGAACAGATTAGCTTGTGGAGTTGTGAAGACTGAAGATGTCGTTTGGAGGACTTGAACAACAGAAGTGTGGGAGGATAAAAACAATCAACCAAATAACATGTTTTCACAGTATAAAAAAACTGTAATGATGTTAATTCATGAACAAATTTTTATTAGCTCTCATGGCCAATCTGCCTACAGAACAGACTCCATCATGGAACTACACTGCCCTTCTTGCCAGGCTCCACAGCACTCTCATTTGGCAAGACAATTTCAAATACACCCTGTTACATACCAGCCTCTTCATCTCAAGAAATACAAATTCCAACCAACTACTCTGGATGTGCCTTTGAGTTTCTATGGAACTAAACTGGGCACCCATTTAGTTGGTGCTGTCATGTTTCATTTCAGCGTAAAAATTGGGAAATTTATTGAGCAAGAATCTGAATTAATCTAGGACAAAAGATAGGAAAAGTACAGTCTTGGGTGCGAGGAAAATATTCTCTATCTCATGTCAATAGCCTAAGTCATATTTTTTTCAATAAGGAAAGGCATTTCCTTTCTTCCTGATAGCCACCATCCACATTCAATGAATAACAAACTCTTGTCCATGTTTATTTCCAAACTACTTCCAAAATCTAATTACCCTCTCTCTGCAGCCCAGGTGCCAGCATTCAGACCCTTAACAGCCCTCATATGGATGTATTTTCCCCCGATTTCTTCTTAAAACTATCCTTCAATGCTTCTCAAACTGTGGAGTGTATAAGAGTCACCTGGAATAAGAATCACCTGCTTTTTTTTTTTTTTTTTTTTTTGAGACAGAGTCTCACTGTCACCCAGGCTGGAGGGCAGCGGTGCCATCTCAGCTTGCTGCAACCTTCACCTTCTGGGTTCAAGCGATTCTCCTGCCTCAGCCTCCCAAGTAGGTGGGACTATAGGCACGTGCCACCGCGCCCAGCTAATTTTTATATTTTTAGTAGGGAGGGGTTTTGCCATATTGGCCAGGCTGCTCTTGACCTCCTGACCACTTGATCTGCCCACCTTGGCCTCCCAAAGTGCTGGGATTACAGGTATGAGCCACCATGCCTGGCCTCACCTGCATTTCTTAAATGCAGATTTGTAGCCACTCTTCCACAGACAGTCGGATGTATGAGGTGTGAGTGGGGCCCAATGATTTGCATTTTAACCAAGCATCCCATGAAATTCTAATATAGGTACTTCAAATGCTGCATTTTGATGAGAACAAGGACAACATTGGCCTGAAACTATAGGATTTAAAATAAAAATCTTAAAACAATTTACATATACTAAAATTGCTCACATATTTTTCCCACAGTCAACTGGAAACAGTGAAAATTATTGACCATGATGACATAAATGTTCAAAGACCTTAGTGAATTGAATCCTTTCTGTCTCTTGCCCAATTTCTCAGAGCCTCCAGAATAATACTGTGCCAAGACATTCAGTGTGCCCTTCCTCACAAAGCTCTCTCTGGTTTTGAAGACCCTCCTAGAATTTTTTTCTGACCAACTTCCATGGGGGATTGCCTCTTCCAGCAATGTCTTTGGGTTCCATCCCCTCCCACACCCATGTGGCTTAGGAGAGCCCTCCCTGTGCAGTTTCTATCACAGCACTCCCCACAAGGTAGTGAGACTATCTACAGTTGACCCTTGAACAACACAGGTTTGAATTGCACAGATTCACTTATATATGTGAATTTTTAAAGAAACAAAAGTTACACCAAGTGCGCCTGCCTCACCTGCCTCCCCTTCCACTTCCTCCATCACTTCTGCCTCTGCCACCCCTGATGCAGCAAGACCAGCTCCTCCTCTACCTCCTCATCCTACTCAACGTGAAGACAATAAGGATAAAAGCTTTATGATGATCCACTTCCACTTAATGAACCGTAAATATATTTTCTCTTTCCTATGATTTTATTAATGTTTTCTCTAGCTTACTTTATAATAAGAATACAGTATATAATACATATAACATACAAAATATGTGTTTATCGACTGTTTCTGTTGTTGGTAAGGCTTCCGGTCAACAGTAGGCCATTAATAGTTAAGTTTTGGGAGAGTCCAAAGTTATAGGCAGGTTTTCAACTACATGGCTGATCAGTGCCCTTAACCCCTACATTGTTCAAGAGTCAACTGTACTTTCTTATTTGTTTTTCCACCACACCATGACCTATTTTCATATAAGGAGCATGCCTTATTTTTTGCCTAGCTTCCTATATAGGAAACACTCAATAAATAATGTCTATTGGAATTTATCCTCAGATGCTATCACACCCCCATACAACTGGTTCCCTTATCCGATAAACCAAGTTAGGATTTGATGCACCTGGTCTAGGACCTCCCGACTCCTTTAAAAGGAATAGAAATCAGCTCTAATTTCTCATCTCAAGTGTAAATCAAGCAAGGAAATAGAATTATTGTAAGAGACCTAGAGTGGGATTTTAAATCAAGCGAAATGAAAGAAGAAATCTACATACAGAATAAATCGGTCAACCATATAGCAAAGTACTAAGAGTCACAGGCTTTAGAGGCAGTCTGAGAAAGCTGGAATTCCAGCTCTTCCATTGACAGGCTGTGTGATTTTGAGCAGGCTCTATAAATTCTCTGTGCCTCAGTTTCCTAATAGGGGACAAAGAATAACCCCTAAGGCTGTTAAAACAAGTAAAAAAGTAGAGCAGACTTCAGCAAAGTTTTTCCATAAAGGGCCAGAAAGTTCCTATTTTAGGTTTTGCAAAACTGACAGTCTCTCTCTCTCTCTCTCTGTCTCTCTATTCAAAAGGAGAAGCAGCTATAGACAATATGTAAACAAGTGGGCATGGTTGTGTTCCATTAAAACTTTATTTACAAAAACAGGCAGTGGGCCAGATTTGGCCAGAGGGCTGTAGTACACTGACTTTTACATAAAACCAATCCTTGGCATATGTTAAACTTAATAATATTGTAGCTTTTATTATTTTGCTTGGAGGAATTTGCTTCCCAGCAAATAACTCAAGTTTCAACCTTTTATACAAACTTTAATCATATTCTCACTGTAATGAGAACACATTTTGCCTATTTGTATTAATTGCAATGAATACAGAATGAGCTGACATCTAAGACTCACTACCTCAGAAGATTTCCTCCCATTCCTCATTTATGTTTGCATTAGAAATAAAACCAGCAGCGTATTTTCTGGAATATCGCTTCCCCTATAATTTCAACCATTCTGAAGTGCAGAACTTAATTTGAAAAACCTGTAAGACACTATAATGGGAAACACGCCAATAACAGCAGCAGCCTGACTGATGTGAATGGTTTTGTTCATTTGAAAATAATTTATATTGAATGATGAACTGTTAATAATTGTATTAATTTAAATTAAATTCTGAGAACACTGAACGAAACCGAGGCACTAAACTACTGAATGTGGAATAAATTACTCCCTTTCTCCTCTCTAGTATCACATTTTTACTTATACTGTTTTATATATATATATATATTTCTACTTATACAGTAATATATTTTATATATATATTCCTAATTTTCAGAATTACTTAGAGATTTCTGACCAGCAAGTCATGGCATTGATGCCACTACCCAGTAAATTTAGGGTGTCCTGGGGTGAGTTCAACAGCCACATATTCTTGTGATTCTTATTGCGCTGCTAAATTACAAGCACAGTTACTTAACCACTTCTGATATTTGCTCCAGGAGCTAAAAATAAATTTTTTTGAAAAACAAATTTAAAGAAGCCACACCTGCCTCCTTTTTGTACGAACTTTTGCAAGCATATTTTTTTGGCAGGGTTTGTCTAGAAGTTGTTGCTCTCCTCTGCCCACACAGTCCTCAGCTTATTAGATCTTATAAATGTCTGTCTTCATTTGCAGGGCTTGGACCAGCAGCAGCTGCTGCAACCCAGAATAAGACAGGAAATTCTCTTGCTTATTGATGGTCTCAGACACTCACATTGCCTCCACTCTCCCTCTCCCTTCCACCATATTTGCTCAGCCTCAATACACTCCAGTTGCTCTAACCCTTGTCATGAACACCTTTGAGCCAGTCATTTCTTACAGTGAAGTCTACATAATTTCCCAGCTCCCAGCTGACCTGACTGCTGATTTTCCATGCCTGCCGAGGTATCTCATCTAACAATACCGAAAATAGCTCAAAATAGGTGGGTAGGGTCATCTCTCACCTTGGAACACCTTCCCATGCTTTGGAGAGATATCATCTCTGTGGAGTGCGTGGTTTGATCACCATCCTGAGCTAAGAGCCTCATCTGTGCCCCATACGCAGGCTCAACTACAGATCGAGATTATCCTATGGATGAATGCCCTGCCAAATCCCCACTGGCAGTGAGTTTCTGCAAAACACTAGCTTGGATGTGTTTGTACAATATTCAGGCCCAGTCGTATATTTAGAGAAGAGTGCCTGATTCTCCACTTTCTGGAAATGTCGTGAGTAACTTGCTGCTTCAATGCTATTATTCTTCTTGACTTCCAATCATTTAAGTCATTTTATCAGCCTGGTCTCACACATGGCTTTGTTTCTACATAGATGGAATGTCAAAATGTGTAGATTCAGATCTATTCTGAGCAGTTTGAATAAATCCCGCATGCTTGCTGACAAATTTAGCTCATTTTTCAAATGGATTAGGTGCTTTTTTCCCCCTCTAACTAATTATATTTTGTTCATTTTATTCATTTGGGTGTGTATATATGTGGATCGGGCAGCTATTGGAAGTGAATACCACTTTCAAAGTAGAAAATACTTAGATAAGTGTAACTCTTGGTATTAAGGAAAATACCCTTCTTTCTGAACAAATTAGCTCTAAGTAGTCAATCCTAATATAGCTGTATGCGAAGAAATGCTGACTCACCCAACAGCTTCATTTTCCCCTTCCCTGGTTTCTTGAAGAGGTGAATGGGCCTTTGTCCCTAGTGTTTCACTGGAGGCTGTCATCTCAGAATTCTCCCCACAAGATAGCTGATGCCATAATCTCCCTTTGTCCTGAGGGTGAAACATACCTTAGAGAGTGTCCCGCTCACAGATCCCCAGTATCCAGGGATACTTTCAAGACTCCAAGTCCTTGCTCTTACACAGCTGCCCATTGATTAGGGTACTATTTCTCAGGACACCTCTGACTGTGACCACATCCAATGGGAAAAGACTTAAAAACACATTAGTCTTAACAGAATCATTGACTTAATCAAATTCAATGGGCAGGAAAGTCATCTTGTTAAATTACAGATTCTGATTAAGTAGTAGGTCAGGCATGGGGCTGAAGTTCTTTTTTTCTAACCAGCTCTCAGGAGATACCCAAGCTCTGGGTCTGCAGACTACATTTTGGGTAACAAGGATTTAAACCACCCTATATGCAACAACATCATATACAGACATTAACGAGTTTAAACTCCTAGATAAGCCTCCAAAATTGAATATTTTCTACTTTAAATACACTTTTATGTATTTAAAGTCAGAACTAGAGGTCTTGATAACTGAAAATTTCTGTAACTGGCATGAACCTCAATGAGAATTTCTGTTTCTGCCTGTATTCCAGAAAAAATCTACAGTAAGAAGTTGTGTTCCCATCTCAGCAAACTGTCTAGTGGAAGGCTGAATATCTCAACCCTTTCATGAAAGCTAAATAGGCAACGTGCTCTGACCCCCTTCCCCATCTCCAGTATGTCCCCATGATGACTCCCACCGGAGTGGAGTAAATCTCTATTCTCCTTGGTCTCATGCCACCTCCAATCATGGCTCAAAAGGGCAAATATCTCTCATAGCGTCAGTTCCTCACACTACAAGTTTCCTGTGGCAGAGCTACCAGTTGCTATTTCCACAGAATCTTAGTGTGTTTCTCACTTTCTCAAACAGCTTGAACATCTCCCAGATCTATGGTGACCAGACATATTAAGAAATGTCCTCCTACCTCCTCAAGAACAAGATTCACACCTATCACTACAAAACCCGCTTGGAATAATCACCTATTTCCTCTAATAGTGATGATAACAATAGTTTCCTTTTAATTTATGTTTTCAATGGGCCAGAACTGTCCTGAGAATCTTACAGATGATACATGAATCACAACAAATCCTAATGAGATGAGACTGTCCCTATTCCACAATGAGGACAACCAGCGACACTGAGAGATCAAGTAATTTGCCTTCACAGCTGGTAAATGACGGCACCTGAGTTTGAGATCAAGTCTGCTAATTCTGAAACTGTACTCTGAACTTCTATGCTGTGTCTCCAATGCTCTAGGTATTGTTTGGAAGAAAATGTTGTAATCCACACTGCCCCAAATCACCTGGCCAGCTCCATTTTGCTATATCCTGAGGAAGAAAACTGACTCAAGAAATTTTCTTTTTCTCAAACCAAACATTCAAACACCCAAAGATAACAGGAGAACATTGGCCTGGCAATGATTGAATTCTGCTCTAGAAGACCTTGCAAAAGCCCCATATTTCTCTCCTCATCAGGGGAACAGAGACATATGCAAACCAATTCCCAGGACCTCTCCTGATATTTTGCAGTTTCTCTCATCAAAGTAAACCTATAGGTCTTCATCTAAAAACTATTACAATTAAAGTATTTACAATATACAGAAAGGTCAAAACTTTGCCAAAGCCCTCAAATCCCTAAGGAACTAAAAACACATCCTCCCCATCTTTTGTATCTTCCAAACATTCAGGACAGTGTATATGGCAGGTGCTTAAAATTGCCTGAATGCAAAGCTGAATGAGTGAATGCAGTATTTGCCTATGTAGATGTGGCCAATGTTAAAACCAAAATAAAACAAAACCAACAAAGCACGTGTATACCTGAAAGCATTTTTTCTCTCACATATGTTTTAAGTAATAGTTGCCTGTCTATTTCAGACCTCGTGGTGCATGTGAGGGCGTATTTGTCAGGCTAAGGAAAGAGGGTTCAAAGTAATTGAGAAAAGCAGTTTCAATGATAATGGTTTGATTCAAATTTCTTAAAGTATTTTTAGAATATATCCCATGTAGTCCCATAACCTGGTGAACAAATATGCTGAAGGTTAAATCATTTAAAAATCATAGAGGGTCACAGTGGTGACCAGGAATTTTTGCAATATGGCATCCACTAATAGCATGAGGTTTTGAGCAAAGTCTGTACTGACTGAGGGCATGCCCTTAAATGTGTTTTCTTAGCAAATTCCCTGTGGGTCTTATATTTCTTGCCTTTTGCCCCATTTTAACAGAATGGTCAACCCTTTGACCTCCTGGACAATGAGGTCTGGCTCCCTCTCTATAAAATTCGTTATTGAATCGAAGACTGATGCTATCTCTGCTAACCTTTTTACTTTAATGACATATATCTTCATTCTATATATAACGTTCTCTGATGTTTTGGCAGTCTTTAAGACATTTCATTATGCCAGCATCATTGATCCCTGCAACAGCCTACTCATCAGCTAGCTCTGACTCTTCCTATTTCCCTCTCCTTTCCTTTGTCTTTTCTCCCTCATTTGCACTAACTTAATGGAGAAGCATTATTATTCGTACATTTGTGGCTCAGGTTGCTAAAGGTCATTAAAGGCAGTGGTGGGAAATTAAATGAGATAGATTTTTGTAGTTACCATTTCAGTTCTAAATAAGCATAATGCTTGATTCTTTCAGGGGTGCAAACCTGAAATTACATTTCTAAAAGTCAAAAACTTGGATTTTACTGTGAAATATATTCTTATTGCTTCATTCTACTTAAAAAAACTTAAAGTATATCTAGATGTTATGATAATTCTTGAAATCCAACTTTTCAAGTTAGTAGGGCATTTCTACTCTCAATTTCCATTTTACAAATTTATTTACTCATTTATTTGTTAACAAGATAGGCCATGTTTAAATGAAAGTCCAGGGATCTAGGATTTTACATTCTTGGTTTAATACTCTAGCTCATGTTTCCATATCTCCCCCAAGTCATTACTTGTTTGATTTCAACCATTAACTTTCCAAGTGTCCTTTATGCATCAGGCACTGGGCCAGTTATGAGAACCCAAAGGAGAACAGGCATAGCTACAAGCTCAAAGATTTTGCAGTCTTTCTCATAACCCTCCCAGACATAAAATGCAATATATCTTTTCTAAGCTAAAATTGAATTTGTAGATGTGTTTGAGGTCTGTATAGAGTTTTCTCAAATCATTGGAAGCCACTGGGGAAGCAAAACCCACTCAGGAAGTTATCCACTGACAGTCTGGTGTACATGAGCCAAACTTCAATGACTCCTTGTTTTTTCTTCCTCCATTCTACCCCGAGGACCACATCTCTATCAATTCTGGTGCCTCCCAGCTCTCAGATTATTACCCAAAACAATGTAGAACCAAAGCATGGAGGACTTAAATCATATTTTTCAAATTGATAACAGATATTAACTCTAGGATCTCCTCCAAAGCTCCAACAATTTAAACTCTTTTTTTCCTTTTCACTATGCTAATTTTTCTTATACATGCATTTATAAAGCCATGTTAAAGACCATATTCTAGTTAAACAGTTAAATGAGTCTATTTTTAAACAGTTAAACTATCTGTCTTCAGGGACGTTTGTACAATGTTAATGTTAAATTCCACCTTCTAGACAAATCTACACCAACCTCAGTGTTCTTTTCTCCTTTTCTTACCTCCACCGCCATCCGTCATCCACTTCCACAATCATCCCCCCACACAAAAGAAGAAGAAGGAAAAAAAAAACCTCCTTCACTTCACTTTCTTCAGGTCATTTAAAACCAGCAATTTCTCTTTTAGCATTTTTGTCCTACCTGCTTCACTCTGCAACTCAATAATCTATAATTATATCATTATAATGATATAATGATATAATCTATATATCATTCAGTATGACTTTAGATTATTTTTAACTACCTGTTTTGAATATCTTTACCTATGTTGCAAATGCTCCGCGTTCAACTTATTCTAAATATAATTCACTCTCTCCCCCATCCCATTCACTTTCCTGTATTTTTCCCCTCGGTAGACACCGTTATCTACATTATTTCCTAAGCAGATGGCCCCAAGTTATCCTCAACTCTTCTTCATCCATGTAATCAATTACCACTTTTTTGTCACTTTTTAAAATATTTTAAACCTAAATTTTCATCTTCATTTTTAATGCCATTTTTTAATTCAGGTCCTCATAAGTTGTAATTTTGTTATAAAGCCTCTTAACTGGTCTGCCAACCTCTAATCTTGATTCCCCACTCTCATGCAGACAATCCACCTTCCACACTGCCACCAGACTGGTCTTTCTTCCCCAGCCTAAAATCATGAATGGTCTCCCTATCACCGTCATGGTAAAATCCATATAACAGCATAAACAACAAAGCCTTTGGAGTCTGATTTGGCTCCTGCCAGACTACCACTCTCAGCTCCACTTCTGACCACCACCACTCGCCTTAATAATAATAAGAGCAGTTGTTGGTACCCAGGGGTGCTTCTCTATCACCGGCATATTGCTAAGTGACTTATGTGGATATTATTTCATAAGTCTCACAATGACCCTGTGATACTATTGTTATTATCCTCATGTTTCAAACTTGCCAAAGGGCGCAGAGGAGGGGTGCAAACCTGACTGTGCTTTACAGCTGTGTCCACCTCTATCTGACGTGCCACATGCTCTCACACCTCTATAATGTACAAGTCTGGTAAAAAGTTCCTTGCCTCTCTATTCTAATGACAATTCTGCCTCTTCTTTTCTCCAGACTTTGATATGCAGGCATAAGCCCCAAGCAGAGTTGTTGCTTTTTGTTGTGTTGTTGTTGTTTTAATCATAGAGCATGTTTTCCAACATCTGTTTGGCATTTATCTTAAACCAATGACACACATCAAGTCATTCCTCATCCCACACCCCTGACTGACAAAGAACAAAGACAAAGGAACTGAAGGTTCCATGTACTGAGGTTGAGCCTTGGAGGAGGGTATGATTCTCTACAAACCTTCAAGTGGAAGGAGTGGAGAGATTATCAATGGTGTGAGAGGGGCCACCCTCTTCCCCTATTCGCTGTTCTTGCTGGCAGTTACCAGAAAGACAGAATCACAATTGATGGGCAAGGCTTAAGTTCATAGCAGAAGGGGAGGTAGATGGAATAGAGAAGCATAGAGAACACCTGTCTAGTCATTGAATTAAAAGAACTGCAATGTAGATGGCCCTGCTTATCAGATTAGGAGAAAAGATAATAGACAATGAGTTGAAAACCTATTTGGACATAGTATCTACGTGCCTTCTCCTTTCAGAAGCTTTTAAAGGGCAGGAATCTGTCTTTGAAATCACTCCATCTCATTCATATCTACATCTCTTTACCTGTCTGCCTCAAAAGGTGTTTGTTTAAAAAAAGGATGAACAAAAGAAATAACAAGCTAACAAAGAGAAGAAACAACACTTACGAATAGCTATCTTCACTAAATTCACTTCTTAAGCAATTACAACTCATAATGCCCTGTTACATCCACTGTTTTAGTAAGTAGAACTTAATGAGAAAATCCACGCGGGTAAAATTATCATCAGCGGAAATTACTGTTGTCTTCAAATTTGGAGATACAGGAGAGTTTTCCATTGAGTGATTTAAGGCAAAACTGATTTCCCCAGAGGACTCCTTTGTGGAATCACTGCCATCAGAGTATGAACCTCCCCCAGCATGAAAAATGGCTGTGAGAACCAAAGTACCTACCAAAGAGCCATGGCCCAACATACGTGATTGTCCACCTGAATGAGCCCCAGAAACTGCCTCCCTAACCCGACATTAAGAAACAATAATGACAATGATGTAATAAAATTAAATAACCCCCTAATATAAAACTTCTCAACATTTTTCTCACTATCTCACACTCAATTCTGTTTGGCATGACAATAGGTTCTAAAGTACAAGAAAAGAAAGTTCCAGGGACGCTCATCCTGATAATATTCCTTAAATTAGTATCCTGTAATCTAGTTTCCATTTAGCCATTGGAATTTCCCAGCAACCCCTGGCTTGAGGAAAACTGTACAAAATATAAAAATATAATATAAAGACAAAAGTGTGGCCACAATCAAATGTTTACAGCAGTGAAGAGGCAAATAAGTGAATACGTGTGTCCATAGTGATGCTGTATCCATCTTCATACCTCTTCATGAATTTCCAGCACAGCAGAAGACTTCCTGACTGTGGTTACGGTGTGCAGCCTAGATATAGGAGAAGAAAAATGCAATTTAATACCTACATATACACACACATAAATACATATGTATATATACATACATATGTATATGTCAAACTTGACTACTATGAGGATAATGTGCACAAATCTTGAATTAGCAACAGACAGAAAATAATAATTCAATTTGAAATATTCAAAGTCAAGGAATTATTTGGGCAGAGTTTTCCAAAAACAAGCCACTCATTTACAGCACATTTCGTATGCCATCATGAGTTTCCTGTTTTCTAGAACAAAATTAATTGCACACCTACCTGCACTATATATGTAGGCCTTGTGATTCACCTACTGAAGGAATGTTCTTTATGAAGACAGCATTGCAAGCCAAGGTGGTCAGGGGAGGTTTGATTATGATAGCAATGCCAGAGTTTGCAGCTTTGTTCTCCCTTGTTATCTTCACTCAGTACCAGGAATGCAAATGACTCCATCCTTCACTGCATACCCCCAATCAAATGTTTGAACCCCCAGTGCCTTTTGAACATTTCTTCTCCATTTGAGATAGGCCTAGCATCTGCAGCCTCTTTTCCCTGTCACTGCCCATAGGTGGCCTCACTGGTCTCTGTATAGGCAAAGGCCTATGACTCCATGAGCTGTACTGCCATTGTCTTCCTTTCTCAGCCTCTGGTTCGTTCGCTTTCAACAATGTACAAGAGAGTCATCTGGGAGAGGTAAACAATTAAACAACAGAAGCTCAGGACCAATCCAGACAAAGCCAAATCTCTACAGATGGGGCTCAGGCAGCAGTCATTTTTCAAAATTACCCAGGTGTCTCCATTACACAGCCAGGGTGGAGCAGTGCTGTTTACAAAATATGGGAGACTACATCTGGATACCCAGGTGTAGGAAAGAATAACATTCCAGAAAGAGCTCTTGGCCACATTTGTTTCCTTTGGTTCACCAACTTCTACCAAAATCTCAGGGGATTCAATTCAGGAGGAAAAAACGAGTTTAACTTGTAATAGACTGTTAAAATTACCCAAAATTTATTTCCACAATCCCATATTCAATACATTAGCTTTATTATTTGATTTCAAAATATTTCCCAAGAGGGTGTCCCCTTATAAGCAAAAACATTTCAGGGCTCAGAAAAGAAAAGAATAAGGATATTGATTAATCCAGTTTAATTCACTTGTTCTGGTTTGTGCAATAATTCTAAACTAGCTTCACATCACTTAACCTTGCTCTGCAGACCTGCACATTACTCACTTGCATAGCTTCTTAATAACAACAAAGAGAAATGAGGTTTCTTTTTGGCATCTTTGTAAAGATAAAAAGAAACCTCTGGTGGCTACCATCCACCCGTCTGCTCTTCTCTGAAGCAGCCCCTTCTAAAATCTACGACTCAATATCTCTTCGGCATTCCTTCCACAAAGAGGCTTCAACCTCTAGCACCTAAGGGCTCCTCACTGCTTCAGCTCTACCGCCTGCTTTTTCCCCTGAAAGCTGACCCTCTAGAGAAAAGAAATAGCCCTGTCCTCCTCCAGCAGAGCAATTGCTATATTTCGTATAAACGGCTAATAGGAACCAGTGAACCGAGCTGTCTCTTGCCTGACTGATTTTCCCAAGGGTCTGTGGCCCTAAGTCACTTTCTCCCACATAAATTTCCCTCTTCCCATTGTTGAGTATTGAATATTTATGGGCTGCTCACAGTTGTGAGTGAATGTACAGAACACAGAGGCAGTCTGAGGCAAAATTACGAGGTACGTGAAATTTGCTTACAGTCATTCCTGTCAAACTCCCATCTCCTTCAGATGAAGAAGTGCGCCGTTACTTTCTCCCACAACTGCTCTATTAAAATTATTCTCTCTATCTGCATTTATAACAAAATATCAACAGCCAGTGAGGACATAGTGTTATTACTTCAGAAAGAGATGCGTTTTAGCATTTGGATTTAACTGTTCAATTCAACGGCAAAGGCAGTAACCACCAAAAAATATGAAAGCGCTACTAACAATTGTCCCTTAGATCTTTTCACACATCAATTTTGCTTAATTCTTACAACTTCAGGAGATGGTTATTGTTACTGTTTATTCCAATTCTAGACTCTATGTAGTTAATTTGTTCAAAGATACAGAGCTATTGTAAACATATTGTAAACAACTGAACATTAAATACTGGTCTTCTATCTTCAAATTGTGTGTGTCTTCCCCTGTACCACAGCAATAATGATAATACCACCTTTTATTTGTGCCTTTTTGTCATCTTTTCATTTGACCCGTGGTGAGGAACCTAAAGTCCAAAATATGTGTCACTTGCTCAGGCACAATGAAAGAACAAGACAAAACCCACATCTTCTCATAGCTAGTTCTACTTTTTTGTCTACTGTTCCTTACTTATTCAAGGGAAGAAGTATTAACAAATATCTAGAAAATCAAGTAAATAAGAACAAAAAGCACTGAGACCAGGGGCCATCTCAACACCCCTCACCTCAGACCATGAATTCAGGTGCCTCTTCCACTTTTTACTGCTAATACTGACCCTGAGTGGACACAGAAGGCCACCAATAACCCCCAAGTCTTTACTCACTCTGAGCCTTTTGGGTCTTTAGGAAAAATGGTACTGGATTCCCAAACTCTTTTCATTGTGTAGCACAAACAGTATCAACCAAGGAGGATACATTTTGAAACCCAGTAGACTTGAATTTGAATTTCTCCTCTGCTACTTTCTGGTTGTTTAAACATGGGCAGCTTACTTAACTTTAACCTTACTTGAACCTCAATTTCTTCTTCTGACAAAGAAAAAGAATAACCCAAGGCTCTTGTGAAATAAAATAAAAGAAATCTGGCACAGAGCAGAAATGTCATCTCCGTTCTCCCCTTCCTTCCTCTGCCCGCCCAACTTTTATGCCCTTAGCTAGTGGTAGTGATGTGCCAAACAAGAGAATCATTCTATTGTGAGATCAAAGCCATGTGAAACAGTACTCTTGGAATAAAATGGATTTGGTCCCAGATATGCAATGTACGAGCCATGGATAAATAGTGGTTGTTGCTCAAATGGACACATCTCTGTATCTTAGTTGCTCCAGGATCAAAAAAGAATCACTTCTCACTATCTATCCATGTCATACAACCTCTACATAGCTGATTACTTGATTTCAGGAATTTTGATAAACAGAAAATAAAGTCCTTCCCACACTACTCCTAGGCGATGAGCTTTAACCCTAAGAAGACAGTACATCTGAGTACCTTGAACCCTGCCGGATTTTGAAACAGAGAGAGTGTAATTCATTTCCAGCTTCTGAAGTTTTACCTGAAGCCTTCCAGAGACTTCTTCTTGGTTTCTTTCAAACCACCAGTTTGGCAACAGGCAAATTTGTAGTCAATAACTTGGTAAATGATGGGATTGTACATCGCTGCAGATTTTGCAAGTAGGGTTGGCACCACAGAGAGCTGTATGGGAATGGAGTCTGGCCTTCCAAAAGCTGACCACACAGACACCACTGCATAAGGAATCCAGGCAATCAGGAATCCAGCACAAATCAACATCGCTACCTGATGAGGGAAAGCAACAGAGAAAAGAATCAAGATGACTGATAAAGGACATGAGTCTGAAACAATGGGTATGGAGAAGGATCAGGTCACCTCTCACAGCCAAGAAAGTCTGTCATTGTTTTCATTTACTTTGTACATAGGAATCATTTCATATGGACTTCTGAGAAGTTCAGCCAAAAGAAGTGATTACAATTTTTTATCCCATTTACCACATCTTATCTATTCTCCACTCTAGAATGTGAATGTACCCAAAGACCCAAAATATAACCCTCAAATAGCTGTCAGATTATGCCTCCATGGAGCAGGAAATCATAATATTTCTGGACTTCTCAACCCACATTCACTTAAAAACTCGATGGAAAATATATTCACCTTGATGAAATTTTAAATCATCCATATTCGCCTCAGGAAAGAGAAATTCTGCCCTAGTTTGAAATTCTAATTTGCATTTTCAGAAATTTCTATTAAATGTTATTTCTTTTAACTCAAATTTTTGTCAGGTGTGAGATTCAGGTAGTGGAAATTCACTAGGTACATAATGTAAAATAAGTCATTGAGATTCAGCCAAAGTGGCATAGTTGTATGGAACAAGGCTTTTTCAGAAAACACTTTTCACTCTCACAAAATTATAATCACCTTCGGGGCCTCTTTATTTTCAGACCAAAGAATAATTAGCGATAGGGTTTTAAATACCCTCAGAAGTCTCTTGCCATCTGCAATTCAGTCCCTTTAATAATGTAGTCCTAATTAGTGCTGTGTAACTACCTGCCTGACCCCTATGCATCATCTCACTTCAATTCAACAAACTCTTTTTAGCAAGTGCTTTGTGTAAGACCCTATGCCTAGTGCTGTGGGGAATACCAGTAAAACCTAGAGCCTGAGTTGTATCCCTCTAGAATACAAATAACTACAGTACAAGGCTGAATATTATTTAAGTGGGAGCTCAGAGGAGGACACATATACATCCTATGGGGCAAATTGGGGCGTTTCTTTTATGAGATGAAGTTTCGCTCTTGTTGCCCAGGCTGGAATGCAGTGGCGCAATCTTGGTTCACTGCAACCTCTGCCTGCCAGGTTCAAGCGATTCTCCTGCCTCAGCCTCCCAAGTAGCTGGGATTACAGGTGCACACCACCATGCCTGGCTAATTTTTGTATTTTTGTAGAGACAGGGTTTCACCATGTTGGCCAGGCTGGTCTCGAACTCCCGACCTTAGATGATCCACCCACCTCGGCTTCCCAAAGTGCTGGGATTACAGGCATGAGCCATCGCGCCTGGCCTATTGAGGAGAGTTTCAAAGAGGATGTGCACCTTGGCAAGTAGAAATAAAGAAATAGTGGTGAAACAAAGTAAAGGCATAGACAGGAATGTGAGAGGTCTATATAGGAACCAGTGAGCAATTCACTGTGGTAGGAGAAAGCAACAAAGGGAAATGAGGCAGGAAAGAAAGATTCAGGGTTTTGTATGGCATTATTGAGCTTGCACTTAATTCTATATTCTTTGAGACACTAGTAGGTTTTTGAGCAGGAAATATGATGAGAGCTCTGCTTAGGAGGATTAGCCTGTAGAGTAAAATGGCGTAGAAAAAAATAGAAGGTAGAAAGATCATTGTTTATTTATTCAATCAACAAGTATTACTGAGCATCTTCCACATGTTTTGTGTGAAGGATAAAGCAATAAACAAAGCAGACACATCCCTGCCCATGTACAATTTCTACTCTTAGCACGTTTGGTTAGGCAAGAGTCTAAAGAAGAAATAAGAAATTAGAGTATTGAGACTGACAAATGTAATCAAAACTTTGGTTTTTATTTAAAACTTGTGCTATTTCAGGCCCTAATTGAGAAAGCGTACACTAACTTCAAAGTATCCTTACACAATGTTATCTACTAGGATATTCCTTCTGTAAAATAAATTTGAAAACTGTATTCAAATCTGTCTTCTGCGTAGTAACACACCTATTTGTTTTTTGGGGGGGGTTGTTTGATTGTTCGTTTGTTTGCCTTTGTTTCCACCTTCCCAGTGTATCTCTTCTACCTTAGCATCACCAGCACCTCTCAATCTGCTAGGCTGCTTTATGAAGTTGACATCATGGGCATCACATGACCCAAGTCTGACCAAGCAGAGGACTACACATTCCTGGCTACAATAATAGGAATAGAGAGCAGCGCATGACTCAAAAGATCTCGATCAGACCCACCTTGGGGATTTTATAGAGGAGTTCCAGGAAAATTGGACTTTCCTATAATCTCTGAGTAAGGATGGAGCTATGCCAGGTATCACTTCCTTTTACTCCCGTCCCCAACTTTAAGAAGCAAAATAACAATTCCCAACATCAGGGTCATGACAAGTTCCAGAGAATCAATGATAAGGAGTGAGACATACAATGTTTTATTAGTAATAATTAAAGCAACACTATTTGCGAATGCCTTTTTTGTTTTAGACAGTTAATTGGATGTGTTTTTCCCATAACAAGGACATATGTGTGCCCGTGCATTTCAGTACACTTTAGCGGTAGGCAGGAAATGGTCCACAGCCTTCGGTCTACTTGACCTGTGGAACAGCCTGTCTATGGGGTGTGTTTGCCCTAGGAACCCGCCTCTGTGGTGTGTATAAGAATGAAACATGGAAAATCTAAAGTCTAACCTAAAGTCTCAGGTTCTAAAATTCCACCCAAGAATTTCAGAACTCATCTCTGAACATTACCTGCAGCACACACACACACACACAATTAATAATATCAATTTTTTTCCATTTTACAAATAGAGAATCTGAATCCCCAGGAAATCAATCAAGTGAGCCCAGATCTCCTGCATGACCTGCAACCTTGCTTTCGGTCCTTGGCCAAAACTCTCACCTATGCTTAGCAGTTAAACTGTCAAGTCCCAATGTGCACACACAGCTCTCCCGTTGGACTTGCTTTCCTATCTTTCTACGAAGCTTACCCAGGAGAAATTTTTATTTGGTTATGTCTGTGTGACTTTTGCTTGTAAATGGAATGGATGCCTCAAGGCTCACAGTGAGGGCCTTCTTTTTCTAAATCCCCAAATAAACACTAACTATAGAAATAAAGCTTGCTTTAGCAGATGTCTAGGGACTTAACATAGCTCCATCTTTGCTTCTTTGGTGAGTCATATGATGAGTTCACAGTATCCCAAAAGCTGTTTTTTGTGTTGCTGCCAAAGTCATTGACAAAAAATAGATTAGCACTTAGTCCATAATATTTTCTACATTTTACGTGTTTTCTACTTTTAGAGGAGTGTGCAATTGGGGAACAGGAAAGACTTAAAACATTTGCATTATGTTATCCTTCTTAAAAGGACATAGAAGAATTAAATATACTTCAGTTTTACAAACACATAGCAAATGAATCACTGTGGTTTTTCTGGGATTAGAATAAATCTAAATACTTTAAATTGAAAGACTTAGAAATTGAGTTTAAAGCAGAAAGAGGGATAAAAGACTGGATCTAAAAAGTACTACACAATGTTATTTATGTTTCTGAAGTGAATACAAAGTTAATATAAGGCACATTCACTTCCTATAACCTTTCCATTTTAAAATATACTCCACAAAATATTAAACATTTAAATGTAAAAACTATTTTAAGATATAGGCCACGAAAGTTTTCAAAACTTTCATGTTACACTCCGTTTCTGTCAGCACTTTCTACTCAGCTTGGAATATATTTAATCTTTTCATCAGTCTGTTTTTGACTTTCCTCAATTCTAAGTGTGTCTTAATCTTTATTTTCTAAAATCTCTATTCCAGATATCCTTAAGCCAGTTCTAACACAGGCTCCTGTACCCATCAACTTTTTCTAAGTTGTTTATTTTTTTTTAATTACTTCACTTTTATCACTGCCTTTTTGGGTCACTGAAAAAGCAGTAAGACTTCAAATCCTAAATTAGACAATTTTTGTGGGTGGAAATTCACAGGGTACATGTTTAGCTTCTACAAAAGAATCACACATCTGCAACCCAGTTCATTTTAAGTACATCATGCTACAGAGGACCAAGGGATATAGCCAGTTTCCAGTGCCAGTTCAAGCTGGCATTGTGTCACAAAAGCAGTGTTGTCCATAATTGCACAATTCCAATTAATTAACCAATTAAAGCAATAATCAAATAATATGGTTGAAAGTAAATCCTGCAAGGCTATGCCTCTGGGTCTAATACATCTGAAGCATTCCAGCAGGTAATGTTTCTAAAAAGGAGTTTCCCTCCTTTCAATGTGCTGAGGCAGTGTGGAATAGTGAGAAAAGTCATTGGCATGGAGATACTCTGAGTAACTCCATGATACCAGTCATGGTTCAGCTCGACTGAGCAGTGTGAGTGGGGCAGAATCGCTGATTTTCTAGGAACAACTATTTCAGAGGGGGTGAAGAGCTCCTCTCTCCAGGCTCCTTTGCCCAGATGCAAATAAGACTTCACCTAACGTTTGAACCTGCATGCTACCTTGAATAATAAAATAGATTAGAAGATACAGAATTGATGTGAAAGTAAGGTTGAAAAAGAGGGCCAAAGAGATGAAATAAGTTCCCCATCAATAACAAGATTGAATCACATTACAGAACCAATTAGACTGGGGATAACAAAGATATTCCAGTGGCTAGGGTGAGAAAATGTTCCCAGGAGAGATCACCTCTATGCATTAGGGAACAGGAAGAATGCACGTTCTGCCTCTTTCAGGAGACAGCACAATTGACAAGAGCATGTGGGTGACAAGATTTTGTTTTTCTAGCTTGGGTCTAGCTAGATTTGATTCCAGCCAGTAAGAAAATAATATTAAAAGACAGTAATTCCAGTTATGAGACTACTACCTTCCACATATAGAGCCATCTGTCATTGAGTGATTCTACCAGTGGCAAGCAGGAAGGGAGGGAACTTGACAACTGTGACCTACCTTCTTTGGTTCCTTCACACAAACATACAAATAAGAGTGGTGACACTTACTTAGCTTTCACATTACCTTTTAAGAAATTAAGTAATTTGATAGCTTTGAGTGTGTCTAGTTGGAATTTCTTCCTTCCTTCTATTTTATCCACAGAATGATAATTAAGGTCAACTATCCTAAACCTTCCTCCATAAACTTGAAAAGAAAAAATTTCTGACATCTTTGGTGTACTTTCCATCTGTTAACCCTCATTGTGATCTAAACAATAAACATGAATTCATACTTCAAAAAAAAAACAAGTAAAGAAAAACAAGAATTTCACACTTCCCAATTGCAATTTTCTCGAATCTTAAAATACCGCTACTCTATAAACAAGCAAAAGCTGCAACTGAAAAGAGAGGCAGTAAATTAGGTCATGTCACTCTATGCATCTGTGTTTTGGGGTTTTGGTCCAAAACTGAATACAATATTTCCTGACTAGGCAGTGGCTGGCTTAAAGAACAGAAAATAACTTACAAGTATCTGGTTCAACAAAACAGGAGATACTTCACTGTTAGTTATAGATGGCCCAAAGCCCTTGAAGTGGGGATGTGCGGCTTGAAGAGGAACAAATACTCAGGTTGGAAAGCCATGTGGTTCTAGTAACAATAGCCATTGCCAGAGACCTTTAAACAATTGAACAAATCTAGTCATTTTCATAGACATGCAGAGTTTAGAAGGTAACTGAGATATCATTTCATTCTCTTCCTCCACTTTCACAGATGAGAAAACTAAGGCCCAGCAGGATTAAATGGTTTGCTTTAGGTGAATTCATCAAGATGCTGAGTTACAAGCAACAGAAGTTGACTATGGGTGAGTGAGATAGAAAACACATTTATTTAAAGGATACTGGTTAACACAAAGTAACACTGGGAAGCTGCAGTTTACATTGAGATCAAACAGAGAGAAATGCTACCCAAAACTGTGACTGAGAGCTGGTTCTGATGCAGAAACTCCTGCTGCTGTAGCCATGGCCTCAGGAAAGAATTCCCTGCCCCTAGATGCCATATCATTAGTTTCTGGGACACATTGAGGGCTGGTGCCCAAGTCCATAGCTGTAGGGGAATTCTGGGAAATGAGTGGCTGTTCTTTTCAGCATCTTTTAAATTAAGAGGCACAATGCTTCTCCTCTCACTCTAAGCAGGGCACAAAACGTTGGAAATTCCTCAGACACAGAAGACTTTCAGCCTCTGGCAGGCAAAATAAAAAACACACATTGACTATGTAACACCTCTCAAGGAGCTAGTGGCAAAATTGGGACTGACCCCTAGTTTAAAACTTTTTCATGATTAAATTGCTCTGAAGTAATCCTTCCTTCCTTCAACAAATATATATTAAGCACTTACCATGTATGAATCATTGTATTAGGTTCTGGGGACACAGAGAGAAAAAAAAACATGGTTGTTACCCGCTCAGGTCTCATCAAGTAGTGGTAACAAAGAAAAAAAGGGAAATGAACAAATAATCCCCAAAATAGGTATGAAATCATAAATTAATTAAAAATTGTGACATGTTCCAAGAAGATAATGTAAAGGCTGCAATGAAACATTGTAATAGGAGGAGGATCTGAATTCAATTTTTGGAAATGCTTCTCTGGGAAGTGACATTTAAGCTAAGAACAGAGGGATGTAATTAATTAATTGGTTTTGGGGGTTTTTTAAAGCAATACAGTTCAACTTTCCCATGAACTGCCATTAGAGTCCACACAGGGGGTCTTCTGAATCTGATCCTTCAATGATAAATAACATTTGATGAGCTATAAAAGGGAGGAGTCATTTAAGGGAAATGGAGCTTTATGTTTAAGAGTTTTAGAAAGATTTCACAGTCAATGTAAAAGAGCAAAGTGAAGCAAAATGCCCTGTCAGGTATAAAAGAAACAGAGGCACTAGAGCCAGAGTTCAAGGGACCTCTTAACATTCATCAAGGTAATTAGATTAACTTAGTTCATTCAAATATGTATTTATTCAAGCAATCTTGATTAAACAGCTAGCAGGTGCCACACGGTAGGGTCCAGTGGCAAACAGGACCCACGGCATTTTCCTTTGCCTCACTTACTGTCTTACAAAAGAGAGCTATAAACATGTGATTCAGTAAAATATGACCAGTGTCACTAAAGATAACGTGCCAAGTGCTCTGATGGCTCATACATAGCAGGTGGACTTTAACCAGGGAGAATCAGGAGGGCTTTCTGGTATAAATAAGGGACACTAAGAGAAATTCAGGTGCCCAGGGGATCTGTATCATAACTGTAGACCTGGAACATTGTAAATGACTGATGTGTGTTAAATGAATTACTATGAAGCACCAACATGTATGGCATAATAATATTTAGAAAAACTAATTCATGCTTCTGGGATTGTCTTCCTGTCATTGTACTGAAACTGCCTTTGCAAAAATTGTATCAGTAAGAAAAATTACAACAGTGAACTGAGCTGTTCTAACACCCCCATCTTGAC
The DNA here is from genome assembly GCF_029289425.2 of Pan paniscus. Lineage (NCBI taxonomy): Eukaryota > Metazoa > Chordata > Mammalia > Primates > Hominidae > Pan > Pan paniscus. The sequence continues at coordinate 62,296,344 of NC_073254.2, read as the reverse complement.
CTTCCTTTAATTATTCCTGGGATTGGGTGCCAGGCTGACTTTGAGAGACATTTAGGCTCAAGTTTAAATGATAATAGGCCTTTCCCCAAATTCAAGCACTTTTGAAAAGCTAATGGGAAGCTGTCAAACTGGGGGAATGAGAGGACACTGAGTTCTGCTAAGGTGCAGACCTAAATGATTGTCAGCCATTATTCTGGAGGTTACAAGATATGCAACTTCCCCAATTACTCCTGCAAATAACATCAGTATTGTAGAACCTAAGATTGGCCTTTTGAGATATCTTTTCAAGTTTTTTGCATGTCTGACACTCATAGCTCCACCTGGACCCCAAGGCTCCTGTGGCCCCACCTGGGCAGACTCAGCTCAAGAGGAGAGCTTCCACCCCCTATGATTTCATTCCCAACCCAACCAGTCAGTAGCAAGCACGCATTGCATAGCAATCCCCACCCCTTCACCCAAACAGCCTTTGAGATACCCCTCACTTACAAACTTTGGATGAAATTGATTTGGGTACTAACTCCATTTCCCATCTGGCATGGCTGGCCTCATGGCTATTAAACTCTTTATTGCAATGCCATGGTCTTTCTTTGTGCAGCAGGCAGGAAGGACCCCTCAGGCAGTGACTCTACCATTCCCCTTATTTAATCAGCAGCAAGAGTATTCACTGCATTGTGTGAAGATTTTTAGAAGCAAAAGTACCTAAAGAAGTAAAACCTTCATTTCCCAGCTTCTAAGTTTTAAAACAGAAATTTGAAACTCCCAGGAGAGAAAATAATTGAGAAAAAGGGTTTTGAGTGTGGGGAAAAAAAGTGACTTTGAATATCCACAATCAGAGGCTTAAAGGACTCAGGGCATTAAGATTACTGTGTGAGAAATTTAGAGGATGTACATGGAAATAAGAGCCAGTTTTCCCACTCCCAAATAGGTACAGGACCTACACCCTGAAGGCAAGTGGGGACATCAGAGGAGTTGGTAACCTACCCTGAGAAGGTGTCCTGAACCTACCCCACTGAGCTGAACACCAAAGGCCCGGGGTCAGGGTGGAAGAACAACAGAACTCTCAGGGATGTGAAAGCAGAAAATATGTGCCTCACTTCCCAGGGCCCCAGCCAAGACCCAAGATGCACCAGAAGGGTTGCAGCGGAAGGGTGGGGAAGTAGCTTACAGTGCTGATGAGCCTAAAGATGCCTTATAGTTGGAACAACAAAGATGCAAAGTGACCCATGAAAAATATAACTAAGACCACAAGGAACCCTAAATATCTCAGCAATGCCAGGGTCAGTGAATGACAACACCCAGACCAAGAGTCCCCAACCCATTAGCACTGGCATTGTGAAAACCTTCCTGAAACTTTTAGGTAATCCTGGGAAGAAGAGAGAAATTACTGATTTCACTGAATTTATCTTGACTGTCCAATAAGAAATCAGTTTTACAAGGTCAAATGCAAGCATAGAAATGAGATTATGCTGAGTCATAGAAATATAATCATATGTATATGTATATCATGTATATCGTGTGTGTGTATATATATATATATATATATATACACACACATATATATACATCACACCTCTGTTTATCGCCTGTGAAATTTCAGGCTGCTACAAAAGTCTAGCAAAACCATCATTTTTTAAAATTAATCAGAAAAAAGCTACAAAGTAGAGAAAGGTTTGCAGACAGAATGCCAACTTTTAGCTTCACGAGATCAGACCGGTAGAATACTGGCCCTAGTCATAACCCAGCTAGAAATAATTAAAGTACACAGAAAACTAAGTGATTTTGATCTCAGAATCCCGGAAGGTAAACTTTAAGTAATCAGCTTTTAGACCAGGCTGTTCTGAAAATCAGAAGCACCAAGAGAGCAAGCAATTTGACAATCCTGAGCAGTAGCTAAATGAGCAAAAAGGTTTCTAAGGCTGCGGAAGGGCCCAGTATAAGGCGGTTTCTACTTATTTTTACTCAGTAGAAAAATCAAGGTCAAAATTGAGTAGTAGTTAAAAATAGTTTCAATTTAGTACTGAAGATGTCACAGTAGTTATGTTTGTTTCTCAGTATCAGTTAAATTTTGTCTTACATTTTCTGAACAAATATTAATAATTAGAAACACTTGTGTTTATGTTATTTTAATATAGGTTTATATAAATAAATGAAATATAGACATATTAATATAATATTACATATTATGTGGTGTCATTAAGTATATAAATTAAAAGAATATACATATATATAACAAAATTATATATATATGTATTCCTACACTTCATTTAACATTTCTTTGGTTAATCTGGTCTAGAGTGAGCCTAACTATTGGATCTACCCAGTCCAAGTCAAGCAGAATAATACAACAAATCAAATTAAATGGTATATGTGCTGAGCTATACCTCATATGTATAATGACCTTCAAAGCATTGACTCATATGTATAATAAGTTCTAGAAGCACTGACTGGTCTAAACATTGACTAGGTTCATTTTTCAATATGGGTTGAATTTTGGCTTAAATTTTCTGCACAAATATTAATAATTAGAGATGTTTGTATTTAGGTTATTTTAATACAGGTTTATATAAACAAAATATAGACATGTTCTTAATATAATATTACATATTATGTGCTATAATATCATTTAGTATATAAATTAAAAGAATATACATAACAAAATTACACATATGTATTCCTACACTTTGTTTAACATTTCATTTAACCTGGTTTAGGGCGAGCCTATTTGATCTACCCAGTCCAAGTCAAGCAGAATAATAACAAATCAAATTAAATGGTATATGCTGAGCTATACCTCATATGTATAATGAGTTCCAGAAGCATTGACTAGACAAGCTTCTCACTCCTCAAGAATACACAAGAGGACAAGATGCTAGAATGTGAGGGGGTCAAGTTGAACAGTTCAACTGACAGGAGAGAAGATGATGGGTAACAAACTGGGAGAAACTGAAGAAGAGCCTCATGGCAATCAGGACCCAGATTTATTGAGCAAGGCCAACAAAGTGTCAAGGCCAATGACATAACAAGGGATGGAAAACAGAGAGGTGAGGGGGATGGCAAGAAGAAAGCACATTTTGAGACATTGCAGCAACTGTATGCAAAGTAAACTTCGACGTCACATACCAGTGTGATGAATGTCTGCACCTCATTTCCTGGGCACACTTCCATAAACTATTGAAAAGCAAATTTTTCATCATTGGTACATTTGCCCAGTTTCTAAAATAGTACCTGGTACAAAGTAGGATTTGGATTAAATATAATTCAACTTTAACTAGGATTGATTTATTTAAATTTCTTTTTTGAAAGATGCAGGTAAGAGCTAAAGGGAGAACTAGAAATGAAGAACCTAACTCATAATGCTTCATTTTATGAAAATATTTTCCTACTTTATAGCCAGTTATAAGACAGAAGAAGTTCATGCTTCCTGAGTCTGCATTTTTGTCCAAGAACTGTTCTATTATTAAGCTATCAGTATAGATTTAGAGTGATGAAAATATCCCTCAAAGCTTCCTCTACTTGGCATGTACAGTTTGAGCATAACAGCCAACTGGAGCCATCAGGAATCTAGCTCACAGTATGTGATATGGTTTGGCTGTCCCCCCACCCAGATCTCATCTTGAATTGTAGCTCCCATAATGCTCATGTGTCATGGCAGGGACCCAGTGACAGGTAATCGAATCATGGGGGCAGGACTTTCCCATGCTGTTCTCATGATAGTGAATTAGTCTCACAAGATCTGATGGTTCTATAAAAGGGAGTTCCCCTGCACATGCTCTCTTGCCTGCCACCATATAAGACATGACTTTGCTCTTCATTTGCCTTCTGCCATGATTGCTAGGCCTCCTCAGCCATGTGGAATTGTGAGTCAATTAAATCTCTTTCCTTTATAAATTATCCCATCTTGGGTACATCTTCATTAGCAGTGTGACAGCAGACTAATACAATATGCAACCAAGAGATCTTTGTATAACTCCAAAAATTCTGCAATTTGGAGAGAGGCATATTACCAGAACCAAGTCTCTGACTTACTAAAAAGCCATCTCTTATCTGGGGGGAACTGTGTTTCTCTGGGTCCCTGAGACTAGTGGTCTCCAAAGTGAACATGAGAATACTCGAGGGTAGGATACCAATCAACGTGATTGATTGGGATACAGGAAGAAATAATTATAACTTCAATCTACCTTTATTTTTATCTTTAAAATAGAAGACAAAAATTGGGGGGTTAAATTAGGGGGTGCTAATATTTAATACAAAGCTTGATGGTATTACCTGTATGTCATTTATATTGAGGGCATGTGTTGGAAAATATTTTTTCAGTACAGGGGCAAAAATTCATGAACATGTGAAGACCACTGCTTTAGACTTTACCAGTAATTCCTAACAGGCATAAGGAAAAAGGAGAAACCATGGTTGCTCTAACACCTTCTATGCACCAGATGACAGAATAATATACTTTATCTCTTTGAATTCCCACCGTAACCCAATGAGACAGATATCACTATTCCTGTTATGCAAGTGAGGAAATAGGGATTCAAGAAAGCTAAGTATCTAGTTCTAGGTCACAAACTTGGCAGGTACTGGGGATGGGATTAAACTCTAGTCTTGTTCTTTTCCTTACTCCACAATACCTAAAGAACTGTCACCTCTGAAACCACCGTTTACCAAGGTACTCAAGCCTGCAGAAACTGCTCGTGTTCGTAACACAAGCTTCCCATAGGAAAGCACACATGGTAAACTCTTACTCTATAAATAATTCAAGTGGTAGAATGTCCCTAATGATGTCCCAAAGTCCATGCAACACAGAAAATACTGTGAGGCATTGTATGATTCATAAAAGTTATTCTTATTACTGAAATAATGAATGTGAATCAATAGTACCCTATTCAGCAGAGCAGATAAGCCCCCAAATTGATGGGTTATACAAATTTGGTAGATATTAAAAATGTGTGTGTGTGTGTGAGAGAGAGAGAGAGAGAGAGAGAAGAGAGAAGTGGGGGAACAGAGACAGAAAGAGGAGAGAGAGACCACAAAGAAAGGCTTAGCCAATCATCAACGAAGTTCAGAATTACGTAAAGAATAGAGATTCTAAGTTCTCTCAGTCTCCATCGTTCCCTATCCTTTGTACCCTATGAAGTTGTAAGTAGTCAGAAAACACATGTGTAGAATATTAGTGCACTTACCTTTGTCAGTTTCATTTCCAGCACATGGCTGCTATGGATCCGACTGTCGAAATGAGCTACTTCTTTGGAAGAGGACTTAACCTTGGCAATGATCTTTACGTAGGAGAACACGATCACAGCCGTTGGGAGCAAGAGGCAGAAGAAGAGGATGTTCAGGATGAAAACCTGGCCCCCCACCGAGGCCTGGGCCAGCCACCAGTCCAGGGTGCACGAGGTTCCGAAGGGCTCAGGTACGTAGTCCCCCAGACCTACCAAGGGCATGGTGGTCCAGAAGGAAGCATAGGCCCAGATGGCTGCCAGGCAGATGTAGGCGTGCTTTCTTTTCAGCCAAACCCCTGGAGGCGGAAGAAAAGCATTACCCGGATGTAATCTGCCCTACACCCAGATACCTCCCCTCGATATGTCAAATTCCACCTCCAAAGATTTATTCCATTGATTTCTGGGAGACCTGGGCAGATAACTGAAGCCTGAGGGAGAGTGGAGTAAACGGAAAAAAGTTCCAGAGCTTGGGCCTTTCTCCAGGAGAACACAATTGGAAGGTTTTCTCTAGGCATCTGGGAGCTTTGGGAGGGAGAAGTGACAACAGCTGGGAAAAGGGACAGGAAAGAGATGAGAGGATGCTGAAGACAATGGAGGCCCTTGAGAAAACATCTCGGAAAGGGTGTGTTAGTGGATCATCCAGGGAAAATCCTTCTGGGAGGTGAGGAAGCACAACACATGGCTTGCGTCTTTAAAACGCCCTTCCTGCTAACAGCTTTTGTGTTGCTAGTCTTATCTGGCTTCCTAAGAACTTGTGGAAGGGGCTTGGTGGCTCGTGATCATGACACTATGGTTTGAGATTAAAGTCCTTGACTGTGTTTAGTAATTTGTGGAGCAGGTTTGGAATCTTCAAACGTCATTCACACAACAATCGCGCTCACACAGCCACAGCGGGAGAGGCAGAGAATCTAGGTAGGTTGCATCATGTTCTGCAAAGTAATTCTGTGAAGATATTTTCAGGAAGACAAAAAATGAGCTCCGTTTTTCAGCACTAGTTTCTGTTAACCAAAAGAGAATTCCAAGCGGAGGAAATAGTGCAGTCATCTAAGAAAAGCTGTAAAGCACTAGTGATCATTTTCAGAATTCAACACAACCACCAAAGACAGGTCGGCCTGATTTAGTGCAGCAGCCTCCACAGGAAATTACCTTCACACCTCACTCATCACCTCGAACGAAGAGGTCCAGGAAAGTGACTCTTTACTGCCTTGGTTTTGTGTTAGCAGAGAAGAAATATCAAAATATATTCAACAAAAGCTAAATGATTACTTCAATATAGCCTCAGGGCCTGCCTCTGCTTAGTGCAATGTGAGGTTTGGAAAGTCGGTCAGGCCTAATTCTTCTATGTCTAGTCTTTGACTGACCTTGTGCATGCAAGACTATATTGCATATGGGTTAAATAAAATAATGTAAGGGGCCTGCTTTGCAAACTAGAAAGTGCTATATTAACATGAATGTTTTACTCCTGTGTAAGTGTATCTCATTTAGCGCTAATAAGAAATATAACAGATTGTTTCTATACTCTATTGTCTCCATTTTTTTCAAATACATGGCATTTTGTGTCATGAAATGCAAATTTCATGCCCAACCAGATAGGGGTGGCAATCATGTAGCCACAATATAAGTCAGCTCTTGTTTCTCCACTAAAACTTATAAAACATTGGCACAGGTAATCACATATATTCATGGGAATGTGCATAGGCATACGTATAAGCATTTATGGTTAGGGTTACTTGTGAGGTGTTTTATACTTACATTCCAGTATGGTGAAAGGCTGTCAAGTACAGGAGGGAGTAGATTAGTAGATTGGTTCTGTGTTGCTCCAGAAGTCAGAACTAGGACCAATGGGTGGAGGTTACTGGGAGGCAGTTTTGTCTTAATATAAGGAATAACATTGTAACAATGAGAGCAGACCAATCAGAGAATGGGCTGCCTTGTGCAGTAGTAAGCTCCCCGTCACTGGTCACTGGAATTATTCAAGAAGAGGCCAAGTGGTCATCTCTCAGGGATGCCTTAAAACAGTTTACCACGTTACATGGGAGAAAAGTCTACACGTCCCCAAGCGACCTTCTAATTCCAACATTCTGGGACGCTGTGTGGAGGGTTTAATAGTGCATCAGATTAAATGATGAAACCACACTACTGAGGTTCAACCTTAGAAGAAGCTGGAAAATATACACAGTTCCCACATATGGAGTTATGACCTGCAATGATCCTGGCAGTGGGCGGCATCATCTCTTTAACTGACAAAGCCTAAACTCAAGAAAATATTTAAAAACAGAGGTATCAGGGTTTAGTATTCCTCAAACACTCTCAGGAAGTTTAACTTTTTTGCCTTCTTATCTATAAAATCTATAGTTAAATTTAAAATCTCTTTGGTATGAACAAAAATAAGTCTATAGAAAGAATTAGATGTTGACGTCACACAGAATATGTATAGTTGTATATTTTATATCTTACTGGAAATTTTGATTCAAGCTATTTCTATTGGAAGTTTTAAGTGTTTAAAAAAGGAGATGTAAACTTTAAAAAAAAAAAAAAAAACGTAGTGCTGGATGATGAAGAGAATGGCTCACAAGCCCCCGCCTCCCACCCACCCAAGCATGGATTCTTTGGAGTTTGGGGATGTAAACTATAACAATACAAAGGGAAATTCTACCACATTGACAGTGTCAGGTCAACTTGATTTTTCCCACCTCAGTCTCCAGGCCCTGCTCTGACACCACAGTCTGTCGTCCATCACAACCACTCTAATTGACAGATTGACAATCAAAGCAACTTTATCCAGAGCAAGTCAGTACTGTTCCTTGGTTGTGCCTGGTTCTCAATATTAAACTTAAAGACCCAAATGCAATTCTTTCAGGTTTGATAAATTCCGAGAGCTCCAACAAACAAATGTAGTAGAAATTATTTTTAACCTGTAGAAGGGTCTAATCATTAAAAAACATATATTTAGGCCCTGGAAACTTATTTTCTGCTGATTCACCAATTCTTGTAATCACTCATCTTTCTACCAACCAACACCACAAAAAAAATATGTTGAGTGATATTTCTACATGTGTGTCCTTTCATGCAGAAACAGCTACATGACTCTAACTTGGAGGTGAACTTTTTGGAATTCCTTATCTCTGAAATCACAGGGAGCGTGAGTCCTAAGGGAGAATCTTAAACAGCTTTTCTTATAATTACACTTCCTAGGTGGGGAATGAGCTAAACATCTTGGACTTAACACCCTTTCGATGCACTTTATTTCTTTTGTTTGCATGGGAAACATGATGGAAGCTTACACACTATACAAGAAAATGATATTTTTTAAAGCATTATAACCAAACACCAGACATTACTATAAAATATGTATTAAAAGAAATCTACTTTGACATAGGTTAAAATCCTTAAACATGTCAGAACAAGATGATAGGCTATAAATAGAAATATTCTTGATCTCTGAGGTTATTCATAATCTTTGTTTATTACCTGCGTAAAATATGTACAGTTCTAACACTCAATCCACCTAGCTTTAACTGTCAGGGAATGAGAAACCTGCCAACTTACCATAAGATAAATAGCAGATTTTCAAATATCGATCCAGGCTGACAGCAGTCATGGTGATAAGGCTTCCACAGCCAAAGAAAAATCCAGCCCATCCATACCAGCGGCAGCCGATCCAGCCAAACACCCAGCGGTGACAAAAGCAAGAGATGATGGTGAACGGCTTGCCTACAACTAGAGCACCAAGTGACTTGTCAACAGAGGTTCCTCTGGTTACTATTTCCCCACCTACCTCAACTCACCTGAACCTCCGCCCCTAAAGCACGGGGACACATGTGAACGCACACACACACCCTTGATTACACAGATTTCCTAGATTAATAAAAGTCCAGCAGTTATCTATGAATAAACTCAGTTTGAAGCTACCCAGAGAGGACTTTCAGTCATCCCAATAGCCAAAGACAGTGAAAGGATATAGAAGGAAAACTTTAAAGTAATTATTACTTTTGAAAAAACTGTCTCAAAGAGACCTGGCTTCAGGAATTACAGACATGATACTAGTAGCCAGTGACAACGATCTGGTCACTTTTAACATTTTGTTGCAGTCTTTCATTCGAAGGCTTAGAGAAAGGGGAAATGAATAAAATCTCTGAGAGAAAAATACCCTCTTCAAGCACAAATTTCTATTCTAGAGAAGTTCTTTCTCACACTAGTCTGTTAAGATTTTTTTTTTTTTTACCAGAAATAGATGTTAAGTTTTATTAAATGCTTTTTCGGCATCTACTGAGGTGATCATAACATTTTTTCTCATTGAATCAGTTAATGCTGGTTATTAATAGATTTGTTTTTGAAACGTACTTACATTCCTGGGACCAATGCAACTTTTCTTAATAATAAAACTTCCAGAAAATTGTCTCAATGAATAGAGGAAAGAAGAGATGGAGAAAGAGAAAATGAAGAAAAAGAGGAAAAAGACAAAAATAATATGCAAAACAGTGATTTCCTTCCACCTCATCCTCCTCCAAGTGGGGCCTTTTAGAACCTGTATAAGGCATGAGATTCCTTATAATGAAAAGGGGAATTTGGTTTTTTTCTTTCTTTTGGAAGCTGCATCCTTCTAGGAGGAATATGGTTTCTAACACCGCAAGATAACCTTGTACATTAGGAGTTAAGTGTCTATGAAAGGGTTTGGGAGGGGAAAGAGAGAGGTTATATATCAGAGAAAGCCTTAATTAGAGAAGCAGTGAACTAGCTACTGTGAATATAGAAAAGGAGAAGGTTTAATAGCACTCTGGAGAATAAAGATTATAAAGAGCACTGGAGAAAGAAAGTGCGAGTTTCAAACACATTTTAAAGAATGATGTAGACAACTTTCTCTGAAATGTGAATTTGTCCTTTTATTTATTTAAAAAATAGAACATATTTAGTCTTTTACTATTTCCTTGTTACTATCAATGAATAAAAAGTCCTTAAGAAACCCCAGAAAGTTGAGTATTCACAGGGAAGCAATAGGATGGGGGAGATGAAGGAGGGAGGATAATTATATAGCCCAGCAATTTTCATGTGTTCATGCCTAGACCAGAGAGGATTCATGGAGCTCCTCTATGAGAGAGAGACACAGAGAGAGAGAAAGAGAGAGAGAGTGTCCCCTGAAGGGGAAGTAGGTAGGTCATTTAGGGAAAGAAATATTAAGCAACCAAGGTTCCATGTTCCACCTTCTGTCAATCAGGGAAGATAATTTTTTTCACCTGTTTTATATATTCAGCTTCTAAGTCATGCTCTTTTTCAAAGAAAAAAATTCACTGTTTTAAAAAAATTGTTTAGGAATTTTATTTTAAAATCCTTTTTGTTAAGGTTAGAACCAGATTTCCACATTTCCTTCTGTTTCAGTTGTTTCTTTTTTTCTTCTTCTGTTAAGTTATATCTTATTCAAATACGGTATAGCTATTTCAGTAAATGTGAGGTCCAAGCTGTTTACAACCAGATCCAGATTTCTGGGATTTAAACTATTTATTCCTTGACCCTCCATTAGAATTTTTTTTTCACTTTCTAGAAAGCATTCTTCTACTTTTACCTCATAACCTGTAGCCCTCCCTATTCAGTCCTCACCACACCCCCCACAAAAAAAAAAAGTACTGAGGAAGCTCTTCAAACCTCTAACTGATCTACATCACAAAAGAAGGTTCCCTAACCTTAATGTTTTAGGAAAGCTAAGTAACTGACATTCACAGCCTGCAGGTGCTAGCTCCCAGCCCTCCCAGGTGTGTTCCTCTATGGTATACAAAAGTATTCAGGAGTTCCTGTTAGTTCGGTGAATCAACACATATTTACTGAATGCCTTCTGCAATCTAGACACACGTCTCCTCTAGTTGTCTAGATGGTTAGTGCCATCTTTCAGCTTGCTAGACTAGGTGCCCTCATATGACAGCCTCGTAATTCCAATGAGTCCACAAGGAAATGGAGTGTAAAATAACTATTTAGGTTTGTGGGTTTTTTTTCCATTCAACAACAAATTTTTCAATGCCTGGTATGTAAGAAACACAGAGCAAGGTGCTAGAGGACAAAGTGGAGATCAAGACTGACAAGTTTATTTTCTAACAGGTAAAGCAGACAAAAAAAAAACACCTAAATTTGTAATATAAGATGTGGTATGACAGAAAGATAGGTAGTGATTAGTACAATGAAGGAAAATAAAGCAGAGAAAGCAGGTAGACGGAAACTGTTGTTTTACATAAAGACATTAAGGAAGACTTCTCTGAGATGTGACATTTAGGTAGATACCTAAATCAGTGGGAAAGAAGTCAAATAAACTTCTGGAGGGAAAGGATTAGAGGCAGAGGAAACAGCAAACTAAAAGGCTTGAGGTGGGTGTCAGCCAGGTGGATGCTAAAGGCAGCAAAAAGACAAGTGAAAGTGACAAAATGGAGTAAGATTACATCTGTTGTGCCTGGGATCCTGATTAGCAAAAGCGATTTCAGGCTTCCTTCTTCAGTAGAGCTCTGGATTAAACTTTGGGGTGTCATCTAGAATGTCTCTCTCTCTTCCACTTAGTAGAATGTTTCCAGAACCCGGCTGCACGTTAGAATCGCTGGACGGATTGTTTTGCTTTGCTTTGAAATATCAACATTCAGGGTTCCATCCCTCCCCACAAACCTCCCAATATTGTTATTTATCTGGAGTGAGTTCAGGCATTATACATATTTTTACCACCACCACCGCCCCCGCCCCCCAGGTTATCCTAATATAACACGACTTTATCCTAAGAGGTTATCCTAATATAACACATGTATATAATACACACGACTGGGAGCCCTTGATATTTAGTCAACAAGTATTAGTTGCATAGATGCCATACATCTGGCCTCCAGGAGGTGCTTATAATGGAATATAGCTGAGCCAGAAAAAAATAAAGCAGGCAAAGTTTTAACGTTTATTGGAAGGGAAAAAGTATTATAGATGCTCCAAAGTTGAAAAAAATGATCTGGGTTAGTGAAAGCTGTTGTATGAAAGAAAGTGGTTTCTGGTGAATTACTCTGAAGACATAAGCAGAGTAATGAGGTGGTTTGCACCATTCTAGAGCCGACTTGCTTGGCTGAGAGCATATTTCAACGCACCAGGCCAATTAAGGACATTTTTATTCAAGCCTAGTCTAGTTCAGCAATGAGCCTGCTATTATTCACCGATGAAGGATGTAGCTGGAATGACATGTTTCATTCAGGCATGTTACGCTCAATACCAGGTAGAGCACCTTAGGGGCCCGCGAGGCGAGCTGGCCGGGAAAGCTACCGTTCCTGTTGCGACACCGCCATCGCGTGGCAACAGGTAAAAATGGCAGCCATTTTGCAGCCTCACAAATCCCCTGGGGTTCGTCCTGTTTATTTTCACAAAACCAGGCATGTCATGCTCTTCTTAATGTGCATGTGCATTCACCATAAGCGTTCACAATGTTTATGCAGGTCCATACTGAATAAAGCCTTCCCAGATAACCAAGACCATCCAAACTCTGAGTAAGCACACATCTGCTGTGTGCTAAAGAGTGACTCAGAATGCGGAGGATTATTATTGAGCCTTGTTTTTAGAGATCGGCAGAAAAATCCACTTATGAAGAGAGAAACAAATATCGGAAAACTTTTTTTTTTTTAATTAAGGTCTCGCTTTTTCACCCAGGCTGGAGTGCAGTGGTAGTACCATAGCTCACTGCAACCTTGAACTCCTGAACTTGATCAAGTGCCCAGCTATTTTTTATTTGTTTTGTTTAGTTTTACCCAATACCCAGACTTCAAGGATAAATTTGTTTTGTAGAGATGAAGTCCCACTGCATTGCCCAGGCTGATCTTGAACTCTTGGCCTCAAACTTTATACCCATCTCAGCCTCCCAAAGCTTTGGGATTACAGGTGCAAGCCACTGTGCCCAGACACAAAACATTTTTTAAAGGAGGCTTTTGATGGGAAACTACTAACAAGTTTCTAATGGTAAGAGGAGCTGCTTTGTACTGTTCAAACAAACTACCCTACTCTAATGACCTAAAACCATAAGCTAAATAGCAGATGTTGGGATTCAAAGACAGATTAGAGTCCATCTAAGCAACTCTGAAGTTGTATAGAAGAAAGTGAAGAATGATTTATTTAAAATGGTTCATATTTTTTAAATTGAATTATAGTGAAGGAGAAATTTTTTTCCAACTCCTTGCCATGTTATTAGAGAAGTGAAAAAGAAGCCAGTGGTTCTCAATTTTGGCCACACATTAACATACCTGTAGATTCTCATTTTAAATATCCTGATGCCCACGTAACACTGTCAACCACTTAATTCAGAACTTCCCCAGATGATATTTTGTGAGTTGCATTTGAGGACCACTGAACCAGAAGCTTCCTATGCTTGTGATATGTCACTAAGTCATGATTACATATATCATCAGCAGGGCACCTCTTTCCTCTTCCTACATTCACCTCTCAACTGCCTTCAACTGTCTTCAACTGTCATTTACCCTTCGAGATTCCTTTGTTGATGTTTATTTTAATCAGACTTCCATAAGGGTTGAAGAGGTGTAAAGAAGCTTAAAATACTGACCTGGGATTTGCCTCCTGATTTCTGATTTCTGAATCATTTAGCCCACTACACTTTGAGACATCTGAGGTATCACATATTATTTCAAATTGTGCCTTCAGCATCTAACATGCCTGACACACAGAAAAGACTCAATAAATATTAAATGAATAATCTTGTCAGCCGGACAGCACCCCATTGACTTACCACAAAACTCTGAAAGGTGATTTGTGAAGCGAAGAGTGGAAGGAGATGTGAAGGGAAGAGATGTCAGGGGGTGACGTTTGAGACAGTGAGTACTTTAGAATGGGGAGTAGTTTAAACCCACAAAGAAAACACAGCATGGTTGTGTTACCTGAAATCCCCAGATCACAGACTGCTAAATTGATAGTCATTATTTCAGCGGGTCTCAGCTTCTTCTTTCGTCTAGAAGACATGTAAAGGACATATCCATTTCCAAATGTGGACAGAATCCCTACAAGGAAAAATAAAAATTCCAATCGTTAAAACTAAGATTTCGAGTTCACTCAGATATGAAACACTTCTCAACTTCAAAAATGGACACCATAGATTTAGAGGGTAGTGAGAGGACTCTAAATAAAAAAATCTAAATTAAGAAGATGAAATAAAAAGCATGAGTTGTGAGTGACAGGCCAATGGGGCAGGAGTCAGGGATTATAAGACTGAACTTACCCAGAAAAAGGCATCGCTAACTTCCCCGCGAGGCTCAGGAAAGTGTGGGAATCCCAATGGTCAGTTCTTGTCCTGGCCCCCAGGGTGGAGTACTTTCCTCAGCCATTTTTATAGATTATTGGCTTTATAGAACTCCCTCCCTCTGATCAGTAGGGTTAAACCCTTAGCTCTTGATAAATTCTGAAGATGAAGCCAACCAAAGAAGGTGCCTTCAGTATCACTGTCAACTCCTAAGGGAGCACCAGTGTTCAGGAGAGGCAGAGGCCAGGTATGACTGGCATAACTCCCTTCAAGAAAATGGACATCTCCCAGAGACGCCCCAGGACTTCCGCCTCTTTGGGAGACATGGACACTGAGTGTCTGGCAGATAGGACAGCCTTCAGCTGCTACTGGACTAGATATCAAGGGTAAGTGGGTGACAATCGAGAACCTGGGCACTGTCCCTCCCACCAAGGGGAGAGAAAGTGACCCTCAACCCACCGAACCTACCAACAATGCCATAAGTGTGTTCCCACTTTTTCATATCCTTTTATTAATGACTAGTTGCCTTTGGCATTACAATGAAACTGTTCGAAAGTTCTTACAAACCCAGTTTAAATCCAAAAAGACCCAATCCCTACTGACTTTATTTAAGAAAAGAATACACCTACTTCCATAGCTTAACATGTAGAGTAGATTTCTTCAGGAATTCTTGCTTCATAGTGTAGCTGTGTATAAATGAGAATCTGGTACAGCTGCCTTTAGTAGTAAGGAATAAGGAGAGTATTAACAGGAGAAACCCAGAGTTTTCTATTTTAATTTCTACTTCTCCACCACAATTCATTTTGGGGGCAAAGAAAGAAATGTGTGATTCAGCTGATGGTATGAAACCACCAGGAACTAACTGCATTGTGCTCTTAGGAAATTCTGACTCCCTGGAGTCAGTGCTGCTTAATGGTCCATTAAAACCTCTTTAGCTTTCATAAAGCAGAAGAAGAGAAAAATAAAAGAGATTACGGAGTTCCAGAGCAAACCAACTAAAATGAAACAGGTCTCACTCAAGGAAACCGGCTAGGAAAGCAAAATGTGAAAACGTGGCTTGAAAAAGTATAAACTTAATGCCACCTACTTTGTATCCAAAAATAGTAAAAACAAGTATCCATTTTCGTTTGATACACAAGGCTCATTGAAACACCTTTCATCTGTCTACATCTCTTTTGAAAATATTTGTTTTCTTACTTTTCCTTCCTTAAATTTTCTTTACTGACCCTGCTTCATAAGGTTTCACCCAGTGCCCAAAGCATTATCAAAAAATAGTCACCTCTCTATTCATTGCATGTAAATTATTCTAACAAGCAGTATATATATGTTATAGATGAGTGTCAGGAAAAAGCAAATTTATTCTTAATATTACTGAAAAGACAACCAGATTAAGAAGATAAAGACCAAAGTGGGGACACTTTTAGATTATCAAATCCTATATCATTTATGGATACAAAAATATCATATATATTAACTGTTAATAAACTTAGTATTTACAATAATAGTAAAAGTGTGGAAGGTAGAAAATGGGTTTGTAATTTATGTCTCCTGTATTTCAAACTCAGATTTATATTGTTATCTTTCCATTGTCTCTTAAGACTTCTAGTATTTAACAAAGCCCACCAAGAATGTTTATTCCACTTTGGCTCCTTAAAAGCAATCTGGACACACACATCTTGGCCAGGCGCGGTGGCTCACGCCTGTAATCCCAACACTTTGGGAGGCTGAGGTGGGCAAATCACTTGAGGCCAGGAGTTCAATACCAGCTTGGCCAACATGGCGAAACCCCATCTCTACTAAAAAACACAAAAATTAGCCAAGCATGGTGGTGCACACCTGTAGCCCCAGCTACTCAGGAGGTTGAGGCACGAGAATTGCTTGAACTTGGGAGATGGAGGTTGCAGTGAGCCAAGATCGCACCACTGCACTCCAACCTGGGTGACAGAGTGAGTCTCTATGTCCAAAAAAAAAAAGGAATCTTGCAACATCTACACTAGCCTACTCTAGGAGAGTGAAAAGCAGACACACGGCCAAGTCCAAGAAGTGGATCTAGGGTGAGTCCAAACCCCTCCAGTCGACCCCTCTCCTCACCCTGCGTGACTGTTCTCTAACATACCATTGGCTCCACCTCCCAGTGCCCTGATCCTCCTGAAGCTCCCCCTGTCCAGGGACTCTTTTTGAACCTGTTTTTCTGGCTCCATCTCAGCAAACCCACTGGAATATGATTGTGGACTTTCCTTCCAACTCCATGTGTATCAGGTGGAAAATTCTCCTGATTTCCTCACCCTGGTTGCAATGCTCCCTGCAATCCTCCTGCAATCCTCCCTGCTTAAGATTGGGAATGGACTGATAGGCCTCTCTATTTTGTGTTGTCTGGAGAGATTTGTCAGGTTATTGATGTTACTTTTTAATTCATTCCTTGAAAGTGATGGAGCTATGCTAAATTCAATTGATCAAGTTGCTTATTTTTCTGCCTTTTCTGTTAATTGAAAGTACTTAAGTTTAATAAAAATGCAATGTGGATTTTACAGAGATAAGACAGTCTCTGTTCCAGCAGAATGTTTGCCCATTTTATTCTCTGCTCTATTCCCAGCAACTTAAAACAGTGGCAAAGAGTGGGCGCTCAATATATATTTATGTTGAAAAGAGATGGGGACTCATTTATAAGAAACAGAATTTAAACTAGTAAAACACTAACAACAATAAAGACAAAGACCCAGGGAATCACTTTACAGCAGAATTTGGTTGAATCACATGAGTTCCTTTTGCCTCAAGTACTGACCATAGAGGGATATCAAGTATTTTCTAATGAGTTTTGCTACTTTCAGGAGGTTAAATGAAATTCTTAGCCAGTAATAAATAGATGAGAGAGGGAGAAAAAGAGAGAAAGGGAGGAAGGGAAGAAGGGTGGAAGAGAAAGATAGAAACAAAGAGAAAAGAGAGAGAGAGCAAGTTTGACCCAACATCTGAAAAAATTAAAGGCAAACAAACCTAAAGACATAACCCACCTTCACACTGGTCACCCAAATTTAAAACAACAATTTTAAATTTAAGAAAAGTATGGTTTCGTTTCTTAAATTTAAATAGGTGGTTAAATTAAATCCTAACTGTCTAGATTAGTGCTATCCAATATAAATGTAATGTAAGCCAGAAATGCGAGCCACATATGGATTCTAAAATTTTCTGGTAGCCACATTAAACAAAGTAAAAATTTACAAAGTAAAAATTTAATTTATAAATTTAAAATTTACAGTAAATTAATTTTAATAATATATTTTATTTAGCTTAACATACCTAAAATGTTGTATGTTCAACATGTATTTAATTTTTAAAAATTATTAATGAGATATTTTATACCACTTTTTGTTGTACTGAGCCTTCAGTATCTGGTGAGTATTTACACTACAGCAACTTTCAATTTGGAAAAGCCACATGTGGCTACTGAATGAATGAGATCATGCAGTCTAGAAGCAGGTGCACCCTTTGGTCAATTATGCACAAAAATCTTTTGACCCCGGACTTTCTTCCATTTATCACCAACACATTTTTCAACTCTCACCAAAATGGCTTAGCTATTTTGATGCAACTTTACTTTTAGGTGAAGTAAACTCAGTGTTTCTGCCATTACTATAGTACTATAGCACAATAGTACAATTGAGTTTTGCACAGTTGTGAGAACAGGAGACTGACCTAGATTATTTTTAAAGCCCATTCTCAACCTAAAATCTTATGATTATGTCAAAAACATTATTTAAAAAGCACTCTGTTTAAATAAAATATCATTATCATTAATTTTGGTATTCAGAAAGTAAATCTACTCCCAAAGTAACCAAAATGAAATGGATAAATAATTTTGCTGTAAGAGTTCTTGGATTATCAATGGAATTTTATTCCTAATAATAATGATAATAAAGAGTCATTTCTAAGAAACATTTATTGAATGCCATAATGCCATTCCATCTTCTGCCTTTCCCCACTCTTCGCCTCCACTAAACTATCCACTTAAGTATCAGAATCCTTTCACAAAATTAACATATCAGCCCATGAATTTTCTAAATGCAGCCTTTGCACAGAAGAATTAAGGAAGCTTACCAATTATTGTTAGGTAAAAGCCAGCCACTAAATCCGCTTCCCAAGAAAGTTTGGAAGCAAAAGGATCCCCATCTCGAAGGTAATGGGGCAGGCGCTCGTCCTGAGGCAGGGCAGTGTGATTTAACGCCATTCTGTTCTCGAACCACGAGGGATCTGAAAAGCAAACCAGTAGAGATCTCAGCAGACCTGAATAAGCCAGCTTGAACCATTTCATAATCGTGGCTCCTGTTTTAAAACAAAAAGCAAGTTCCCAGGGTCATGCATGATTCTCTAATTAATAACTGGTAAAAATTTTAACATTTTTTTCAATGATCCAATTATGTCATTACTCAGTTATTCGGTTGGCAGATTATCCAAGCCTTCATTTTCTCCTCTGTTTTCTCATGCTACTCTTTGAGCCACTTCTTTTCTCCTTGGGGTGATTAAAAGGTTGAAGGCCAAACTGTGCAATTTACTGTTTCTTAGCAATTTTTGTAAAGGTCTGAGCAGGAAATGATATTGTATGGAGTGTGCACACATACACACACACACACTATATATATATAATTTATATATATAAATTATATATAATATATAAAAAATTTACATATGTATATATATAACTTGTCAGAATATAGTATTTTTTGATTATCCAGATTTCCCAGAAAATCATTTCCATTGTACATTCAATGAGGTTTAGAGTTTTGTAAGGAAAGAAATAGAGCATTCAGTACAAAGGAACATGGACACTTAATTAATTGAAGCTAAGACCTAGGTGATTGTCAAAGTGATCTTGAAATTTGGAGCTATTTAGAAAGGATTCAAGCTGGGTTGTAACTCACAGGCACATCCACAGGAAGATTTGTTTCTCAAGTTTCCTAGAGCAGAAAGCAATTTCATTATTTCTCACCACTGCCCCAAATCCATACTTTCTATTTGCTCATTTATGCTTCTGGATGAAATCTTGAGCATTGAGGAATTTCTCAGATACACAGGTCTTAGTACTGTTTCTTTTGAATTGGAGTTTTAAAAGGTTTACACAGAGTCTTTGATGGGCTTTCTGCAAAAATAAAAGTCACATGATATCCCTCATCCTGAAACTTGGAGTCGTGTGTTGTTCTTCAGATAAAGTATGCTGCTGATGTTAAAACTTCCTTTGGAAGGGTCATTCCTTTGGCATGATTGTTCCTATTTGTTTTGAAAGGGGAAGAAATACTAATGTGGCTGTTTCTCTTTTGAACTTGCCTATTTCAAATGGAACCAACAGATGTCACTGTTCAGCTCTCTAGGCAACAATTTCGGGCATTATATGAGACAGCAAGTGGAACACAGAGCTGTGTGCCCCACAGGCGGTGACAGGGTGATCGGCACATATCTAACCATGTAATTCACCTTCGCAAAAGACATGAATTTAACCCCTTTCTAACTGCCAACTTACAGCTTACAGAGGAAGGCTAGTGACCCTTTCAGTGGCCAGTTGGCTGAAACTACAGTCTCCTACACACAGTTTGAGGACAGTCAGGTGCTAATGTTCATTCCAAATCCTTTTCCCTGAGATGGTTAGAAAGCTGTAGGAGAAATCTTTGGCTGCCAGATGCACCACATCCCAAGACCTACCCCAAGTGAAAGTTTATCTTTACCTTTCAAACTCCTGATTCCCCTTTGACTGCCTCTTGTTCTGGTAAACTCTCTCCTCCCCAAAGATTGCCCCCGCCCAACTGGCTGTCCAGTCCTGTCCTCCACCTTAGCTTCAGCATCATAAGATGAGGGTTGGAGTCCAGCTGTGATACCCACCCTCTGATCTTGAGCAAATCATTTAAACTTTCTGAACTGCAACCACTTCATCTGTAAAATGGGCCGTCTCCTTCTTACCCGTCACTCATGCTTGTTGTAGGAGCAATAGGATATTGGACTCGAAAGCATATTATGAATGGGGGGTCCTGTTTATTTATTATATGCTGAGATGCTTACTTTTCCCAAACTTGCCTATCCATCAAGATATAGCTATTGTATAAGAGATTTCCTCAGGGTCCCATGCTGAATCAATGGATGCTTGTGTGTTAACTCAAGTATTCACTGAACATCTACTATAAACCCAGCATTATGAGGTAGGACAACAGAGGTTTTACCATGTTATCTAGACTTAGGGAGGGTATCTATCATTTTCTGGACAGAGAAAAGATGCAACTAATGGTCAGAAAATATAATAATAATACAAGAATATAAAACAATAAAATGCTGCTTTACTCTGTTTTAGACAATTTTTTTTGAGATAGGGTCTCACTCTGTTGCCCAGGCTGGAGTGCAGCGATGTGATCAGTGCTCACTACATCCTCGACCTCCTAGGCTCAGGTGATCCTCCCAACTTAGCCTCCCGACTAGCTGGGACCATAGCGCACGCCACAACACCTAGCTAATTTTATTATTATTATTATTATTTGTAGAGACAGTATCTCTCTATGGTGCCCAGGCTGATCTCAAACTCCCGTCCTGGGCTCAAGGGCTCCTCCCACTTTAGCCTCCCAAAGTCCTGGGATTACAAGTGTGAGCCACTGAACCTGGCCTAGACAATAATTTTTAAAGCAAGGAAATAATACTATTTTCTGAGGAATTAACTAGATTGTGTGTGTAATATCAAGAATTGTCCTTCTATATCGAGAAGTACCCAGGCCTTGCACAGCCTAAGACTCGATATGTTAATAATGAAAATGATAACATAAAACTTCACTTGAGCCCCCAAGGGGCTTTAATAAACAACGAAAACAGTAGAGAATATTTTCAGTAAGAAAATGACATGAGCCAAGATTTGGAGGAAAAAATGAACATAAAGTGTATAAGGGATGGAAAAAGAGTGGTTCCATGGGAACAGAGTTCATCATGGAGAGAAGTGGTAGCCATCTTGGCTTGGTAAAATGGGATCTTGTCCTGTAGAGCCTTGCCTGCCTGGCAGAAGAGTTGCTTTTGACATATCATATGTGGACTTATTTTTTTTCTGACACTGATCAAAATTAATGCTATTGTTTAAGTTTGGAAATACAGTGTTTGAGAGTTTCTAGTTCTTTTCAAAGACACAACTTAGACACAACTCTTCCTAAGGAACACTGTGAGAAAGAGGCAGAGAATCCTAAATACATGGTTATTTGGGAATTCTTTTTTTTTCCACTCTTCTTTATACATTACAAACTCATTTTTCAACTTCACACTTTACACATATTTTCCCCATATGTAATTTGTGTTCCATTTCTTCTCAGTCTATCCAAATTCCACTTGACCTTCAAGCTTTTATCCAAAGCCTACATCCTTCAGAATATAAAACTGGCTCCTTCAATCACTACTAAAATACTCCTAGGAGAAATTAATCCACTTAATTTACTTAATTCTCCCTCTGGTTTACCTACACATGAGTAAAATAACTTTCAGTTCATAAAGAAATTAGAGGTACCAGTGCATAGTATGGGATCATTATCATTATTTTGTTGAGGTGCTATTTCATCATTGATACAGAATTATACTTTTTGCTGAAAACACACTATAGCAATGCAACCATCATAAATATTTTTGCAGAACACTAACTGTACTACTTGAAATAATAAATGCAACACATAGTCATGACTGTATTTGTTCAGAGATATGTTTTAGAGAGTTTCTTTTTCAGTATTGAATGTGCCTGAATTACCTCATTGTGTAAATAAAATAGTCATTTGTCCATTCCTTCCCTCTTTTACCTCCTGTATTTGAAGATTGCCTACCACCCATAGTAGATAGATGCTGTCCTATCTACCTTCCCAGGTGGTCAGGGCCCTCAACACCACATCCCCCAGTTCCCTGGGATGGCATCCTATGATCAAACCAATAGTTCCCAATCAGCTGCATATCTGAATCTCTTATGTACTTATTTTTTATTTTTTGTATATTGTTATTGTTGTATTTTGTATTGTAGCTATTCTTTAGGTACTGTAGTCTGGGTACAACTTCCAGGGTCTATGATATTATTTCCAAGAGGATCAGTTTGTCGAATTTTGTAACCATGGAAGCTTGCCTTTCTTGCACAATATTTCATGGCACTATTGCTTGGGAAACAACATATGGGGGTTGGAGGAAAGTATCCTGTTTAAAAGTGGAGGAGAAACTAAATGACTTGTCAAAATTTCTGCTGAATTTATGATTCTGTGAAAGATATAAATGAAACTTCTTGGAGTAAGTTGTATGTGATTATTCATGTTAGCATAATCCTTTAAGCCATAAAATATACTCCACTGCTCTAACATCTGCTAATCAATGGTCTTTTGGACCATGAATAAAGCTTCCTAAGACTGTTCTCATAACAGCTTATTACAGAAAAAGCTGAAAACATCTCCACTCTTCATCACCCATAAAAGTTTTAAATATCTTTTGAGTTACTAGAATTAACCTTTTAAAATCCTGTATTATTCCACAATGAAAAATTAAAGAATATCTTTAGATGTAGCCAGAAGTCCTCATGTCCAAATTGAATGGACTTACAAATAGGTATAAGCAAATACGGAAAAGAGAATAGCACAGGTTCCCCTCCTAACAGGAAATAAACACAAGTTCGTATCAAGAAACAGAGTCCAACTCTGTTAGACTCTATCTAGTATTAAAATTATCTTCAAAAAATATTTGGCAATAAATTTCCCCTTGACCTGCTAAATTTTCCCTGGTTTAATGCAGGAAATACCAAAAAGCATGGGCAGTGTGGAGAGCCACTTATGCAAAGTGAAAGTGACCTGCCCAAAATGGTCTTCTCCACTGGCCTGCTCTGGCTTCTGAAACTTTTGCCATTTTTTGCCTGAAGCATCATCACCACGAAATTTCTTTCCAGGGATATACTATCTGAGAACATGAAATTTGAATCTACCGGAATCCATGAAAACTTCAACATAAAGTAGTTTCTGAAATTAGTTACTTGAAACCTAGTAGAAGCCAGCAGACCTCAAAATAGGTGTAAGATGGTGCAGAGGAGTAAGTTGGAAACAAACATCGAAGGCCAGGAAATATCCAGGAAGTTAACAAAGAAACACCCATGAACTAGAGAGAAGATGTCCAAGAAAGGTAAGCAGATAATATTCAATATCTCGAGGTAAAATGTGCTCAGTGTTAAGCCTGATAAAATGTAAGTAAGGAAACACAGTTTATTAAAAATTCAGAAATCCTTCAGCTGGTTTACACAGGTCTTTAACAAGTGGGTGATTGCCCATTTCCACTACTGTTCAAAAGGATTACCCACAATAAGCCTACAGGAAAAAGGATTTGTGGTCAGATTCATTTTTATACCAACTTCAGAAATTTGTGCCAGCCCCTAGGCTGGTGTCTTATGATAAGGGACCAACAATTCAGGACTAAGCTTCTTTCACTCAACCCCAGAGAGCCAGCTGGCATGGGCCATGATTGTGTGCAGGGACAACCACAATGAAGACCAGCAAGTTTTCCCAGTCGTCCAGGGATGACCACACTGGAGACCAGTCAGTTTTCCTCTGTTACTCCTTCTGCATGCTAGCCTCTCTCCTGTCTCTATAGACCTTCGGATTTGACCTCCCCATTTGAGCACCACAGTGGTTTCAAGCATCTCCCCTTTCCTTTCCTATCAAAATCTTCTCTAAAAAAATGGAATTGATAAATCTTGTTGACATGGTATGACATTTATAATACATTTTATGGAAAAACACTAATTATCAAAGAGTTATGAAGCATTTTTAAGCGAGAGAAAACTATAGAGAAAGATACCTACAAATATATATGCCAAAGTGTTAAAATATATTTTTATTATGTATAGTGTTAGCATGGTTATGATGTATAATGATGTTAGGGGTAATTCTTTCTTTACTTTTTATTTGGAGAGTGAGGATACTTGGTAATATAGGCACTTTTTTAATTGTTTAAAAATGGCATACTAATTTTGCAATATTGTCTATATTTTTAATAAAGAATTTGTTACAAATTATAACATTAGTGAAATTGCTACACCCATCCATTTATTCATTCATATATTTATTTACCACGGATTATGTGCAGGCGCCTACTCAGTCTATAAATTACTTCCCTTGGAAATTTGCCATTAATGAGATGCCTTACAGAAGCTGAAATTGAAGGTTTTTCTGCGAAAGACCTACTCACAGCCCTGAAGTCTCCCCACATAGGTAAGCAGCTCACATCTGTGCTCTAAGCATGTGCCAGAACTGCCTTGGATGTGTGTCAGCCAGAGGTCACACCTTAAGGATTTTCTTCCTAGTAATTGTGTCTCTTCTTGCTCATGAAGTGTTCTATAAATTCAATAAATTTAAGCTGTGCTCTTCATAATTATTTTTTTTCTGTGTCAGCATCTATATGTGCTTAACATGCAATAAGCCATAATGATACCAATAGTGATATGTCATAGATCAATTCTGTATTCCAGTGAAAAGATTTGGATTATTTTTACATCTATTATATAAGAATATAGTGTTTTTCTTTTATACATGAAAAGAAAAACCTGAAAGCACCTTGACATGCAAAGTAGCAATCAAGAAATAAAATCAATAGATTGGGGTCTCAAATACCCCAATCCAGGTCTCCAGAGGGGCAACCTTTACCTATTAGCTAGTGCTAATGAGATCCTTGCCTTCTCTACAGGGGGAAATGTTCACAGCCACAAAGAAAACTAGTAATTAGCTGAGGTTTTCTGTCAAACAGAAATGCACATACACTTTTCGGGCTTTTTCTGCCATGGTTCAATATGATGCTAGAGAAGAAAATAAAAGAGTAGTATTTTTTTCAACACACTTAACTAAAAATATGGCAGAAAAGATGGAAAAGAAGGGCAGGAGAAAGGAAGGGAAGTAGGAAGGCAAGAATTTTTTCTCTACAGAACCAAGCCAGCAAAAGAGCAATCAATTCAATTCAATATTTTGTAAGCCTTGTAAAAAGCGGGCAGAGTTGTCTGTTGAAAATAACAACCTCCATGCCAATTTATTCCTAACCGGTTCAGCTTGAAACCAATTGACAAATCTAAGGTAATAGGAGAATTATGAGAAATAGACAGACCTGCTCTAATATTTTCTTAGATTGATAATATTTAAAGTGTCAACTGTCATGTAATGACTACTATTTTATCCAGCTTCTGAATAGTAAGTTTCAAATTAGTTTATGCCCACACTCTCTCCAACCCAAGTCTCTCAAGCAAAAGGGATGAGGTGTAAATTTTTATATAACAATTACTATTGTAATTTCCGGGCCTCAGTATTTCTCTTTCTCAGAATAAGAGGCGCTTCCTACTCAAGTACTAGACAAGGTTGCCCACCTCCTGGCATGGTGTCCATTCTTCTATTTATCTCCCAGGGGACATTGCCTACATCCAAAAGTCCTTCTTAGCAAAGCAATCAAGTAACCCAACCCTCTGCTGATAATGAAAGGGGCCACCTGATCTAAACACTGGCCTAGGAACATGCGGGAAACCATAAACCCCAGAAATGAAACCGGAACCACAGAATTCCCCACAGCATCACCAAGGAATAACAGATCTGCAAATCCTTCTCAAGTTGGAAGCATCTTTGGACATTGTATTTATTGTAGGCAATTTATTTCCTCCTCAGCCCTCAAGAGTATAAAAAGAAACTTGGACAATAATAATAGTAATGTTTGAGAAAAGGGCAATAAATCCCCTAATTTACATCTCAAATTCAAATACTCCAGCTCTGAGCTCCTATATCCATACAGATCATGTTAGCGATGATTTATAATTATTAAGTTGCCCTCAGTAATAATAATAATCAACATGAAACATGCAGAATTTTCAACAATAGGATCTGTTTATTCCTCATCAAAAGGAAATATACAAGTTTACAAAAAAAACTGTGAGGAACAAAGTGGCTAAACAAAGTGGGCAAAGAAACTCAGATTGCTTCAGAAAAGATCAGAAATTGCAATTTTACAGATTCTCACTATTTTACTGCTGGGTGCATTCTTTATTTTATTCCTGATGTGAAACTCTGCTTCTGAGATGTCTTTTATATGCGTTAGTTGACAGATTGGGCCTAAACCCAACAGTAGGAAAAAAATCCAATTAACTTCATTAATTACAGTGGTTTTCAGAATAAAGGCTCAGACAGAACAGCTTTAACATGCTCCTAGTTCTCACAGCCGCAAAGAAAAAGAAAGGAAAAAAAATCCCTGAAAATGAATTAAGAGTTATTGTTTCTTTGCCTCGTGTATCATGCATAGGCTATCCTCATAATTCCTTGTAATTGACCATTCAATTCAAAGTCCTATTTTCCAGACAGGAAATCTTAGAAATTCTTGTTTCTTAGTTGGTTTAGCCCCTTGTTAAAACTCACCGATTTAAGAGCCTGCCAGGGGAAGTTTCTTTCCCTGGGCTTCTGGCTGGGTTTGCTCAGGTCTTGCGACTTCTTCCTATTGGTTCCTTCCAGAGCAATACTCTAGTTACTTTGTGCTTCAGCTGATTTTGAACATTATAAGTGAAAGGTATTCATTTTCTAGACTTCCCTGCTCTCTCCACCCCTTTGGCAAAAGGACCAATCATATCTTTGGAAAAAGCAATCTCATCTTATTGAATTATGAGGAGAGATGCAATTTTTGGAAGCTTCACTTATCGGTGATTAAAAAACCACCAGCAGCTATTTGGCCCTTATATTGATCAGAAACAAGAATAATGTTGTCTGCTGACTGTACTTTAAGATACCATATGCTTGATTTTTTTTCTTTTCAGATTTAAAAGTCTCAGGTTAATCATTAAATAATTTATAATTAAATCCTAAAGCCTTTATTATTTATTTCTGGTCTTAGGCTATTTTTTAATCAAGACATACTATCTTTACTTACCTTAATATATAACTGCTTAAGAAATACAACTAAAATAGAAAAAGGAAAACTCACACATCATTTTTTAAACATAAAAGTTAACACTTGTCCTAGCCTGGTTTACGACCCTAAAGGTTTGTCAGGATTGAAAATGCAGTTTTTGTTCTTTGGCATTAAGTCAATGCCACACGCTGTCATTTCTAGCAGTGAATGACACTGAATCCTTGTCACTGGCACTGTGCTTAGCGTTTTACATGCATTGTTTCATTTTAGCTTCACAAAAATAATACTGTGAAGAAAGTTACTGTTATTATTGCCAGTTTTTTAACTGACGCCTAATAATTGTACATTTCATGGGGTATAGTGATGTTTCAATACATATAATGTGGAGAGATCAGATCAGGGTAATTAGCATATCCATCATCTCAAACATGTATTATTTCTTTGTGTTATGAATGTTTGCAGCCATAAAGAAAACTAGTGATCAGGTGAAGTTGACTGTCAAGCAGAAATGAATACACACTTTTATTAGATTTAGAGAGGTTAAGTTAGCTTGCACAAGGTCATGCTACTTAGCTCCTAGTACTATTTCATTATATATTTGTTGACTATATCAATGAACAAGACTTTAACCAACACATAGCATTTCTTCAAATAATGTTTTTCATGGAGAAAAGAGGAGACGTTATATTTATGTTAGAGAAAAAATGTAATGTGTCAATAAACACAATCACTTTAGGAAAGCCTCCTAAAACATAAGATTATTTCAGAACAGCCCTCACAAGAAACATTCCTATCTTTTCCATTATAATCTCAGTTTTAAATATCTTATCCCACCAACAGTAGAATTGTGGTTTTCAAATCACGTGATCCCACAGTTTTTTAAAGTCTCACTATAAGTCATACCTCAGCTCTTCTCCCATCCATTCACTTACCCTCCAACTATAATAGAAATAAGATAATGTGCTTTCAAAAGCCTCAATCTGGAGAGCAGATTTATCTTTCTTGAAAGTTACGTGATTTCTTTTTTTAAAAAAGGTCAAAAATTATTGTTCTCCAAAAAAAGATGCTTAAATAAGAAAAGTAAAAAATGCTTAAATAATTGGGGTAGCGAATGGAGTCAGGAGGAAATAGAGCAAAGAACATTGCCTTCCTTAATTTGCATGTGGATTCTCTACTAACGTCCAGCCAGGCCTGGGTATGAATGTGTGCTTGCCATAAAATTTTGTCTCTGACTGTGGATTTAGCAGACCCAAGCGCCAGGATTAATTATACTGCTTACTAAGTAAATAATTTTACCCCGAGGTCATTGACCTTTTCAACTCCAGTGAACTTTATTTCAACAATTCACTTCTATGGTCATGCCCTAGTCTTGTGCATAACCTTGTACTGCTCCACCTATGAAACAATAAATTCTAATTATCACACCCACTGGCCACAATGTCCTATTCTTCCATGACACCCAAGTGCTCTCATGCCTGAATCTCTGTTGTACCTTAATTGATCACCTCCTTTTGTCTTCAATTTGCTTTCCCTCTTTACATATTAATATCTTAGAACCTCAAGGTCTATTGCATTAGTCACTCAACAAGCTTCACAAATTTCTGATATCCTTAATTTCTTGCTAGATCTGCCCTACAAAACCCAGCTTGAGAATTGTATTAGTCTGTTCTCACATTGCTATAAAGAACTACTTGAGACTGAGTAATTTATAAAGAAAAGAAGTTTAATTGACTCACAGTTCTGAAAGTTGTGCAGGAAGCATGGCTGGGAAGGCCTCAGGAAATTTACACACATGGCAGAAGGCAAAGGGGAAGTAGGCACATCTTCATATGGCAGAGCATGAGAGAGAGAGCAAAGGCGGAAGTGCTACACACTTTTAAACAACCAGATCTCATGAGAACTCACTCACTATCATGAGAACAGCAAGGGGGAAGTCTGCCGCATGATTCAATCACTTCCCACCAGGACCCTCTTAAAACACTGGGGATTACAATTCAACATAAGATTTGGGCGGGGACACAAATCCAAGCCATATCAAGAATTCAGACATTCAATTTCTCTCCTACAATATTTCAGAGTACACTCTATGGAGCAGAGTCTCTACAAAATAGGTTTGTCATAAATTTAGACAACAATACTGTCAGGCTATCCCAAACATATTTTTCTGAAATATCCAGTTCTGAAATGAGATCTCTAAGGTAGCTTTGATGTGGGAAGGGAAAAGAGAGTTTATAGATGTTACCAATTGTCAATTCAAATTAATATGGCCCTTTCTCAACAAACTTTTTGAGCCCTCAGCTTGAACTGGACATTATCTTAAGTGCTGGAAATTTTTTGCTTTCATGGCACTTGCAATCTATATGAAAAGAAAACTAATGACCATAGAAAGTCAGGGTTGCATCCAAGCAGGGGCCCAAGCACTGGGATTCTGAGAAGGGAGACTAACAGTTTGGAAGATATGGCATCTTCAATGCAATTTAGTAGTGGCCATATGACTGAGAGAGTTATATTATCTACCTAAAAGAAATCAGTAGGCCGGGCATGGTGGCTCATGCCTGTACTCCTAGCACTTTGGAAGGCCAAGACAGGTGGATGGCTTGAGCCCAGGAATTCAAGACCAGCCTGGGCAACATGGCAGAACCTCATCTCTACCAAATTATATATATATATATAAATTAGCTTGGTGTGGTGGCACACACCTATAATCTTGGTTACTTGGGAAGCTGAGGGGAGGATTGCTTGAGCCTGGGAGGTCAAGTCTGCAGTGAGCCCTGTTCACCTGCCACTGTACTCCAGCCTGGGTGACAGATCAAGATTCTGTCTCAAAAAAAAAAACGAAAAAAAGGAAAGAAATCAGTGTATCCACTATGAGCCAAAAAATCTGCTGGGTGCTGAAGATACAACAGTAAAAAGACAAACATAAAATTTATTTAACTACAATTAAGGAAAGTACCTACCAATAAGCCACTCACAGAAAATAAAACTGTCTCCAAATGTAGTGTCAGCAAATCCCTATTTTAAAGATGGACAAACAGGCCAAGGCCCTCAGTTATTTCTTCTGCAAGAGGAAAGGATTTATCATTCTCCTAATTGATTTTGCACATCAGCTTTCCTTGCAGAGGCTGAGCTAGGTGCTCCATTTTTCATCGTTAGTAAAAGAGAAATACATCTTACCCAACTGTGCAAAACTGCCTGCACTGAGTCACACCAGCCCCAGACTCTAGACCTGGGTGCTTACTCTGACTGCCCAAACCCAGGGAATGAGGAAACCTCTTTGTTAAGGATCAAGTATCTTTATAAAGGCTTCAAAGCCAGTTATTGCTTCACTAAATTCAGCCTCCCTCTCCTCCATTAACCTCTCTCCCATGATGTTTTGTTCATCTACTTAGAAGTAATACTAATTGTTGTACTTTTTTGCAACTACTTATCATTTATGTCCAAATACAATGCAAGATGTTAATGATTACTGAGTCATGTTAGTAAATGTATATCAGGTTAACCATTTATTAATGCACGCATTCATTCAACAATACTTATCAAGCACTTTTCTTAGTCCCTTTCTGTTGCTATGACAGAATACCACAGACTGAGTAATTTTTGAACAATAGAAGTATATTTGGCTCACAGTTCTGGAAGCGAGTAAGTCAAAGATCAAAGAGCCACATCTGGAAAGGACCTTCTTGTGTCATTACATGGCAGAAGGTATCACACAGTAAGGAAGGGCAAAAGAGGGCAAGAGCATGCAAGACAGAGAAAAAGAGAGAACCGAACTTTCATGATAACTAACCCACTTCCACGATGATAGCATTAATCCATTCATGAGAGTGGAGGTCTCATGGCCTAATCACCTCTTTAAGGCCCCACCTCTTAATACTGTCACAATGGCAATTCCATTTCAACATGAGGATGGAGTTCAACATTCAAACCATAGTAGCACCTGCAATGTACCTGGCACTCAGAAAATGAACAAATGGACAAATAAATATATAGAAAGTCAAATGGTCATAGTATAATGGAGAAAAATAGAGCACAAAGAAGAGAATAGAAAATGCCAGGGGCTGGGGTGATGGTAGAGAGTCATTGTTTTATTAAAAGTGGCCAGGGAGGACTCACTATAAAAGTGACATTGGAGCAGAATATGAAGAAAGTGAGAGGGCAAGCCTGAAAGACATTTGGGATATGAAATTTCCAGGCAGAGAAAGGAGCAAAAATAGTAAAAATTTCAAAATAGTTAGCTATAATAAAACTTAAAGATTGCACTAATTTATTTATCAAATAATTTGTTATGGGGCAGTAAGGTTCAGAGTAATTCTTATATAGAGCTTAAAATGATTTAGATAAGTTCAAGTTTGTGCCTAGCTAACACAGAGCAGCCCTTTGAAACTGTGGACTGAGGGAGTATAGATACAGGCTAACATCCTGGGGGTTAAAAAACAACTAGATATATTATTAGTTGCAGCTCAAGTGACATGTCCAATATTTCAGTTTAGTTGATGCACAGTATTTTTGCTTCCTGTGGGGAAAAAAATTCATTGAAATGGCTTTTTGCAATGATTCTTTCCTTATCTAAAAGAAGGGGCAATTCTTTATCTTTTCTGATACTCACGTTTATATGCGAAGGCCCAGGGAAGTAGCGTTGACTTGCAATCATCTGCCCAGGTGTCCCTGGTGGTAAATCAAAGTAACAGAGAAGATTAAGAAAAAATAAATGGACAAGAAAATCTTTCTTTATCAAATCGGGAGCCCAAGGATTAAGAAAGATCTTATATCAAAAAGTTGTATTGAAAGATCAGACAAAAAGTACCATGACTAACGATCTGAAGAATTTAGAAGCAAGAGAAAAGAGATAAAAGTAACCAATTCCTACTCTTTTCTTTTTTCCATGAGGGAATGACACACTATCAAGTCTCACTGTACAGTACCTCAGCAATGTCAGCCTTCATCAAGACTTTGCCTACTGGTTACAATGCTAGCATGGAACTCTTCTCCTTCCTTCATTCAACAAATATTTACTGAGTACCTTCTGAGTATGCTTCCAATACTATGCTTGGCCCTGAGAACACAATTGTTGAGCAAAAGATATGGCCTACATCCTAATTAATTTTTCTGTCAGGCAGAAGAGACACATTTTAAAAAAGCAGTTGCAAGTTTTACAAAGAAGAATTCAAGATTATGTGGGAACATAGAAAGGGGAACATATATCAGTGAATAAATGGAAAAAGAAAATGTAGTCCATATACACAAGGGAATACTCTTCAGCCTTAAAAAAGAGGAAAATTCTGTCATTTGAGACAACATGGATAAACCTAGAGGACATTATATTAAGTGAAATAAGACAAATGTAGAAAGAAAAATACAGAATGATCTCAATTATATGTGGAATCTAAAACAGTTGATCTCATAGAAGTAGAGGGTAGAATGTTGGTTTTCAGAGGTTAGGAGCAGGGGAGTTGGGCAGATGTTAGTCAAAAAATTTAAACTTTCAATTAGACAGGAGGAATAAGTTCAAGATATATATTGAATATCATGGAAACTATATTTAATAACAATGCTTTGTGTTCTTGAAAATTGCTAATGAATAGATTTTAAGTGTTCTCACGACAAAAAAAAAAATGAGGGTAGTACATATGTTGATTAGCTAGATTTAGCCAGTCCATAATGTGTGCATATTTCAAAATGACGTCATGTACACAATAAATATACAAAAGTTTTGTCAATTAAAAAACTTTTAATAAATTTATTTTTAAGAAAATAAACATAAAGGGAAAGAAACCTGGAAACATAAATCACAAAGCAATAAAGAGCAACAGAAATGTAATTATATAGGTAACTATTATTTGAATCTCCCAGAAGTATAATTGTTCAGGCAAAAATAATAAAAATATAGTATGAGATTAATAGTGTGTGTGTGTGCATATATATATGTGTTCACTAAAGTGAACATAAAGAACACAAAGGAGTCAAATGAAGAAATGCAAGTGTAATATTGTAAGGTTCTTATGACATATGTGTGGTATCTATGTAGACTGTGATCAGTTAAAGATATATATTAATCCCTAAAGCAACAACCAAATTAACAAAACAAAGAGTTGTAGCTAATAAGCCAACAAAGGAAATAAGATGACATCATAAAAGAAGAAATGAAGAACAAAGAATAAATGCTGTATTGGTCAGGGTTCTCTGGAGAACCCTGATATATATATTTTATATATATATATTTTTTTATATAATTGTTATAATGTGTGTGTTACTTATACAGTGAGCAAGAAAGACAGAGAGATCAGTTTATTACAAGGAAATGGCTAATGCATTTACAAAGACTTAGTAGTTCCAAAATCTGTAGTCAGCAAGCTGGACACCCAGAAAAGCCAATGATTTAAGTTGCAGTCCAAGAGCAAATCTAAAGGCAGGAGAAGACTGATGTCCAAGCTCAAAGACAATCAGACAGAGAGTCTTCCTCTACCCACAGGAGGGCTTTTTTGTTCTATTCAGACATTCACTTGATTGGATGGAATCCATTCACATTAAGGAGAGCAATTTGCTTTACTCGGTCTACTGGTACAAATGTTAATTTCATCCAGAAACACCTTCATACACCCAGAATAATGTTTGGCCAAATATCTGGATATACTATAGCCCAGTGAATTTGACACATAAAATTAACCGCCATGGATGGGATAAGTAGAAAACAAATAGCAAGATGAGATACTTAAATTTAACCATACAAATAATTACATTAAATGTAAATGGTCCAAACACCAAAACTAAAAGGCAGATACTGACAGATTAGATTAAAAAATACCTAATGTAAATGACGAGTTAATGGGTGCAGCACACCAACATGGCACATGTATACATATGTAACATACCTGCACGTTGTGCACATGTACCCTAGAACTTAAAGTATAATAATTTTTAAAAAAAGTTCTTACCCTTTGGAGATATTCCTGTGACTCCAATAATAATAAATAGGTAATAAATGCTCAGAGTATATTGTGAAAAAAAAAGAGCTAACTACATGCTGCCTACAAGAATTGCACTTTAAATATAAAGACATAAAAAGTATTAAAAATAAAGGCTAAAAAAGAGGTATATCATGCTAACACTGATCAAAAGAAAGCTAGAGTGACTATATTACAATCAGAAAAAGTAGATTTCAGAGCAAAGAAATTTGCAAGGGATAAGGAAGGTCATTTTGTAATAATACAGGGATTGACTCTTCGAAAGGACATAAATGCGTAACATAATATAGAAAGAAAAAGTTTACATATCAATGGCCTAACGTGCCACCTTAAGAAACTAGAATTTTTTAAAAGGCAAATATAAACAGAAGAAAAAAATAAAGCTAAAAATAAGAATCAATGAAATAGAAAACAGAAAAACAATAGAGAAAAAAAGACACCATTAATGGTCATTAAAATATTTCTTGAAAAAAAAAAGTCTATGGAACCATGTATTCAATGGAATTCTCCTCAGTAAATGATTGAACCACGGGAATATTCCTTGGCCCCACTGAGGATTTTTTAATTCAAGTCCAGTTATGCATATTTAAAACACCTCTGCTAACTCTGATGAAAACACATCCACAATTAAGAACTATTGACTTACGTCAAATAAAACTATATTTGTCCTTGATTCATTTTCATATCAATGTGAAGATATAATGAGACAGAGTTCCAATAAAATCAATAATGCTTCAGAAATGGACATGTGTGAGCAGTGACAAAACATAAGAATAGTGAGAAATCATTAGCACATGCAACTCTTCCACATTACAACATGCCTCCAACTACAGTGTAAGAGGCCATCCATGACAACCCAGCATGACAATCCGGTGTCTTTCTGGTAATTGCTACAAGCATGATGGAATATGAAACACAGAAAAACATAGTTAGTTACATGTTATAAAATACCAGAAAGAGTCACTAGGTTTTTAAATAGTCAGAATAGACAAATTTCTCATCAAAAGAAACAAAGATTAAGTAGCACCTCATGGAGAGATTTATCATTATCACCTCAAGGAAATGTTTTTCACCCAATGACTAAGATGATAAACTTTAAAGTAATGGTGATGATAGTAATAATAACTCTTACTGTTTCTTAAGTGGCTACTATATGACAAACCCATACTTATGTGTGTATAGACATATATATTTATATCTCTAATATAAATATATATAAATTTTATATATTATATATTATAAATTTAGATTACATGTATATATAGACAGAGAGAAAGAGGTGGGGGAGACTGTATTTGCCTAATAGTGATGTTTACCTTGTAAGTATGAGTAAGGAAACAGCTTGGGTCTCAAAAGCTAAATTCACAAGGCTTTTTAATGCTAGATCAACATGCCAATCACAACCATATTTTAGTTTATTAAAAGTAATTATTTCTTGCTTAGACCCCATAAAATTCCATGAAATACCCTGGCTTATCAGTTGAAGACCCAATGGTGGGGAGAGGGTGGGCAGGAAGAAGGCTGCGCATGTGTTCCCTCCAACAATCCTAAATAGGAGCTTCTAAACCACTTGCAGATGGGAAAATAAGTGTTTTTGACATGTCATCCACCCACCTTCACCCTCTAAGATTCCTGCCAGAATGAAGCAGTGAGGAAGACAGTGAATCAAAACTAGCTGATGTGTGATAGGCCCATTCTTGAGTTCTAGTGCAATTCCCTGGAAAATGTGTAAATGCTGAATGTGGTGATTAAATGACATACAAAGCATGTCAGTTAAAAAACTTGAAAAAGAACTGTGTGGGTGTGTATTTTGAAGGAAATTTCTAAAAGTTCTTATCAAATTGGCTCTCTGAAGATTTACAGGGAGCAAAGTCAGGAATACTTCCCTTCAGCAAAGAGTTGCAATCAGGAAGAAAGTGAGCAAGGTGAAGTAAATGATATTTTAAGACATGGTTATTTTAGTACCAAATGAAATTTCCATTCAGATATAATTTGCAAACCCCTCGGGTGACACTTCCATGCAATGAAATAATACTATAATGACACAATGACAGAATTTTCTAAATCTATCAACCCTTAAAATTTAACAGTGAGCAGAATTTTCCCAACCTCTCTCTTGCCAATTGAGGGCATAAATATGACAGTTAGTCAACTAGTAGCTGTGGGCATCAGGAACTACTACATAATGATATCTGAGCAATATATTTCATTTACACATTTTATATAAACTTTCTTACAAACTGTTGAATTCCATGCAGCTTATGCAAACACTTCTTGTTTCTTTCTGTTTTCTAGTTACATTATTTATATTGACTGTAATAATGTACCTTATAAAGAATGAAAACTGAAAACAGGAATAATCAAGAAAGTTCTCTAAGCACACAAACATAGATACAAATATGTGTATCACAGAATCTGTTAGATCAGATCCATGTACCTAATTACTCTTACTTTAGACACAGTTCTAACAAGCTTAGGTTTCTGGCTCCCTGCCTAAAGAGTGTTGGAAAAAAGAGGTTAAAAGTACAACCATTGTGGAAGACAGTGTGGCAATTCCTCAAGGATCTAGAATCAGAAATACCATTTGGCTCTGCAATCTCATTACTGGGTATATACCCAAAGGATTATAAATCATTCTACTATAAAGACACATGCACACGTATGCTTATTTCAGCACTGTTGACAATAGCAAAGACTTGGAACCAACCCAAATATCCACCGGATAAAGAAAATGTAGCACAAATACATCATGGAATACTATGCAGCCAAAAAAATGATGAGTTCATGTCCTTTTCAGGAACATGGATGAAGCTGGAAATCATCATTCTCAGCAACTAACACAAGAACAGAAAACCAAACAATGAATTTTCTCACTCATAAGCGGGAGTTGAAAAATAAGAACACATGGACACAGGAGGGGAACATCACACACCGGGGCCTTTCAGGGGGTTGGGGGCTAGGGGAGTGGTAGCATTAGAAGAAATACCTAATGTAGATGACGGGTTGATGGATGCAGCAAACCACCACAGCACGTGTATACCTATGTAACAAACCTGCATATTCTGCACATGTACCCCAGAACTTAAAGTATTATTTAAAAAAAAATTAGGTAGCACAATATTGGTGTTAAACAGATTTAAATTAAAATTAACATTGAAAAGAAAAAAAAAAAGAAGAGAGAAACCAAGGCTTAGAGAGTTTAAGTAATTTACCCAGAGGAGAAAAGGGTATAAGTGGGACTGGAACCAGTCATTTCAAACCTAGGTCAATGACATTCTTTGGGGGAAAAGAAAAATAAAAAACTAGATCTTTGTCATTGCTGCTGTTTTCAAAAAAAAAAAACACAGGTAGCATAATATCCTCAAGGTTAACCATATTGTACCATTTGACAGGATTTTCTTCTCCTTTGAGGCTAAATAATACTCCATTGTATGTCTATACAACGTTTCATTTATACATTCATCCTTCAATGGGCATTTAAGTTCTTTCCACCTCTTGGCTATTGCGAATAATGCTGTAATTAATAAATATGGTAATGCAAATATCTTTTTGAAATCCTGTTTTTAATTCTTTTGGATCAATGCCCAGAAGTGGAATTACTGAATCAAATGGTACTTAAATACAAATACTGCATGATTCCACTTTTGTGATGTATCTAAAGTAGTCAAACTCAAACGAATGAGAAAATCAAATGGTGGTTGCCAGGGGGCTGAGGAAAGGAGGAAGTGGGGAGTTGCCGTGCAATGGATATAAATTTTAGTCATGCAGGATGCGTAAGTTCTAGAGATCTGCTTTACAATTATGTGCATATAGTTGGCAATACTGACTGTACACTTAAAAATTGGTTAATCCCATATTATGTGTTCTCACAATAATAATTTTTTATGTACAGAAGTAAACTAGAGGTATCAAACGCAGATGCAAGATGTGATTGCAACAGCCACTTTGGAAGACAGTTTGGCAGTTTCTTACAAAACTAAATGTACTTTTACCATACAATCCAGCCATTGTGCTCCTTGGTATTTGCCCAAATGAATTAAAAACATGCCCACACAAAAACCTGCACACAAATGTTTATGGCAGTTTTATTCATCATTGCCAAGACTTAAAAGCAAACAAGATATCCCATAGTAGGTGAATAAATAAATAAACTGTTGTACATCCAGCCAATTGAATATTATTTGGCATTGAAAAAATGAGCTATTAAGCCATGAAAAAATGTGGAGGAAACTAAATGCATATTACTAAGTGAAAAAAGCCAATCAAAAAAGGCTTTTCATTATATTATATCATATTACATTATATTATATCATATTACATTATATTATATCATATTGTATTATGTATATTATATTATACATACTGTATAATGCCAACTATATGACACTCTGGAAAGGGCAAAACCATGGAGACAGTAAAAATGTTAGTTATTGCTAGGGGTTAAGGGAGGGGAGAGACGAATAGGAGGAGCACAGGATTTTTAGGACAGTGAAACTACTCTGTATGATACTATAATAGTAAATACATGTTATTACACATTTATCAAAACTCACAGAATGTACAATACCAAGAGTGAGCCTTAATGTAAGCTACAAACTTTGGATGAGTATAACATGGCAATGTAGGTTCATCAATTGTAAAGGTACCACCCTGGTGTGGGATGTTGACAGTGGAGGAAGTTGTGCATATGAGAACTTTCTGTACTTTCCACTCAGTTTTGCTGTGAATCTAAAACTGCTCTAAAGAAATAAAATTTGACTGGGCTTGATGGCTCATGCCTGCAATCCCAGCACTTTGGGAGGCCAAGGCGGGTGGATCATGAGGTAAGGAAATCAAGACAATCCTGGGTAACATGGTGAAACCCCATCTCTACTAAAAAAACACGAAAAGTTAGCCAGGCGTGGTGGCGGGCACCTGTAGTCCCAGCTACTCAAGAGGCTGACGCTGAACCCAGGAGGCAGAGGTTGCAGTGAGCCGAGATTGCACCACTGCACTCCAGCCTGAGTGACAGAGCAAGACTCCGTCTCAATAAAAAATAAATAAATAAATAAAATTTATTAATTAAAATGTATTAAATAAAATGTATATAATTACTTATATAATCTACTATATATAATAAAATAAAGAATTCCTAAAAATAAAAATTCAGAGATACTGAGGGTCAAGATCAATAGCTCTGCATATTGAGATGGACCCTAGGTGAATCAATGTATTACAGGACAATGCAATTATAAATAACTGATATTCACAATTACAGTTTTAACTAACCATTACACAAATATGTATTGAGCATTTTCCAGATGACAAACACTGAAAAGAGAGAAGATGTGGCTTGTGGTGATGTCAGTCATTGGGCTTTTAGTCCAATAACAGCAGAAAAATTAATATGTACAGCACATTACACAATAAGGTTAGAAAATTCCAGTGAGTTCCATATGTATGATTCTTGGGAGCTCAACCTGAAACCGTCAAAGACTGCTTAAGGTGAGATGATTTCAAGTGTGAGAACTTAAAGGATAGCTAAGATTTAAATAGAAGTATACTGTAGTGATTATTAGCATAGCTCCTGGAATCCGATGTCCTGGGTTCAAATCCCAGCTCCACTACTTGCTAGTTGTATGCCTTTAAGGAAGTTACTTAAGATTAAATGAGTTAATATAGACCAAATGCTTAAAATAGTGCATAGGAGAGTGTGCTGTCAAAATTTAAATAGGAGGGTGATGAGCGTGAATGAACCTAAAAGATGTGTACAAAATGAACTATGTGATCCATGTCGTCAGGCTATAATAAACAAATCACTGTATATGTGCATCCACTCACACAGGTCTGCATGCTAATAATAAATCTGATGTGTTGAAGAAACCTCACAAAACTAAATGGTTAAAAAACAAATAGTGCAGAGAATTCACTTACGACAAATACATGGGTTCCAATACCAGGTCTGGCTAAATGACCTTAAGATGATACTGAAACTCTAACCTCTTTTCTCCATGAGCCAAATGGATAACAATATAATACCTGTGTTATGGGGTAGCTGTGAAGAATAAATAACATTTGACCTGTAAAGCACAGTGCTTAACAAAATTATTACTAATTTTCTGGTTAACTAAAGGAAGAGAATCTCTTTGATTGCAATGATTTTATTTAAAAAGTCCTTCGAAATATATTTATCTATGTCTTAATAGACTTGTAAGACTCAGCTTGCTATCCAATTAGAATATGGCTTTTGTCAGACATAAGCTTTCTTTGTCTTTTCACATGAGGCAACTGATTTCTTATCCTCTCTTTGTCCTCGAAAATCAGCTAAATGTCACCTATATGTAGCATTCCATTCTTTCCATTCCACTCCAACAAACAGAATCATTAGTTTCTCACTCTTTCTGGTCCTCATTATTCTTTACACCAAGCTATTATAAAACATATGTCACTGTATCTTAGTTAATCCCTTATGCCCTCATTCAATTGTATACTTTTTAAATGGTGAGATACTAATCTTTGTACATGTCACCCCTTCACCTTTCCTTCTAATAAGCATTCTTTAAAAAGCACCTTGAGTAAATAATAATTATAATTAAATTTTTCTTATTATGCAACACACCAGTGTCTTTGTTTCCACTCAATTTCTGAGGTTTTATCATTGGCATCTACATATTGTATGTATATTAGAAATTCATGGCCATAATAAGAACTCTGAGGACCTGATGAGTTAGATTTCAATAAAAGTTTTACCTTAACTTCATTTATCTAATTCATTAATAAAGTTTTAAATAAAAGTTTTACTCCAACTGCATTTTTCTGATTCATTAGATGTGAAAAATGGAAGGTAACATTTGTTGTAAAGCAACTTCTTTAATTTAAAAATGCTTAGAACTCTGAGCTAGCTATTAGCATGATGTCATGGAGGAGGCATTCCTGGAAAGTAATATTACTCATTCTCATCACCAATGTACATTTAAAGGTCGAAATCTGAAGCTCATCATCTTATATGTGGGCAATCACCTTGGGAAGTATTGACTTTTCCCTGTTCCTTCTTCATTCTCAAATAATTGTTCTTTCCTAAAGTAACTTATCAAAGTTTAGCAGGACTCTTACTTTTATTGTGGCACTATCTTTTACACTCAAAACCTAAGATAGCATTAGCTGTTTGATTACAACTATCATTTCAATGAGGATCTAATTTAATTAAGTACCTGGGTTCTTTTCATGTCAGGTCTGCTTGTCTCTTACTGGTACGTTTTATGCTTTCAAAACTAAAATATAAATAAATTTACTAAAAGATATATATATATATATCTCCCTGTTAAATTTCCTTTGAATCTATCTATCATTCTAAACCACAAAGATCATTCTTTGTCTGTTTTGCAGACTCACTACCCTCCTATAAAGAGGAGGTAACCCGTAAATTCAACAGGAGGCAAATGGTTAATTAAACTGTGGTACATCAATATCATGGAATACTGGAGGCCATTAATTGATATTTATGAAAACTGTAAAATAGCATGGAGAAATGCTTATGATGTAATATGATACATACAAATTAAATCTTTAAAGTTTTATAAATGCTTTCACAAATAATGTAAATAAATATTTGTGGAAGAAAATATGGCAAAAGGTTGATTCCAGGTGGTCAAACTATGGTTGCCTTTTTTTTTCTTTTCTTGTTCTCTTTTCCCAAAATGTTCTAGTCTTCTACATTGATTTTTAAATTTAAAAAAAAAATTAAGAAAAAACAGATGGAGATTTTAGGTTATTATTCAGAGAAATAAGAAAAAGTGCAATTTTTCTAAAATTACTTGGCTAACTCCTGAGTTCCTGCTGCAGTGCAGTGTTTCCAGCTTCACATGGAGAGGTTTTTTTTTGCTATATATGGCCTCAAAATTTGTTTTCCAGCTTCTAAGCTTTAACACATGTACTTTAATCTGGACAAAAACATGTCTATGAATATGATACAATAAGATACACAGTTCATTGGCCTATAGGTTTTCCATACAAAGTGAGAATCATCTGGAACGTTTTTCTACCATTACTCTTGTTATAATCTTATATAACATTCAAGCTTCATTTAAGAACCACCTCCTGCATGAAATCCTTTCAGCCTCCCCAACTGGAGGTGTTTTTCCCACCCTTTGTGACTTTCCTCTGAATTGTAGCCTGTGTTGCCTTACTTTTCTTGTACATTTATGCCCTATGCTTACTCTTTCATCTCAACAAACACACACACGCACACACACACAAATGTACATGCACACTTACACATTTAATGCACTGATTGTGGGCAAGTATTTTGTTCTGGGAGAAAAGCTACTAGAAGAGTTATTTAGCAGTGCAATTTCTTTGTTAATTTGTAAGATGATTCTAGTTTGTAGAAGGTTAATATGTTTATTTTGTATGGAAGAAAATAAGTTGAAGTTACCTGGAATAAAATGAGTAACAACAAAAATAAAATTATTCTTTTAGGCTATGCTGTTTGTCAGAAAAAAAAAATCAAGAACCTAGGCTATAAACCATGCAGTAAGGGGTTTGAGCCATGTTTCTCCCCCACCCCACCCCCAAGTACTCAGCTGTAAGTTTCATGAGCACAGCTACCCTGACACGCCACTCCCACTTCCCCCACCGATGCTGCTTTTTACCTCAGGTCCTTTGGTGTCTTTTTCCAGTGTCTGCATCCACACTCATCTGCTCCAATACTGTTGACCATTTCCAACTCCTCTTCCTGCTCTCTTTCAGTCTGTGACATTGATGAGTGACACATTTGTTACCCCTGACAGTCTCACTGTCTTTCATTCTCCATGCAACAAATGTTCCCTCAGGTGATGTAGCTCTTTCAGCCAGTTTTAAATCACTCAGGGTCTAAGTAATTTTGGCCTCAAAAAGCAGCCCTTCACTCTGAAGTTTATCTCTCTTTCATTTCAGGACAGTTCCCAAGTCCTACGGAATCTGAGTCCGAAAATCTTCAAAGTGACATTTCCCAATAGCCTTCTTCTATGAACCCTAAGCCAATCTTCAAAAAGAAATACATATCCCTTGACTAATCCCCAGTCAAGAATGAGACCCTACTCTTCCAGAAGCACAATTCTTCCCTTGCCCTGTATGTATGGGGCCTTACTCCTCCTAATTTCCAAGAACTTGACCTTGAGCCCAAGTCCCATTTGTATATTTCCCCTGCTCCCAAACTTTCTGGGGGCCCCAAAGAAAAACAACATACCTGAGGTCCTGCTATGATGTTCTAGAGTTCCCGATGTAGCAATGTAAATTTAGCCCCTCAGCTGTTCAAGGTTTTCTGTAATGCAGATATAAACTGGACTCTTAGAAGTTTGTGGGTATTGTGCATTGACGATTGGAGGAAATTGAAAAAGCAAATACTTGGGGCGGAAAAAAGCCCTAATATCTAGTGAGTTCCCTAACAGATAAGAATGAATTGTTTATT
Source organism: Pan paniscus (assembly GCF_029289425.2). Classification (NCBI taxonomy): domain Eukaryota; kingdom Metazoa; phylum Chordata; class Mammalia; order Primates; family Hominidae; genus Pan; species Pan paniscus. Next base: position 62,252,604 of record NC_073254.2, on the reverse strand, counting down.
CATTATTGAAATTAGAGGTCCAATCACATTTTAAAAATCTTGCTGAAATGGCTGAGCACAGTGGCCTGCACCTGTAATCCCAGCTACTTGGGAGGTTGAGGTGGGAGGATTGCTTCAGGCCAGAAGTTCAAGACCAGCCTGGGCAACACAGTGAAACTCCCATCTTAAAATTTGCTTAAATTGTGACAATGGGTTCTAGGTACTTGGAAGCTCTTTATACCATCATCTTTACTTTTACATATGTTCAAAAATTTCTAGGATAAAAAATGTGTAAGTTCAAATATAGATCTAAATTGTTTACCTATCTTAGTAAACTCCATGTCTAAGAACCTATCATGAGGGAACAATATAAAATTGTATTAGTCCATTTTCAGGCTGCTGGTAAAAACATACCCGAGACTGGGCAATTTAGAAAAGAAAGAGGTTTATTGGACTCACAGTTCCACATGGCTGGGGAGGCCTCACAATCATGGTGGAAGGTGGAAGTCACATCTCACATGGCAGCAGACTAGAGAAGAGGGCTTGTGCAGGGAAACTCCCCTTTTTAAAACCATCAGATCACATGAGACTTATTCACTATCACAAGAATAGCACAGAAAAGACCTGCCCACACTATTCAATTACCTCCCACTGTGTCCCTCCCATAACACGTGGGAATTCAAGATGAGATTTGGGTGGGGACACAGCCAAACCATATCAAAAATATACAAAATATTATGCATATGTGTGTTCATCATAGCATTACTTTAAATCATAAAATGTTAGAAAGAAATCTAATTGGGTTCATCCATAACATTAAAATATGTAGTAGAATAATATTTAATGACATAAGAAAAGGTTTCATTTTTTTATTTTATTGCTAAATTTAAATGAATCAGATAATAAAAATTATATATAAGATTTCACTTAGTGAAAAACAAAATATGTATACAACATATAATGATTGAGTATATATTCAGATATGCAGATATTTTAGATATATGTCTAAATATAAACAATTTAGATATATATTTGCACATACACCGTTTTTAGTCTAGAAATTTTTGAACATATATAGAAGTAAAGATGTTAGTATAAAGATGATAGTATATAGTGTATATATCCTATATATATACACACATACAGTTATGTATATAAACACTATTTATTATATATTTATATATGTGCTGATATATATCAGAATGTAAGATATGATTATATATTAATATGTAATATATTATAACATATATTCTTTATTAAATATTGTATTATATGTTTACATATAATAATTTTGTATAATTTATATATAATAAATTTTGAATATATATATATATAGTTTTAGACACCAATATATATATTTAGTCAACCTCATATATTCAGTTTTAGTCAGCTGGAAGTCAGAGATCAGGGTGCCACCACGATCAGGTTCTATGACGGCCCTCTTCCTGGCTGGCAGATGGCTGCCTTTTCACCATGTCTTAACATGTTGTGGAGATAGAAACAGCAAGTTCTGGTTCTGTGGTGTCTCTTCTTATAAGGGCACTAATCCCATCATGAAGGGCCCTCCCCTCATTACCTAATTACCTCCCAAAGGCTCATCTCTAAATACAATCACATTGTGGGTTGGTGCTTCCACATATGAATTTTGCAGACACAAACATTCAGTCCATAGCATATATCAATATTAAAATAATTATCTCTGGAAGATGTATTATTTCTTTTAATATTTCTGGGTCTTCTATGTTTACTACAACAAATATACATTTTCTTTATGTAATATAGGGGAATAAGTACACAATAAATGCCCATTTCTGTGGCTTAGAAAGGCTTCTGCTTTCAGTTATAATAAGAACCAATTCTCCCATTGAGAGTAACTTTAAAAGTTTGTACAATACAGAAAAATAATTTGAATGGCACCATCAAAATGGTACCAAAGCGACAGGTTTGAGAGGCTAAGATCATGGAAAGAAAACTCAGAAGTAAGTCTGACACTTTTCAAGGTTTTCCCATTCAATGCATTTGCTAATTCATAAGTAAAGTGGGCAGGAATGTTTAGAAGCTGATCAAAAACTGGAGAGTTGGAGAAAATTTGAGTAGAATTTTCTGCAGTCTTAGCAGCTATAAAGACATACCTGGAGTTTAGGGCTGCCAACACAGTTAGGACTTGAAAGTTCAAGATCTTGTCCAGAAAGGAAGTTTGCAATAGTGAACTTGGTACCCAGGGTCAACGATAAGTACCTGCTAAGAGGCTAAAAATCTAAGCAAGGCTATTAGCAATCTCACTGTGCTGAGCAGAGAACACATAGAGTTAAGTGTCTGCTTATTTGAAGGGATACTGTATAAGCTACCTAAGACTTCTTGAAGAACTACACCCTAAAAATTAAGGTAGAGTGGAAATAGATCAAATCTTCAAACAGACAGACGTCAAGCATAGAAACCAATTAAGCCCTGGTTGAATTAAGGTAATCTGTTCTTCTCTGGAGGAATATAATCATCCAGAGCATGTACATTATTTCATATATGATGTCTGATATTAATCAAAACTTACCAGGCCTATGTATCAAGAGAAAAGAACAAGATATAGAACAGACGGTAAAAATAGACTCATAGGGATGCAGATATTGAAGTTAATAAGCAGAGCATTTAAAATAAACTACGATTTACATGTTCAAAATTTAACAATAGGATAAAGAATTTCACCAGACAACTAGAGTTAATAAGAAGAAGTATAAAATGGAAATGGAAATCCTAAAACTGAAAAATACAATAACTAAAAAAAATGCAATAAATAAGTTAAAGAGCAAATTAGACACAGCTGAAGAGAAAATTAGTGACCTATAATTTCAGTATGTAAAAAGTATCCAGGTCTAAGATTAATACATATATTTGTGGTCCCAGAAAAGGACAAGAGAGAAAAGGGGCAAAAGCAATATTTGAAGAGATAATGCCAAGATTTTCAAAAATAATGAAATATATCAAACCACAAACTCAAGAATCAGTATGAACTCCAACAATGTCAAAGAAATCAATTTCTAGGCATATCGTAGGAAAACCAAAGACAAGGAGAAAATCTTTAAAGCAGACAGAGGGTAAAAAAAAAGACACCTTACTTTCAAAGCAGCAAGAAAGTGATAATGACAGGTGCTGTCTCAACAGAAATAATGAAAGCTACAAAGTAAAGAAAAGTTTGTCTTCAAAATGATGAAATAAAATACTTGCTAACCTAAAATTCTATTTGAAATAAAAATATACTTATAAATGAAAACAAAGGGTTTTTTTAAGTAATAACAATAATAGTTTCTTGCCAGCAGAATTGCATAAATATAAATACTGAAAGGCATTCTTTAAGAAGAAATATAACTACAGAGAAAGGCACAGACATTGAAGAGTAAAGAGCAATGAAAAAGGTAAATATGGGGTTAAAGCTAAATAAATTTTGTCTTATAAAACAATAATAAAAATGCCTAGTGGACTTAAAAATATATAGAGTCTCTCTATGTTGTCTCAGTTGCTGACATGCCATCCGGAATGAGAAAGACCCAGAAACTTTGGGGCCACATGAGCCATGGCCACTGCCTCATCAGCAAGCACCAGAAGCACTCAGGAGGCAGTAGAATGCTGGTGGCATGCATCACCACAGGATAAACTTTGATAAATATCACCCTGGTTACTTTGGGAAAGTTGGTATGAGGATTACCACTTAGAGAGGAACCAGAGCTCCTGCTCAACTGCCAATCACAATAAATTGTGGACTTTGGTCAGTGAGCAGACACAGGAGAATGCTGCTAAAAACAAGACTGGGGCTCTCCCACCATTGATGTGGTAGATTACTACAAAGTTCTGGGAAAGGGAAAGCTCCCAAAGCATCCTGTCATTGTGAAGGCCAAATTCTTCAGAAGAAGAGCACAGGAGAGCATTAAAGGGTGTTGGAGTGGGGCTGGTGGTGTGAAGCCACATGGAGGGAGGTTTGTTAAATGCTAACAACTGCTGCAAAAAAATAAAAATAACAAAACAAAATATATAGAATATTAAGATATGACAAAAAGGGCAACCAAAAAAGGGCAAAAGGGAGGTAAATGAAGTTAAAGCATCCCAAGGTACTAACATCCTTCAGGAAGTGGCAGAAATAGTGACTTATGGTGAACTGTAATAAGTCAAGGATGAGTATTTTAATCTCGTGGTGAACTGTAATAAGTCAGAGATGAATATTTTAATCTCTAAGAAAATGATAAAAGAAGGTATATAACAAAGATCATTGAAGGGCTAAATTATATAATAAAATTGATTCATTTTTTATTATAAAGTAGATGAGACAGATATAAAACAAACAGCAAAATAAGTGTAAACCCAAATATTTCAATGATGACATTAAATGTAAAAGGTATCATATTATAATTAAATGAGAAACACTGTAAGACTGGTGAAAAAAAATCATATGCTCCTTTCAAAAGCCCCCACCACCACCACCTTAAATATAAGGACACACAGAGGTTGCTGGAAAAAAGTATACGATCAGTGAGGTGTTGAAGCCGACTCACACTAGCTCATGAGCATCAATGATCACATTTTTGGAAATATTGTGAGCCAATTAATGTCATGCTACAAGCTTGAAATCAGTCCTGGTAAGAGTGGCTACATCATGGAAGGTGGCAAATGCCACAAATCAGTGCTTCTCATTCCTAGAGAGCTGATTGTTAAAAATGTACAACATGCCTTGGTATATAATGGAAACAAAACCAAAAGAAAGCGGATATAGTCATTTTAATATGAGTCAAAGTAGACATAAGACTACTACTAGATATTAAGAGGGACATTTTGGAATGCTAAAAAGGCAGTACACTGGCCAGGCATGGTGGCTTATGCCTGTAATCCCAGCACTTTAGGAGGCCAAGGTGGGGGGATCCCTTGAGGCCAGGAGTTCAAGACCAGCCTGGCCAACATGGCTAAACCCTGTCTCTACTAAAAATACAAAAATTAGCTGGGCAATCACTTGAACCCGGGAGGTGGAGGCTGCAGTGAGTGGAGATCACGCCACTGAACTCCAGCTTGGGCGACAGAGCGAGACTTTGCCTCAAAAAAACAAAACAAAACAAAATAAAACAAAACAAAACAAAAAAAGGCAATACACCAGGAAGATAAAACAATTCTTGAAATGTCTATGCCCACTAACGTAGCTTCAAATATATAAAGCCGATAGGATTAAAAAGAGGAATAGTTCCCCCATCATGGTAGGAGATCTTAACATATCTTACTATTTTTAATAAAACAAAGGAAAAAATTAGTGAGGGTATACAACTGTGTTGCTCAATATGAAAGTCACTAGGCAAATGGGACTGACTATTAAGCACTTAAAATGTGGCTAATGCAAATGGAGAATAGAATTTTTTATTTCATATATAATTTTAATTAATTTAGTTTAAATTTTTTAAGCTGAAGCACTGTAAATTTTTTTTATTGTTAACCACAATTTTATTCTTTTGGTAAGGCTTCATTTCACTTTCATTATTGAGGACTAAGCTCTAATTCTTTTTTTTTTTTTTTTAATCTTGCTCAGATTCCTATCTAAGGGGTCTGGGGAGTCATGCCCCACAAACCATAAATTCTCATCAGATGAGGTTATTTAATCCCGTATATCATGGCTTACTTTCCGATCTGACTCCGGCATAACAAGGAAGATGCAGAAATGAGTAGAGATGCGAAAATTGGTACTATAACCAATACAATACTTTTTTTTTTTTTTTTGAGACGGAGTCTCGCTCTGTGGACCAGGCTGGAGTGCAGTGGTGTGATCTCAGCTCACTGCAACCTCCGCCTCCTACGTTCAAGCAATTCTCTGTCTCGGCCTCCCGAAGAGCTGGGATTACAGGCACCTGCCACCACACCCGGGTACTTTTTGTGTTTTTAGTAGAGACAGGGTTTCACCACCTTGGCCAGGCTGGTGTTGAGCTCCTGACCTCGTGATCCACCTGCCTTGGCATCCCAAAGCTAATAGAACAACTTTTTAAGAAGACTGAACAAAAGGATGCTGCAAATTCTACAATGAATGGCAATTTTACTTTTCTATGACAAAGCAAAGCAAAAAAAGCTGTTTGTTTGTTGTTTAAAAATATTTTTAAGGATTGAAGTGAAGAATATTTATACATCTTTATCTCTATGTAAGAAGTTCACCCTCAGTAGTCAGAAAAATTGGCAACACTGTTCTCCTGAAATCAGGATTGAATGTCCAATTTTAAAAAGTTAAACAATATATAACATGATCCAGCCTTATAACTTAGTCCTTCTATAAAACAGCTTGAGTTTTGCAGAAAATAGAAAACCATTTTTAGATAGAGATATGAGAAAGTAAATTCTAATTTTAGAAAGAAAATTTTGCTAGAAAGTTCTGAGGAAGGTAAAAAAAGATATTTTACTTTCGATAATCTTGTAAATATCTTTGGTTGAGCCACTAAACCATTGATCATAGATTATGAAATTTTTCTAAAAAATCAAAGATTGACTGAAAATTTGAAAAATTGCAAGTACTTTTCTTTAGTTTTACTTGAGTCATACCACATAACAGACCCTGCCCAATTAATATTTGGAGCATACAGTGTCTTGGATGTTCCAATTTACAAAAAAAAAAAAATGTGTACATTTGCAACCTAAAAATTTGAACTTTTGGCATGGATATTCTTCAATCTTTTACATCTGTCAAAGAAGAATTTCAACTAGACACGAAAAAAATGGTTTCTATCACAACAGATGGTGCTTTGGTTATTTTAAATCAAAACTCTAGGTTTACTAGAATTGGAAACCACAGACTCAAGTTTTCCTCTTACTTCATTCCAATATGTGATATTTAGTGAAAATATTTGTGCTCATCTTTCTGAAACAGTCTCTATGAAGAGTGTCATGCATACTGTAAAATTCTTCAGTATGTAAATATAAATGTTATGAATCATCAATTTGTGGAACAATTAAAAGAAATAAAAGACAATGAATGTAATTGTCTTGTGTCTTGTGTTCTTTGCCAATTGTTGTTGGTTGAGTTGTGGACAAGTTTTACAAATATTTATTGCAATGTTAAGTCCAATTCTAAAATTTTTGAAACCAAAGGAATGCCTATCAAATATTCAATAATCAAAGGGAAAAAAACAGTAGTTTGATTTGTGCTTACTAACTGGTATCACACTGCATATGAAGGAGCTAAATTTTCAAGTTCCAAGGAAAGAAAAAGCTATTTAACCTACCTAGACAAGTGTGTGAATTTATATTGACAATGAATTTTTTTATACTACTAATCAATAATGATGATTTTTATACACTTTCATAATATGAATCAATATATAGAAGATTTTAGTTGTAATTGAAAATATATAAATTGGTAACAAACACTACAGGAAATTTAGGTAAGGCTTTCTTGATACTGATAAATTTTAAATTGCTTTCACTTTTCATAAACCCCTTTGAAATTGATATTAATTTGTATATGGTAGTTTGTGTAGCTACTATTATGAGTTATTTTTGTACTTTATTTTTATTTTACGAATACCCTTTAGAACAAGAATACCCTGTCTTGTCCTTCAGTTTTGTTTTTAATTATTTAAAGCATAAGTTCTTTGACCAGACTTTATTTCTACTTTGTGAAATTGTAACTCATATATTTTACAGGATTCTATTACAATAAATTCTATTTTATGATACAATGTAAAAAAATTTAGTAAATTTACTTAACTTGTATAGATGACTTTTTTTCTTTTTTGGGACAGAGTCTCACTCTGTCCTCCAGGCTGGAGTGCAGTGGCACAATCTCTGCTCACTGCAACATCTGCCTCCCAGGTTCAACTGATTCTCCTGCCTCAGCCTCCCAAGTAGCTGGGACTACAGGCACCCGCCACCACGTCCGACTAATTTTTTGTATTTTTAGTAGAGACGGGGTTTCACTGTGCTAGCCAGAATGGTCTCGATCTCCTAACCTCGTGATCCACCTGCCTCGGCCTCCCAAAGCACTGGGATTACAGGCCTGAGCCACCGCTCCCGGACAACTTTTGAAAATTATATGCTTTCCTTTCAAAGTCAAATCAAGTTTTCTAAAACAGATACATCTATTTTCTCAATGTGGATGTGAATTTTTTTAAACGACATTTTTGCCATTTGATTCGGGTATTAAAAACATTTAAGACTGGTTGGAACAACCTGGATATGTGAGTCTGTGAATCTACTTTTTCAACAGTAAATTTTATGAGATCTAAACACAGGTCAAAAGTTAGTACTTGCCATTGCACTCCAGCCGGGGCACAAGAGCAAAATTCCATCTCAAAAAAAAAAAATTAGTACCTGCATTGAGATGTGCTGTATATATAAATTATGTATCAGATATTGAAGCCTAAATATGAAAAAAATTCATTAATGATTTTATACTAATCACACTTTGAAATGAAAATGTCTTGGATGTATTGTGTTAAATAAATATATGACAAATTAATTTTACCTATTTTTTACTTTATAATGTGAGCTACTAGAAAATTTTAAAATAAGAATTACATATGTAGTTAGCATTATATTTCTATTGGATTGTACTAATATAGAAGATTTCAACAGCAAGAATGATTGACGTGACTTAACTGACATTTATAATACACGGTACTCTACAACTACATAATATACATATTTTCACGTGCACATGGAACATTTATCAAAATTTATCATATGCTGGTCCCTAAAGCTAGTTTTAATAACTTTCAAAGAACTGAAATTACTCAAAGTGTAATTGCCAATGTCAATATAACACTCAAGCAAACAAAAATATGCCAGCTGGATTTATCTTATACAGTGGTTGAAATGTCAAGTGTGATGAATATAAAGCTACATATGAGAAATAAATAGTGCATAAAATCACAGCACTCAATAATATAGAGACCTACACATATGTTAACAATATATATTTTAAAAATAAATAGGCCGGGCGCTGTGGCTCACGCCTGTAATCCCAACACTTCGGGAGGCCAAGCGGGTCGGATCACCTGAGGTCGGGATTTGGAGACCAGCCTGACCAACATGGAGAAACCCCATCTCTACTAAAAATACAAAATTAGCCAGGTGTGGTGGTGCATGCCTGTATTCCCAGCTACTCGGGAGGCTGAGGCAGGAGAATTGCTTGAACCCAGGAGGCGGAGGTTGCCGTGAGCTGAGATCGTGCCATTGCAGTCCAGCCTAGACAACAAGAGCAAAACTCCGTCTCTAAATAAATAAATAAATATTATGTGAAAGGACCTTAGGTTATTTTAGATATTATTGTCAATAAAATGGTTAAAGACTATTTTTAAACATGATTTTTATTAGTTTAGAAAAATGAGGTCTTTAGTGGTATTTCTGAATAACAAAAAAATAGACACTATAGCTTGATGAGTAACAATGTAATGTGAATTTTCCAATGAGACCATTTTTAAGACTCAACTTAATTTTTTATTCACAATGGTGGGAATTCTGTATTGCAGTATTTACCCACAAAACCCAGACCTTTCTACCACAGGAATATAATAATGGGATTTACTTTGTAAGAACACCATTATCAAATTAACAATTATGATTCATAAATAGATAAAATATATTTTTTCTTAATTTCCAGGACAATTAGTGGATATTCAAAAGGGATTTCTTTTCTTTTACTTTTTCTTTTTTTAAAATAAAATAAAATAGAAGCTACTTTTAGGAGGAAAAAAAATGAACCATTCAGGTTATTTGGGTTCAATACATGTAGAAATAAGATAGAAAACAAGCCATTATAGAAACTGGCACTTTGCTTTATATTTGCACGTTCAGTACTTGTTTCGCAAAGACTAAGAATGTGTGAATATTGTCCACCAGTTGGCTGATTTAGAAGAACTGTGCTCTAAAAGTCCCTAGTAGCCTAAACTTTTAATTGGACACTAAAAAAAAAAAATCACTTGCAGTAATCAAAAAGTTCAATATTAGAAGTAAAAAGGATAATAAGCAGGAAGACCTCAAAATGCTATATTTATTTAAGGAGTAAAGACTAAATTGGCTTGCTAGGCAGGGTAAAGCGAATTACCTGTAAACTCTTCCACACAGCACTACACTCCTATTAAACACGTTGGAAGAGAGTCTTTGTAGCAAGAACCACAGAACACTTTTCTTCTCTCCAAAGTGGGTTTGCTCCCCAAAACTACAGGATGGTGAAGAACGTAGATCCCTCAGTTTTCTAAATTTCCCTCTGTCTGACCTTACTGTTTTACCAGTATTTGTTCTAGTCTTAATTTTTTTTATTGTCTTCTTCCTTTAAGCAGTCTCAAATCCTTTGTGGAATAGCACAGTTATTCATGAAGGAAAGCAATTAAAAATAGGCTTAAAAATATTATATTTTTTACCTTCTTCATTGTCAAGATCCCATAATATAACCTGTTAGCTATGTTTCTCAATCGATCATTCTTAATTTCATTTCTTCTTACCTAGGTTGCTGGGATGGCTTATATCTTCATATGTAATGACCAAAATGTCCTGCAAGTTAATGAACATGGTTATTCTCAACCCAATGGCTAGTGCCTCCTCTCAGATTCATTGATTTTTTTTTTTAATTCACAAAAGTAGGAGGCCTACTTGAAAGCTATGGAGAGCATTGTCCAGCCACTGGCCTCCTGTACTGGGAGAGTGTAAGCACAGTGGCCTGTGGGCCAGCATATCTCTTATTTATCACAGTCACTGAGGTCTGGAGTTAGGCACAGAGGTGAGCGTCAGGCCAGAGCTCAATGAATAACCAGTCATCACAGGTAGACTGATGGAACTGGGAATCATATGCCGAAGAGTTAACAGAGCGTGGAATAATGAGGTTAATATAAATAGTATGAATTAGTTTTAGCAAGCATTGCCCAATTCACAGATCTACAGAATCAAATATAAAACCTAATCATTTCACCTCATTCAAAGCACTAGTGATCTTTATTCATGTATTTTCTCTGGAACATACTTACTTAAAGTCATGGCCGAGTATTAATTTTTGTCTTTGATGCTTTGAGGTGATAAGAGTAGGTTGACTGACCTTATTAAAATCTCTGTGAGGTTTTCTAAAAAGGTGCTCCATCGAGTACATACAGACATGGACTCACACTTTCGCAGAGATAGCTAATGGCATGATACCCAAAGGATTATAAATGATTCTGCTATAAAGACACATGCACACATAAGTTTATTGTGGCACTATTCACAATAGCAAAGACTTGGAACCAAGCCAAATGTCCATCAATGATACACTGGATTAAGAAAATGTGGCACATATACACCATGGAATACTATGCAGCCATAAAAAAGGATGAGTTCATGTTCTTTGTAGGGACATGGATGAAGCTAGAAACCATCATTCTGAGGAAACTATCGGAAGGACAGAAAACAAAACACCGCATGTTCTCACTCATAGGTGGGAAATGAACAATGAGAACACTTGGATACAGGGTAGGAAACACCACACACCAGGGCCTGTAGTGGGGTGGGGGGAGGAGGGAGGGATAGCATTAAGAGATATACCTAATGTAAATGATGAGTTAACGGGTGCAGCACACCAACATGCCACATGTATACATATGTAACAAACCTGCACGTTGTGCACATGTACCCTAGAACTTAAAGTACAATTAAAAAAAAAAGAAAAGAGATTACAAAACACTGCTGTTCCTGACACATGAAGCCCATTAAAATCTGATTTCAAAAATCTAATACAGATTTCTTCTAGAAGTTTAAATGTAAACAAATCTTAAAAGCTATATGATTTATAAAGATAAATCTGCTGAAATATATATATATTGAGTCTAGCAGCCACTTACGGTGTCACTGAAGCCTTGCAGGAAAGCAGCATGCCTGGACTCCCTCTCACAACATTACTGACATGAATACAGGCTACTTCTATAACAATAATGACATTATAGAATTAGCAGCTGACTTTTTAAAGTCAGAGACTTGTTATACCTTGTAGGTATTGATAGCATTAGTTTTTAAATAGAAAATAATATAACCAAAAACAAATAAACAACAAAAAAGATAATGAACTTGGAAGTCAGACAGACGTCACCTTTCAGCCACTTGATTTTGGAGAAGTCTCATGACCTCACTGGGCCTCGGTTTCCTCAGCACCTGGTCAATAAACATATTTCCATCTGCTTTATTTCTTCAACCATAAAAAAAATACTGATGAAACTTTTCAGAACTAGCAAGTCATGAAGATAGGATACAAAGTCAAATTATGTTTTTTCTATTGTAGTCAGCTGAAAAATGGCTTCCCAAGTATGTCCATTTCCTAATTCCCAGATCCTGTAAATATATTACCTTACATGGCAAAAGAGACTTTGTAGATGTCATTAGATTAAGGATATTGAGATGGGAAGAGTATCCTGAATTATCCAGGTAAAACCAATGTAATCGCAAGGCTCTTTAATAGATAGAAACAGGCAGGTTAGAAAGACAAGAACATGTGCCGATGAAAGGAGAAATTAAAGAGCAAGAGAGAGATTTGAAGATGCTATACTGCTGACTTTGCAGATGAAGGAAGGGACCACCAGCCAAGGAATGCAAGTAGTTTCCAGATACTGGAAAAAACAAGGAAACAATTCTCCCCTAAAGAATCCAGAAGGAATGCAGCCCTGCTAACATCTTGATTTTAGGACTTCTGACATCCAAAGTGTAAGGTAATACATTTGTGTTGATTGAAGCTGCTAAGTTTGTGGTAATTTTTTACAGCAACAATACATCTTTCAACACTAATTCCACTCAAACAATTCCATAGTGGATGATGTGGCATTCTGCCCAGCTAGTGGTAAGTTCCTTAGAAAAAATTGCAACACTTGTCAATAGACTGAAAACGTGTTCATCATTTGACCCAGTCATACCACTTCTAGGACTCAATTACAAATAAACAATGATAAACTTGCACAGTGCTCATCCTGGTACTATTTATAATAACAAAAAATGAAAATAGCATAACTATCCACTGATAAGGGTGTGGCTGCATAAATTATGTAGCATGTAAATTATGTATGAAACATTATCAACTTATACATGCAGTACAACCTCAACTGCATTTTTTAATGCCTGGATAAGAATAAAATGACAATTAATAGAAAATATAACAAAATGTATGAAGAGGTTATCCTCTAGAAGGTGAGTAATTTTTATTTTTCTAACCAATATCTTTGTGTATTTCCCAAATTTTCTATAAAGATATATATGATTCTACATATGATTCAATTATTAAAAAGAAGTGTTACACTATGTTGGTAAATCATGCCACAATTCAATATGAAAATGGATTATTAATAAGAAAGAGACTTCTGACATAATAGAAAACCATCAGTCTAAAAAAAAAAGAGAAAAATAATCTGCACATTTAAAAATTTCAACATATTTTTTAAGTATGGCAATATCTAATTAAGCAAAATTATGTTTCACATATGTAACTTTTCTGGATAATTGAAGCCACTTATTCTCTTTACATTCTCACCATTTCAGTGATCTTAATAATACGAAGGTGGAAAATTTTGAATCATGTGTTATATATTTCTTCTTTTTTTTTTTTTCTTTTTTTGAGACAGAGTCTCGCTCTGTTGCCCAGGCTGGAGTGCAGTGGCGCTATCTCAGCTCACTCCAACCTCCATCTCCCGGGTTCACGCCATTCTCCTGCCTCAGCCTCCTGAGTAGCTGGGATTACAGGCGCCGCTACCATGTCCGGCCAAGTTTTTGTATTTTTAGTAGAGACGGGGTTTCGCCATGTTGGGTAGACTGATCTCGAACTCCTGACCACAGGTGATCCACCCGCCTCAGCCTCCCAAAGTGCTGGGATTACAGGCGTGAGCCACCGCGCCCGGCCTCATGTGTTATATATTTCTACCCATCATTAGATCAGGAGTCAACATATATGATTTGTAGGATCGTTCGATACCAGGTGCACCACTTAAGATGTGTGTATTTCCAATTCCTTACCTATAAACTGGAAATAAAAATTCATACTCTGGCTACCACACAAAGTGTTTGGGGGGGTCAAATGAGATAATATGTATTTAAAAACCTTCAAAACTAGAAAGTACTATACAAAAATAAGAAATATAAATTATTTTTGTATTCTAGGAAATTCAGAGCTATTATTGTAAACATCAGTATTTGTTGGATGCTGCATTAAATGATGCCACATGAGTTGTCTAAATATTCAGTGCTAATTGTTCTTCATTTCATAGGCCAATGTCCCATGTTTTTGTGAATTAATTCTTCTTTTTAGAGTCTATGCTATGATTATTTCTTAAAAGGCATAAGAATGAATGGGGAGGAGAATCTGAAGATACAGGACTAAAATGTATATGTATATGTGTGTGTCTATGCATGTTTATATATATACAGGCAAACACACTTATATGCACCCTCTTTTTTGTTTATCCATGTTTTAATTGTATTTAAAAAACAGCAGTTCTGTCTCCTTTTAAAAAATTTACTACTCTATTTTTCATATAGTTAAGACTTTGGCCATAAATCTACCCTATATCCTCATGTCAGGAAAAATGCTCTAACTTCAAGTCCTGTGACACTTCTTCTTTTTCTGCCATGCAGATTCAATCCTCTAGCCCTTCTGTTTCTTCTATACACATGGAAGATACAGGCCTCAATTCTGAGAAGAGAAGCTATGAGAAAAATGAAACAACCACTGACTCCTCAGGGTTATTTTATTTGCACTTTCTGAGTCATTTTGATTCACACAGGTAAGAGTCAGGGTTTAAATTAGACAATTTCTGGCTGGGAAAGTTATACTGTTCCTAAAATGGAACGTGGAGAAAGGAGGTGTGACAATAGTGTAAAATGACTCATCGTCAGCCACAATTAGACTTTCTCCATTGCCTGCCAAGTGCTCAACAGTCCTGGGCTCAGAGCTGCACAGTCTCTGTTAAAGGCCGCCTTGGCTTCTGGTAATCTTCCTCAGTTACTGAAAATTATTGATCCTGTTTCCACACATCTCAATGTTAATCGGTTTCTCCTGAAGTGTCCCCATGGACACCAGAGACCAGCTTGACCTGTTAAATAAGCAGAGTTGATTCCTATTAATATTTTCTCTCTTTTAAGTTGAAGAGTTAGACACCACCAACTGAGGCAACTTTTAATTTGTTCTTAAAATAGGACAATCATTTCTGGATGACCCACCCACATGAGTCCCTATCACTAATAGTGATTCAGCAGTATAACTGGTACCAAGAGAGAAGGCAGGACAGGGCGAGACCTAGATGGAAAGAAAAAGATCGCATAAGAGTTAAAATCATATGGTCATATGGGCTTTAGAATCAATGAATTCAAATCCTTGATCTATCACTTCTCAGCTATTTCCAATTATCAATAAAATGAAATATAAAATATAGATACTCAGTTCTCAATATAGTCCTCTCAAGAATGCAAAGAAAACTTCCATCATGGGATGCTGGCATTTCTGGTTGCAGCATATATGTAATCTGCATTTAAAAAGTAATAAATTTAAAAATCCAATGTGCCTACGAGAAAACAATACAAAGAAACAAATCAATCTCTGTGTTTGCAGTTTTGTTTTTGGCTTTTGATTTGCTAATGCTTTATGAAAATCAAATTCTAGATCAACAGAAGATAGATTTTAACAGCTTCCACCATAGCCTGTGTTCCTTGGGACAGCATTGGCTTTATATCTAATACTTTCCACAGTTTTTTAACTGAGTCTGCTTGAAGGACACACACTGTGTTTCACTGCCTTATTGCATGTCCTGTGGCACCCTGAACAGTGTTAGGCACATAGTAGATATGCAATGAATATCAATTTACTGAAAGAACTCACGATTCTGTTGTCCTCAGTGCCTCTGAATGCTTCCTATGACAGTAATGCAAATGTTTGTCTTTTTCTGCAGATGCCATCAGTTAGGTTTGCCCTTTCTAAGGGAACTCAACTGTTTCCTGGAGTGTTGCTATTTGAATTTCATACTTTTCTGTTGTAGAAACAAGATGATGCCCTCAACCCCCATCATTCTGAAGAAAGACAAGTGCAACCAACCTGCTTCTCCAGAGATCTCCCAAGACATCAATAATGGGGTCAAGGAAAACAGACACCCTTGGGGTAAGCCCCACTGCCCCGCAGAGGAAGAGAGAACTAGTATACTTGATCTAAGAACACACCTCCCGTTGACCTACAACCCTACCTACCCCCAGCATCAGTGTAAAGAGGGGGCTCTAGAAACTCACCCTCTCTGGCCCCCTCTAGTCAGAGCCTCACCCCACCCTCTCCTTTGGATCCACATTATTCACTTTATTCCTGTTTATGAAAACCACCTCAAAAGCCCCAAACTGTAAGGCCACCCCTCATCTCCCACATTGTGAGGGTCTGCTCATCCCCATTCTGTCCATCTCTTCCACCTTTCCCCCAATTCTGAGATCCTTCCATTGTGCTATTTGGATTCCTAGCAAATCACAGAGGACAAATCCCCCTTATTGTCATCTCTTCTCTGAATGTTCTCTCACTTTCTTGTTCTTCAAACAGAAATCAGGTCCTCGGGAGTCTTTCCACCCCACTGACACCCGTGATTCATTGATTCTTAAATCTCGTTGCTGTCCACTGCTCCTCCTCTTCTTGGTGGTTTCACTCCCCTCCTTATGCAGCTGAAACTTCATAGTTAATCCTTTGCATGTACCTTTTTGCCCTTAACCCTCTCTCATTTGCTCCCACTTCCTTGGCAAACCACAAACTTGGCTAAATCCAACATTACATTCCCTGCAGCCCACTCTAGCAGTGGCTGATTTTCCCCCAGACCTGGAAGGGACTAAGTGTCCTCCTTGCCTGACCACAACCTCCATTGCTGCTTTTGGGCTGTTCTCTTTCCTTCAATTCTGAATTTCACTGTAACTGTCATCTGCTGCCCCCAAGTTCTGCCTCTGCCTCCTTGTTTTCCATAGGAACTAATGGTTCACCGTCACTTCGTACTATTTTGGTGCTAATCCTTAGTCATTTCAATATACATGTAACTGAGACTTTTAACGCCTGGACTACCCCCATGGTCATACTCTAAGACCTCATCATTACCATCCTTTACAGAGCTGTGCACCCTTCACAGCCTCAAGTGTGCACATCCCACTCTCTGCCAGCTGCCTCCTAACTGCAGCTCACTCCAATGCCTTATGCCAACTGTCTTTCCACCACACTGACAACCAATATTCATCAATTCTTAACTACCTTTACTGTTCACTGTTCCTTGGTTCCTTGATGGTTTCGCTCCCCTCTTTACGCAGCTGAAACTCCATAGTCAACCTTTGCATGCACCCTTTATGCCCTTATCCTCTCTCATTTGCTTCCACTTCCTTGGCAAACCACAAACTTGGTTAAACCCAAATCAGCACCTTCTCTGCCTACAATCTCTTTAAATTTGTGACCACTAAATCAAGTGGCCTCTTTATGCTGCCCAGCAGTCATAAGATACCCTGCTTTCCAAAGTGACTATTCCACACATTCTCTTCTCCTCTGAAATTCCACACTTCCTCCCCCATTCTTATTCTCAGCCAATGATCTTTCTTCTATTTCTCTGAGAAAATAGAAGCAAATGGAAGAGAACTTCCACAGACTCCCACCATCACTGCTGCTCACCACCAGCATCTATGTTCAATGACTCTGACTTTCTACCTGTTACCAGAGCTGATCCTCTGCAAAGCCAGCCCTGACCCTTGGGTACTAGATCATAGCTAAGGGAAGTTTTACATTGCAACTCATTAATTTTTCCTAGCTGCAAGGAACTTCTAAAAGAATTTGAAAAGGACATTTCATAACAGTTTGTCAGTACAGGAGATTTTACTATTATTAATATACACAACAGATCACAGTGAAGGAAAGACTTGACTTGGGTGGCCATGACAGCTGACTGTGGGCAGCCGTGAAGTAATGGAAAGAACACCAGTTAGGTGTTTCAATGCTAGTGAGTTTAAAGTGACCTTGGGAAATATTCCAGAGTTATAACAAACTGAGTTTGAATCATAATTCTGCTACCAACTGGCTTTACTATTTGGACAAATTATAAAGGCCTTTAGTTTCCTGTACATAACAGTACTGCCTCATGTGTTGTATTGAGGACTAAGTGCACAGAATCATATAAAATGTTCTTTTTTTTTTTTTTTTTTGAGACGGAGTCTTGCTCTATCGCCCAGGCTGGAGTGCAGTGGCGCTATCTCGGCTCACTGCAAGCTCCGCCTCCCAGGTTCACACCATTCTCCTGCCTCAGCCTCCCTAGTAGCTGGGACTACAGGAGACTGCCACCACACCCGGCTAATTTTTTTTTTTTTTTTTTTTTTTTGTATTTTTAGTAGAGACGGGGTTTCACTGTGTTAGCCAGGATGGTCTGGATCCCCCTGACCTCGTGATCCACCCACCTTGGCCTCCCAAAGTGCTGGGATTACAGGTGTGAGCCACCACACCCAGCCTAAAATGTTATTGAAATATATAGTTTTCATGTTTAGTTTCTTCTTGATGTGTTCATTTTACATGGTTAAAAAGTAAAAACATTTTAATATCATTTCCATGCCATGGAAAGAAGAAAAGTGACCAAACCTTGCCCCAGCCCCCAAGATGTCCATGTCTTACTCCCCAGAATCTGTGACTACGTTACCTTACCTGGAAAAGAGAGTCTGTAGATGTGATTAAGGATTTTGACATGCAGAAGTCATCTTTTATTATCTGGGTGGGCCCAGTGTCATTATAAGAATCCTTAAAAGTAGAGGCTGGCATGATGACTCATTCCTGTAATCCCAGCACTTTGGGAGGCCGAGGCAGGTGGATCACAAGGTCAGGGGTTCAAGACCAGCCTGGCCAATATGGTGAAACCTCGTCTCTACTAAAAATATAAAAATTAGCCAGGCATGGCAGTGTGTGCCTGTAGTCCCAGCTACCAGAGAGGCTAAGGCAGGAGAATTGCTTGAATCCGGGAGGTGGAGGTTGCAGTGAGCTGAGATCATGCCACTGAACCCCAGCCTGGGCGACAGAGCAAGACTCTGTCTGGAAAAAAAAAAAAAAGTAGAAAAGGTACTCAGAAGAGTGAGGTAGAGGAAGATTACAGAAAAGGAGGTCAAAATGACTCAGTGTGAGAAAGACTCAGTGCATCCTTGCTGGCTTTGAAGATGGCAGAGCAGTGCCAAGACATGTGGGCTGCCTCTGGAAGCCGGACAAGGCAAGCAAGTGTATGCTGCCCTAGAAGCTCCAGAAAAGAACACAGCCCTGCTGACATAGCCCTGCTGACACTTGGATTATAGCCCAGGGAGACCCATTTTAAACTTTTGACCTCCAGAACTGTAATATAATAAATATGTGTTGCTCTAAGCTACTAAATTTGTGACAATTTTTTATAGCGCTATAGGAAACTAATAAGCATGTGTGTTCAGTACAACCTATGCCTCACCCCCACTTTGCCCTGCTGCTAATGGTAACCACATTTACCACTTTCTGCTTTATTCTCCCTGTGGATATATTTTTAATAAACAAGTACATGTGTGTTTACTCTAGCTTTTTTCTTTCTTATGCAAATATTCTATGCTATATACAACAACTCTGCTCCTTGTTTTTTTTTTTTTTTTTTTTTACTTAACAATGCACATTCTTGTTGTTTCTTTGCCCCACAAAGTAGCCCCACCCATGACACAAGTTTTTGCAATCAAAATGTCTCCAGACCCTGCTAAACATCCCTCCCATTGAAAGCCACATTCGTAGATGGAATAAATACCTCAATCTGGGGAAACATCTTTACAGGCTGCAGGTACAGAAGAATTTCTTTAAACACAACTTCAAAAACACAAACATAAGGCAAAATGTGGATCAATTTTATGACATCACTTAGGCAGTTGTATCGAGAATTAAACTGTAAGAGGGTAAGAGCTGAATCCAAAGGACCAACCAGGCAGTTCTTAAACTAATTTGGGGAATCCAAGGCCACACAGCAGGGAAATGGTGGAACCAGAATTCAAACCTGTAGTGTCTTATTTCATGCACACACTCTACCTCTGCTTAATATCCTTCTAGAACGTCAACATAAGGAATATTGCAGGCTGGTAAAAGGCCTAAAAGAATTAAGTTGGCTCAAGTATTATCAAGTTTCCTTAAAAATAGGTTATGTGATGAAGTTCAGGTTTTATATTCAGAGGCTTCATAAAGTTATACACTTTCTGAAAAAAATACGATGGGAAGATCTGGGATAATGTGAACACATCTTTATACCAGGAGGAAGTGACTCATGGCTGATGGGAGAATTGAACGTTTTCAATGAATAGCAGAAAATCAGGTTAGAAGACGGAAGGGTAAAGCTATGCTTTAGTAGTTGTGTCATATAAAAATTGCAAAAGAGAGGCAGCTCTTGGGACCATCTGAAGAAGGCTCACAGATGTTGACCCTGTTCAAATGCCACAGCCTTCAACCTGCCTGTTCAGTGGGCAGGGACGTTCGTGGCGCCTCAGCCAGAGGCCTATATGGTCATTAGAAGAGGGGATTCACCATCCTTCATTCTGTCCTGTGCGTGCTCCACTACCCTGCATTTTATTTTATTATGGTAATAAACACACATTATAAAATTTATTATCTTAACCATGTTTAAGTGTATAGTTCAGTAGTGTTAAGCATATTTACATTATTTTGAAAGAGATCTCCACAACTTTTTCATCTTTTAGTGCTGGAACTATATATATCCATTCAACAATTCCCTTTTCCCCCCTTCTGTGGAAACCACCATTCTATGAATCTAACTACTTTCTAGACCTCATATAAGTAATATTATGTAGTATTTGTGTTTTGTGATTGGCTCAATTTACTTGGGATAATTTTCACAAGTTTCATCTATGTTGCAGCATGTGACAGGTTTTCCTTGCTTTTAGGATTGAATAATATTCCATATTTATATATGCATACATATATATATATATATAAAATATTCCATACGTGTGTGTTGCTTTCTACCTCTTACCAGTTGTAAACAGAATTGGTATGAGACCCCACTTTCAATTTTTTCAGATATATACCCAGAAGTTGGATGGCTGGATTGTATAGTAGTTCTATGTCCTATTTTTAATTTACTGAAGAATTCCCATACTGTTTTCCACAGCAATTATACCATTTTACAATCCCACCAGCAATGCACAAGGGTTCCAACTTCTCTGTATTCTCACCAACACTTGTTATTTTATGTTTTGTTTTATAGTGGTGTAAAATCAAGGAAAAATGACTGAGGCAAGTCTAGATCAATTTCGAGGTTTATTTTGCCAAGATTGAGGATGCACAAGGGAAAAAGAGACACTAGCCACAGTTGGATCTGCAGCCCGTACATTTGCCAAAGAAAGTTTGGAGACTTCAGTATTTAAAGGGGAAAGAGCAGCCAGTAGAGGAAAGAGGAAAGAAAAAGGAGGACAGTAGATAAAAGTGGTAATCGGTTGCGTTCTTTTGAGGCTTTGATCACTGTTCACTGAATTCACATTTTACATGTGAAAAGAGGGGCTGGAGAAACAGTCAACTACACATTTGTGTGGACTTCTCCTCAGTGAATCTGCATTTCTACATAAGATAAAGTAAACATAGAGTAGAAGAAGCAGTCAAATATGCATTTGTCTCAGGCAAGCAGAAGGATGACTTCCAATCTTATCCTTGTCCCTTACCTATGAATATAAGCTGTTGATTTACATTGTCAGGGTGAAATTCAACAGAATTTCTGTTTTAGAGTAAAAATCTTGGAGCCCACAAGGAATTTCATTGTAAGCAAATTGTGAGGGAGGTCCCCTGGGGAAGTAAGTGGCATTGCATCTTTGCAGCTGTCTATTTGGAAACAAAACAAGAGGCAGTTTTGCACCATTCAGTTCCCAAACTTAATTCTTCCCTTTGGCATGGAGAGTTCGGGGGTCTTGAGATTTTATTTTCCTTCCACAGCAGCCATTGTAATGGGTGCGAGGTATCTTGCACTTTTGAATGGCCATGGGTGCACAAGCAGGTCTAGATTCTGTATAGGAGAGGATTAGGGGTGCTTTCTGGTTAAAATAATGATACATTTGCATCATACTTTATATAGCAGCTGAGAAAATGTAATTGTCCTTAACTAATATGGAGAGAATGGAGATTTCGTAGACCTTGTGAGGTAAGGTTTGGGTGGAGTGAAAGTTCTCACAAGCCACCTATCACTGGCAAATGATGATTCCTAAGCAGGTCTTGTTGGCTTCGTGTTTTCTGTCATGTGTCCTTGCCATAAAATACTTTATTCCTGAATGTTTACAAGTTGAGCTTCTTTCTTCGTTGTATTATCTGGTGACCCAAATAAATCCTTCCACCTTTTATTTTTAATCATTTAACCAAAAACAATAAGTTTAGTGTCATGCTTGGAGCATTTTACTTCTGCTTTGGACAGATGTCATTTCAGCTATCACTCACTCTAAGATTTCAACCACCAGGTGGTGCCTAAGTGTTTATTAAAATCAGTTGTGTCTGCCCTGTTAGCCAAGTTTTAAGTTAATTTGCCTAATAAGTTATTTATGACTATATAGTCACAGCTACTGTATTAGTTTTTTCTCATTGCTGTGACAAATCACCAAAACTTATTGGCTTAAAATATCACAATGTGTTATCTTACAGTTTTGCAGGTTAGAAATCAAAAGTGGGCCTCACTGGACTAAAACCAAGGTGTCAGCTGGGCTGCATTCCTTCTGGATGCTCCAGGGAAGAATGCTTTTCCTTTCCTTTTCCAGTTTCTAATGGATACATGCATTCCTGGGCTCACAGCCCCTTCCTCCAAACTCAAAGCCAGCAGCAAAGCAGCTTTATATCTCTCTTGCCTCCCTCTTGCACTTATAAGAACACTTGTAATTATATTGGGGCTACCTGGATAACCCAAGATAATCTTACCCACGTTAAAGTCAGCTAATTAGCGAATTCAATTTCATCTGCAACCTTCATTCCCCTTTGCCATGTAACCTAACATAATCTCAGGTTTCAGGGCATGTCTATCTTCAGGGGCCATTACTTTGTCTACTACTGCTACCATAAGTTCTGGAACTTTTAACTTGTCTTGATTTTTTAATACTCTGCCCTGACATGCTAAAGTCAAACAGCATCAACATTTTTTTCTGGAGTATTCAAAGGATGGATGAATGGATGGATGGATAGACGATTTGATATTCAGACAAATGTGAGATATTAATGTGTTTCACACATACAAATCCTATTTAACTTCATGACCTTCTCCTGCACCCCACTTGAGCTTACAGATATGAAGTGGACATTAATTCCAGCTACCATCATTACCAGGCTCAAACATCCAATTCCTAGCTTTTTAATTTTGAAAATATTAGTCTGTGAACAAGACAAAAAGTTTTAAAATAATACTTGAAGATTTTTTTTTCCGGATTCAAAATGGGTTTTGGCATTCACAAAATAGGTTAGGATTCTCCTGGCTGTGGGGAGAGAAGACATGGAGAAGCAGGAAAATCATTTGCTACTGGCGAAGGTGTCTAAGACAGGTCCTGAGCTCTGGGGTTAGATCCCAGGTTGGCAGAGAGTGTAGAGACAAAGCAGATGATAAGTTTGGGGGACCAAGAAAGGAGGAAACTTGTCCACACCCCTACCTGGGATTTTGGAATATAGCAGACAGACTCACAAACATTCAACACACTATAGTGGCAGGGGGTGTAGAGGGAAAAAGGCTATGGGAGCTGTTAGGGGCAGAGAGGGATAAGCAACCTGACTGTGTTTCCCCTGACTTCAGAGAGACATGAGATACCACCTGTATCCTCTCCGCACACCTGAGAAAAGGACATGGAAGTTAGGAGAAAGAGAAGAGGAGAAAGAAGTAAAACAAGCCATTTGTCTAGATACATTCATAGAAGTCTTAGCAGATGCTGGGAAAGAGTGATGACTATCCCCAAAGACCAGATGGTACAGAGCCAGGTCAGATGCCCTCACAGAAACAGCAGCCCAAGATTTGAGACCTCCTTTATGCTGACACACAAAACTATGGAAGCCCCTAGAACTTAAATGGAATCTCAGGAAGAAAAGAGAGGGAGGGAGTAAGGAGGACAAATCCTGAACTGATTGAAATTCGCCTAGAGAAAATGAGTTTATTTTGAATGGGCTCAATTTATACATATAGATATAATTTTGCTAAAGATGAAGCAAGGTTTAAAATTAAGTTGAGATTTTTAAAAATTCTATTTCTTATACACATGAGTACATGGCTTGAGACTATATGTCTACTAAATACAGATAATGTCTACTAAATAGACAGATAAATAGAACTATTAAGCCATACACCTCAATTTTTTGCTCAAAACTATGCAATCATATTAATGTACTAGGTGAAAAATGATATACTTGAGAAAGCTTTGTGCTTGTTAGAAAACCTAAATTTTGATTCTCAGTCACTAGCCCCAATTTTCTATCTATAACCTTTACCCTCTTCCTCATAGAAATAAGTGTTGATGTTTATGTGCATTTTTCCATATTTAATGGGCAATAAATACCAGTCACAAAGTCAAGAAGTTATTTGGGTGAGTATATGTCTAATACCATAAATCTAAAAATCTGAAGTATACAATGTATATTGTGTAAGAATCTTAATCTTAGGCCTCTCCACAATTGCTCCACTAATAAAATACAATAAAAACTTAAAGGGTGAATATCAGGATTATCATTTGGTGTAGGGTATCAGCATTTGGTACCCAGCCAAAGACAAGCTCAAGTAAAGTATTTACTAAGATTAGTAATAGTATGGCTCTCTGAATTGGGAGCTGGGTGCTACTTTGAGCCTCTCCCACATAGGAAAAACTGCTGGCCTCTTCAGCATAGGAATAAAGCAAGGGTTTCATTTATCCAAAGTTAATCACGACTTAATTTCTAGTTCCTACAGTGACACCATAAGCCTCACAGTAGTGTAGGGACACTAGAGAGGTTCTCAAGGCATTATGGCGGTGCTGACTGCAAAATAGGAAAATAAGGCTTGGAAAAGCTTTTTAACAAACTCAGTCTCTCTCTCTCTCTCTCTCTCTCTCTCTCTCATTTTTAAGGTGTTGTTTGTGCATAAAGAAATAAACACAAGGCAATACTAACAAGACATGACTTCTGTGAGCTACAGAGAAAAGAATGAAACCCTTACTCATAAATTAATCATAGAGGGAAGCTCTCCAAAAACTACACAGATATAACTCTTAGCAACTCTGTTGTCACCCACTCCTAACTCTGGCTGACAGCAGATTGTAGAGTAGTTAAGGGTCATTGTTGAACAAGTCTCAGTTTTAATCTAGTAAAGAAAACAGAAACTTGAGAAATTAGTCAGAGAAAAGTATGTCCTATGACATCCTAATTATTCATTATTTATTCAGATAATTAAATGACGTAAGAATAGTAGGACAAGAAAAATAAAGATGTGAGTATTCAAAAATAGAGGGCTGTCTTTATTCATTTAACACTAGATTGTATACATAGAAAAATCTACAGATAAGAGATTAGAAAATATAAGTAAATTTAGCAAGGCTGCTAGATGTAGGAGCAATACACAAAGAAGGAAATTTTTTTCTACATAAAAGAAAAACAATTAAAAACGAATACTTTTAAAATAACAAAAATATCAAAAAACACCAAATACCTAAAAGTGAAAAATATACAAGACACAGAGAAAACTACAAAACATGTGGAGAAATTAAAGAAAACCCATTGACCAAAAGACTTAGATGGAAGGGTAAACTATGCTGATGAATTAAAGACAAAAATCTGCAAAGATATTAACTTCCTACAAATTCAATTTAATTCCAATCAAAATTCAGCAGATTGTTTTTGTGTATATTGACAAACTGTATTTAGACTCATCATTGCATAAGGTTAGGCTTAGGACAGCAAAGTTTTAAACCTAACTCCGCCTCTTTAGGCTCAGGACAGCAAAGTTTTAAACCTAACTCTGCCTCTTTCTATGTGACACAGACCAACCGACTTCACCTATCTGAGTCTCACTTTCCACTTCTATTAAAGTGGAGATAATAATGTCTCCCTCACAGGACTCCTGTGCAGATAAAATTGGCAAGTTAAATAATGTTTTTCAGTTATCTACTCCTCATATTTCCTATTTGTCTCTCTCCTTCTGTAGACTATAAGCTCTTTGAAGACAGGGACTGGGTTTTGTTCACAATTAAAAGTCCAGCGAAGATGCTCAATAAATTTTGCATCAATAAATGTATTTTGAAATATACAATAAGAAATAGATGGCATTTCAAGCAAATATTGTGCAAGAAGGAGCTCCTGTAGGAGATAAGAAGGGTTTCCTAGTAAGTGGGCAAGTATGTGATTAAGGTGTCTGGGAGCAGACTCCTACTCAAGTCAGGGAGGGATCTGGGAATCAGTCCCTGGGGAAAAGGAAAGACTGGAGCAAAGTGAAGGCCCAGATTTATACGGACTTAAAATCAGAAAGGAGGATCAATACATGGCACAGAGTCGCTATTAGGGCTGGTACAATATGGAAAGTTGGCTCCAGGAGAATGGTGGAAGCCCTGTTACAACTGGGGCACATGATCAAAAAATAAGCAAGGAGTTTCATTAGATATTGAATCACTCAGCTCATAATGAAAAAGACTTCTCATACTTCGTTCTGAAGGTCAAAATCAGTCCTAAAGCCTAAGGTGAGGTTGATCCTGAAGTTTAAGTGAAGTGAACTTCACTGGGGAAAAACATTTCTTCAGAGATTGGGGTCTAAGCAGAATCATTACATATTGGAGACCCTTATATACACATTGATTAAAACATAAAAAAAAATGAAATAATTGTTTTCTTTAACCCTATTGGGGGGACTTTTTATGTGCAGGTCTTCTCCACTTAGCTCCCTTTGGTGACAGGGCTGGACAGCAGCAGCAGCGGATGGAAGAAAGAAGCAGCTCTTCCTTGAAATCTTCTGAGACCTCAACAGAGGAAGCTTATGGGAATGGACAGGAAGCTGGACTGAGCTCACTTGCCTAGAGGACTGGTCCTATGTGGAGTGAGCAGCTACCCAACTCCCAGAGCCCAGATGGGCTGAGTAGCCAGGGCTTGACTGGGCCATGAGCACTGCCTAAGGGGTCTAGGATACTTCACAGGGTACAGTAGCCAGACCAGGAGTAGGTGGTGACAAGTGATCTCAGGGGGCTGACCAATGGAGCAAGGTCCAGCCAGAGCATGGGACAGCATCCAAGAATGAAGCTGCCCAGAGGAGGTGTGAGAGCTCTGGTCTTACAAGGTACAACTCAGATCAGGACACTAACCACAGCATGATAGCTGTTTAGTAAACCAGACCCTGCCAATACAGGAGATAAAGGAAACAACAACAGGCTGAAGACACCCAGAACCCCTGGTTTATCTTCATCTCACCTAAACCAGGTTGATGGTAGCAAATCCCAGGTCCTAATCATTGCTGTGCATGAAACTCTGAGCATGCTTTCCAAATTATTGGCATTGGCTCAAAAATGGGCAAAGCTGAGCTGGTAAGTAAAAGGCCTCATTATAACAGTGCAGAAGCTAGGAGGTAAGGGCTAAGGTGAAGATTCCAGGCAGACAGCATGATTCAGAGGTCACTCAAGTAGACTGCAGTAGGAAACCTTAAGCAGGAAACCTTGAGTCTGCAGCTTAAGCCACTGCTTCAGTGTCTACAGTGAAAGATTCACTTATATTTGAAACACTTTTCTTTAAAAAACAGAGGGCAAAGATTAGACAGGAAATAACCAAGAAAGACACGTGACCTTACCCCAGAAAGACAAAGGTGTTCTTGTGGATCCCAGGTGCCTGGTCCAGCCCCATTCACCAAGACTGACTTCCTCATAGGAATATTATTGCACTAAGAAGTCCTTGTGAAAAAGAGACATGATTGAAACATCCTCCTGCAGTTTTTCTTTGTGACAACAGCAGATCAGGGACTTGGAGATTCAGGATTGATTGCAGCCCATTTTTCCACTCTGTCCATGGTGAGAGGTGAAGAAAGAGATGGACAGAAGAGTTATGACTTACATGACTGGTGGCACTCAGGTGTTCTCAGAGCTCAGAACATATTCCAGAGCCTGATTTATTTCCTGATTTCTTTACAATAAATCACTCTGAAAACCAAGAACACTAGAATATAGACTGCTTGTACACTAAAATCAGAGCTCCTTCGAAAATGGGTGGCCCATTCCTGGGAGGAACAATCATATCTCAAGGTGCATTTATCCCGGGTAGCCACATCAGCCCTGTGTTTTCTCTTTACATAGTTCCAGTAGCCTGCAAGGTCACTGATGGGTAGCTCTCTAATAATGGCTTAGTAACTCAAAATATTTGGATCCCAGATTTATTTGGCTGCTATGTGGCTTATTTTTTTTAAGTGAGCCCTACTTCCATTGAGCACATGTTCTCTGTCAGAAAATTTTCATAAACATACAGTCTATCGTGCAAAACATCAGACTATCAATTACTTCCACTTACTCTGAGCAAAGAATATCATTAGTATACCAATAAAAATAGTTTTCTATGAATGGCATCCTTGTTCACATTCCCTGAAGAGCAGAATCTGAGATGGAGGTTTGTTTGCATAAAGTTTATTGGGGAGTATTTCTGAGGGGGAATGAAAGCAGCCAGATTGGGAAAAGGAAGAGATGAACTATGAAGCAATGAACAGTGGCCTCTGCTGATCCCACAGGAAGCTCTGGAGCTGGGTGGTCCTTCAGAAATGTTCCCAATTGAGCAAGGCCTTTATGGTTAATGTCATTCAATCACTGCATGCAAGCTGACCTTGGCATGATATAGAGAGAGGCAGTTTACTTCAGTTCTTGGAGGACAATGCTTAGGGTGTGATGTGGTTTGTCCCCATCCAAATCTCATCTTGAATTGTAGCTCTCATAATTCCCACGTGTTGTGGGAGGGACCCAGTGAGAGGTAATTTAATCATGGGGTGGGTCTTTCCGGTGCTGTTCTCATGATAGTGAATAAGTCTCATGAGATCTGCTGGTTTTATAAAGAGATGTTCTCCTACACAAGCTGTCTTGCCTGCCACCATGTAAGACTTGCCTTTGCCTTCAGCCATGATTGTGAGGCCTCTCCAGCCATGCTGAACTGTGAGTCAATTAATCTTCTTTCCTTTATAAATTACCCAGTCTTGGATGCAGCTTGAGAACAGCTGTAAGCCATTAGCCAGCAACACTCCTGGAAGCTGGGGGAATGAGTGACTTGATCCTGAAAGGAAGGTCATGGTAGTGCCTCACCACATCCACTGTAATTGGTTTCTTCAAGATAGTTGCTTTGAGAATATAAACGGATGGCCATTTTCACAACAAACTCCTTGCAGTACAACACTGCATCATGTTTGTCTTTATAACTACTACACTATACTAGCTGCTCTGATGCTTTTTGCAAATAGCTAACTTCAACAAATATTTAGATTGGAATTGCCTGAAATAAAATCCACCCTATTATTGGCATATTATTTTGAAAATGGAAATAAAAGACCCCACAGTGGAGCTAAGAATAAAAAGCTTGTTTGTGCAGACTTGTAATGATAATAATGCATTGTATCCAACTTTTGTTCCAATAAATAAATACGTATTCTCATGAAGCATTTCATTCATCTAAAAATATCTCTAGGCATGTATATTAGCTTGCTACGTTAGCCATAACAAAGTGCCACAGGCTGGATAGCTTAAAACATAAATTTGTTGACTGGGTGTGGTGGCTCATGCCTGTAATCCCAGCACTTTGGGAGGCCAAGGCAGATCATCAGAGGTCAGGAGTTTAAGGCCAGCTTGGCCAACATGGTGAAACCCTGTCTCTACTAAAAATACAAAAATTAGCCAGGTGTGGTGGCAGGTGCCTATAATCTCAGCTACTTGGGAGGCTGAGGAAGAAGAATTGCCTGAACCCAGGAGGCAGAGGTTGCAGTGAGCCAAGATTGCGCCATTGCACTCCAGCCTGGGTAACAAGAGTGAAACTCTGTCTCAAAAAAAAAAAACAAAAAAAACATAAATGTATTCTCTCATAATTCTAGAGGCTAGAAGTCCAAGATCAAGGTGTTGGCAGGGTTGACATCTTCTAAGTTCTCACTCCGCGGCTTGCAGATGGCTGTTTTCTCCCTGTGTCTTCACATGGTCTTCCCCCTGTGCTTTTCTGTCTCCTAATCTCCTCTTCTAATAAGGACATCAATTACATTGGATAAGAGCACACCCTAACAGCTTCACTTTAATTTAATTCCCTCTGTAAAAGCCCCATCTGCAAATGTAGGCACATTCCAAAGTGGTGGGAATAAGAACTTCAACATACAGATTTTGAAAGAGACATAATTCATCCCATAACAACATATGGGAAGGGTTCATACTGTAAATACCATTTTATAGATAGAGAAACCAAGATGGAGATGTTGAAAGTCTTGAGGCATAGGTCATGTTACCTATCCCAAAGGCTTATCTTCTTAATTTTAATACAACTGTAGGGACATCACTCCAGCTAGAATTTTAGCATTCAGAGAGCAAGCTCTTACCACTAATCTCCCCCAGAACTTTCTTTGCATTGAACAATTAAGTTACTAAAGTCATTCAAGAATGGAATTTGTCTTCTCCACAACTGGTTCCTCTGAAAATTAATATTATCCCATATAAGGCTCATTCTCTTGAACCAGGTTCAAGACCCAGCTATCTATCTATATATGTTTTTTTTTCCTGAAGCAGATCCTTGCTCTGAAACTCTTTCCCTTTTCCTATCCTGAACCAGTCCTAATCACTAGAAGGACATTTGGAGGTTTCTTCTAACTCTTGCTCTCAAGCCTAATAAAAGTCTTAATACATAAGTCCTTGATTCCACTTCTCTAGTACTACCACCATCCCCTCATCCCCAGAAAAACAGACAGATGGGGAAGGGGGACTAACATTTCTCAGGTATCTACCATGTGTTAGACATGAGGGCAGGTGCTTTCATAGATAGCTTCTTTACTCTAAACCATACCATAAGGTGTGTTTTATATTATCATTTTATAGATGAGCATTTAGACTAAATATTAGGCTCCAAGAGCCTAAATACCTTGCCCAAGTCACCCATTGGAAAGTGGAAAGGACAGAACTGAAATGACAGACACGCCTGACTCTCCAAAACCTAGCTTCTTTCCATTGGCCTACACCGCTTATGTATGACAGGCGTCACAGAACCAAGCCCCAATCCAGCCAACTCTCCCCAAAAGTCCCCAGGCCCAAAGGTGTAGATGTTCATCGTCTTTACTTCCTGACTTCCATACCCCATTTATGTGTCTGAAAAAAGTTCTATCCACTGTCTTAAAATACCCATATCATATAGAAGGGTGACACTCTTCTGTACATGCTTGATTGTTTCTTGTTTAATGAGCTTCAACATTCTTCATTTGTTTTATCAGCTAAAGTCTTTTCTTTGCCAGCTCATCACATCCTGCACTGAGGGCTGTTAAATCTTCACAGGCCGTCTCCCAGAGGTAGTTGTGGGAATTGGGCAGAATGAGAGCTCCTTTCTCCTGTTGCCTCTTTCAGGGGTGCCCCTCAGTGACTGTTTCCCCAAGGTCCTGTAACTCTGAAAACCAGTTCTCCACTCCCCAGGCAGATTGCTATCCCTCAAACAGCTGCATTGCAAAAACAAAGCTATGTAAAAGCTGCCCCTTCTGTTTGCGATACAAACTTTCAGCCAGATCTGCCAATGGAATGAATGAAATGGGTGAAGAGATGACAAAATACCACCTGGCCACAGTACGCACGTAAAAATGGATTTCTTTTTAAAGAATGATATCGTTTAGATGTTTTTCCCCTCCAAGTCACAGGTTGAAATGTGATCCCCAGTGTTGGAGGTGGGCCCTAATGGGAGGTGTTTGGGCCATAGGGATGGGTCCCTTACAAATAGTTTGGTGCCCTCCCCATAGCAATAAGTGAATTCTCACTCTATTAGTTCACATGAAAACTGATTGTTAAAAAACACCTGGTGCCTCCTTCGCTCTCATGTCCTCTCTCACTATGAGATACACCTGTTCCCCGTCCCTTATGCCAAGCTTCCTGAGGCCTCACCAGAAGCCCAGCAGTGCTGGCACCATGCTTGTAAATAGCCTGCAGAAGCGTGAGCCAAATAAACCTTTATTCTTTACAAATTACCCAGTCTCAGTAATTCCTTTATAGCAATGCAAAATGGAGTAATACGAAGGGCTATAATGGAACCACAACAATTGAGTCATTGACTTGTAACATTTACCAGGAGGGAGAAATCCATAGCAATAAAATTTGCCTTTAAATGAGTGGCTCAGGGCTGAGGTATTTCTGCCTAGGGTTCATGCCTGGATACTGGAATCACAGCAAGATAGGCATCCAAGAGCCTGGGCAGTGCCTTCCTAACAGATAGCCCCTTCACTCCACCCTGTCATCCTCTCCACATTTCTCTGAGTCTTTGGTTTCCTTAATAGGACTAACCATTGTTCTCCAAAACAGAACGCTGTGCAGTAAGCAGTATTTATTATCTTTACTGTCACATACCAGATCCAGCCCCATCACCCCCACCAGGTATGCTAGGCCTTCCAGAATCTGACCCACTCTCCTTCTATGGCCAGCATGGCCTCTGCTTTGGTTAGGCTGCTCTCTGCATGGTCTCCCATGAGTACTTCCCTCTCTGAAGTGCTCATGCTCTCCTCCGGACCTAGAATAAGCATCTGTTCAAATCCTTTCCAGCCATTAGGCCCAGCTCAGGTTCCACTCGCTCTCAGACCACCATCCAATTCCTCAATTCTCTGATATATTCATTGCATCAAGTCTTTGTGTAATAATTCAATATTAGATAAAATTGTTTTATATCATCTTTTTCTGTGGATAGATATTTGGTCACAAGCAGAAGACTAAGAGAGACTTCATTTTCTCCACTCGTACCCCTCAATGTAGGCACATACAGTAAGAAACCAATAACTATTTATCTGAATTAAACCTATTGAGCAAGAAGTTTCTCTTTCTTTGTTCTTCCACTTAGAAAGGTTTTCTTTTCCCCCATTTTCAAAGACTAACTGAATCAGAATCTCTGGGGGTAAGGCTCAGGGTTTCATGGTTTTAGAAGCTTTCTAGGTGGTTTTTAATGCATTTCAGTGCTGGAACTCACTATTCTTTATGGTGGTTTACCATGAAATACAGTCAGTTCTGCTATAATGCTTGTTTTGAAAACAAGAATTTGTTCTAACTGGATGGATATATTAGGGAATAATTTGAACATAACATGAATTTCATGTTTGCTAATATGTGATACCATCTTCAAGAAACATTAGGTGAACCCAGAAAACTGTATGTACATGAATCAAGCAATGTAGGCATATACAAAACATGCACACACTCACCCACACACACACACAAACTTCAACCATCTACCAGCTCTCTCAATGCACTGCATGTGTTATAAGCTACACCAATTTACTTCTGGTGTTACAACTTTCTATCAATGTCAGATAACCTTCCTTCACAATAACTAACAACCTGCAACCTTTTTGACAGCTACTTCCAAAAGCAAATTTCAGATCTTTTTCAATGGAAAGTGTGTGTGTATATATATATAGAGAGAGAGACAGAGAGAGAGAGTTATATTTATATGTTTCTTGACCATTTAGTATGAGTAAAACTGTGCTATAATTTTTATTCAGTTATCTTTTTTAATGTGTCTCTGACAAAGTTTTGCCACGTCTTATCTCTAATCCATTTTCCCCATAAGCTCTGTGGTTTTTATTGCCTATTTTGCAGAGTGAGGTGATTTTTAGAAATGCATATGTGGCCTTATTGCAGAACTGACTGCACCCAGTACTATATTTCTCTTACTATGTGCTACAAAGATGGAAAGCTTTGGAAAATATGGAAAAGAAAGACTAAATGGTATTAGCATACGGAAATCATAAATTTGGCCTTGTTACAGTACCAAATAAATCTACTCAACCAAAGGCAATTATTTGGCTTAGAATTGCATAATGCTCAGGAATTTCTGGATTGAGAGAAATAAAAGTTGTTTTTATAGTGGCAAGAGTCAGGAAGGAAATGTGGATTAATAAATTAATGCTAAGGAACTTTCATACATCTAAAAGTTAAATTCATGTCTCTCCAATGAACATTTTATTTTCATTTTTATGAGAGGAGAAAAATTTGCAATTGACCTAGAATTTTCACCCTTTAAATAATTACTATTAGGTTGAAACCAAATCTTATCTTGTTTCTAAACCAATACTAAAGGTTTGGACAGGCCCCAGCAAAGAGATATTCACTGAGTTGTTTTGTTGTTTTATGAAAAAGCGTGACCACTAACTGGCTTTTATGACTTCCACAATTTGAACAAAGTGCATTTAGTTTGAAACCAAATCTTATCTTGTTTCTAAACCAATACTAAAGGTTTTGACAGGAGCCCTGCGAAGAGATATTCATTCAGTTGTTTTGTGGTTTGTTTTATGAAAAAACATGACCACTAATCGGCTTTTACGACTTCCACAATTTGAACAGAGTGCTCTACCCACGCAAATGTCCTTCTTCAGTCCTGAATGCCTCACTATAAAACCAAACTGGTGATAGAAATTTCACTGAGAGTCCCTGAAAGACACTAGAGCTCTTTGCTAAATATTTCCAGGTTCCCGCCCTGTGAACACATGGCAGGCTTGCATTCTCAGGCCTCCTGTAGGTACAGTCAATGCACTGAGGTGGATTGATAGCAGCACTGGTACCCAAGAATGTGTGGTACCAACGGAGAAGCCCATCTCAAATGAACTCACACATGCGCAAGTTGTGAAAGGTACATATATTCATTTTTATGTCTAAAATAACAACCAGAATCTTCTTTATATATAGTATTTTTAAAAGACACATATACACAAACACAAACATGTGCAGTAAACTCAAACACACAAACAGTAATACCTACAAGAATTTTTTTTTTCCTGTTTCACAAATAAGGAAACTCGGATCCTAGAAGCTAAATTAGTTTACTCAAGGTCTAAAATAGACTAAAATAATCAGCATATTAAACAGTTCTCTTGCTTTCTGTTCCCTATCTTTCGGAAACGTACCATGACTTAATTGTCTCCAAAGTAGACTCATTCTTCCTCCTGCCAACCCACACTCCCACTCCCACCCCCAACCCTACCCCTAAAATTGGATCTAACCCTCACTGTCCAAAGTACCCAGGATCCACGCAGAGTGATGGAGGACTGAGCTATGGAGCCACAGAGCAGGCCTCAGGAGTGAAAGATGACCAAGCCCAGCAGGGCCCTACAGCCCCCAGCTGGCCAGGGAGACCATAAAATGGCTTGCAGATTGACTCTTAATCTAGTCAAGATTGACCAAGAAGCCAGCCTCTTGCAGGGCACGGGTAGGTTAAGGGGTCCATAAATCATGCTCCTTAAAGCCCAGTCAACAAATGTTATCCTCAGTTTTTCTTCGGCCGACCAAGAGCTTGGGAGTCACTCCTGACAAGAAGAGAAAGTCTTCCAAGGAAGCATGACCATTCCTCCTCACTCCAGCCTGCTTTCCATGGACTCTTTCTCCTGGATCTCCCCTCTTGGTCTCAGGACATCCATGAGAAATGGGGCAGCCTGGGAAATATGGTTGAAAAACAATTAATAGCAAGAATAATAGCTTGCATTGGGTTTTTAACGTGTTAGCTCATTTAATCCTGAAACTATCTTGGGAGGCATGTACTATTATTAACTCTGCTTTACAGAAGACGAAATGAAGCACAGAGCCGTTGAGTAATTTCCTCAAGGTCAGACAGTAAAAAGGCAATTCTCCCAGCTGCAATTTTTGGTGCCCTTTGCCTTCCCTGGGCTGCTCCTTCCACCCTAAACTCGGTGCTCAGTGCCCTCTCTCCTCCTCTGCTGTCTGAACTTGGATTCTAGAATGCCTCTGCTGCTGTGAATTTACATTGTAAACCGTGTTGCTTCCCTCGGGGTATATGCTCAACCAGTCTCATTTATTATTGTGGAGTGAAAAACTCTGTATCCTTTTAGTGATAAACCAATACTAAACAGGCATAAACAAATACATGCAAGACACTGGAGGAACCCAGAGCCTTCCTGGTGCCCCTGGAATCTAACAGCCGGCTTGTCCTACCCTTGATATGAACAACAGAAGGTGCTGTGGAGCTGTGGCCGCCAACAGGATGCTGTGGCCCTCTCTCCCCTGCCTCCCAGGATAGGGTTCCCAATGAGAATCTATACCCAAAGCTAAGTTCCCTGTTTCTCCACCTCTGCAGTCCTCCTTCCCTGACCCTGGGACCACCTGACAGACCTGTCTCAACCCTGTTTCTAAGAACAATTCTGACCTGCGATCATTGGGATATGAGGAGTGTCCCCCAACACTGGAAGCCTCAATTCTCCTTGCAAGTCCAGTTCTGACCTCTCGACCCATTTCCCAGAATTCTGCCTACCTCCTGAGACCATGTCAGCCTTCAATCCTCTATTCTTGGTGAAGGTCTGGAACGCTGCCTTCCCTCGTGGTTCAGCCCTGCCCTGGACCACCACCTCTCCTGGTGCTTACCAAACACCCCCAGTGTGCCTGGGGTTTTGCCCTGAACACTGTGTGTGGGGCCCCTGTCTCTGCTGAGAGACCCCCTGGTGCTGCCACCCTCCACTCTGGACTTTGGAGGATCATCTAGTGTGAATTTCTTAGCCCTGTACTGTAATCTTTGTTAGGTCCCCAACATGGTCTACCATGATGCCAGCTGCGATTATAGAGCCCTTCTGGTACCATGTGTGTCCAGATGTGAAAAGCATAGTCCCCAATACTGAGAAAATTCAATAGGCACAGAGCCACTTGCAAGGGATATGCTAAAAGAATCCAGTCTTCAGTTCCTTGCCTACCTCATGTAGCTTCAAAAATACAGCAACTTGATAGAGAATTATGTGATGAAGACTTCTTCAGGGAGTATTGTAAGGGCATTCCACCTCCTTCCTGGACTTCCTTCTAATACTGGCAGACTCCTTTGTACATCCCCAACCCTAGTAAGTAGTGTAGCTCCTGATCTTGCCTTCTACTGTGTTTCTCCAACTTAGACTACAGCCAACCTAGGATCTCCAACCAGGTGGAGATAAGGCCTTCACTACGCACTTCTTCTCTTGAAAGGCTGGACACAGTATCCCCCAAAGGCAGGGCCCCCTCCACCTGAGACAGTCTGATAAACCTAAAACAAGCGGTTCTTTAAGTAGGACCTTAATAGAAAGGCCAGCTGTGTTTTTAATAGGTCATTTGAATTAATGACTCTCTATTAGTGGCAAATTAAGAAACGTTATAGCGATGTTTCATCCCCGAGGAAGCTGACAGACTAGGAAATGGGCAGTGAGCAGGAGGGTCAACCTTTGTAAAGGTCTCCTATAAAATTCCAAATAGGAGGACAATTATTAAAGATAACAGGCCTGTGTTTTCCTCTCCCCATTTTCCCAGCACTAACACATGCCACTCCATGTATATGACAGAGCCCTCCACCTCTCTCTCCCTCTCCCTGCGACTGTATGTCAGTGTTCCATACCAGCACAGCATACGGTTTGTAGGGTCTGTAACATGGATGTCCCTTAAAGGTTTTTCCAACTCAGAGTGTCTTTGGTTCCATGAGACTCAACCCCTTGTTTTGGCCCATTGCTCAATATATGGACCATGACTTAGAAAGGGAAAGAAATATAAAAAGATGTGGCTGCTGCCAAATGGTATTTTGTTTGAAAGTCTGAGACTCTTCTATAACAATGCAGAAAGGCCACAAAACCTCTCCAAGCAAACCCATTCCCAAGGTTGATCATCCCTGCCCACATTCCCCCAGTACCTCTCAGGCTTCTGGCTGCCATTTTGTGACTTATTCTCCTGCTTCCTGGCTGCCTAATGTGTGTTCTCCCCTGGTCTCACCTGTGTAGAAATATGTCTCAGGGGTTGGCTATGAGTAGGTAGCTAATTTGCCACAACCCCACCCATACCCCCTTAGGAATGATTCTGGGTTCCACTTCATTAAGAAAGACAGACCTGTTGCTTTGTAATTCCAATCAATCAAGTGTTCTTTTTCAACAATGGGGCTATTATGAGTGTTACTACTCACGGACAAGATGGAATTAAGGTATGTGAGCACTGTAGACAGCAGGTGTGATGGGTTTGGTCATGTAAGCTGAGATGACATAGGTTTTAAAGAAAATGTACATATTTTCATTTATGTGCTAGACAATAAAGATGTTTCCATTCTTTGAAAAATATGTCCCCCTGTTCCCCTCCCACCTCATTCCGGCAGCACATAGCAGGCAAGTGTGGTCACAAGGGGCGTTGGTGGATTGACACAAATTGCAAGTGAAATTTCTCTTTATATTTTTAATACTCACATTTCATCCTTGACGATTCATTAATTTAGATCCATTGGTTGGGCCTAGTGATGCATTCTAAGTGGGGGAAAAATAACAGTGGTGGTAATGAGTAATGATATTGACAAAATGTATATCCCTCTCTGGAGATAAATATGTGAAAATGAATACATGAAAAGGAGTACCCACACTGATACAGCTACACAGAAGTAAATTATCATATTTCACTGAATCTAAGTGTAAGCTACATCATTATTTTTATGTTCTGCTAAAAAATAAAAAGAAACAAAACTTTCCAATTAAACTATGACATGCCATTGAATATAAGATACATTCCAATTTCAGAAATGTTAAAAGACGAAGAAAATGCCTATCTTAGAATAGATAAACTATGATACTAAAAGTCCCACTCCATGCTATCTAAATATAAATGGTAGTTATCAATGTATCCAAAAAGTTTTTGTTTTTAAGGAAGGGGCTCCTAATGTGAATCTGTAGGTTAAACAAATAACTTCTAATTAATAAAGTAGTATCAGCAATTTTACTTGATGCCTTAAGAGACTGATGGCCAGGCCCAAAGTCTTCAAGATCTCTAAATACATAGATACTCCAATCCAAGAGAGTATGGTTTACTCAAAAGAGTCTCAAGGAGAATGGAAAGAGATTTTAATGCCAATTGCTCCCTGTTGTGATTCTGCTACTGATTAGCTGGGTGGCCATGTGCCCATCCCATAAGTATTCTGGGCTTTGATTTCCATACCTGTAAAATGAATGGGTTGGACTAGAATCTCATTTCTAACTCATTTCTCATTTCACCACTCTCACATTTTACCAATCTGTGATCCTGAGTTCATGTGGTCCCATCTTGATGGGTTCAAATGTCAAGCTGAAATACATCCAATGTGAAACATTCCTTGAAGGGTATATTCCACTGACTTTCAGTTTTAGCAGAACACTCCAAATTTACCGAATGAAGAAATGAATGAATGAAGTATGCTTTATTGATCCTCTTTGCCCACAGATTCTGAGTACTGAGCTATGGTATTTGTCTCTGCATAACCGGCAAGGACACGGACTCTCCAGGGCTGAGACTAAAAGGGGAAGGCTTACCTCAGCTGCCCTCGATTTCCCCTTCAGTGAAGACATCCTCATCCTCAAAGCATCTCTTATCTAAAGAAGCAATGACAATGAGAAGTACCTCACAGATGTTGGAAGAAACAACAGAATTGCCTGTCCTGAAACTTTAAGACCAGTAACCCTGGCAGAAGCAATATCAGAGGACTTAGCATAGTGACTGGCAAGTAACAAGATTTGGATAAAAGCTAGGGTGTAATTATAATTAGATTTGGGATTTGGTATTAGGACTAAAATTGTGATTATGATTTCCATTCTTTTCACCAGCAATACTTGCACACAGCCTCCTGTTGACTTGATAAAGAGCAAGAAATGACAGAATATTGGTGTGTTTTTTTTTCTTTTCACAGCTGATTCCTTGAACCATCCTCACAAACTCAACTCCCCTGGAGTATGCTCTCCAATCAAAACTGCTTCATCCTCCTGCTTCCCCCCGCCAGATGAAAACCATTTATAAGGAGGAAGCAAATTCAAATTACCTTGTGATCCATAATGGTTCCAAACAGCAGGATGAAAAAACCCTGTGGCAAAATTGAACAGATTCATGAGGGATGGTTTTTCAAAAAATATTTCTGCTGTTATTTTCATACCACTCTTCTAGATACCTCCTAGGGCAGTTATTGGACATTAGAAAGTTCAGTTTCCACTAATGCAGATAAAAATGCACTGATGGGTGTTCCTTGGAGTCTGCCCCCACCCTTGGAAGAGGATCATCACCCACAAAGGAATGTGCAGGAGGGTTATTGATATTTGTTGAATGGCTGTAGATGTAGGATAGTTTTCAGCCTTATGCAGTTATGTTACTTTCTTCCCAAATATTGAGGTAGCTGTTTCTACTCATGATGACAGAAACATGTGACAGAAACTTGTAATTCAAAATCACAATCATGGAAGGTGTCTTAAGAAAACGAAACTTATATTCTAGTCTACTTTGAGTTGGAGTTAAAAGTCAGTAAATAGACAGCCAAGGCCTCTAAGCTGGTAGAAAAAAAAACATTTCTACATAAAAGAAAGAGAATGCTACAGAGATTTATAAGGCTAGGGTCTTTTCACTATCAATCTAAGGAGAGTTCATGGTGAAGAAACACTCATCAGATTAAAATTTTAGATGTTAAGTCACAGGAAGAGCTTGCTGAGAAAGGAGAAATGTATATAACTAAAAGCATTTGGGTATTTTTCTTTCTATCAAGAAGAGAGAAACACAAATGAACTGAAAAAGAAATACAGAGCAAAATTTCCCGGGGTTTAATTAAATTGCAAAGTAAGAAAGGATGAGATCATTACTCACCAGAGTAACTTCAAAAGTGGGGAAATTTATCAAAAGTCCCAGAGTCTTTGATTTAAAAAAAAAAAAAAACTCCCTCATGTCAAAGATTTCACTATAAAGCAATGCAAAAGAAAGAGTAGAATAAATGTGCTCCATAGTTACTACAGAATTATGAGTAAGATATATAATTGATCTGAGTTGGCATTTCTTTAAAGTCTGCTTTCTATTTTGTATCATGCTTTTAAACAGAATGATACTGACATGTTAATAGGAATACTTTGATGTTTAGTTACATTATTTAAAAGAGTAGTGGGGAAAATTCTACTGCAAAGAACCAAATAGTAAGAACCAAATAGTTGAGGCCCAGAGAAAAGTGGCATTCCCAAGATCAGGTAACATATGGCAAGATCTGTTTCTATAAATAACAATTTATTTTTATTTCACGGGGACTAGCAGGAAAGAGGTATGAGAACTCCTGACTGGCTAACACCCAAAGTGAGTGGCAAGGCCCATTACTTCATAATATAGAAAGCGACTGTTATCTCACTGAGTTCCAAAACCACTGGAGAAAGGATAAAAAATATGCTTGTTTTGAGGCATAACATGTAGCCTCACATATCCCTGACCAAAGAGTAGTCCTCTATAAGTGAAGGTTAGCTTCTTCTAACATTGAAACTTTAGTAGGGATACAGGTGCATCAGTGAGGAAAGAAGGAAGGAGATTTCCACCCAACCACCCTGGTCAGCTAAATTCAACT
Source organism: Pan paniscus (assembly GCF_029289425.2). Taxonomy (NCBI): domain Eukaryota; kingdom Metazoa; phylum Chordata; class Mammalia; order Primates; family Hominidae; genus Pan; species Pan paniscus. The sequence continues at coordinate 62,211,176 of NC_073254.2, read as the reverse complement.
TGACAATCAATACAGTCACAGATGCCATAGCCAAATAACCCTAAGATGTAAAATGAAGTGGAGAGAACATTTTGTATTCTATAATTTCAAATCATAGCCATTTTTTTGTGGTCTAGTCAGAGTAACACAGAAAAGTCTCCCTCTTGGAACTTACCTGGAAAGCATTGAGCAAGGCAAAAATTATATGGAACGTCAAGGAAGTGCCTTCTATGAGAGTGGCTATTCCAAAACCCCAGGTCAGTCCCAGCAGTGGAGTGAGGATGGCAACATTTTTGCTGATCCTCATAATTGTGACCACATCCTGAGACTTGGAACTGCCAATAGAGGGCCTCTGAGTGTTGACAGCAACAACCAAAACCACAATCAGATTTACAGCCACAATGACCAATGCTGGGATGGCAAATGCTAAAAGGGCTTTGGTATTGTCCCAGTTAAGCCAACAGGCCTCAGGTCTCATGTAGCCGTTCTCTGGCTCTGTGATAGCAACTGTAGTGACAGCAATGATCAATGGGCACCCATAGCCAATGGCAAAGCCAATGACCATCATTCGGGACTTCATCATCCTACGGAAAATGACCAATATTCCATAAATGATGAGCAAGGCTTTGAAGAGCATCCAGAAAAACAGAGAGAGGTAGAAAAAGTGGCTGAAAAATGTCACTGCAACACACATGTTGTAGTCCTGGGCCTTAATGTTAAAGTGAGAGCCTATGATAAACCACACATTGGCAGTCAGAAGGGACACTGCTATATTCACGATGCACACGTGACGCATGAATGATATCTCTGTCACAACCACCCGGGACCACACTGTGGCTTCAATGATCAGGCAAAGAACCAAGCTTAGGATTGAGACGCTGAGCCCAATGCAGGTGATGTAGTCCAGAACTTTGTCGGTCATCGATTTGGGGGACATGAGAATGGAAAAAGACATCACCACACTGGTGTAGTTACAGCGGCATTTCACTTCGTTCCTGATATCCAACATCATTTGGCACGCTTTCTCATCCCATCTCCTTTTCTTGGAGTGCCAGCCAACACACTGGGCTCTGGCATTGCGGGTTTTATTGATCTTTTCGAAGGTGAGTATGATTTCTTGCAACCTGTCTGGTAAAACCACTGATAGCACCAGACCATTTACCCGTCTGGGAAGACTCACATTTTGCAAGTGGGCTTCTCTCAGGATAGCCCCCAAGGTTGGGAAAGCTATGCTAATGGCTTGGGATGCATTTGGCCACAGCTTCCTTAGCTCTTGCCTGGGAATCTGTACCATTCCTAAGATATCTTCTGTGGTATTGTTCATGCTCATGGAGAAATTGAGGCTTTTCTCTGAGGTATTATGGTTGATGTGAAACCCTTTTGTCTGAATGAAGAGTTCATTCACAATGTTCTCAGAATTATTGTGGATGTGGAGTTGTCTGGCAAACAAATTCACTGACTGCAACAAATCCGAGCTGGCATTTTTGTTGGGAATGAAAGCCCAATTTGAAATGGCTGCTGTGTCGAGGATGTGGTTGGCCACTTCACTATAGCTCTGCAATGGAGAAAGGTGAACATTATACTAAGGATTTATGCATTGTTGTACAAAGTTGATTTCTAAAACCTGAAATTTCTAAAGATCAAGTTACCCAATCTTATTTGGCATATTTCTCTTCAAATTCCCTATGTATTAGAATCCACATTAGTAAGGCCACACAGAGGGAAGAAAAGTAAAATAATGCAAAAAAAAAGCACAGCTAAGGTTTACCTGCTTTATTATTGCACGCAGGGCAGCATTTCCAGACTGCAGTGTGTAGAACCCAAGTTTCCCATGAGATTTTAATGATTATTTAATGGAGGAGAGTGGAGGTATGTTCTCTGGTCATCCAAGCTTGAGAAAGACTGCACACCCTGTCCCTATCTCCCTCTGCCTTACAAAGAATTCCAAAGTTCATTAGGATATTAAAGGCTCTGAAAAGTCCTGCCATATGGAAACTTGCCTAACTTTGTTTAACTCAGAACCTCCTACAACTGATGGGCTACAGATCTCCCTTTTAAAAATGGAATCTCCACTAACATTTCTCAGAATGGTTATGTTCTACAGCAGTGGTCCTCAACCTTTTTGGCACCGGGGACTAGCTTCGTGAAAGACAATTTTTCCATGGACTCTGGGTGGCAGAGGTGGGGATGGTTTCAGGATGAAACTGTTCCACCTTAGATCATCAGGCATTAGATTTTCCTAAGGAGCACACAACCTACATCCCTCTCATAGGCAGCTCACCATAAGGTCCATGCTTCTACGAGAATCTAATGCTGCAGCTGATCCAACAGGAGGCAGAGCCCAGGTGGTAATTGTTCGCTCACCCTCCGCTCACCTCCTGCTGTGTAGCCCAGATCCTAAGAGGCCACAGCCCGGTACCAATCCACTTCCTGGGTGTTGGGGACCCCTGTTCTAATATAATTTAGAAACATTAGTGTACATTCCATCTTGCTTATAGCCATCACTACACTATGTGATATTTTCTTGAAAATATGAAGTGTGTACAAAGATAGGTATTAAAAATGTTTTAACTACTTGAAAACCTCCATAAACTAGAATGAATCAATATCCCAAACCGAAGTGAAATGCCTGCTGTTGCTGTAATGGTTGCTGTCACTGTAGTTTTTGCCCTGGAAAGTATATTTGAAACTATTCAAATGAAAATTTTAAGAAAAACATCATTTTTAAATGATTAACAAAGAATACCTTCATTTTCTCTTGAGTAACATTATCAGACAAGTCTGTAGAAATATTTTTTAATAACTCCACTATAAATGCAATATTTCCAGATGTCGTTTCTGATGATTTCACCATGTCAGTGATGCAGGCATAATCAAGGGGGCAGTTCTTACGGATTCCTTGAGCTACACTCTCAATGGTCTCTGGAGCTCGAAAGTCTAGAATGTGCAGAGGTATAGATGGTGCTGCTACAGAAAGGCGAGATGCACCAGTTGAGTCCTGTTTAAAACAAATGTAGTTTCATTCAAAAATGATTAAGTACCTACCATGTATCAGACTAAAGGAGCTAAAGCACAATCTACATGGGTAAGGTAGATGGAGAAGCAAAGAGTCCTAAAAAGTGGTTTTGATGCAGAGCGGGGTGGAGACGATACAGTGGGATCAGAAAGAAGCAGGGGATTTCACCCAGATTACCAGAAACCAGGATATTGACTTTTACTATTGGAATTTGCTTTCAGGACAGTGATTTTTAACTCAAGTATTATAACAAGATAATTTTCTACAGAGAAGGGAAAGAAGAGCCACATGGAATTTCATGGGGGAGTGGATTTGGGATGTTGGCAGGTCAAACACAGAATGCTAAGGAATGACAATTTCAGACTTTAGAGTTTACTAGTTAGAAGAAGTGATTTGCTCATTTTCTGATTCTTTTACCTAGACTCACTCAGAATGTGCTTTGAATAAAGCAAAGCAATGATTTATTTCCTTTCATTCACTTTCGAGGGCGACCATAGTTGCAAGGACTTCTATGTGATTACCTAGGCTAAGTGACAGAGAAGCCAGCTGCAATCCCCTTGTAAAACCACTGTTAAAATTTTAGAAAATGCAGACATCCATGTGCTTCCATGGGATTGCAGGGGAGGTAGAAGAAAATAGTTGCTACCTGGAAGGATATAAAAGAGATTTTAACTTTAACTGGATGTGTTGTATGCATTCAATTCTGTTCATCTAGATCGAGCACACATCTCTCCTTTCTTTTGGTCAAGAGATTGAAAGTATTAAAAAGAGATATCAAGGCCCGGCGCGGTGGCTCACGCCTGTAATCCCAGCACTTTGGGAGGCCGAGGTGGGCAGATCACCAGGTCAAGAGATCAAGACCATCCTGGCCAACATGGTGAAACCCCATCTCTACTAAAAACACAAAAATTAGCTGGGTGTGGTGGCACGTGCCTGTAGTCACAGCTCCTCGGGAGGCTGAGGCAGGAAAATCGCTTGAACCCAAGAGGTGGAGGTTGCAGTGAGCTGAGATTGCGCCACTGCACTCCAGCCTGGAGGCAGAGCAAGACTCCATTTCAAAAACAAAAAAAGAGATATCAAAATAAATTTGATCCTAGATACATTTAGTTGATTAACTGATTATCACAAGAGGCATACCAACCCACCTTTAGAGCTAAAATGTAACCTCTACGCAATCATATACACAATAGCATAAATGAGTTTCATATCTTTTTTTTTTTTTTTTTGAGAAAAGTTTCTTAGCGGGAGAAATAGAGAGCATGTGGAGAGGAGGGAGAGTACCTGAAAGTTTGGGTAAGGAAAGAAGGTCAAGAAACAAATTTAACCCATTCTGCAGATTTTTCTAAGTGCGGATCTGAGACTTTTTGTCATGCTGAACAGATCACATTAAAAATGCCTCTACTTTCTGCTGGGGGATTGGCTTCTGTCACCAATAATTTGTGAATGCATCACCTTAAAGAGTTTTTCCACAGAAAGGCTTGTACATGTTTCAGCTGATTTTTGCCACTTTTTTTGATTACATGTAAATCCTATTTCTCCATGAAAGTCCTTAGCACAGGGCTGGCTGCAGTTGGAAGAAGAAATACAAGGTCCTTCGCATTTCTCTATAAAGAAAAAAAGAGAGAGAGAGAGAGACAGGAGCCAATTAGGATTTCCACATTCTGACAGGTGCATCAAATTCATTCTGGAGATTTTTGGATTGCTTCCTGGAGGAGGCAATTGGGTTGGACTGGGTCCACAGCAATGAGTAAGAGCTGCCAGATAGATTGTGCAGCTGGTATCCAGGCAGAGTAAACAGCACGTGGAAAGGGGAATTTCACATCATTCAGAAAGGCTAGTCCAGAGCACCTGAAGGGGGAGTGGCAAGAGATGAGGGTGGGAAGGAAAGCAGGGGTTAACTCATGCAGGGCCTTGAATGCTGTGCTAATGTGGGAGTTACCAGAAGACATGATTGAACTTGTTTTTGAAAGATAATTGATGATAAGATAGAGCAGGAGTCCATAAACTTTTATGTAAAGGAACACATAAATAGAGTTGCTGGATAAAATACGGGAATCCCAGTTAAATGTCAATTTTATTTTCACACACAGTTGATTCTCATTATCCACAGGAGTTATGGTCTATAAAGTCACCATGAATACTAAGTGTTCTGAACAATTGCTCCTAGGGTAATATAAGGTTAGGGTCCTACAAGCTTCTGCTTACAACAATTTCATCAACTAATCAATATATGACCTTGTTTGATGTGTGTTTCTATATAAAGATACCTTATTTAATATATATTGTCGATTCATTAACATTGAACTCATGGGCAATAGCACTATAACTGGTACCTGAACAAAGCTTATCTAACATATGCATTTTCTCCATAAGACACATTCCAGCCTTCTCTGGCTTAGGAATGCTAGGCAGAGCTTCAGCACTATATTTGGTGATTATTTTAAACAGCAAAATCACCAACAAAAAGCACAAAAATACAAAAAAAAAAAAACTGTGATGCTACGTAGACTAGGAAAGAACAGTTGTTTATAGTAGGAGAGCTAGAACAAGAAGGTAAAGCATCACCTTGTCCAGTCCCTGCTGAAAACATATGCACTGGGCAACTCAATTTTTTGCTGCTTTCTGCATGTCTGTGAATGACCACAAAAGCACTGGGAGTATTGATTTAGGGAATACAAATAAATTTCAGCATTAGGCAAATTTGCAAGTATAGAATCTGCAAATAATAAATGACTGTAAATGCTCAGATAAACAACAAATAAGTTTTTAGTGTCTGTATGACCCATGCGATATTATTCATTGTTTATCTGAAATTCAAATTTAATCAGGTATTCTATACTTTCATTTGCTAAATATGGTAACTCTAGCCAGAGAGTAAATATTTTCAGCTTTGCAGGCCATATGAGTCTTAGTCACAACTACTCAACCCTGCCTTTGTAGTGTGACAGCAGCCAAAGACAATACGTAAATGAATGGGCATGGCTATGTTCCGAAAAAACTTTATTTACCAAAACTAGTGGCAGGCCAAATGTGGCCCATCGGTCAGAGTGCATGCACTTCAGATAGGAAGAACGAGGCTGTTGAAATATTCTCAGGAGAATAGCCTTAAGATAGCAGCTGGGGAAAATGGAAAGTAAATGATGCTGAGAGCTATTAGGGTGTTCAAATCAATAAAATGAGGTAACCAGTTGCCTGAGAGTCACCTTTAGTGGCTTGGGCAGCTCTGTGATGACTGAATTCACTGGAAAAGGAAACAAGCTTTGCCAAACCTTGTTTGCAAAATTTGCATCAAACAGTGTTTGCAAAATTTGCATCAAACCTTGTTTGTAAAATTTGCAACAGTTTTTGCAAGTTCATTAACCAGAATAGTTCTCATTTTCTTCTTCCATGTAGTTTGAATATGATGCCATAATGTTGTTACAAATATGGAATGAGACAGCATTTTATGCAACACTCAGATTCAAGTTGTCTTAAATGCTCAGTAAATGTTAGTTACCTTTCTCTCTGCTTTTCTTTCTCACTTCCACATCTATATAAGAATATATTTGCCACCTGGCCATGATTGTGCAGAATCCAGTTATTCCCTACTATGTGAGTGAGAACCACATGATTTCACTGAAGTACTCCTAGTGATTACCCCCTTAGTTTACTTCTCACTTCTTGAGAGTGACCAGTCTCATCACCATGATGTCCATCTTACAGTGCTTTAATAGACTTCTCAGCACCAGAGTGTTGCATACATTTAAGCACCCTGAAAATATCTTTGAATGAAGGAAGAAATAATCTTGTCCTCTTTCCTTTTCTGCCTCCTATTAACTCATTACTTTGAACAGATTTCTCTTTGGGATTTGGAAGTATGTACTTGTCTACTATTCTAGAGCACATGTGAATATTTGCTAACTCCCTTCATTGACTATGCCACTGGTAATGGTATAAATGTAAGAGAATCTATCAATACTGGTAAGCACAGAGAACTTACTGGAGATTGCTATTCAGTTGGAAAGCCTGTGGTCTGGGGACAAGCTTGCAACATCAGTGCCCTTCCTTTATTCTTCCCTGTCTTCAAATGGATGAAGACTGTTCTATAGCCACATACCTTGGATCCTTCCAGTCTTGGGTTTCCCTTCAGGGCTTTGAAGTTTATCTCCAGCCTGAAAAATATAAATTCCCAATGGTCCTCTTTACTGTGGGACTCTGCTCCCTCATCTCAGCTTAGAGGCTCCATGTGAATATGAAAAGAAAATGTGTTCAGGACTAGAAAGAAAACTGCAGCAGATACATGTGCTGGTATTGCGGTAACTTGCTGAAGGAAACGTGGATGAGAGCACAGGGAGAATGCACTGCCCTCCGATAAGGGATAGAACCTTGATGGTGGTCACTTGGCCTTTCTAGGTGAAGTTAGTAGAGATGCTACATCTTTCAAAAAGTTTAAGCATCCAGGGAGAACACAGAGATGAGAATTAAACCACTAATCTGTTCTCTGCCTGTATTAACTGTAAGGATGAAATGAAGTTAATGTGGTCCACCAGATACCGTAGATCCTTAGAAGACAGAAATGAACAGATACTAGGAATAATCACTAGGTAGCAATAATAGAATCACAAATCTCTTATATCTATAAAGAACTATAAATAATATCTTTAAAAACTTCATCTTATAGATAAAGAATTTGGGACTCAGAAAAGTGAAACAACTTGTGCAACTAGTGGAAAGCAAAATTAAGATCTGACTCTCCATTGTTCAACTGCCAGGTGAGTACTTTCTTCTCTCAGCAGCAGTCTATCTACATTCTATCTACATTTCCCATTGCAACTTGATCATTCTACTGTACTGTAGCTCTCCAGGCAAGTCCCTGCCACCTCTCAGCTTTTCTTTGTTCCCTTCTTTAGAAAGTTACTATCAGCAAGAGTAAAGTTGTAACCATTTGAAAATGTATTTAAAATGACATCTTATTTATCAGAAGTCTTGCCATTGAGGGCAACTGAGAGATTTCTCCTCAGATCACATAGGAATAGATCCAACTTACTTTTAGGTGAATCTTGGATCTATAGTGGGAACATTCTGTGGACAGAAAGAACACTAAGCAGCAAATCATGGTTGCCTGGGACTTCATTTTCATACATGAGGATCTTCACCTGCAATAGAGAAAGAAGGCATACCCACCTGAAGGTGACAACTTCACGCAACTAACAATACTTATCCGGCTAACCAACCCCTTAGTGAGCCCACCGGATACTCTGAGATAGTCATGCCAAAGCAGCCTGCCCTGAAAAAGCACACCAATATCTATTTTCAAGCCAGCTAAAATGTATGAAAGAAAATAATTTCTCTCAACTGTTAACTTTTCTACAGAAGACAGAATGATGGAAGAACCAGAACGGATGTAGTTTCACCAAAGCATCATTCCTTATTATTTAATTAACAAGTTTATTTAATAGTCATATTTATCAAGAATATCTATTTGCCAACAACTGTTCTAAGCACTGTCTTCGCATAAACTCCTTTAATCCTATGATGTAAGATGCTATTACTATCTTCATTTTATCATTGGGGAAAATAAGGGACAAAGAGTTGAGCAACTATGAGCCCAACATCACTCTGATAAAAAGTGGTAGAGCCACGAGTTCAACCCAGATGATCCAGCTGGACAGCCATTCTTCATCTCTGTAACAGGATATCTCTGTGATGGTGCTATTGACATTCTGGATTGGACAATTCTTTGCTGTTGGGGGCTGTCCTGTGAATTGTAGGATGCTTAGCAGCATCCCTGGCCTCTACCCAATAGATGCCAGTAGCACTCACTACCAGCCCTCAATTGTTGTCAAATGTGCCCTTGGAGGAAAAAACCTCCCCCAGTTGAGAACCACTGTCCTATAGTGTACTGTCTGTCTAGGCATATGGAGACAAGTAACTTAAAGTGAAATTAATAAACCCAACCATCTGCTACTGGAGCAAGCTCTGAGACTCCCTCTTAGAGATGGATAAACTACTATACAGAGAAACTAGATGCGCAGGAAGATAACTCTCTATTCTTTTGCCATATCTCTGTTTCTTGCCTTTTTCCTGAGAGTTCTACCTTTCAAAGTCAAATCTCAAAAAAAATCCTTACAACAGTTGAGATTTATCAACATCATCATGATCATTACTATGACACTTTCATATGGGATAGTGTCAATTCAGACCCCTTATTGGCAATAAAGTTCCTTAAAATGATTTTCCTGGAAATCCAGATGCAGCAAAATAAAAAGATCATTGATTTTAGAATCAGCAAGAACTATACTATAGTCTTATGTCTACTATGGATGAACTAGCCTATTTTGTCATCCATTTCATAAAATGTAGATGATCATTCATTCTATCAACCAACATTTATCAAGTGTCACTCATTTGCTAGAAATTGTACCAGATGCTCAGCATACAGAAATAAAAGATGCTATTTTTCCTGTAAAAGATGTTCAGTGGGTAACAGACAAGTCAAACCAACAGTGAGAAGAGAGATCACCTACACATCACATTCAGTGAACACAACCAGGCAACGACTATCCTCAGCAAACATAAATTCCCTTATGATCCAGTAGAGATGACCTAGGTCCTGATCCAGCTAGGTTCATAAGGCAATCAGTGACCAGGGAGCCCACAGAGCTCACTGATCTGATATCAGACCCTTTCTGGGTAGAGTCAAGCATAAGATGGACTTTCCTGGGTCCAGTGAGCCTTCAGCTGAGATGACAAGCCACAGGCACTTACAGGAATGCTTCCAAATTATCTTTGAGTTTTAAGTTTCTAACCAATGAACAGAGGGGAAGGTGTGTTTATTTACAACATCATCTGGCAGAGCAAGTCTGAGCAAAGGAAAGAGAACATGGCAGCATGACAGGCAAGGTGTGGTAATGGATTTGATAGGGGCTGGGATTATGAATGTGGAATTCATGATCTTACAGTGTGGGTAGAAAGAAGTCTCCATGTAGGCCGTAAATTGATGAATGGGCCTAAGCAATTTGCAATGTGAATATTGTCTAGGATAGATGCTTAACTGATCATCACTAAAGAAAGTACCAGAAGAAACAGTATAAATTGTTTTAAAAGTATCCATATGTTTCACATATACGACTTTGGCTTTCAAAAATTTTTGGCAGGCTGGGCACGGCAACTCATGACTGTAACCCCAGCACTTTGGGAGGCCGAGGTGGGCAGATCACGAGGTCAGGAGATCAAGACCATCCTGGCTAACAGGTGAAACTCCATCTCTACTGAAAATACAAAAAATTAGCCAAGTGTGGTGGCAGGCGCCTGTAGTCCCAGCTACTCTGGATGCTGAGGCAGGAGAATCGCTGAAACCCTGGAGACGGAGGTTGCAGTGAGCTGAGATCGCACCACTGCACTCCAGCCTGAGTGACAGACGGAGACTCCATCACAAAAAAACAAAAACAAAACCTTGACAATGACACAATAAAAAATAGATCTTATATTATGACTCACTATGTACAGACATACATAGATATGTATCTATGTATGTATATCAGTGTCTATACATAAAACCAAAAAAGCATAATTTTTATCTTTACGATTTTTATGTAAAAATACTTATCCTTGTTACCTACAAGCAAGAACTCTGATATGTCCAATATTTTTATCTTATATTCTTCTCTATTCTATTTGACATTCTCTCAAATACTGGTTGTCACCCACTAAGTTTAATTCACAAGCCTCTAATGGATTGTAACCTGCAGTTTGAAAAACAGATACAGACTATAAGATTCATTTTGATTATCAAGCTGAAGATTGTTCACTTCTCTCATTAAAGTGATCACTTTAATCCTTTCTCTTTGCTAGCCTTCACAATTATACTGAAGTCTCCTTCACAGGGTGTGTGTGTCAAGGAGAAAAGAAACCTATTCTCAGGACCAAATAATAGGACCGATGCTGAAGGCAAACCCAATTCCTCTCCACATTTCAGATCATAGTCAGAAATGTGCACTAAAATGGGTGAAGGCAAGACGAAGGGAGGCATTTGTAAAGAATAGCACCTGCTGCCAGGTGCAGTGGCTCATCCCTATAATCCCAGCACTTTGGGAGGCTGACCTGAGGTCAGGAGTTCGAGACCAGCCTGGTCAACGTGGTGAAACCCCATCTCTACTAAGAATACAAAAATTAGCCAGGCATGGTGGTGGGCACCTGTAATCCTAGCTACTTGGGAGGTAGGAGAATCGCCTGAACCCAGGAGGAGGAGGTTGCAGTGAGCTGAGGTCATGCCATTGCACTGTAGCCTGGGCGACAAGAGCAAAACTCCGTCTCAAAAAAAAAAAAATAGCACCTGTTATCTGAGGCTTCAGGAGAAGGGTCATGTTTACTGTCCATTACCTTTAATATAGGAGTTTTGTTTAAAGCTAACCTTGTTGAAAGAAAGTATTTGGCATAATGATGTGATGTCATTTGTGAAGTCTAAAAATGTCTCTCCAACTAGTGCTAGGCCTCCAGCTGCACACAGCTCCTGAACGTGTTCAGGGAGTAAAGGATCCAACAGCTATGACATTTTCTGTAAATCATTCTTTGTGGAACAATATTGAATAATGATACATTTCATATAGGTACATAAATAAAAACTTTTACTAGCATAAAATATATATGTAATATGAAATCATAAGTGTGACCATAAAATACACGAATTTGAACTAAGCACAAATGGCTGAAGAGTTTTGATTAATTAATTTGCTACTTGATCATTCATGTTTCTATAGTCTGGCATATGTAACTATATACCATTTGGGATGGTAATTTATATAGTAAATTTCCTTCCGATATTACAAATGTTGGGGGAGAATATTCAGTGACATTACCCAAGAGGAATCATAGCATTTTTATTTTAGCCCAGTTTGATTGGCAGGGATGGATTAGATAGACATTTTCAGGTTAGCCCTAATTTGCTTGGTTCTCTTCTCACCAGAAAGGGTTGAATGGGATCCCTCCTTTCAGAATTCAAATGTAGCTGAGGCCAAAAGCCAGAGTCCTCTGCAGAGAAGAGCTTAAGGGTTCTGAGAATGAAGAATTTAAAATTTTATTAAAAGCTTTGGCAGCATAATTTATCCTCCTAATTCATCCATGGTTGATATTTTATAGAATGTAAAGGAGGAAACACACATCCTTAGATCTACCAGTGATAAAGATTAATAATTAAAGTGAATTGGAGTTTATCAACATTCCAAACTGAAAAGTTTCAGTAAACACAAATATAGTATCTCTCCAGCACCTAGCACATGTCTATATGTAGTGAGTGGTCTCCTGAAAGGATGAGGGAAAGAAAAGAACAAGCATGCAAAAACTAAATATTAAATTAAATGTAACAAGAAGAGTGAGAATTGTCCAGATGAATATAAGCAAACCATGGTCAGTACCTAAAGAAGAAGCTTTCATATGGGAGCCTGATGGGGGCTAACTCACCCAGGTGAGGGACATACCAGCTTCTGTGGTAAAGAGTGGACAGCCAGTGCTAGATCCTATCCTATGGGGAGAATCCAGACTTGTTCCAGGCATATTCTCCTTAAATTACCTTTATTCCATTTATTGACTTCTGGTTCTACATTGTGTTCAGTTTGTCAACAAAATTGTGTATTCTCTTATATTCTCTATCTTGATAAACCCTCTGTGTATGGTGGCAGAAAAACACTTTGTTGGGAAGAGACATCTCCATTTAAATCAAGATTCTAGTACCCAGTGAGGGGAAACAAAAACAGCAAGCAGTAATTGTGACAGAATAATGCTGGAACAAGACATATTTATGTTTGAGGTTGATGCATATTATCCACCATTTGTTTGTCAACCATTTGTAGCAGGCACAAAAAGGTTAAAGAAAATGGAACAGAAGAAAAATTTAACCTTGAAGGCATTTGTATAGACTGACCTAATTTTCTTTGAATTCGGGGAGTGGGCCTGCTCTACTTTTAGTAGGCAAACAACGGAGGCTTTTGTGTCTACTGTATTTGACCAAGGTCTTGTGTCCTCACATGGGTTTCTGTGGAAGACTGGTCTCATAAAAGCCAAAGGGGTTCCATGGTCATATCAGTTTGGGAAACGATGGGTAACACCACTGCCCAACTCCCCCCAACACACACACAGACACACACACAAACAGGCATGAACACATATCAAAGGTTCTGAGATTTCTTGTAGTAAGAAAACTGTTTCACCCAGGATTTACCAATTCACTTGATAATCAGAAATTCTAGGCCAGGCGCAGTGGTTCACGCCTATAATCCCAGCACCTTGGGAGGCCAAGGCGGGTGGACCACCTAAGACCAGGAGTTTGAGATCAGCCTGACCAACATGGTGAAACCCCCTCTCTACTAAATACAAAAAAATGAGCCAGGCGTGGTGGTGCATACCTATAATGCCAGCTACTTGGAAGGCTGAAGCAGGAGAATCAAATCGCTTGAACCTGGGAGGCAGAGGTTGCAGTGAGCTGAGATTGCACCATTGCACTCCAGCCTGGGCAATAAGAGTGAAACTCTGTCTCAAGAAATAAAAATAAAAATACATAAGTAATCAGAAATGCCTTGAGGAGTTTCAAGCTGCTATTCCATCACAATATGTTATCTTGGAGGAAAACACATTAATCTACCCAGACTTAGGCTACACATGTATTTGTTGGGCATCTACCTAATGCCCATCACTGTGCTGATATGTTCATGGGAGCTCTTCAAGTCATTCACAGCAAAGCTTGGGTGACCACAAGAAAGAAATCAGTTTCAGAAATGAAGAATTAAAAAGTGAAAGAGAAAACAAGAAGCAAAAGAACTCTTGCCTGAGGCTACCTGTGGCAAGAAGGTAAATAAAGGGTTCATCACTTATAAATTCCCTCCAATTGCTATACTAGTCACCCAATAAGGGCAGCTCCACATCTCCTTCCCAAGGTGTCTGCAAGATGATTTATTTCAGAGATAAAAGCAACTAAGCCACCTAGAATGGCAGCTTCTTGGGACCTGAAAAAGTCACGTCTCAGGTTCCTTCTCCTCCACTTCCATAACCCGCCTCTTTCTGTGCATGATTATAAAAGTGTTAATTACCCACTATAATTCACCTTTGTTTTTCACACAGTACTAAAAAGCAATTCAAGCCTGCTGAATGGAGGCCAGGCTCTCTGCTCTAACATGGTCATTACAAAGAAAAAGATAACATTTGCTGGTCATTACAAAGAAAATAACATTTGCTGGCCTCAGAGACTTACAGGCAAACACAGCTAGACCTGACTGTCCCAGGGTGAATGTGTCTAAGGATCTACCTCTCCATCAAGTTTACAGTAATCAGCGACTTTCACACCGCTGCCTAAATTCTAATCACAATGGGTCAACAGAGCACAACAATTTGTGCTCTTCCCACCAGAGCCTGAGAGAAATTAGGCCACACCTAGTCAAACAGGCAAAAAAAAAAAAAAGTCAGGTTGTCATTAGTCAGAATGTAAACACCTGATGTTTCTCTATCCTCAGCACCCAGCAGAGGATAAGATACAGAATAGACACTCAGTAAACATTTGTTGTATAAGTGAATGAATTGGGAAATGATTCCTGCAGAGTGACATCAGCATCTGAAGTTTTTGCTTTAAAATCATGAGGCAACTTTTCTATCTCAGAGGGGCAGGTGAGCACATTTGCAACTCTAGATGATTTTGGAACCTGGTGACTTAAGTAGATGCCAGTCCTACTGTGGACCTCCTCTTTATTGTACTGCCTGGAGCCTTATGTGAAAAAAGAATTGAGCAGGAAATAATGCCATGCCAGGTTAGGGATGTCCGCCATGGGCAAAAGAGGGTGTCATAACAATGCATGTGTCTCTTTCCACACTGTCTCCATAAGTCAGAACTAATAAAACCCTGTTTCTCAGGACAGACCCAGATGACCCCAGCTGTTCTGAAACACCATCTCCTATTTGTCCCATCTTTCTTGTACCTGGAGCAGATTTTCTGAATGAGTTGGAATTTAAAACTACAGTGAGTCTGTCTGGGTACTGGAGCTTCTTTCTGAAACATGCCAGATGGAATTGTAGAGGATGACTCACACAGACTGAGTACTCCCTACCCGTCTGAACACGCTGAGTGCGGCCTGACATCAGGACTCCCAAAGAAAATTTTAAAAGGTCAGCTGGGAACTGTAAGTGTAGTCAGTCAGGAAGGAATGCATCAGAAGGTGTGATCTCGCAAACCTGTTCATGCAAAACAACCTAAGGTGAATGGCCAAGAATATTTGTGAATCAAGGAAATACTTTCCCAAAGGGTTCCTCTCCCCGGAACTGTACCACAAGGTGAGAGGGAGTGCCTCTTCTCACTTGTTTGCCAGTCTTCAAGGTGGCAACTCACCTCTTACTCCCAGGCCAGACCATTGTCTGATGGGAACAACCAATCCAAAGAGGTTAACTAGAGGGCAAGGAACCTAAGAGTTAAGTGACCCACATTTTGGGGGAGGTGGTGTGTCTGTGTGTGTGTGTGTGTGTGTGTGTGTGTGTGTGTTGTTCCCCTAATTCTATAACTGTCTGTTTCCTCTGTTCCAGTAGTATAATTAGAACTCTGATTATAACACCAGATGGATAAACAAGTTGTTTATGTGTTTAAGACCCAGTATCTCTTGCCCTCATAGCAGAATCTATTTAGTTACCCTTAGAGTTCTCCCTTGCCATGGATGAAATGCTTCACATAGAGCCTTGGGGGAAAGAAAGATAGAAAAGAACTATTAGAATCAGAAACATCTCATCTTTAGCTACTTTAGATGGCTTCCAGCCAATCTGTTTGTAGCCCAGCATCTCTTTTAAAAATTGGAATCTGGATTCAGATTCTGATAGGTTTCAAGAATCACATAATTTCAGAGTTGGAAGACAATTTCAGAGTTGGAAGACATCCAGATATCTCACCAACTATCTTGATACTTATAAAATTTTAAAGAAATTTATAGGCCCAGCAATTGCTTCTGCCCCATGAAGAAAGCTCATGATGTGCTGACACTGAAAAACAAACAAACAAACAAACTGCACCTAATGATGCAACACTTTAGATCTCTCACAACTGTCTTCAGAGTATAAGGAATATAGACCTTCAAGTAGCATAGAATTGGCCACTTGAAACAAGGGAAGATGCCTTTGCAAAAACGTGTTTGGCAGTAACTGGAGAAATGTTTTTTTAAATTGATACAATGATAGCTTTTTCAGGCTCACTAAAAGAAGAAACTAATAAAGAACACTTTTAAAACAACATCCAGCTTTACATTCAGTCTAAAAGACAGGTATTGAAATTTATCAAGCAAGGGGACAATGCAGGGACAGTGAGTTTATTTGCCTGACAGGATACTTTGCATTTTCACTCCTAGGAATGAGCCATTAAAGCCTGACAAATGACTCTTAAAGAAAAACAAACGTAAAAGAGGCTTAGGAAGTACTCCAACCTTGAGCTAGCCAATTTCTAAATCATGTTAGAGAAGTTTCCAGAAGAATCAAGCATTCCAGAAAATACCATCATATATCACGCATTTCCCCCTCCCGGAATATGTGCAAAAACAAGCCTGTCTTCAACAGGAAAATGGTGCTGGTGTGGGACATCTACTCACGGCATCCAGGAAGTAGATCTAGCAGCCCAGAGGTGGAGAATCACCCAGCAGGAAAGTCAGCGCTCAGCTCCCCAGCATGATGCCTCACCATCACGTGGCACCTCCCACAGTCCCTGGTCAGTGGCTGTGATCTGTCTTCTCCATTTTTGAAATGGGAGTCCAAGGGGCCCAGTGAGAACTGACTGCCTGTTGCGAGAAGCCGATCTGAGAACTGTAAAGTTGCCCACAGTTTCAAGGCTTGTGCAAGTCTGTGATTCACTCCACTATGGGTCCATGAAGCACGCCTAAGAGAAATTACAGGTTTCTCCTGTCTGAAGCAAATCCATTAAAATGAGTCACTTGTTTGTCTTTCAGTTCTTCATCCTTATCTCAGATGATTGCATGAGACTCTGCTTGCATCTGCTGCACTGGGATAATTGGAATGAGGGTGATAAAATGCAAGGTTATGCCACTATTGTTGATGATTTTTAAAGGCTGATACTTTTTTTTTTTGGCTGTTCTGATGTTGAACTTGGAGGAAATTGGCTGATAAACTGGTGCATCAATTGTGATCTAATTCCTAACCTAGCAACAGAGAGATTTCTGTTTTATTTTTGTAATGACCGGGACAAGGAGTTCTCACTGAGCCACTACATGACTGTGGTAATTCAGACACAGAAGACACTGTGTCCACTTGTGGGGAATGCACACGGTTTGACTTTGGACAGGGGAGCCAGTTTGCATTGTTCTGCTAACCACCAAACAGTCCCACACATCCTAGTTCTACTGTTGTCTACTCACAGGCCTTCCTTCCCCAAAGATCTAAAGCAAACCCTCATTTAGATATTTCCAGGAGAAATGCGGACAATAAGGAGAGGTAAGTGAGGAGGCAGTTTTGTTATGGGTTTTATAGCAATGAAGGTCAAGGAGGTGCTGTTTATGGAAATGGGTCAGTTCCATTTAGGTCAGTAGTTAAGAAATGGCTCATTTGGGGAGTGGAAAAGCCAATATCAAGCCATTGTGTAATCAAAGGACTTTTTATTGCACATATTTACCGAACATACTCTATGTACAAGGCACCATGCTCTGCACTATGGGCATACAAAAGTGAGTAACACAGTGAGTAACAAAAGTGAATAACCCCATTCCCCAAAACATATACATATGCACACAAAAAGACCAAAAGGAAATAAACAATATAACACAAAAGTGAAGGACATAGATTGTAAAATTACAGGAAATCAGGTGGGGAGAATCAGCGCTTCTGGTTGGACCAATCAGGGAAGAATTCTTGAAGAAGGTAGAAAGTGAGGGAGAGCTCAGGCACACATGCAGTGAGCAGATCCCTGTGATGTGTACTCTTTCCTGGCCAGGTAACTGTGTATTATGACCACAGTAATGAATGAAAGGATTTTTCAATGGTAAGCTCAACAGATTTTGCTGGCTGATACCCCTAATGTTGAACAGACCAAATCAAATGCTTAACTCTTTAATTTGGAAGTCAGTGAACTAGTTCCCATGAGGGTGTCTTCAGCCAAACTTATGCATGGGGTCATGGCTGTGTGTTTGCTTGTGTTTGCGTGTGGGTGGGTGGGTTCATGTATTCACAGGACTCTAATTTAAAAAAAACAACTAAAACTAACATTTGAATTTGAATGAGCAACTATTATGAGCCAAGTACTATACTACTTTACCTACATTTATCCACTTAAAGTCTCAGGGATTTAAATGGTTTTCCCAAGAATCATTATGTATTAAGTCTGATACTTAAAAATCTGCCTTGGACAATATCAGTACCAATTTCTCCTAGAGTCACCTGACCAAATCACTTTCTTGGTGAGGTGTCAGCAGGAAACTGAATGTGTCTCTACCCAGGGTCATCCAGAGTCAACCTAATCCATGCAGTTCCTTGACATTTTTCAAGATGGTGTAGAGTGGGCTTTGGGATGCAGGAGAGAGGGCATAGCTTCTTCCAGGAATTCCCAGATAATTCCAGAGTTTTTCTCTAAGCATCCTTGGGGTTTCTTGATTAATGATGAGGCTAAGGTGGGGTGTCTTTCCAACCATCCTGTCTCAGGGAGTGAGTATAGCTGAGTAGTGAGTACTTCCTTAATAGATGTGACTGCTCAAGACACAAAGCAAATGCTAGGCCAATCCCTCCCTCTCTCCCTAGTGCTCAGAGCTGTTATCTGTGAAATGAGGCAATTGGAGTTCGTCTTTTATAAAATTTGTCCAGAGTTACCATCCTATAACTATATTTGCTTCATGAAATTCCATTTTCACTTCAATATATGGACTCTGGGTAAGTGACATTTCTTTGTACCTAAGCCTGCATTGAGGAAAACCAGGACTATGTCTATCTCGCCCCTTCTCTTGAAAAGAACATACAAATCTATTGGTAAATGGTAAATTAAAACCACTCTCTGACTTTATTTGTGAAGGATGCTTTTGTTGTCCCAAGATAAGCAATGCCATTTGAAAAATGACTATTTCTCCAGGTTGATGCATTTTTTTAACTTCAGATTGATGCTTTTTGTCTGCTCAAACTTTCCTACTTATAGGAAGATAATTTGTAATAAGAAAGAAAGAAAGAAAGAAAGAAAGAAAGAAAGAAAGAAAGAAAGAAAGAAAGAAAGAAAGAGAGGGAGAAAAAAAAGAAAGAAAGAGAAAGGGAGAAAGAGAGAGAGGGAGGGAGGGAAGAAGGAAGGAAGGAAGGGACTGCACTCATACCTAAAGTGAGCCCCACTTTCTCCTTTGTAATGAAACATCATCAATACTGACTTCTTGTTGGGATAATTAAAGGCTGCCCATTGCCCCTTTGCCTTCATCCACTAGTTAGATGCTGCTGCAGTCATCTACGTCCTTGCTTTGTAAAGAGGCTTTTTTTTTTCCTCAAAGAGCTTCTACCTACAATACTGTTCTATCAGGTAACACCTGGTTTGAATGTTGAATTTGTTTACATACAGGTTAAGAAAAAGAGCAGCTCTGAATTGGAAATGTGATATTTCCTCTCTCCAATCCCAGGTATCAAAAAAGCATATTGTTGGTGAGGATTGACCTTACATTGTCAGTGTAGGCAGAAGATCTTTCAGTGTCTATATGGTCTTGAAGAGGAAGTACAGGGCTGGGAGTCAGCACACTTGGGTTTCTACCTCTGGCTCAGTCCTCGATTAGCATTGACTCACAACTCCAGGCTTCCATCTCCTTAACTGAAAATGGTCATCTTTCTGTCTCAAAAGCTCTATGCTTTTCCCCTTGGTTCATGGCCAAGGAAGTTGTATCTAAGCCTAAACCTAGTTGACAATCCAATCTATTTAAATTTGAAAAAGCGGAATATACTGGCAGTGGATTCCTTTAGAAAAAAAAAAATAATAATCTGCAATGACCTACTTAGAGTCAGCCCAACTCTTTGTGACTATTCATGAGGCTCCTCCCTCAGCAACACACAGAATCCAGCCAGGTGAAATCCCAGGCCGCCTTTTCCAAGATGAGACAGAGGTTGCTTTCTGAAGACAAATGTGACCCAACAGCATAGAGATGGAAGCCCCAACAAAAACCACGTTCGTGGCCCCCTTTGTCTTTTTGTTTGCTGTGGCTGCCCAGCATGACATATATGTAGCTATGTACAGTTGATGGACGAGAAATGTTTAGTAGCACAGAACAGCTGAGACAGAGGAGCCTTTCATCCTTTCTGCACATCACGCCCTCCTCCATCAGCACCACATGTGTGAGCTTCCTACATATTCTCCAGAGGCAGGAAGACAGGAATGAGCACATTTCTCCTTTGGGCTCTGCCATTCCTGAAATATACAACCTTGTCAAGAACAGAAGATCACAGCTTTAATGCACAGGTAGCAAGATTCATAGGCTTTACAACATCTGCATTATAAGCTCACTGTCTTGAACAATGAGCCCATTTGGGTACATCCCTTATGGCCGATGGAGAGTCTCCTCCCTTTAAGCCACTTTGGAATCCAGAGAACAGTCTTTTCTGTTGCCCACAAATGCTGAATTACACACCTTGTCTTTCTCTAAGCTGGGCCACCTCCTTTTCAATGTAACACTTCTTGGAAAAGACCCACTTTTTATACAAGGCCCTGGACTGCTACAGAAAGCCACAAAGGCTGCTGGAGCCTGGATGTGCTGGGATGAGGGGTGGGAGGCCCTCTCTACATAGCTGAGTGCATCTATCTCTGTTTCTGTCTCTGTCATGCTGTATGTGTCTCTGTGAGTCCATGTCTCTGTTTTTTTTTTTTTCTGCATTTCTCTGGATCTCCCAATGCATCTCCTATCCTCTCCGTGCATCTCTCTGTCTCTGTCTCCCTATGAATGTGGGTATCTCGATGTGGGTTCCTCTGTCTTCCTCTCTTTTCTGTCTCTAGATCCAGAGGGACATCGAGACACAGGATTGGAAGACTTGTGTCTGCACATGTCCTTGTATCTAGGTGGCTCTCTTCTAGTCGTGAGCCACCGTGTCCCTCTGTCTTTGTGTATCTGAATTTCTGTTTCCCCCTGTGGCTCCTTTCTCCACTTCTATTTTTCTATATATCTTTGTCTATCTGTGAGATCTCAAATGTAAATAAACGTCTCCATCATCCCTGAGGCCTCTCACAGCTATTGTTTATCATAATACCTTGATCTTTTCAGGCTAGGGAAAAGAAAGGGGCCACAATGGGAAATCTGGGGATACTGCTGATATCATATAGGATGTCCTGGGATAGAGAACTAGAGAGAAGATTGAAGAGAGGGAGCAGCTAAGTAAAGCAGGCAGCTCTCCTCACTCCCATCTAAAAATCACCCAGGCTAATTTAAAAGCATTTCAGACACACCTGCTTAATTTTCAGGGACAAAAAAAATTTCAGTAGCTTAAGAATTTGAAGTGTGAATATATTTCCAACCTTAGCTAGGTGAGAATAGACTGTATAGTAGAATCCTTTTAATGAAGAAAAAATCATTTCTAATTATAATTAATCAAATTGCAATTTTAAAAGAAATGTCACATATATGACATATATGGGAACCCCTTGCTTTGCACTCACCTCCTAGGTTAGGTTTGTAGCCTGGTTTGTTAACTTGGGCCTTTGATGGGATGACAAGATAATTCAGAAGAAGCATTCTGTTGAAGACAAAGTAAAATTGCATTTATTAAATATCATTATTAGTCTGTTTTCAATTATCACAATTATTCAAAGCACCTAGGGAATTGTGATCCACAGCAATTCCTTTTATTCCTTCACTTTATTCTTCTCCTCTCCTTCTGTTTTTTTTTTTTCTTGAGACAGTCTCACTCTGTCGTCTAGGCTGGAGTGCAGTGGCGCAATCTCGGATCACTGCAACCTCTGCCTCCCAGGTTCAAGCATTTCTCCTGCCTCAGCCTCCCGAGTAGCTGGGACTATAGGCATCCGCCACCACACCCAGCCTCGTGATCTGCCCACCTCAGCGTCCCAAAGTGCTGGGATTACAGGCATGAGCCACTGTGCCCGGCTCCCTTCTCTCCTTTTTTATATTGGAACCACTGACAACATAGGAACCGACTGCTGTGAGAGATCCTCCTCCTCCTTGGCCTGGCCTGGCTCTGCCTACTGAAGGAGACCCTAATTTGGGAGGGTGTTGGACAGTGGAGAAGACATTGAGTGGCATGGAGAGAGAGACAGCAAAATGGCTCCAAGCTCTCAAATAACTCTTTCTCAGCTGGTCTGCTGAAATCCTCAGCGTTAAAGCCATCCCCTTGTAATGCGCCTGTGTCCAGAGGATGTCCTCGTGTTTTAGGAATGTGTTGCCTAAGATAGGTAATACATTAACTCACTGGTAGAATTACTACCACATAAACATAGGCTAATTCATCACTTCAGATATAAAATGAACACAGACAAGCAAATTTATTATGCTGGGTTTGGGAAGCAGGACTGATACTAACCAAGCAGGTGCCATGAGGAGGGGAGTTGAATCTGGACTACAGAAGATTGCTACCTAGGGATTAGAGGCCTACAAAGCAGAAGAGAAGAGCACAGATGAAACACCTACTTCTGTCCTCTGAGCAGGGTTGATAAAACTAATTGCAGGCAGTGACCTAAAGTTAGTGAGCAAGAAATGAAGGGAGAAGTGCAAGAAATTAGGATAAATTTACCTGGTACCTAGGCCAGTGATTGTTAACCCAGATAGCACGTTAGAATCACTGTGGAGCTTTAAAGAATGCTTAGGCCCTACCTCCAAGAGTTTCTAATTTAATTTTTCTTGAGTATGGCCTGGAAAGTGTGTGTGTGTGTTTTTCTTAGACGGAATCTCACTCTGTCACCCAGGCTGGAGTGCAGTGGTGCGATCTCGGGCTCACTGCAACTCCTCCACCTCCCAAGTTCAAGTGATTCTCCTGCCTCAGCCTCCCGAGTAGCTGGGACTACAGTCATGTGCCACCACACCTGGCTAATTTTTGTATTTTTAGTAGAGATGGGGTTTCACCATGTTAGCCAGGATGGTCTCAAACTCCTGACCTCAGGCAATCTGCACACCTCAGCCTCCCAAAGTGCTGGGATTATAGGCGTGAGCCACCATGCCCTGAAGTGGTATATTTTTAAAGCTTCCTAGGTGTTTCTAAGGTACAGCCAACATCACCACTGAATCAGACAATCGACAACTACTCATAAAATGCTGGATATTATTTTGACTTATCTGTCACATAAAACCACAAAGAGAAGTGGAAGAAATGACTAGGATTTTATGACACTGAAAAGCAGAATTTCTCTATGATGACCTGAATGGATCAATTCTGAAACACGTAAGGAAAAGAGCAAAGCTAAATTGGAAGGGATTGAGAGAGTCAGGACTCTCTCCTGAGAGCACCACGGCAGACCAAAGTGAAAGAGGAGAGTACTTACATCAGGAATGCTTGTTGGAGACAAATATTTTCAATGCCAGAACACTTCAGGGAGTCTTTAGATGAATGACCCTCAACCTTGACTGTATATTAGAATCACCCGGGGAGCTTTCAAAACCCCCAAATCCAAGCCACACTCCAGACCAATCAAATGAGAATCTCCAGGGGTATGACCAAGGCAACCCCATTTTTTGAAGCTTCCCAGTTTATTTTAATGTGTAGCCCAAGTTGAGAACCATTGCTTTAGACATTTATTAATGTCATTTGCATTAAACTTTGGGTCTTTTTTTTTTAAAGCTGAAAAGAAACCAGCAGACTCCCAAGTATGGAGACCAAAGACTAAAAACAAGACCAAAGGTTAGGTAAGAGTAAGGCAAAAGGGAACAGGAAAAGAGAGGGAAGAAAGAGAAGAGAAGAGGAGGGCTGAAGAAATCAACAGAGAGGGAATGGGAAGGCAAAGAATGAGGATGGGGCAACACTGCTCTCAGGGCCACAGGGTGCCCAGCCCCATCAATTAGCCTCTCTCCATGCAGATCCCCTGAAGCCCCAGTCCATGACAGGGGATGTGGACCCTAGCAGACACTGGCATGGGAGGCTCTAGATCACCTCCTTGCTTGTTGTGGGTGTATTCCTTGGGCCAACCCTGAATCTCCTTTTGCTGCCATTTAAAAGTTTTTTAAAAAATTGAGCGGCAGTTTTTCCCCCCCTCAAAACAGTTCATGGCCCTCATTCTTTGCATAACAATACAATGTTTCTAAGTTACAGGAATAGAAGATAAGTTAACGACCCTGTTATAGTCCAGCCTGCTGTCCAATGACTGAATCTTCTCTACAGCAACCCTGTGCAGGCCCCAAGCCCACTTAAGCCACTTCAGTACCATGGCAGCTGGCCCCTCTTGAGTAGTTCTTTGTGTAGGATCAGAATTTGTTTCCCTGGAGTTTTTACACTTTGGATGTGGGCCAACTGATTGGAGTCATAGAGAACAAGTGAGATGTCATGGGAACCTAAGACTTCTCTCATTTCTTTCATCACCTGCTCTCCTACTATGTGGTTTGAGGTTCACCCTCCAACGCCAGCCACCTTGTCACTCTCCTCTAAATTCATGTAACTCCACTTGCATCTCTTTGCATCCCCATATTCCAGAAAGAATCTCAACTGTTTAAGAGGCACCCAGCACTTCTGGGAAATCCACACTGCAAAGTGTTAAGGTGAGAGTGTTAGCAACACTCCATATGCCAGAAACTCCAAGATTGTTATCTTGTTAAACTTTTAAATACAAAAATGAATATGAAAGCTTTACCTCTGATATTCTGGAGCTCCTTTTTGCAGAGGCTACTCGACCCTTTAAGGCTTCTCTTATCTGGATATTTAACAAAAGAAGTTAAGAATTAGAAGATCGTAAGAAGATAACACATATGCTTGGGCCTGGCAGATATTGTGGCCAGGTACTGTGTTAGCAGCTAGGTTCTGTTGGAGGGATATGGTGGCATCAGTGACCTGGTGTAGTAGTCTTGGAAAAGGTGGAAAGATGGGAAGAGACAAGAGAGGTGGAGATGGCATAGGATACTACTCACTTTCAGGGCCTTAAATATGGACCCAATGCCTGAGAAATGCAGTTTGCCACAAGTTTGAGAATTCCTCGACATAGCTTCTATTTTTTTTTTTTTCCTTGAGATTCAGTCTCGCTCTGTTATCCAGGCTGCAGTGCAGTAGGGCCATCTCGGCTCACTGCAACCTCCGCCTCCCGGGTTCAAGCAATTCTCCTGCCTTAGCCTCCCGAGTAGCTGGGATTACAGGCGTGTGCCACCATGCTTGGCTAATATTTTTGTATTTTTAGTAGAGACAGGGTTGCACCATGTTAGCCAAGATGGTCTTAATCTCCTGACCTCGTGATCTGCCTGCCTCGGCCTCCTAAAGTGCTGGGATTACAGGCATGAGCCACCGCACCTGGCCTAGCTTTGGCATTATTTTTATGGAGCACTTCCGTAATCACTTCTCACAATTTGTCAATTATTCAAATCACCTTTTCTAGAGGAAACAAAGTACTATACGACTGGACATGGTGGCTCATGCCTGTATGTAATCCCAGCACTTTGGGAGGCCAAGGCGAGTGGATCACTTGAGGTCAGGAGTTCGGGAACAGGCTGGTAAACATAGTGAAACCCCCTCTCTACTAAAAATACAAAAATTAGCCGGGCGTGGTGATGGGCACCTGTAACCCCAGCTACTCGAGAGGCTGAGGCAGGAGAATCGCTTGAACCCAGGAGGCAGAAGTTGCAGTGAGCTGAGATCGCGCCAGTGCACTCCAGCCTTGGCGACAGAATGACACCCCGTCTCAAAGAAAAAAGTACTATACAACATAGCAACAGTCCATGAAATTCATCTTCCCTAACTAGGTCATCCTGTCCTTTTCTCTAAGTCTTGTCTGCTGAATACAGGCCCTCTTCTTATTTCTGCTATACAAAATATTATTCACCTTCCAAGGCCTTGTAGAAGTTCTGTGTTCACAATTCATATATGCCAAAGTCCTCCAGCTCAGGGTGGCTTCCCCCTTCCCTGCAGATGCCATATTCTTTGTCACACACAGACCTCAAACCACCCCTCAGGGTTGGAGGACGGTGTGCTCAAGGGCCCATTGGGATCCGTGAAGATACATTGGCACTTCTACTTACACTTCTTTGTTCTCACCCTTTTTTACTCTTAGGTTTCATAATGTACGTAACACTTTTTAGGTTAATAATGAACACATCTGGGGATATGTACTCACTGTGTTTTACTAATCCTAAAAGTTTGAAGACTACTGGTATATACAACTTTTGGTCAATGAATCATGTATGGTCCTGTGACACTTTGGAGTATTTACCTTTCATGTCATAATTGCAAAGGTAAGAGGTTTTCATCTTGATAGAAGGTTCCATGACTTGGAGTTCTTTGCACATCTCACCTAACACTGGTAAACTAAGTAAAAATGTGGCTGCTGGTACTGTGGCTACAGATACTAGTTGTGTTATTATAAATAATAGAAACATAATCCTGTGGCATATGATTGGGCGATACCTTAAGTGCTTTGTGTTTTTACCTACAAAATTGCATTTGTTCTTTGTCATAATCTAATGGAGAAGGCAGAGAAAGCATTACTATCTCTACATCCCAACTGGCTCTGTTGCCAGGCTGGAGTGCAGTGGTGCAATCTTGGCTCACTGCAACCTCTGCCTCCTGGGTTCAAGCAATTTCCCTGCCTCAGTCTCCTGAGTAGCTGGGACTACACGCTCATGCCACCACGCCCAGTTACGTTTTTGTATTTTTTAGTAGAGACGGGGTTTCGCCACTTTGGCCAGGATGGTCTCCATCTCCTGACCTTTTAACAAACCTTTGATATTAATGTAATAGAATATTACTGGCAGTAGGCTGGACACAGTAGCTCATTCCTGTAATCCCAGCACTTTGGGAGGCCAAGATGGGTGTATCCCTTGAGCTCAGGAGTTCGAGACCAACCTGGGCAACATAGGGAGACCACATCTCTACAAAAACGTCTAAAAATTAGCTGGGTGTGGTGGCATGTGTCTGTAGTTCCAGCTACTCAGGAGGCTGTGGTGGGAGGATCACCTGAGCCCAAGAGGTCAAGGCTGCAGTGAGCCGTGATGATGCCACTGCACTCCAGCCAGAGCAACAGAGTGAAACCTTGTCTCAAAAAAAAAAAAAAATTAATATGTCCTTTTCTCTAAGTCTTGCCAGCTGAATACAGGTGCTCTTCTTATTTAGTAAAAAATAAATAAATAAGTAAAAAATAAATAGTAAAACATAAATAAATAAGTAAACAAACTCTGCAGTGAAGGTGGGGTGTTTGGGGGAGGGAGTGGATTATGTTTTTGTTTGTTTGGGGTTTTTTGTTTGGTTTTTTGCTTTGTTTTGTAAATCCAACCTGGTAGTGTTCCTTTTCATTTTTATTTATTTATTTACTTTAATTGACAGAAGGGGTTTGCTTTTATATCTGAAAGGATTGTTTGCTTTGCTTTTTCCAGAAGGTAGTATGGTACAATGGAAAGAGGGTGATCTTAGAAGCCTGAATAAACATTTGAGGGTTTGTTCATTTGCTTGGTTTTTGTCTTCAATGCTCATCACTTATCAAGACTCATCTGTATTTGAAGAGTTTCTTTTCTTGACTCCACTGCTATTCAAGATAGAAGTAGGAACTCACACTTCCACCCAACCTTGCAGCTAAGATGTGACCCCATGACCTGAACTCAGCCAATCAGACATGACAGTGCATAAATGCAGGTGCTGGTGTACCAGTCAGGCAGAGTGAGGTGATCTCCCAGGCAGCAGTAGCAGCAACTCTGGCTTAAGTGTTTACTGCCTGACATTGGCCTGGCGAGCTGTGCTATCTGTGCCCAGCAAAGTGGGGAAGAGCAATGGTATCTCTTGTGGAGCATTTCTGTGCTGTGCATTGGTAACTATTCCTGGAGTACAGCCTCCAAAACTCCAAGTCAAAGAGACCGTCCCAAAGATAATATTGTGAGATTTATTAAGTTCCTTTTCTGCTTCAACTAATCAGAGTGGGTTTCTGTAGTGATCTTGAGCAAGCTGTTCACTCTGAGTCTCAGTTTCCTCATCTGTAAAATTAAAAATAGTAATACCTACAATTGTTTTAAGAATCAGCCCTAATGTACATAAAACATTTATTCCCATAAGAGCTTGCAAACTGGTCAATATCATTTGCATTGTAAGCAGCAGTGATCCAGGCTTCATACATCTGTACAAATGACTGAAGTGAAAGCTTTTCAATAAATAGCCTTTACAAGCCTTTACATGGCCAAGTACTGATAATACAGAAAAAGCAACAAGAAGAATTTACATTCAGTACCTTTGGATCCAGGATGGTTCCAAACACTAGGATGAAGAAACCCTGGGAAACACAGAAGAGGGAAGAAGAGCCATTTACAAAAGAATCATGATGTTAAAACATACTCTCAGTTATTACCAATTCCTATTTCAATAAAATGAAAACAATTTTATGAAATCTCTTAATTTGTCATCCTTAGATCACAACACCTAGATTCATTCAATGAATATTGATGAGTGTCTTCCATATGGCAGCCACTGTAGAGGTACCTCAGTAAACCAAAGAGACCAAGGTCCCTACATCATACAGGAATATTTTTTAAATTTCCTTTTACGTTGGACAAATTAAAAGTGTTTGCCCTTAGCAGGAGGTGGGCCTCTCAACTGAATATAATGATCCAAGAAAGAGTCAGAAGAGGTGTTGGGCAATGAACTGCAGGCTTGCTGTCCCTGAACAATAAGTAAGAGAAGCTTCCACAGAAAACAGCAGAAACAGCTATTGCTCAGCTTCCCATAACACCTTCAGCCTCCTTCTCTCATCCACTACAAAGAATATTATAAAACTTCTAGAGAAAAGTCAAGTGTTTACATCCTCAAAAAATTAATGACATTAAATAGATTGAGTTTCTAAGCACATGACAAGTATTCCCAATATGATGATATAGAGGAAATTAATTAGCTTTTGTATCTTTTATTTTCCATACCAAAAAAAACCCCATATAAAACCCAAAACAGGCTGTTCCTCTACAGGTATAGTCCATTTGAAGTTTTTACTTCTTTTTCACATACATTGGCACAAAACCCCCCTTGACGAAGGAAGGGCAAGTTGTAGTTCCATTTTTCAGTTAAGGAAAAGGAATTTCCTTTTTGGCATTCAAAATGTGATAGACAGGAACATTCATTAGACAAAAATTTCTCCTAAATTTGCAGTTACTCCGTCCGTGGTGCATCTGAAAAGGGAGGTGAGATCATGACCTTTTATTTAGGAATAGCCTTGCTAAGCTGCTCTGACTTCATAAGTGAGTGTGAACTCTTACCTACCCAGAGGGCTGTTGAGGTGCATGGGTTGTATACAGCTGGCACCATAAAGATGTTACAACCTGGTATTCATCGCTGAGAACAATACCAAACCTACCGCTATTTGGTAAAAGCCCAGATGAGAGGTGGAGGACCTTACAGGGACCAGTGTACATCCTTGCAGCTAATCCAGTCCCCCAAACACACTAACATACACCTTTCTCTTCAGCCAGTCCAACCCTCAAAAGCTTAATCTCCATATGGCTTTTATGAGATTGTTCTGTGTAACACTCTGAGCCTACAAGGTAATTATTGAAATCTGTTATTGTATCTGCTACAAAAAAAATTATTGTTGGCATGGTCTATTAGGTTGCAAAGTTATCATTCTTATAAGGCCCCTTGGGACAAATATATTCCAGCCTGATTTTGGTACTAGGAATACATTTCAAGTCAGGATCTCTGTGAATTTGGCCCAGGAATTATATTTTTTAAAGATCTGGGAATAACAATTCTAGCATGTTTTTTCCACAAATATGCTGATGGCTAATATTCTTTGGCTAAAGAACTAAGAGGAATTTCTCTCCTTATAAGATTTTTAATTCCTTGGGGTTGGTCTATCTATATTTGTATCTGCAACATTAAGCATAATGCTTGGCACAAAATAAGTAATAAATGTAGTGTCTCTTCATTTGAGTGTATGTATGTGTTTAATTTCTTTATTATGCAACCTGCACTTTTATAGTTATGTAGCATGACTATAAACATGACTTTATAAACATGTAACAGGGAAATACTCCACTAGGATCACTTTTCATCGGCCCATGCCACCTTAGAGAAAGTTATGCAAAATATCTTTCAGAAGATTTGGATAAAAAAATTGGCCATAAAATTTAGTATCTGGTTGAGAAGGGAAGAGAGAATATACCTAACAAACAATTCACCAGTAGCGGCTTCTTTGCATTTCTTTTAGTAGGTAAAGCACAGTTTGGACAGGTAAATCTCAAGGTGTTCTCCCAGGTTTTGGTATATGTGCTTTGTTTTTTTTTCCCACCAAAACAGCTATGAGGGAGTCCCAAAAACTCACCCAGCCCACAATTACCCTCAGTAAATACAAGAGTAGGATGCCAACCAGAAGTTATGGATGAACAAGGCGGCTAATCGAGGCAGCAACTGACGCCATAATAAAACCTCTATAGTAAAGGGGATGGTTGAGCTTTAAAACTAGTGCAGATATTCCCCTGGGGCTAGGACCAGGAAATCTTTACAAGAGTCTTCCTCCCACATCGTCTGGGCTTCTCAATATGTTTCAGAATCGCTCCCCTCTGTCTGCTCCATCAGCCTCTGCTGCTGCCCCTCATCTCTTCTCATCCTAAGACTGCACTTCTCCTGCTTTTTCCACCCAGTTGGTTGTGTCTCCCATCTCAGTAGATCCATGGCTCCTCTCTCTCCTCCCTCAGTGGATGCTCTGATCCAGTGATATGCTAGTAAATGGCAATAAACTCTCCTCATTTGTAGTGTTTGCCAATCTCTATAGTTAATTACACCCACCATGGCCTATTTGAATCTTGCCCTGTGACATCGCTGAGCATGGATTTAGGAAGAGATGGGCAGTAGCACATCACTGTACAGATTTTCCACCATGCAGACACAATAGAGGCAAGTAACCTCAAGAGAAAAGGTAGACAAATAATTAGGAAATGATGAGTTCTGAGGATACATGACCTTTACTTTTAACCTAATTTGTTTAATTGCAAGTCTATATGATTTAATTGTTATTGCTGACTGTCTTCACAACCAGCTCAGAACAATCGTGAAAATATAATTGGCAGCTCCCGTGAGCCAATACAGGCCAGCTCCAACACAGCACTGCCCAGTGCCCCCCACTGGGCCTCACTGACACTTTGTTCTCAGCTCCTCACTGCCCCGTCTGTACTGGCGCTTAGATAGACCCCTCCCTGTTCCTTACTGGGATTCAAGGCAGAAACTAAATTGAAAGCACAAGTGATCCTATTATGACAGGTAAAGGTGCTCATGATATCAAAATGCAAGTGCTCACAGCCTTGTCCAAAACAAAGCTCACAGATAAGATGGCCCTAAGGGAGACAAGAGAAGGAAAATGGTGTGGAATGAGTCATGAGCTCATGAGGGGTTTATGAAAAATAGGGGTTTTACCCAAGTCTTTTCAATGACTAGTTTTGTAAACATGCGTAAAGCAACTGATAAGTACCAAAAGCTATACAAATGTAGAATACAATTAATATTTTCTATAGAAGAAGTGCAAAAAAAGTAGAGACTCAAAATATGAGATACCCCTATTATTATTAACATTGCTCTTCAAGACATCAAAGCATTTATTATAAAGTGAAATCATTTATACATAAATTCTGAAAAGGGAAAATGAGAAGATACTTGACTTAAGATATCTATTAGCAATTAGGTAAAGCATTTACTTGAAAATAGTCTTACTGGCTACCGCACACATTCAGAAAAAAAGACAGTGTTTTAGATATCTTTAGAAAAATAAAAGCTTTCTTTTCAATTAGTTACTATCTACATGTTAACATTCAATATAATAAACTTTGGATCATTCACATACTATAACACAAAACAATGGAGAAAAATCTCAATCAAGAAGGAAATTATTGAATATGGAATGGTATGCAGCCATTAGAGACATATTCATGCATAATGAGCTGGTAAAATTCTAGAGCATATTTTTAAGTGCAAAAGCAAGTTACACAATAATATACATTGTTTTAACCCCTGTGTTATGTGAAAATATGTTTGTATAAGCATAGAAAATTTGGCAAAGCGTACACACGAAACTGTGAACGTTGCTTAATTCATCTAAGTGTGATAAGAGAAGAGAGGAGAAACTATCTTCGATACCTCTCTGAAGAGCTTGCCATGTTAAAATAAGATGGTTTCCAATGGTAGTTAAAAATCCTAAGTGGAAGGAAATGTAATAAATGTGCAAACTTTAATACCTCCAGCTACATACCTAAATTTTGGGGAAGGTGTTATTGCTTAATTTTTAAACCATAACAACTTAGCCTATTACTAGGCTGTCTATGGTCTTTAGATCACTTTAGTACTTGATCCTTTCCCATTCACCATTTAATTTCACTTTCCAAACACCCCTATAAAGTGAACAGTATTGCACTCATTTTCTATGTGAGGAAAATATGGCTTGAAAAAAGTTGAGCAAATATCCCAAGATCATGTTATACATTATTAGTAAATGAAAGAGTCAGGATCCAAATCCAGGTATCTCTGGAACAAAAGTTTATTTCCCCACTCTATATGCTATTCCAAATCCATTGGCTTTTATGTAGAAACCTAATGTCACAAGCACCTAATCACAGAACATCTTCATGAATTCTCTCACTTTGCACTTGGTCAGAAGCATCTGGGCTTACCTGGAATGCATTGAGCAGGGAGAAGATAATGTGGAAGGCCAGGGATCTGTCATCGATGACAGTGGCTACTCCAAATCCCCAGGTCAGTCCCAGAAGTGGTGTGAGGATGGCGATGTTCTTGCTGATTCTCACAATGGTTCTCACTTCCTGGAACATGGAATTGCCAATGGCAGCTCGCTGGGTCTTGACAATCACCAGTGTGACTGTGATCAGGTTTACTACCACGATGGCCAAAGCTGGGACCACGAAGGCCAGGAGGGCTTTGGTCATGTCCCAGTTGAGCCAGCAGGCCTCAGGTCGTAGATAGCCTTTGCCAGGTTCAGTGGCAGCAACAGTGATGGCAGCAATGGCCAAAGGGCATCCATAGCCCACTGAAAACAGAGATGCCACCAGGACTGACTTGGGCAAGGTATGGAAAACAATCATGATTCCATAGAGGATAAGGAGTGCCTTGGCAAGCATCCAGAAAAATACAGAAAGGTAAAAGAAATGAACAAAAAATGTGGCTGCCACACATCCCTTGTGGTGTGTTATTGGGCCACTAAGAAAGGAAGCCACAATGAACCACACATCTGCCATCAGCAAAGTGGCTGCAATGTTAACAATGCACACATGGCGTAAATAGTTGATCTCTGTCTTTGTCACTTGGCTCCAGACTAGGACCTCAATGGACAAGCAAAGGATCAGGCTGCAAATAGAAATGCCCAGGCCTACATATGTGATGTAAGTCAGAATCAGACTCTCTAAGATGTGAGGTGACATAAGAATTGAGAAAGAGGTAAACAATTTGCTTGGCCTACATTTGCAAACAGCTTGCTGGGAGTTTTCTTGAATCATTTTGCAGGCCTGCTGGTCCCATCTGTTCTCCACAGAGTGCCAGCCAACACACTGTGTCCTCCTCTCCTCTGACTTGCTGATCTTTTCAAAAATCAGTGAGATTCTTTTAAGTTCCTTGGGCAAAATGGCAGACAGGACAAGCCCATTTACAGTAACATTTTCCAAAAGACTGGCTTCCAAAATAGCCCCAATAGTTGGAAATGCAATGCTGATGACCTGAGAAGGGGAAGGCACCTTCCGAAGTTCATCTCTGCTGATCAACACTCTCCCAGTGACTTCATTGCTGGTATCATTAATGCTCATCGAAAAAGTGAAATTTTTTCCAATGTTATCTCCAGATATGGTGGTGCCCATAGTATGAATGAAGACATCTGATATGTCAACAGGATGTTTATCTATGAATAGCCTTCTTGCAAAGGAGTTGACTGAATGTAGCAGGATATAGCTGCTGTTTCTGTCAGGAATGAAAGTCCAGTTGGAGATGCTTTTGCTGTTAAGAATGTGGTTGGCTATGGTGCTGTAACTCTGCCAATGAAGAACCAGTGTTAGTACTGAGCCAGTCTCTGAAACTGCCAGCACATTCAACACTCACCTTTATAAAGCGTGCTCCTCCAACCAGCAACATAGGCATACTCTGGGAACTTCTTAGCAATATAGAATCTCAGGCCCCACCCCAGACTTAATGAATCAGAATCTGCATCTTAATAAGATCCTCAGGTGACTTGCATGTACACTGAAGTTTGACTTAGATGATAGAGCAACAAAGGAATTGCCTCACCATGCCCTCCTCCATTTATGCAATGGCCTCCTGTGAGCCAGGCCACTGGGCAGCTTTCCACATGTTCATGTCCATCATCCCCTCCATATCACACCTAGGCGAAACTAGCAACTTGCTTACCCTGCTCAGAGAACCCATCACGTGATTAACCTCTGTTGCATCCCAAATGTGTTGCAGGGCCCTATACAAGAACATAATAAATTGGAAATTCACCCTGGAGTCTGAATCTACTTTTTACTATCTTTGCTCTGAAGATTAAAACAAGCAAAATGGACCCCGTTCTATTTCATGCTTCTGCAGTGGATAGGTATGGCTGTTTTCTTTGCATTCAATTATTTTCCATTTTAGCAACCTATCCTGACTCACAAATGAAAATAAGAAGAGTCTTTCTCTCTCCAGAACATAGAATGTTTCTTAAATGTATTCAGTAGCCAAAAGATACATCGGTAACTCATACTCCAAAGTTCAATACAGTACCAAGTAAGTGCTCTCTATAAATATTTGTTGATTAAATGTTTACTTTTTCCATTCACTTATTCATCCTTTCTTTAATGAAGATTTACTGAACACTTGCTTTGCTAAACATTAGAAATACTGATGTGAAAGACATGGTTCCTAGTCCCTAAGAAGCTCACAGAATACTCCAACAAACCTGCATTCCTTTCCCACTGAGATAATGCTCTACCAAGTATTCAGGGACACTCACCTGCATCTTTGCCTCATCAACACCTGTCCATATTGCTGTTGATATGTTGTGTAAGAGCTGCACAATTACGGCAATGTTTCCTGGTATCCGGGGAGACTGCTGAATGTTTCTAATTACACAAGACAGATCTGTGGGACACTTTTGTAGCAACATATCTGTTATGGTCTCAGACTTTCCAGTATATACACTTATTTTTATATTGTCTTCAAATGGCTGAACCAAATGTGAATCCTGCTACGATATGGCAAAAAGAAAGAAATTTTTATATTTTATTTTTGTGTTAAATGTAAAAGTACCTTTACTAAAACTTAGGACAGCCTAACATAATGTTTTTCTATTTTACACTCTCAGAGTCACATCTGTGAAATAACTTATTTTCACAGCTGTGAAATAACTTGACCAATACCAAGTTGTATGAACCAGCAAATAAAAGTCCCTCCTTCCCATCTACCTATTCCTTAACTCCCCTCTCTCCGAATAACAACTGTTATCTTCAGCATATCTCTTCAGATAACCTGTATATATAGAAATTTCTAGTGGCATTTAAGCTTATTTGTAATATTTATGAAGGGCAAATCATGAGCCATGAGTCTGTCTTAAAAATAGAAATTTGAAACTCTATTTGGATGAATCAACTGGAACACCAAGATTGAAAATAGCAATAGAAAGTATCTCCCATAGATTCAGACTCTGGTTCCTACACCTTACGGCAGGGGTGGCAAACTATGGACCCAGGCTGGCTGCCTGGTTTTTGTAAATAAGGTTTTACTGGAATGCAGCCCGCCCATTCATTTAAATACTGTCTACAGTTGATTTCATGCTACAATGGCAGAGTTGAGTAGGCACGACAGAGACCATGTGACCCACAAAGCCTGAAATATTTCTCTCTGTCACTTTCCAGAAGTTTGCTGGCCCTTGCTTTAGAGGACTCCCTTCTGGCCCTCCTGCAGCCTGCCCCTTCACATGGCCAGGTGTCCATGGGCACAGACTTTCAGATACCCAAAGTTTAGAAGGCTATTTTTGCATAGAAAGTGAGGCTAGTGGGTGCTTATCTATTCACCCATCCCTACATGCTGCCCTGCTACATGCTCATCCTCTTTCTTACTGAGGGCAATATCCACTGCCAATGGGAGGCTCCACTGTGCTCATAGAGTCCACATTAGAATCTATATTACAAAAGAAAAGATATTACCTCAAAGATGTTGAGGGCATTAAGAGTCCGGCAGGTGTCAGTGATCTTGTGCCATGTCTTTTGCCTGCATGAAAACCCCATATTTCCCTGAGTGTCTGGAGGGCAAGGTCGAGTACACTGGGAGTAATCTGTACAGACACCATCGCATACACCTGGGAAAATGAAAGGAGACCATATCAGATGGGAAGGTCTGGGCTCTGGGCCCACTGGGCCAATCACCAAGGTGTCACTGCAGTGACAGCACATAAATCCTGCAGACATCGGTGTCTTCTTTTCCTAAAGTGGAGGAAGACTGAAATGGATCAGTGGTCATCATCTATTTCAGCAACAAAATTTTATTGTTTCCAACAAAATCTTATCCTGAACTGTAGTGTATAAAATAGATAAAAGTGGAACACAGCCGGGTGCGGTGGCTCATGCCTGTAATCCCAGCACTTTGGGAGGCCGAGGTGGGTGTATCACGAGGTCAGGAGTTCGAGACCAGCCTGGCCACATGGTGAAACCCCATGTCTGCTAAAAATACAAAATATTAGCTGTGTGTAGTGGCACGTGCGTGTAATCCCAGCTACTCAGGAGGCTAAAGCAGGAGAATCGCTTGAACCCAGGAGGTGGAGGTTGCAATGAGCCAATATTGTGCCACTGCACTCCAGCCTGGGAGACAGAGTGAGACTCTGTCTAAAAAACAAACAAACAAACAAAAAAGGACTGTCCCAGGTGAAGTGAGAGGAACGAACCCACAGTGCAGTCCACTAGTTGGAATCCACTGCTTCCAATGTTTGCTAAGAAGCCTCTCAGCTCAGGAACTCTATAATATGTTACATCATCAATGAGTTCTCACAGACCTGTTCTAGCCACTGGCCCAGTTTGAATGGGCTCAATCCAAAGGATCTATGGCAAAGAATTCTTAGACAAAGATGGAGCAGAGGGTGCTGGGAGGAGAGAGGAACAGGGCTGGGGTGAAACGTACAATTTACTACCTGGTACTATGCTCACTACCTGGGTGGGATCATTTGTACACCACACCCCAGTGATACACAATTTACCAATGTAAGAAACCTGCACATGTACCCCCAAACATAAAAGTCAAAAAGAAAAAAAACACAAAGGTACAATTTAATATGAAGGAAAAAAATCAGAGTCATCAAGGATTCCATCTGCCATGCCACAGGACAGAAGGCTGAGAATGGCCCTCTATTTCAATAGATGGACAGCAAAACTTCCATGTGATAAGTAACTGCTGCCAACATACCGTGTGGCCTGGCAGGCACCTTCTCCTTGCTTTTGCTTGCAGCCTAAAAAGGGAAAATCAAAATTCGCATCAAAATCAATTGTTGATATGCCAGCCCAATGGCTCACTTTAGTCACAAACAACCACAGTTAAATTAGCTATGATACCAGCATGGCGCACCCAAAGCCGAGTCCATGAATTATGGCTCCTCTGTGACCCCATTTTCCCTTCAGCCTGGACCACATTCCTCTCCCACTGCTACTCAGTATGAGCACTCCTCTCTCTCCAGTAAGAAAAGTCTATGTTCTAACCAGGAAACACATTATGAGCAGAAGTGGATTGACCAGGAAGTTGACAAAGGTTAAGCCTCAGAGTCCCTTGCTCGTATGGGACCTTTTGAAGCCCTGGGAGAGGGTCTAGCAATGAGCAGATTGCTCTCCCCTAATGCTCAATGAGCAGATCATCTCATGTGTTCACATGATCATATGTTTTATTAAATTCTCAAAAGCAAAATGTTTTAACTACCTGCCATCTGTTAAGACCATCATTTTTTTGCCATTTCAGTGTTCTGCCTCCTTCATACTCTCCCTCATTTTGAGTATCACCAGAGAAGCCGTATCTATTCATGGATTCTGGACAAGTTAAGCTGGGATACATTCAGTTTGAATTTAGTCGGATATACTTATGTAGTTTCCAGTCACTTCTGCATTACAGTGAGAACATCAACACTTAAGTGCCATCAATGCTAAGAACATTTACAATTATTCACAGAACAAGAAAATTCTAAGTTGCCTGATATCTTGCAGCTCACATATGAAATAAATTGGATAGAATTTTCCCAAATTTGATAACAGTCCTACATGTTTACATGCCATTACTAATAATAAATTAGAAACTCAAAGATACTTCTCTAAACTAGCAATAACAAGAAAAAAAATTTGATCAATAATGCTGCAGGAAAGACTGAATAATATTTCTATTCTCTCTATAGAAAAAAATTATAGATCATGCAAGTATGCAGTCAAAAATGTAAGAACTAAAAGGTGGGCATTTCATTAACAAAAATATTGTTTTATTACTAAACAATGCTAAATAATACTATCCAGCATTTCTAAATTTGTTGTGATTCCTTTTCTCATTCTAAATAAATGTTCACTTTCCCCTTAGTTTTGTATTTGTAACATTGCATTCTTTTTCCTTAGGAGGACTCCTCCAAAACCTAGCTCCCCCATACCATGAGCATCTCCATCACTCCTAATTAGAACCCCCTCTTTGTCCCATCCATCGAGACCATACCCGACCTTTCACTAAGAAAGTGTCACATAGTGGTCAAGGGATGTACTCTGGGAGTAGACAACCTGGGTTCAAATCTCAACACCAACATTTGAGACCTTGGGAAAGTTGATCCCTCTGAGCCTCAGTTTCCTCTTCCATAGAGTAAGAACTATAGTACTATAATTGTATGATTCTTGCCCTAGAGCATGTTTAAGAGGAATAAACGAGCTCTTCTATGAAAAGCACTAGGAATGGGCTCTAAGAATACTGTAAGTCTATTTAAGAATTTACTACTGTTATTACTCTGCATATAAACTTACTGAATTTCAGTTACATACAAAGCTCAAGTTTCCCCCTTCCAAGAGGTCTTTCCTGATCCAGTTCTGCACATGATACATCTTTTCTTCTGGCTCCTACAGGAATCATCATCCATACAGCCAAACACACATTCAATGCTTGGCATATTCTCACCTGACCTGCCATTTTGCTATCTAATCTTTTTTATAGAAGCATATTAGCTCCTCAATTAAATTACAAGTTCCTTAAGAACATGGACTGTGTATTGTGCTCCAGTATATTCCTCCAAGTAGCTAGTTCAGTGTCTTGTACATATGTGTGTATGCATATATACATTTTAGTATGCATATATATACTGACATATATGTTCATGTGTGTATGTGTGTGTGAGGAGCGACAAAAAGATGGTTTTCTTGCTTCTGCACTGGAATAGTGTTTCCTAGTGGCTGAGAAGAGCCTTAACCCAATTACTCCAACTTGAGTTCCAAGTTCTAATCCATTGAGGAAGAAATTGGAAATTCACTAACATAGCTCTGTGACTAACTCTTCGGGTTCATGCCAACTCATGGGGTTCTTCTTCACAACCTTACTTCTCTCTATGTTATCAAGAAACAAGGCTGAATATTCCCTCTTTTCTCTACCAAATAAGAACTTACGGGGAATCTGAATTGAGCTTTTGGGATCTCTCCAAAGTCAAGAAAGTATCACTGAGGATTCATATATGAGAAATCACTGACAGAAGATGACTTCTCATTTTATAGTCCAGAAAATCAAGCCTTATCTTATACGTAGGAGAATTAAAGTTCTTGCACCAAACAAGAACGCTAAAATAATATCTTCAGAATTTTTGAAGACTTTATATATCATCCAATCCAGCCCTCTTATTTTACAGTTAAGGAAAATGAGGCTTGATATTGTGGTGATTTGCACAAGGCCATGTAGGAAATGCCCCTTACAGCTAGGACGAGAACTTAGATCTCCTGATTCCTACAATATTGCCTTTTCTAAACAGCCGGCCTATGTTCAAGTGCAACAGGCAGAGGGGATGAGTGGAAGGAAACATAGGTATCTCAAGATACTCAAAACCCATCTTGATAGGACCATGTTCTTCAATACATTGTGATAAATGCAGTTATAAGTCAACAACTCTGGATGA
This sequence comes from Pan paniscus, assembly GCF_029289425.2. Lineage (NCBI taxonomy): Eukaryota > Metazoa > Chordata > Mammalia > Primates > Hominidae > Pan > Pan paniscus. The sequence continues at coordinate 62,171,001 of NC_073254.2, read as the reverse complement.
TACTTGGTCCATTAAACAAATCCAAGTGAAGTCACATTATATTTATCATGTTTGTGGGCAGAAAGCCATGATATTCTGTTTACTTGGAGTTCTGAAAACTCGGCCTTCTTAAGGAAAGGACCTGATTAATTTCTTCCCATCTAAGTTTGCCAAAGCATATCACATACTCCTTTGGTTATTTCATTTCTAGTGTAGCATCCAGTATAGATCACTTTAGCTTTGGATACCAACAGTCCTCAACCTAATACTGTGAAAAAAAGATACTTGCAAACCGGCAACCTGCTCAACCTGCTGAGCTGCCTGGGAGCATAGGCAGGTCAGGAGCCAGCAGCATCAGCAGCTCAGCAGCTCAGCACCCAGCAGCTTGTCTAATGAGAAGAGAAGGATAGAATGTTCCCAGTAAGGTAAATCCCAATGATCAAGAGAAACAAAGCCAACCTCCCATGCTCTGCCTACTGTCCACATTCTGTCTTGCAGAAAAGTGTGAATGCAGAAACGGAATGAAGGGAGGAAATAGTAGCAGGCTGTAGGGTTGGACAGCCTTCAGGAAATGGTCTTTCCAAGAGTCTCTGACTTCTCCTGGAAACCAGGTACCTGTTTTTTATTAGTGGGGAAGGGGAGCCATGGAGAAGATTACCATGCGAAGACAAACTAACTTGAGGATAAAGTAAATATCATTTGAAAAACTCTTGGAAGGGACTTCCAAAGTCATTTTTTTCCTAAGAGGCTTTTGTTAAGAAGACATATATTAAAATGGAAAGATCAAGAAGCCGAGAATCTGAAAACAGAGGTTCTGGCCTTGGCCCTGTAACTGAGTAAGTACGTACCTCAAGCAAATCACATCCCACACCATGGGTCTCCATCTCCCTAACCGCAAAATAAGGGAGTGGAGCTTCACCAGTTGATCTCAAAGCTGCCTTCCAGAACTTGTGGTCAAATAATAGTACTCTCTTCAGAAGATGCTCAAAATGTTTTCATGTATCCTCTCTCCATGCTCCTCTACAACTTATTTTAAATGAGTAACTAACAGGGAAATTAAAATGACTTATGGTGTCAGGAAAAATATTTCAGAAAGAGCCATAGGGCCTCCGTCCTACAAAATTTAAAAGAGTCCATTGCCAGAAACTCCGTCCCAGTGAGACCTTGTTTAACCACTGCCTGAGTTGCTCATTGCTTCTTCTAGCCCATTCATGGTGTTCACTATCAGGTTTCTTATGGGAGATGCTGTTGCCATTTTGGATGGGACAATGCTTCATTGTGCCAGGCCATTCCTAGGCCCTGCCTCTAAATGCCACTAATACCTCCTGGTCATTATGGCAGCCCTTAACACCTCCACATTTTCAAGTGCCCCCAGGAAATGGTACCACCCTGGTTATGAGCAACTGAAACATTCACTATCAGAAGATATAGAACAAAGTATTTATTACACTTAAATCACTTGAGCCTCATTGCATCTCAGGAACTCATGGAAAAAAGTTGAGAGAAAAGCAATGTGTAGCTATTGGTTAAAGTGGGTTTTGTTTAGCTGTAGTTGCAATTACTTCTGGCTGGGCCAGTCACTCTATCACCATCTTTTCCCTATACTTCAGCTCTCTGGTAACCGAGAGCTGGTTAGCTGATGGATTTTATTGCCAATTTGCTTTCCCCACCAGTTCATCCTCCACTTCTTCCCCTTTTCTTACCTGATACAATGTCCTACAGGACTCTGTGGGCAAAAGAAACACCAAGTAGTACAGCAAAAGTGTATGAGTCATTGTCTTCCACACAGCTGACTTTCTTGTTTCTATAAAAATAAATAAAAAGGCAAAATGTCTCCAATTTGAAGCTTTCATAGGTCCCATGCCACTGCAGACCCAGTCAGTTCACCTATGAGACTGGGCTGTCTTCCTCTTCCGTGCTGTCTACTCAGACCTTTCTGCTCCAGAGGCAGTGTCCTGTGGCCTCCCACTGACTTCGTTCTCTAGGAGGCTGCAGTGACAGCACAGGCAGCATTGGGAGACACAGGCAATTGCTGAGATATCCCCAACCCTCTGCTGTTGGCTTGCACGTCACTCCTAACATGAGAACCCCTCCAAAGGAAGCTACTGCCTGCCAGATTTCACCTTGTCTGCATGGATATAATAAATAACAGCCTATATTCAGGGAGCAGGAATGATGATTCAGTCTCTGCGTTAGGCAGGGCTGAGAAATCTGTGAATGGCTACAGTAGAAGATGAGCTGGGGTTCCTATGGGCAAACTCAGCCTAGAAATATCTTTTGAAGAGGCTTGGCCTATTATTCCTCACTCCCACCTAACTCTGGAACTATATGTTCATAGGTAATCTGTGATTTCTTCAAAACTGATCTTGAGCATGGTCTGTTATTGTTATTTCTACCAGAACTGATATCAAAACTAAACTGATTCCTTGATACCTAGAACAGTGCTTGATACATGGTTGGCACACAGTATATTCAGTAAAGAAAGAGGAAAGTAGGGAGGAAAGATGGAGGGGAGGTGGGTGGGAAGAGCTCATAATTTGCATCAAGGTCTGTGCTCTGTAGAGGACTCACCTAAGCTAAGAAATTTAATATTACACTTTAATAATGTTAATATTTTTTATCTTGAGTTGAGATCATCCTTGAAAGCTATTTGCTGTTTCTTCACTTTTAGATAAAAGGATTCAGAAGACTTGAATGTCATCAACAAAGGCCAGAAGCAATCACAATGGTTTATATTTGGTATTTGACCATTTTTAGCCAAGAAGAACTCTAGCCCAATCATGCATAATTCCATAGGAAACAATGTCATTATTTTAAAGACTAGGCAAAATTCATTTTCCAGTCATGTTTCCTCCATTGAAATACTTGCCTAGCTAAAATTCCACTGAAATTCAGTGATTATTTAAAATATTTTGTATTGCCTATCTCAGCCTATTATTAATACAGCTGTCCAAACATTTGTAGTTCTTACACAAAGAGGCTACTTTGTTAATCATCACTTTACATGTATTTTGTAGCAACGCAGATGGACACACAATTTCAAGTAAAATTGCCAGCCATATTTTCATCCTTTATTCCTACCTAAGTTAATCAAACAGATGAAAATTATGGTATAAAAATCATCAAACTGACCTATCAGAATCATCACCAATGCAATTACTGCTTTGGGCAAAATAATCAAAATTAGAAAAAATTAAAGCCATTGATGAATTTGATGACATAATGCTCATGAAACCTAAAGATGACTCCACGTTTTTCTGAATCAAGTTGATTTTATCTTTCAAAATTCTCATCATACAGAATGTTCTTTTTCTTAACTAAAACTAATTCTAAAAAATGATTTAGGGGATGACACAAGACAACAAACTGTCATAATGTCAGCACTACTCAGCACAGAAGCTCAAGTAGATCTTTTTAAAAAGAAGGTGTATGATCAGCTGAGTTCTGCAAATCAGGATGAAACTCATTCTGTTTGCTTAAAATTTTAATGTAATATGTTGAAAATCTGTTTATTAAATTGTCATTTTGCTTTGCATTTTAAATACAGTTGTTATAATTTTTATCAAAAATGCTTTTGATTATTACTAAAATTACATTTCTGTTATGTCCAAATGAGGGCTTTGTGATCTCTGTGGAAGTGACCTTCATTGTACTTTGCAGTATGGCCTTTTTTGATAGTTATGTTGCTGCACAGAGCCCAGAAGTTTTGAACATTTTCTTTACTTCCCAAGTCTACCTTGAAATAAAATAACTGAGGACCACAAATCTGACATGCTGTATTTTTCCACATTTCAGCAACAGTGTGATTTTAATTTTCAGCATATTTTTTACCTTTATCTATTTTCTTTTAACTGAAAGAAACATTTCTTAAAGTTGACCTTTTAAAAAACTTAGCCGATAAAACTGATTGCTCTTTACATTAAGTGGCGTGTTTTAATCTGGGTTTGAATGAAATTATTTTTCTTTCAGAGTTGTTGACATTAAACCATAGTCATTAGCTTTTTTTCTAGTTCCATGAAGCAGAAAGTTTAAAAGAAGCAAAAGCGTGTAGTGGCAAAACAGTAGTGTGACTCTAATCTTTTGACCACCCACCTTCTATCTGCCAGATCCTCTGTCCTCATTTTCTTGTGAAAAGCCACAGATGTCTAGTGGTTCTGACTTCCCTCCCCCAGGTCAGCAGGGGTAACTGGAGTATAACTCTTGCCTCTCAAACAAATGTTTGAAATGTTGGTTTCACATGTCCTAAGCTAAAAAATTCATTATAGACATTTATTTCAGAAAAGGCTTACCTGTCAAGAACATACAACCTAAAAATAAGTCACTTCGTGTGATTCATATTAAAATAAATAAAGCAATTTCATTAATATTGCAATTTCCTAAGGTGAAATGTGCCAAATACAAAACCATTAGAATTTTTTTAAAATAAAAATTAAGAAACTGTTTTCCCTCTCCCTTATTTAAAAAAAAAAAAAAAAAAAAGGCAGGGGCTGGGGAGGGGGGCAAAAAAAAGGAACAGCAAAGTATACTAGTAGAATGGCTGGATCTACAAAGAAATAACATTTCCAACCCTCCAACCCATTCTCTGCTTTCCAAACCTAGAGAAGGTACTTAAGATGTTAATCCACGTGTTTGTTCAACAAACAAAAAATGAGCTCCTTATGTCTCAGCAATGTCCTAGCAGCTAGAACAAGGATGGCATCTTTTTGGCAGCCCCTCGCAACTCTGGGAATTCACAGTATGAGAGATCTGATGCACACCCGGGGTGGCTGGGAACTTGGACTGGGGCTTTCTCCCTACGGACTGTAAGACTCTAAGAATCAAAGCCTATCGAATCAACATGACAGGAAGCATTCCAAAATTCCAGATTCCACAAAATGAGTCTCATCTTTGTGAGCAATTTAATTTCAGAGTATCTCTTCCTGTTTCTGTATAGAATGTCTGCACCTAAAAGCCATACAGTTGACTGACCACAGGCCCAGCTCCCTAACGTAAGACAAAACAGGCAAAAGGAAAACATGTGAGCTGCAGGCTGGGACATGTTCGGTGTTTGGCTCCTTTAGAAAGAAAAAAAAATTGCTTGACTGAAACACACACACACACACAGCAAGTGTGTGAAACACACACACACAGAAATGGAGACAAGCAGTTGTATAAGACAATTTTGAAAAAAAAATTTTAAAACCTCTTCTCTGACTTAAGAAAAAAATAGTATTGAACTAGAAATCACAAATCACGGTAATCCAAAAGGTAAACAAAACTCCAGACAGAACTTTATCAGCCAACCAGAAGGATTTCAATCACCAGCTTGGTCAGCTGACAGTCTGCGGCTGCTACTTGCATAATTAGGCTTTGTAATGAATTACTGAGACTTCAAGTGAGATTTCACAAAGTGCTGTAGAAGTTCCCAGACAGACTGTAGGCATACGCTTCAGATGATCTCAGGGATGGAAGATTCCACAGCGTCTGTCATTAACCATCCCACTGCTTTCCCTTTAGTTAATGACCAATCCATCCCTCCTGCCTGAATACAGACATTATGGAAGGGAAAAGAATAATGAAGCAAACAGTTATTGTCTGTTTACTCTTTAGGATTTGAACCCAGGTCTGTAACTTTTTTTTAAGTATGTCATGTGGCTTTTCCAAAATAAGAAAGAGCTGATCTTTGGTTGGTTGGTTGGTTAGTTGGTTGGTTGGTTTGTTTGTTTGTTTGTTTGTTTGTTTGTTTGTTTGTTTTGAGGCTGAGTTTTGCTCTGTCACCCAGGCTGGAGTGCAGTGGCGCAATCTTGGTGAAAGAGCTGATCTTTGAATGGGGTTTAATTTTTTCAGAGCATTTTCACATACTGGCATACCTAGGAGATATTGTAAATTCAGTTCCAGACCACCGTAATAATATAAGATTGCAATAAAGCAAGTCAAAAGAATTTTTTGGTTCCCTAGTGCATGTAAAAGTTGCGAGTACACTATACCGTTGTCTATTAAGTGTGCAATAATAGCATTATGTCTAAAAAATGTACATACCTTCATTAAAAATATTTTATTGCTAAAAATTGTTAACAATTATCTGAGCCTTCAGCAAGTCCTAAACATTGTCCTGGTGGAAAGTCTTGCCTCAATGTTGATGGCTGCTAACTGATCAGAGTGACGATTGCTGAAGACTGGGGTGGCTAAAGCAATTTCTTAAAATATGACCGCAGTGAAGTTTGCCACGTTGATTGACTCTTCTTTTCATGAAAGATTTCTCTGTAGCGCGTTATGTTGTTTGATAGCAGTAGAACTTCTTTTAAAATTGGAGTCAATCCTCTCAAACCCTCCTGGTGCTTTATTAACTAATAATATTCTAAATCCTTTGTTGTCATTTCAGCAATGTTTAGGGCATCTTCACCAGGAGTAGATTCTACCTCAAGAAACTGCTTCCTTTTCTGATCCATAAGATGCAACTTCTCATCCATTAAAGTTTTTTCGTGAGATCACAGCAATTCAGTCACATCTTCAGGCTTCACTTCTAATTCTAGTTTTCTTGTTGTTTTCACCACATTTACCACGTTACTCCCTCCACTGAAGTCTTAAACCCTCAAAGTCATTCATGAGGGTCGGAATCAACTTATTTCAAATTCCAGTTACTGTTGATATTTTGATCTTCTCCCATGAATCGTGAATGTCCTTAATGGCATCTAAAATGACAAATCTGCCGGGTGCGGTGGCTCATGCCTGTAATCCCAGCACTTTGGGAGGCCGACCGGGCAGATCACCAGAGGTCAGGAGTTTGAGATCAGCCTGGCCAACATGGTGAAACCCTGTCTCTGCTGGGAAAAAAAAAAATTAGCCGGGTGTGGTTGTGGGTGCCTGTAATCCCAGGTACTTGGGAGGCTAAGGCAGGAAAATCACTTGAGCCTGGGAGGCAGATTGCGCCACTGCACCCAGCCTGGGCGACAAGAGCGAAACTCCATCTCAAACATAACAATACAATACAATACAATGACAAATCCTTTCCAAAAGGTTTTCAATTTACTTTGCCTAGATCCATCGGAGTCACTATCTATGGCAGCTATAGCCTTACAAAATGCATTTCTTGAATAATAAGGCTTTAAAGTCAAAATGACTCCTTAATCCCTGGGCTACAGAATGCATGTTATGTTAGCGGGCACGAAAGTAACATTAATCTCCTTGTACATCTTCATCAGAGCTCTATGAGTGACCAGATGAATTGCTCATTGCTATGAGCTGTAATATTTTGAAAGGAATCTTTTCGTCTGAGCAGAAGATGTCAACAGTGGACTTAAATATTCAATAAACCATGCTATAAACAGATGTGCTATCATCCAGGTTTTGTTATTCCATATAATTATAGAGCACAAGCACTGCAGATTTAATATAATTCTTAAGGGCCCTAGGATTTTCAGAATGCTAAATGAGCATTGGCTTCTATGCAAAGTTATCAACTGCATTAGCCCCCAACAAGAGAGTCAGCCTGTCCTTTGAAGTTTTGAAACCAGTCACTGAATTCTCTCTAGCTATGAAAGTCCAAGATGTCATCTTCCAGCAGGAGGCTCTTTTGTCTCCATTAAAAATCCATTGTTTGGTGCAGCCACCTTCATCTGTGATCTTAGCCAGATCTTCTGGTTAACTGGCTGCAGCTTCTCTATCAGCACTTGCATTTTTATGTTATGGAAATGATTCTTTCCTTAAACCTCATGAACCAACCTCTGCTAGCTTCAAATTTCTCTTTTGCAGATTCCTCACATCTCTCAGACTTCACAGAATTGAAGAGAGTTGAGCCTTGCTCTGGATTAGGCTTTGGTTTAAGGGAATGTTGTGGCTGATTTGATCTTCTATCTAGACCTTTCAAACTTTCACCATAGCAGTAAGTCTGTTTTTCATTCTTATCATTCATGTGTTCACTAGAGTAGCACTTTCAATTTCCTCCAAGAATATTTTCTTAGCATTTACAAGTTGGCTAACTATTTGGCTCAAGAGGCCCTGCTTTCAGCCTATCTCGGCTTTCGATATGTCTTCCTCATTAAGCTTAATCCTTTCTAGCTTTTGATTTAAAGTGAAGGACAAGCGACACTTCCTTTCACTTGCACACTTAGAAGTGTGCCCACAGGAATACCCATCCCACAGGAGGGATTGTGATTCTCATTTCTGGGCCGAGCCCAAATGTGAGATTGTTATTCCTATACCTGGACCCAGCCAACAGGAGAGATGTTGACTCTGATATCTGGACCCAATCAACAGGTAAGACTGTGAATCTCATACATAGACAAGGGTCACAGAAAGCATTATGTCTCTCGAGCCTATACGAAGGCATCAGGTGGGATCGTGACTTTTATTTCTTGACACAGCCCAAAAGTGAGATTGCATTTCTCCTACTTGGACCCAGCCAACTGGTGGGATTGTTATTAGTTGGCCTAATTTCAATATTGTTGTGTCCCAGGGGAATAGGGAGGCCTCAGGTTAGGGTGAGAGATAGCTGGTCGGTGGAGAATACACATGATCTTAACTTCATCAGCTAATATGGGTGTTTGTGGCACCCCAAAACAATTATAATAGTAACATAAAAGATCACTATTCACAAATCACCATAACAGACATAATATGAAAAAGTTTGAAATATGAGAATTACCTAAATGTGACACAGCGACACTAAGTGAGCCCATGCTGTTGGAAAAATGACACCAGTAGACATGCTTAATGCAAAGTTGCCACAAACCCTTAATTAGTAAAAAAATTAAAAATAATGCAATATCTATGAATAGCAATAAAGCAAAGTGCAGTAAAATTATTTATGCTTGTGTAACTTTCATCTTGACATCATAATAGTTTTGTGAGGTAGGTATAGAAAGTATAGTTTTTCCTCTTTTATCAAAGAAGAAATTGTGGTTCAGATGTTAAGTGGTTTTCTCAAGGTCACACCTCAAGTTACTGGAAGAACCAGATTCTCTTTTGACTTCTGACCAAGGCTCTTTGAACTATATCATACTTTCCAGGTACTCCTGTCTGTCCTCATTGGACATGCAAAGTGCTGGTCATCATCTCTAGCAAGAAGAAGAAGAGGAGGAAGAGGAGGAGGAGGAGGGAAGGAGGAGGAGGAAGAGGAGGAGGAGGAGGAAAAGGAGGAGGAGGACGAAGAGAAGGAGGAGGAAGAGGAAGAAGAAGGAGGAGGAGGAGGAAAGGAAGGAAGGAAGGGAGGGAGGGAGGGAGGAAAGAAGGGAGGGAGGAGAAGGAGGGGAAGGGAAAGGGGAAGGGGAGGGAGAAGGAGAGGGAGAAAGAGAAGAAAAAGGAGGAAGGAGGAAGAAAGAAGGAAGGAGGAAGGAGAAGATTAATGATGTTGTGGTTTTCATTATCCCAAGTGCACATTTTAACAGAGATTTTCTAGAGGCAGCCTCTCCAGCAGTAGGAAGTATAGGCACTACCTCAGGTCAGTAGACCAAATTTTTGACAACCAGGCTGACTATATTCCAAACCATACTCACAGAGCTACCTACTCATATGTTTGGGGAAGCCCTCAGTTTTCCCCAGAATCCCAGTTTTTTAAACTGTAAATTGGCTGGGTGCAGTGGCTCATGCCTGTAATCCCAGAACTTTGGAAGGTGGGGGTGGGTAGATCACTTTGAGCTCAGGAGTTCCAGATCAGCCTGGACAACATCGAGATTAGCCTGGACAACATGGCAAAACCCCGTCTCTATGAAAAATACAAAAAATAGCCAGGCATGGTGGTTCATGCCTGCAATCCCAGCTATTCAGGTGGCTGAGGCTGGAGGATCAGTTGAGCTCAGGAAGCGGAAGTTTCAGTGAGCAAAGATTGTGCCACTACACTCCAGCCTGGGAGACAGAGTGAGACCCTGTATGAAAAATAATAATAATAATAATAAAAATTAAAAATTAAAAAATTAAAAAACTTTATCATGTTCATTGGTTCCTCTGAGGATTGGCCAGTTTCTCTAAAGCTTCTGCATTGGACACTTTCCCCTTTATGCATGCAGGTTTCAATTGATGCCAGGTAATAGATGATGACTCACATCTGAAATGTAAACAGTAAATAGGGATGAGCATGTGCAGATGGCAGCTGTGTCAGGCACCTGGTGAAGGTGTGCCTGAGACTCATCCACATTGTGACTCACCAAAAAGCCAAAGAGAGAATTTCATCTGACTGTCAGAGGCTGCCAGGATAAAGAAACTAGGAAAATATACAAAACTGGGTGAGGAACTCTAAATAACCAGGTAAAGCCAAACTTTCACGGCACTTGCAGCACTACTAGAACTGTGTCATACAGAAATAACTGGAAGCACAGAAAAAAGCAAAGCGTACAAGGCTGCTCATGGCAGTTGTATACAGAGTAGCAAAAAAAAAGAATATGGAAAGTATAGATGTCAAACAATAATAAAGTAGATAATAAACTTATAAATCTATATAAAGGAATATTATGCAAACATTAAAAACCGTTATGAAGTGCTTTGATAATATTAGTAAGAGATAGTAGTATTATATTATACATTATTTTATTATATTATATAATATTATTTTATAATATTAATAAGAAAAGCAGTCTATCAGATGCTCATCCATAGAAAAACACTGGTGGGATTTCTCACCTACCTGGTAATGAATTAAAGAACATTTTCAGCATCTAACAAAATATTGAAATTACTTTAGTTGTAACAAAATGAGAAAAGGGGCAATCCAAAACTATTAAAGAAAAGAAATCAGAAATCCTGAAATGGAGTAGAGTGTAGTAGCAGAGCACAGATCCTAAAGTTTATTCTCCTTTTCTGTTCCCTTTAACCAAACTGTAGAGTAGACAAAATCTTTAGAAATGTCACTAATACCTAGAAATCTAGAAAGAGGCAAAATACAGCAATTATTTTGTTTTTCCTCATCTAGCTGAGGATTTTAAAATTGGATGTTAGGGATACATTGTGAAATGGGGAGAGGGAACAGTGAAACTGCCTCTTTCTGGTAGAAATGAAGACTCCTGGGCTATACCTAGAGTCAAAGAAACAACTCAGAACCTTAAGACATCTGCCACTGGCATATATAACCCACGAAAATGGAGTAAGTCCTGATACCATGCATTTAACAAAATCGCAGTAGCAGAGAGCTAAGCCTAGGTGGGTGGGTTGCCCTCCATTTGTCCCCCATCACCCATTGGAGTTATTCTCTGTTCTTCCACATCCTACTCTCTGCCCCAGGAAGCTAGCCTCTGCAGATTGTCTTGACTCTGGCTTCCAATTGGCTTATTCCAATGGGAGTCATTGGCAGGAGATGAGACGGTGGGAGGATAGAGAGATGAGGAGATGTATTCATTTTCTCTCCCTGCACGGTCACATTCCTGGCAGCGGCTGCTTTTCTCTGACTGCAGTTCCTGCTAGGCATTCTCTCTTAAGCCTCAGTTGGCACCTGGCTCTAGTAATTCCCTCCTCTGACCTCCCGCCTCCTCAGGCCTACGAATCATGATGGCTTTCCACTCCTGCGGCTCCCTGTTGCTTGCCTTGTTGAGTCCTTTAGCCCTTCCTGTAAAAAAAAAAAAAAAAAAAAAAAAAAAAAAAAAAAAAAAAAAAAAAAATCCCTCTGTAAAAAAAAAAAATACCTCTGTAAAAAAAAAAAAAAAAAACTCTTCATTAAATTCTCTTCAGTTTCTTATTTTCAGCTAAATCTTCTTCAGGAAAACCCTATGGAGAATGCTATTTGTTCCTGGGAGCTTGCCCAATATACCAGGTGTCAGTGCTGCTGCAGAGAGCCTCTTCCTCCTGCTCTCCCCTTACACTGCAGAAAAGGAGATAGAGCACAAAATGCCCAGACCTCAAACCTTACCCTGGTAAAGAATAAAGTAGTGTCAGATACGGAGAGAGAGGAGTCAAGAAGTCATCTTCTGGGCTGGGCGCGATGGCTCACGCCTGTAATCCCAGCACTTTGGGAGGCCGAGGCGGGCAGATCACGAGGTCAGGAGATCGAGACCATCCTGGCTAACACGGTGAAACCCCGTCTCTACTAAAAAAAAAATACAAAAAAATTAGCCGGGCGTGATGGCGGGCGCCTGTAGTCCCAGCTATTCAGGAGGCTGAGGCAGAAGAATTGCTTGAACCTTGGAGGAGAAGTTTGCAGTGAGCCTAGATCGCGCCACTGCACTCCAGCCTGGGCGACAGAGCGAGACTCCGTCTCAAAAAAAAAAAAAAAGAAGTCACCTTCTGTGTATCAGAGTAATTTAAGCACGAACAATATAAAAGGAGATGCATCCCAACAATGCTAACACATTATAGAGAAGTGTTTTGGAGAAAAACAAAGCAGCAGAGCTTATGTCAAAGAACCCACCATAAAAGTTAATATCACACACATGCACATACGCATACACATTTGCAGGGAAATTCTTCACAGTTAAAGATACAGAACAAGATAATATGAGCATTTTTTTATTACATGAGTTCAAAGAAGAAAAGATAAAATAACAGATCAAGATAACTCTTGAAAAATCAAAATACTATCGTAAAATTCATAAGTAATTAGGAGCTTGAAGAAAGAGACATCAAATAGAAGCAAAGTATCAATATAAAGTGAAGATTTGAGGTAATCCAGCAGAAATATTTTAATGACAGAATCAGATTTCATTTTAGAAAGATTATTTTGCCAACAGTGCAGTGGGTAAGTCAGAAGGCAGAGGCCAGAACCGGGACGTCAGCGAAGAAGACATTCCTTAGTCCAGATGAACAGTAACAAGGACCCAAACCGAGGCAATATCAGGGAGATGGATTCAAAGAAGAAAAATGATGGAATCTGATGCCCGAATGAGAAAGGGAGAGGAGTGAAGAGCAGAGGCTGTTATTAACTTTGGAGAAAAAGACAGTAATTTTGAGGGGAAACGCATACATGAAAAGTGTAGCAAAAAGAGATGGCATTGATGTTTTTCGAGTAAACTGTTTTGAGGCCGTTAATGAGAAGATGAAATAGAGAAGGAGGAGCAAGTCTGGAAACAAAGAGAAATAAGGGAGTTAAGCTGATATTTAGGTAGCATTTAGCCTGAAATATTTGTTTTTAGATTTATGTATTTTCATTATGCAAATATTTTCCTGAAGCACTTCTACTATTGTTCAGATTTCAGTAGCCTTCATCTTGTTTTTTCTATAAAACCATGTCGCTATTGCAACTGTAGGACACGTTACTCCATGATGCCTCCTACTTCTGCAAAAACACCCAGCACTACGTCACTCACATGAGTGAGGACTCAGAAATGAGAAAGCCCAACATAAATACGTAATAGTTCTAAAAATACGTGCAAATATATATTTGTATATATTGGTATGTATAACAGTTGTTTGTATAATAGTTGTTATGGAGAGCTTATAACAGTTCATCTCAAAAGAATGATTCCTGACCTATCGATGGCTCTAAAAACTTTACATTTGAATGTTTACATAGTATAAACTATCTTAACTGTGCTCACTGACGAGTAATAACTATTTTCTTTTTGACAAAATCAGGATATTGAAGTGAGACATTTTAGGTAGCATCTCTACTCTGATCACATGGCTGTAGAGGCATTAAATATGTGGACCTCTTGCCTCAATGGCTTAAATAATTACACTAAAATATGCATACTCATCCAACCAGTCATCTTTTAAAATTATTTTACAATTTGGAGTTTCAGATTATTTGTGAACTTTAGCTCCAGCCCATGTTTGGGTTGCTCTCTCTCTTTCAGTAGATATAGGAGCACTATGAATAATTATTTGTGATTAATTACTTCATAAATGAAGAGATAAAAGTGTCCCCAAATGGATGTTCAAAAGTAAAAAGCAATATGAAAACAAGGGGCTATCTAACCCCTAAAACCACCAGTTCTCCATATTGGAGCCACATTTCCTACTTTGTTTCCTTACTTTTCACATTCTTTCTAGTATTACATCTGTTTTCTCTGTATTTGCTTTACTTCTTGCTAGAATATATCTTTTCAAACCTTTTAAATGAACATCTGTGGTTGAGAATTCTCTTAATCTTGGTATGTCTGAAAATACCGTATTTTACTCTCATTCTGGATAGCTAAACAAATGAATACATGGTCAAGGTATCAGTGTTTCTATTCAAAGGGTGACTTGCTTACAATTTGTTTCTTGAGCAGGAAGAAAGTTCTGCACCAAAGAAGTTTTGAAATGGTTTTTCCAGCATGAGATCCCAGAAGGACAGCAATGAAGGAGAACTGAGACACAGAGGCTCAGGAAAAAGAGAGTATTTCAGAGGCACAGCCAGCATTTTGGAGGAAGTCATGGCCATCTGAATAAACCAACTAAGAATCCTTACTTAAAGTCTAAACTTATGACAAGTACACACAGATTGTGACTGTGTCTAGTGGCCATGAAACTAGCGAAACATGAGTGCAAATGTTTTTGTTTTTGTTTTATTTATTCTTTTTTTTTTTTTTTTTTTTGCATTATAACCCATGCAAGGTAACACATTGACTTTCAGTTTAAACTAGATCTCTTCTGATCAATTCAGAATTTCCTCCTTCTTTTCCTCTTCCTTTTTCTCCTGGGATAATATTCTGGTATCATGAGAAAGACATCCATGGATGAAGCCTCCACAGTGGTAGCTTCTGACAAGATGTACAATCATTGCTGGCTTTTGGGCATCAGTACTCAGCCCTGCTTTGCCCACACTGAAATAGCCGTGTCCCACTCTCCTCTCTGGTAGCCAGCTCCACATAGATCACATGGATTCTTTGTTTTCTCAGTGGCCAAAGACTATCTGCCTGGGTCAGGTCTGGTCTCCACCACTTCTCAGGGATATGGGAAACTGCCCGTCCCTCATTCTGTGCTCTTCCTTCTCTCTCTTTGCTCTGATTGCTTCAGAACTCACAGAACCTTTTCATCTCCCAAAGCCCAGTTCTTGCTACAGGAAACCCAGTTCTCTTTTCGGAACCAGCTGAAAACATGTCACGACTTAGGCATTTGGCATCAGCATTATGTTTCTCCTGTCTTCCCTTAGCGGTTCCACCCCACCAAAGCACACGATTCACAGTCCTCAGGAAATGGCCCTGGGCACAGATATCAGTATCTGGATAATCTCTTAAAATTGGGTGTGTGTGTGTGTGTGTGTGTGTGTGTGTGTGTGTGTCATTGCTATAGAAGAATGGGCCAGTGAAGAGGTATCTTTTCTGAACATTTTTTAAAGTTCTGAGCTCTCTACCTCAAAGGGTTATCACAGGTTTTTGTGATACACAACCAAAGAAATGGCTAAGTACCCAGAACTCAATTCCCACCCAGGCTTTTGTTCTTGTACAAACACTTGGCTTAAGAGGTGTTCCAATTACTAGAAAAAAAGATAGGTATTTCGGGCAAGGAAGAAGAGTTTTCCTCCTGGTTTGAGAAAGGGAAGAGGTTATATAAACTCCCTAGGTATCAGCTCCCGTACCACGGAATGCCTGTAGAAGTGAGAAGATATTCATGGGTGACTCAGCGTGTGAAGAGAACTGAATATATATGGAACTCAAATGCCTTTGAGACCCAAGGCATTAAAGACCATCATAAAATGTCTCTGTGCCCAAGCTTGCACAGAAGGGATAGTGCCACTCTCTTCCAGCTGCAATGATGACTTGAGACTGCTTTAGACTCTCCAAATTCTTACTAGATCCTTGGCAGAAGACAGCCTCTCCAAACACAACGCCAAGATGGAATTTCCTCAAAAATATTTGTAGGAAATCAAAGGGCAGTAGGGAGGACTCGTTCTATTAACTGATTTATAACTGATTTAGAATCTTTGAGGAAATGTGATATTTTAAAAGCCAGATGTGTTATGAGATAAAATTTATACCTGCTACAAATAGAACGTTATGCCAAGCAGTGACCTTCATAGTATTTGCTAATATGCATCACCTAATGCAGAGCAACTTTTACAACTTCCTACTCTAATATGGATAAGATTTTTGTTTTTGTTATCAAACATGTTAATTTGTATTTTGCGATCCAAAACTTTCAGATTAACAAAGACCAATTCTCTGTTATTCCATTCTTTTGAAATAGATATAATTTGAAAAAACAGCGGTCATAATAAGCAATGGCTTTGTCTTATCAACAGCTGGATGTTCTCAAATTCAGCCGTTCAGGACTCATTTTGCATTTCTGTTAGAGGAATACACTGGACTCCTATTATCATTATTACATTTATTTTCCTAACTACCCCCTCAGCCCACCCATCCCTGTCTGGAAACTGCTTACCCATCCACATTTCCTGTGTGTGCAGCCAGCTGAACAGTGTACTTGGTCAGAGCTGACTGCATTAGGGGATGGCAGTTGATCCAACTGAACCCATCCATCCTCACCCCAGGAATTTTGAAATTTGGACAAGAAGAAAGAGATGGGACTCGCTCTCTTTGTCAAGAGAAGCTGAAAAACCCAGCAATCCATAGCAGTGATTTCCAGCTTCAATCGTACATCGGGATTCCCAGAGGAGCTTTTAAAATATACTAGTGCCTGGGCCCCACTTCAGAACCATTTAAATCAGAATTTCTGGGGCTGAGGCTCAGACACTAATACATTGCCCCAAACTTTTTATCTTGAATAATTTAATTATGACTGAAAAATGGAAAGAACAGAACAGTGAACACTTAATATCCCTTCACCTAGATTGTGCTGTTAACATTTAGGATAAATGGTCTTTTAAATTCCACAGATGATATTCATATACAGAACTGAGAAAAAACCCTAGGTGATATTAATATGTGATTGAGAACAACCTAACTGTAGAAAGAAGGACAGAGCAAAAGGAAGCAGATGCACCAAGAGGGGCAAAGATCATAAAGAGAGTCCTGAGGCCATTCAGACCCCTGTGTCTCATGCCCTGTGTTCCATGAGATCTCCGAGTATTACTAAAATAAAATCACTTTTGGGGCTTTAGCTAAGGAGTTGTTCATTGCAGTCAAAAGACTCAGGAGTTGTTCACTGCAGTCAAAAGATTCAGGAATAATAGGCAGAAGCAGTAGGTTCTATAGCCTCGTCCCTAAATAAAAATAAAATCAGGGGTTTTACTAGCCTGAGAGATGGCTGTTATGTTAAAAGAAATACATAAAAATAACAAACCCAGAAGCCATCAGTTCCCAAGATAATGGGACTGATAGATCATTGCTAAACTATGGTTTTTTGGAAGTAGCCACTGTCTCCTGAGGTAGACTGTTTCCCACTAGTGAATTAAATCAAATCTCACACACACAACAGCAGTACCAAGGAGGGGAAGGTGGCTGTGGGCCTGGTCTGCCCATATCACCAACCCATGTCACTGACATGGGTTAGAATTACCAGAACATGCTGATGATAAAGAAGACTGATTTTCAGTTGGTTCTATTATCTTTTAGACTTATTTAGAAATATTATTCTCTATAGGAACTGCACCCCGTTAATGCCTGAACCCAGGGCAGATGACTTCCACTGACAACCCCTGTGCTCTCCTCCCATGTCCAATTTTAGAAAGAGCAACCGGTTACCAGGCCTGGTAACTGAATCCCCTGATCTCATTATCTGTGAATAAGAGGTCTGATTTCTGTTCACAAGTTTCTATTCATTTTTCAAAAAAGACAATGATGTTGTAACTCTATATTATGCAAATATTATTAGAACAGAATTGTGGCTATATTATTTTAGGATACCATTTCTAAGGACATAAAGTACGAGTTTTGCAGTCTTTTAAGGCTAACCACTTGCCCAGAAATATATTTGAAATTATGCATTTGAGCTACCAATAAGTGGATTTTTCGAAACTATAGGACTATGAATGAATTTTGAAAGAGGAAATGTAATAAGCCAAAAGTAATGTGGGAAAAATTCAAGCATCACTTTTATCTGTAAGTTCACTTTAAGAGGGAAAAACACATTTTGTCAAATTTCAAAGGATAAACAATTTTAAGCAAAACTAAACTTTTAAAATTCGTATTCAACAAATACTGACAAAGAATCAGAAAAAAAGAAAGGAATGAAGCATCAATTACACTATTTTAAAGAATAGTATAAAAAACAATGGAACTGTAGTTACATCCCCACAATACAAAGAATGACACAATGGAGACAAGCTTAAGAACCCAGAGAAATCTCCCCAAAGTCTGCCTTCCTCTTGAGAAAGTATCGTCTGAGAAGAAAAATGTATAAGGCCAAGAGTTTTCATTGCCATAGGTTAGTCATTGGTGCAGGATTTTTTGAGAAAGTACAAAAATATTACTCAGTTTCAAGAAGGGTTTGAGGCTAGTGATGCCTTCATAATAAGCCAAAATTGTAGATAAAACACGACAAGGTCTGATGAGGGAAAATAATCATAAAAATGCTCATTAACTTCTGCATTTACACCTAGTACCTTGGAGATTATCAGAAAAAAAAGTTATTTATAGGTTCCCATTTCCTGTATTCTGATCTTTGGATAAAATTAGTGGAGCACAGAAGAACAGAGAAGAATAAATGAAAACAAAAATATTTTTATACAGACTTGTGCTCTTATTATGTAAAGTGCCTTAAAGTTGATAAATTCCTTCTTATTCACTATACATGTTCCCTTATTCACTGTATAAATTCACTTATTCACTACATATGTTATTAACTAAACCTCAAATTACCAAAGCCTCACAAATACAAAATCATGAGTGGCTGCTCATCTCTGAAATTCCTCTCCAAAGGAAGTCACTGGAAGGAGAAGGAGGACCTGGGACTACTCACTGTGGCTGGCCAAAGACAAACTCACCGGCAAATTTGCCCCACTCCCTGGCAGCTGGAGATATGGGCATTACTGGCTCTCTTCTGTCATACCTTGCTACAAATCACAGGCTGGGCTCTTGTACGTATGAGAGTCAAGTTAGCCCCGAATGGCAGCTCCCCAGGCTGGACCCTGCGGTTCCCACAGGCAGTGAGCCCCATGTGCAGGAGTGCTGCAGCCTGACAGACAAGTCCTGCATGGGAGTAGCTCCTGCAGTGGGAGGGGCAATGCACTGGAGAATGGATGAGTCACACTAGGTGACAGACGTGGACTCTCACAAAAAGCAAAGGCTCCTGTCTTGGGCAAGGGATTTAAGACTGTAGTGGCAGCACAGGATGTGTGATGCATGGCTGTAGCTCATTTGTTCTTACAAATCAGCCTGAGCCTAAAGATGAAATTTGGAAACCACAAGTGCCTCTGCTTGGGGCTCTGGTACTAGCTGGCTGGCTTTCTGGTTACTAGGATTATGGTGGTATGGTTCCCTAATCATTCCTATCGGTCTCCAGTTGCAAACACAAGGTAGCATTGTGATTCCTCACCTCCTTTTGGTCAGTGGGGCATTTAAGTAATTCCGCATGGTGCCAGCAATTCAGAATAGTAGTTATTCCATGAGACTGGGTCGCTGAGTGACCGTGATAAGAAGAGGTCCCTGCTAACACATGACAACCATAAGAAAGGATTACTTCTTACTATTCTTAGTCCCTGAGATTTGGGAGCTATTTGTCACCTCAGCATAACCTACCCTATACAAGGACAAAGACTCTCAAAAAGCAACATGGTCAGTGACATATCTTTTTTTAAATTTGAAACACTCAAAAACTCTTTTTTTTGTATTTATGAACTTCTTAGCTTCCCCAATCCCATGTTTGAAAAGCTATATCTATATTTATCTAGAGTGTGGCATTTTTCAAAATCTTCACGAAATTCCCCTAATATACTGAAAGGCACCCCTTAATTTTAATCTCAGCATTCCCCCTTCCTCATTTTGTTTCCTTAGCTAGTCTTGATCTTCTAGGAAGTGGCCAGGGAAGGATGGGAAAGTTCCCAGCTGCTGTGAGTACTGTGCTGCTATTTTTCTCTAATTCTAGGTTTGTGAATCCCCTTGAGGGCTGAATAGTCCCCTCTTAAAATCCACTCAAGTCTGCTCCTCAGATGGGAAAATTCTATCTTTTAAAAAATACAGGTTGGCCACAGTGCCTCACACCTGTAATCTCAGTACTTTGGGAGGCTGAGGCAGGAATGCTTGAGGCCAGGAGTTCGAGACTAGCCTGAGCAACATAATGAGACCTTGTCTCTACTTTAAACAAACAAACAAAAAAAATTAGCTGGGCATGGTGGTGCACACCTGTATCCCCGTTCACTCAGGAGGCTGACATGGGAGGCTCCCTTGAGCCCAGGAGATTGAGGCTACAGTGAGTGGAGATTGTGCCACTGGACTCCAGCCAGGGTGACAGAGTAAGACCCTGTCTCAAAAAAAATTTATATATATATACACACATATATATATACACATATATATACACATATATATACACACATATATATATACACACATATATATATACACATATATATACACATATATATACACACATATATATACACACATATATATACACATATATATACATATATATATGCTTCATTTTTTAGAGTAGTTTTAGGTTTACAGCAAAATTGAGGCAAAAGTACAGAGATTTCACAAATATCCCTGCCCCCCCATACACACAACCTCCCCCACTATCAACATCTCGCGGTAGGTGATGCATTTGTCACAACTGGTGAGTCTACACTAACATGTCCTAATCAGTCGCGTTGTCATTATTTATACACAAAATGCCCAGTGTGCCACGCATCTGTGGATATATCAATTTATATAAAATATGACCCCTAACCTCCCAGAATTCACACTTCTAGTTGGAAGAAGAAAACACATAAATATGAAAAACATACAAGATCTTCTCTACTAATAGCTGACACAGTCACTCCCAACAAGGGAGGAGTTGATGGAGGCTGGCCTGGTCAGGAGTCACTTCACGGAGAATACAGGGACAGACCAGGCCTTGAAGGACACGTCTGATTTACACTGATGAGCAACGTTTTGGTAGCAGGAGAGACTGATTAATGGTTAATGGTTCACTTGTTCAGTAAATGTTTATTGAGCATCTACCAGAGATCAGGAATGTAAAAAATGGAAGTGTTCTTGAAGATCATCCAAGCCCAGCCCCGCACAGCACAAATGAGGAAGCCAACCCAGCTATTATTTCCAGAGCTGGGACTCCCAACTTTTGAAAAGGCAGGTGCTTGTACTGGCCTAAACCAAATGAAGCAGGGCTCCCAGCCATGGCTCCAGCCTCATCCCCGGTCACTCTCTGACTCACACATCATCCTCTGGTGATGCTGTACTGATGGCTTTCATCACATTGTTTCAAGCCTCCAAGCCTTCATGCCTGCCGTGTGTGCCCTGTGCCTAAGGGACATCCTTGCCACCTCTGTTCCCTGGCTGACTCCTTGTACTCAGTCAGATTCAACCTGTCTTAAGTCTCCTCCACAGCCCTACGTGAAACTGAGTACCCGTCCTTTTGCATACGTCTGCCTTATTGCTGATTTTGTAATGCTAGAATCCAAATCATCCCCGCTGCAATCATCTCCACGAAGGCTGTGGCCTGCCTTGTCCTGCTCATCTTGCTCCAGCCATACAAACTGGCTCACATTTCTTTTCCTCTCCACTGGCCTTTGCTATAGCCTGAAAGCCTCCACCCCTCTCCACCCATAGCTTTACCTGGCTGACTCATTCTCGTCCTCAAGTGCCTCTTCCCCTGTCAGCCCTTCCTGGCCATCTACTGTGGCCTAGCTTCTCCCTTTGTGCCACCATGGGACGTGGTGCACAAGACCGGCACCATCTCAGCATCTAGGTTTTAGTTTAAATGTCGTCTCCTCAGGGAAGCATTCTCTGAAGTGGCAATCATTATTTACCTGCCCCAGTCCACACTGCCTTCTTCCTTGCCCAAAACTCAGATTTGATGACCCATGATTATTTTGAATGAATTGTGGTAATATAGATCTTCTTCGTTGGTCACTAAACTACATGTAGGCAGGCCACCATTTCTGTTCGATGAATTTTAGGGGGAAGTCTGCTAGGGGGTGTGAAAGCTTCTAGAAAGAACCTTTCCCTGATAATTAAAACAGCTACACTAGGAAGAAAAAATGTTATCTTGTCCCCATTCTCCCACCCCTTTTTCTCTTCTGGCTTTGGAAATTGAGAGGGTGTAGTATCTGCAGCTATGGCAGTCATTCTGCAGCCATGAGGAAAACATCAATGTGTTGCAAATGGGGGAACAGAGAGATGGAAAAACTCTTGATCTTTGATGACATGACTGAATTACTAAATCCACACTGGGATCAATAACCTCTGCCCTCTTAAAATATATAATTAATAGCTCGAGGGCTTAAGCCACTATTAGGCTTTCTGTTACTGTGGCCAAAATAGCTTAATTTGGCCAGGCACAGTGGTACACGCCTGTAATCACAGCACTTTGGGAGGCTGAGGCATGTGGATCACCTGATGTCAGGAGATCTGACATGGCAAAACCCCATCTCTACAAAAAATACAAAAATTAGCTGGTCTTGGTGGTGCACTCCTGTAATCCCAGCTGCTCAGGAGGCCGAGGCATGAGAATCACTTGAGATTGTGCCACTACACTCCAGCCTGGGCAACAAGAGCGAAACTCCGTGCCAAAGAAAAAAATATATAGCTTAATTTATACTCTTAACATTCAATCTAAGGTAACACCCGTCATTCTCTATAACATTTCACTGTTTTCCTCAATCTATCATTAGTCAAAAGTATCATGCTTAGTGGTGTGCTATTGGTCAATTGACGTATCTCACTAGAAGGTAAGGATCATGGAGGTAGGGACTTTGTAATTTTGTCACTGCTGTATTTCTGTCACCTAGAACAATGCCTGGCACTCAGTAGGAGTCCAATAAATATATGTTACATAAGTCATTGGATGAAAGAATACTTCTGTTGTCAATTCTTTCCTTGTTTTTTAAATCAGACTGTGGGCTCTTCAAAGTCAAAGAATTCATATTGTATTTTTATTTCCTCAAAACCCAGTAGACTGCTTGGCATATAGCTGGTAATTATTAAATGTTCTATGAATGAATACATATGTTCCCTATCTTTTCTTCAATAGTCACCCAGGATATGACTCGTGGTCATTCAGTATTGGACATCCCAAATTCTGAGGTTGAAACATGTGCATCTTAAAATTGATAAAATATAACATGGTAGTTTCACTTTAAAATAATAAATACAAAATTCCACACAGCTGGTCAACCCTGATATGATTCACTGGCCGGCTCATTTTTCCATGATCCTGGATGACTAATTACATTCATTGGCTCTCCTCAAACAGTTGATGCAACTGTTCCCCAGCCTCACCTAATATTTTACAGAGAAAATCAAAGCCACCAGATGAGGATTTTATTTCTTCTCACCCCTAAACCCACGTTCCATCTGCACGTGCTCCAGCCTTCTCCTCCTTCTTTCCTGTCATGTGAGAGGGAGTCTCTGTCGTCCTGTCAAAATTAGTCCCTCCAGAGGAGCTCTGTCCCTATCTCCTCAGACATTCTTAAGGGCTGCATTTCTTTAGATTTCCTTCCTGTTTCCTGCACCATCAATCTCTCCCTCTACTATGGATAATGCTATTGATGTTCAAATATGCTCAAGTATCTTCCTTCCTCAGACAAAACAAAGCAAAACAAAAGTCTCCTTCGTTTTTTTGTCCTCTCACTGACTCTGCCTCAAGTCTCTCTTCCTGGCTAAACCTTCTGAAAACTGTCTGCACAAGCTGTCTCCACTTCTATCCTTGTTGTTCTCATGCTCTTCATGCCACTGAAACCAATTGTATAAAGGTCACCAATATTCTCCATCTTAACAATTCTATAATTAACTCTGCCCTCATTTTGCTTGACAACTCGGCAGCACTCAATTCAGTTAACCATTTCTCTCTTTTTTGAAATATTTCCTTCTTTAATTTTTATTTTTTAAATTGTGGTTTAAAAATAATGCAAAATTTACACTGTTAATTAAGTGTACAGTTCAGTAGCATTAAGTATATTCACATTGTTTTGTAACAGGTCTCTAGAACTTTTTCAGGCAATACTGAACAACTCCCCACTACCTCCACCTCCCAGCCTCTGGCAACCACATTTCTACTTTCTGTTTCTGTGAATTTGACTACTTTAAATAACTCATATTTGTGGAATCATACAGTATTTATCCTTTTGTGACTGGCTCATTTCACTTAGCATAATGTCCTCAATACTAATTCATATTGTGACATATGACAGGGTTCCCTTCTTTTTATGGCTGAATAACATTCCATTTATATATCTGTCACCCTTTCCTTATCTACTTATCCGTCAACAGACATTTGGGTTGAGGAAACACCACTCTTCTTAAATTTGTATGTACCTCATTTTACTATTTCCCGTATGATCTCTTCTCTACCAGAATTCTAAGTGTTGGAGCTTCCTAGACCTTCTCCTCATCCCTCCTCCCCTCCATACCCCATTCCTCCCTTCTCTCCTCTCTCCCTTTCCCTAGAGGAGCTCACCCACTTCCACAGCCTAGACGTCCAGGCCACACTTCTCTTCTAAACTCCACATTCACATGTCAGCAAGTCCTGTGGTTTCTACCTCAAAATATATCTCACATCTGTCCATTTCTTTATACAGTCATGAGCCACAAAACGATGTTTCAGTCAATGGACTACATATATACTGGTGGTCCCATACGATTATAACACCTTATTTTTACTGTACGTTTTCTATGTTTGGATTTGTTTAGATATACAAATAGTTATCATTGTGTTACAGTTGCCTACAGTATTCAGTACAGTAACATGTCGTACAGGTTTGTAGCCTAGGAGCATAGGCTATATCATACAACCTGAGTGTGTAGTAGGCTATACCATCCAGGTTTGTGTAAGTATACTCTGTGATGTTTGCATGATGACAAAAATCTCCAATGACACATTTCTCAGAAAGTATCCTCATTGTTAAGTGACACATAACTCCATCTCCATCCAGTCCCAACCATCTTCCTCTCTGGCCTGTACTAACACAAACACTTTCTAATTGTTCTCTCTGCTTTCACCCTTACCCCCTTTCAATCTGTTTTTCAGAAATCTTGTAAATATATATTCAGCCACATGGCGTCCCAGATTAAAAACTATTCTCATTACGCTTAGGATAAGATCTGTGTGCCTCATGTGGCCTGCAAGGCCCGCCTGACGCAGGACCTGCCTGCCTCTTCACTCTCCTCTTGGGCCTTTTCTACCTCTGTCCATGCTCAACCAAGTATAAGGGCTTCCATTCAGCTCCTGAAACTTACCAAATGCCTTTCTACCTCAGGGCCTGTGTATAGCCTGTTTATTCTGCCTGGGATCACTGTGCATATCTCCTTCTCACCAGCCCCTCACCTTACTGCTTTCTTCCACACACACACCCCACATTCTTTGTGCGACTGGCTATTTCTCCTCTCCAGGGTGCAATAAAAACTAACATGAGGAAAGAGAGGCTTAGGAAAGTGTGGATCTTGCCTCGTGTGACCCTGAGACTGAGGGCTTCCTTCAATGCTGTGACATAGGCCCCACCTGCCTCACCCTAATCCAGCCTTGCTTCTCTCTCGGGTCTTAGTTTCAGTACCTCCCGTGGAGGCCTTCACTGCCCATTCTCTCTAAGAGGTCTCCCCATCCTTCCAACCCACCAACTCCATAATCCTAAATTACTGTGCCCTGTTTGATTCCCTTAGTTCATGTATCTCTATTTATAATTATTTACACAGTTGACTCTTGAACAACATGGGGGTTAGGGGTGCCGGCCCCCACATGCAGTCAAAAATTTGTATATAACTTTTGACTCTCTCTAAAACTTAACTACTTATAGCCTGCTGTAGACCAGAAGCATTACCAACAACGTAACAGTCAATTAACACATATTTTATATGCTGTATATATATATTATATACTGTATTATTACAACAAAGTAAGCTAGAAAAAAGAAAATGTTATTAAGAAAATTAAAAGGAAGAGAAAATATATTTCTATTCACTAAGTGGAAGTGGATCATCATAAAGGTCTTCATCTTTGTTATCTTCACACTGAGTAGGCTGAGGAGGAGGAAGAGGAGGGGTTGGCCTTCCTATCTCAGGGGTGGCAGAGGCAGGAGAAAACCCAAGTATAAATGGGCCTGCACAGTTCACACTTGTGTTTTTCATGGCTCAATATTTTGGGATTGTCTCTTTAGCCTCCCTCTCCCAGGAAAATAAGAGCTGTACACACACAATAGTGTTTGTTTGGTTTTGAATGAATTTAATAGTTACAATTACTTTAACCATCCATCCATCCATGAGTGAACATGGCTTCAAACTCTCATCAATCTTCTGTTCATCTTCTTCTGCCTTCTGAATGGAGGAGGGGAAAAGGGAGGAAGGAAAAGGGTTACCACAGGACTCATATGGAAAATAAGACTTCTGTGGGTTTCTTTAATTTCCAAGGGTAAAGGATAATGCAAGGTCTACTAGACCCAAGATTCTTGAAAGGATCCAGAGAAATTTTAACATTTAATCCAATATTCAAGATGCAAAGGTAATTTGATATGACATACATAATGTTGCTCTTCATACATAAGAAAAACATTTCACTTTTAACATGTCAACTGCCCAGAAGAACACCAGAAAAATCCATTGATCAAGCAAAGTTAAGGCTGTTAGATGTATTGTACATAGTAAGAGATGCCACTACCTGGGCAGTCTTAGTAAGTTTCAGAAGTAGGAAGTCGAGGGAGGATATCCACAGGGTTTTCAAGTCTTAAAAGCTAGGAAACTAGTTGGGGTTGGGCAGAGTTCATGACATAATGGCTTGGATCAGTGTGCACTGCATGGACAAAGGCTTGAGCAAGTTGTGATAAGCAAGCTGTTACTCTTGATCATAATGTAGCAGGGCAAGCTGCAGAAAAAACCCCTCAAACACCGAGTTAAAGAAGGAAGGGCTTTATTCAGCCGGGAGCTTTGGCAAGACTCATATCTCCAAAAACAGAGCTGCCTGAGTGAGCAATTCCTGTCCCTTTTAAGGGCTTACAACTCTAAGGGGGTCCACATGAGAGGGTCGTGATCAATTGAGCAAGCAGAGGGTATGTGACTGGGGGCTGCATGCACTGGTAATCAGAACAGAACAGAACAAGATGGGATTTCTACAATGCTTTTCCATACAATGTCTAGAATCTATAGATAACATAACCGGTTAGGTCAGGGGTCAATTTTTAACCAGGCCCAGGGTGTGGCGCCGGGCTGTCAGCCTGTGGATTTCATTTTTGCCTTTTAGTTTTTACTTCTTCTTTCTTTGGAGGCAGAAATTGGGCATAAGACAATATGAGGGGTAGTCTCCATTATTCCCCCCACTTTGAGAACCTCACTCATTAGTGGGAGTTCTCACTTTCATCCTCACTACCCATGTCTTCTTACAAGACAGATCGATAGTGATTCATGTAGTACACTTGTGCTGAAGTATTTTGATGGACTAAGGTAGTAACAAAACTTTTTATTACTTGAAGGAGTAAAGGCAGCACACAGGGAAGCAACAAGCAGGTTCCTATTACTATTATAATTTTTATTATAGGAGTTTTAAATCCTCCTACTGCTGGAAACCATTTTCCAAACATGGACCTAGGATTAAACCTATGTCACTCCTGCATGGGCACATGTGCCAGCTTTGTTATATGTTTAACTACATCTTTAACTACTTGCCCTTGGTCATCTATGTGCAGACAGCAATTGGTCAGGTTAAACTTTCCATAGACCTCTCTTTCAGCTGTTAGCAAGTAGTCTAGGGCCAGTCTATTTTTATAGATAGCATTTCTCATCTGAGTTTCTTGCCAGGCTAAAACAGTTAAAGCTCTGCCAGTTTTATTAGTGATTATTTCTAAGACAGCTTGTAACTGTATGATTCGGTTGAGCATATAAATGGGGGTTCAGTATCCTTATGAACCATCTTGTGCTCAAGTGGCAGACCCATAGTACTGTATGATTCTTTCAGGGGGCCACTCATCATCTTTCCAGTCACCTATAACTATGCTTCTCTTTTCTCAGGAAGCATAGACAGGGAAGCCTAGGAGCTCACCTGTTTTTATGGGCAGTAGGAAAAAGGATGGTTTAATGGTGCCAATAATACAACTACCTGCCTATTGGTCAAGTAACTTGGCATAGGCTCTATGCCCACATATCCGGTATAATCCAGTGGAGGCTGTCTAGTCCCGATGGGACTCCAGGTGGGTCCACATGGTTTGCAACTTTGGAAATTTACTAAAGGATTTTTCTCAGTGTGGTTTGAACTCCACCAGGTGGCTGTTTTTGTAGTGCTATTATACGGTTTTTGCCCAAGGCAGCTGAGTCTTCCTACAGGAAGGGTGAAGTCCTTCCCCACTCATGCTCTACGGTATTGTCTATGATTTAGGCTTTTTGAGCCGGGAATTCATCAGGAACTGGGTCTGCAGGTAATAATTCTTGGGCTTCCCATGGTCTTTGATCTCCCATTACAGTTCCTCCACATACATAACATAAAGTGACATTGAGAGACTGGGCTACATGCTTGGCTAATTGCAAAAACAAATTTCTTGTTTTTCCTGGAATTTCTGGTACTGGCACATTCAGTTCATCATAGAAGGTTTGAAATACCAGTTCAGGAGCGCGTTTATAAACTTCTCCTCAAACCGTGATATTTACTCGAGGATCCAGCCCAGCCCCATCGATTCCTAGGATTACACGCTCCCCTTTTTTCTAGTGAGGATCAAGGGGGTTGGTTATTACTAGTTCTAAGGGGTTACACTGACCACTGATAACAGGAAGGGCCACTTTTCCCTTTTTGAAGGTGAACAGGATCCTTTTCATTTTTTATCCAAGTAGCCTAAATGACACAAGACCAGTACACATTCATTTTCACAGTCCTAATTCATGACAAATGTACTTATTTTCTGCCATATAGCCTCTTTCCTTATTAAGAGAACCACATCCTATTCCTAACTTATTATTATTAATGACAGTACAGGCATCAAATTTCAAGGTGACTTGTCTGGGCACCCCTTTTTCTTTTGGCTAACACTTTACTCGTATCATTTATAAGCCCCCACCAGTCCTCAGTCCTTAATCTTGTTTCAAAAACTGTGGTCATGGGAGGCTCAGATGGGTCATAACACACATCAGGTTGGTCATTTCCTGGGCTACATACCTTGTATAGAATAGCATTATACAAACGAGTTCTTTTTAGACTCCTGGTACACTTATAATAACCATAAAATAATAGGACTGTAGCAACTTTTTGTCTTACCACAGTTCTCAGTCTGAGGAAGGTCAGTTGAAGTCCTTAGTGTACAAGTCCAAATTTTAAGGAAAATGAGCCCCACGATGAGTTTTCTCATGCTTTGGTCATGCGTGGACCAGTCAGCTTCTGGGTGT
The DNA here is from genome assembly GCF_029289425.2 of Pan paniscus. Taxonomy (NCBI): domain Eukaryota; kingdom Metazoa; phylum Chordata; class Mammalia; order Primates; family Hominidae; genus Pan; species Pan paniscus. The sequence goes on along the minus strand of NC_073254.2, from coordinate 62,141,785 downwards.
GACTGGAGCAGGGCTTGTCGTCTTCTTCAGAGTCATTTTGCAGGGGTTGGCAAAGCTGCTCCCGTCCACGTACAGCTCACAGTCTGCTGATGTTCAAGGATGGTCTCAGAGGTTGGACCCACTAGAATAAACCGAGTCCAATACCTCTACACAGTTATGTTTAACTGGGCTCTCTGATACCAGCAGCAAGGTGGCAGGGTTTAGGATGTTGCAAACTTCAGTGGTTATGCGGGGATTTTCACATAGCAAGCTTTGGTACTTGGTTAATCTAACATTTGTTAGCCAATGATGTCCTTTGGTATTCATCAAAGTTACCACAGCATGGGGGGCCTTTATATTCAGGTTTTGCCCAAGGGTTAGTTTATCTGCTTCTTGTGCTAACAGGGCTGTTGCTGCCAGCCTTAGACATGGGGGCCAGCCTTTGGAAACTCCGTCTAGTTGTTTTGAGAGATAGGCCACTGGCCTTGGCCAGGGCCCCACAATCTGGGTTAAAACTCCAACTGCCATTTCACACATAGAGTGTAAAGGGTTTTGTCAGGTCAGGTAGCCCCAGGGCTGGGGCCGACATTAGTTTTTCTTTTAACTCATGAAAAGCTCATTGCTATTGGTTGTAATAGATGTAGTTTATCCAATCTACATTTTTATTAACTGTCACCCACCAAAATATTGACTCAAATCCTGCAGCTATTTGATTTCAAGCTTTAAATTGATCTGGTATTCCCCATGGGACTCCAATTGCATCTAAATAGATATGAGAGTCGAAAGACCCATAAGGGGCTTCTCTCGCTTTATGATGTCTTATTTTCTCTCCCTCTGGTTGATGAAATGCCAGGGTGAAAGAGACGGCCAATTGGACTAAAGCAAAAGTGACACTCCAGTTATTCAGCAGAGTGCCCAGTAAAGGTTCACCACAATACCACCACACATCCGCTGGGGGATGAACAAGAGCTGACTGATTGATAAGCTCTTGAAAATTCTCAAGCTCACTGCATCCTTTCAGGTCTCCAAGGAATGCTAAGTTTCCTCCCTGTCGTGAGAGACACAAAGCAAACTTAGTGTTGGGAGACAGAAGCTGGATGGCCCTCGGGGACTGACCTGCAGGGTGCCAGACTTTGGGATATAGCAGAGAGAACTTGGCATGACTTATTACTCCAGGCTGTAGAATCCTGGAAAAGAACTAACATGCAGCCCACACCTGGTCAACGGGAGGACCACCTTAGTGGAAAGGGGAAAATCTGGGTCTCTGGCCTGCCATGTGCACAAGCATAACAACTGCTTTTGTTTAACATGTGGACAGAATATTTGATCCATTCCAACCAGTCATTTGTATCTTGGTATCCTGTCTTAATTACCAAAGTTTGTTTTAAGTCTTTAATTTCTATGATCCTCTAGTAAAATGAAGGTATGATTTTAGGAAATTACAAAAACTGGTTGGGGCAGTCCATCCTTGCTCTTTAGTGGTCCACAGAATGTTGGACCAACTATAGCATAAAAGCTCTACATTGGGGGGCAAGACTCCTCATTGTCATTGGGGTCTTTATTGAAATCTCCCTGGATTAAATGGTCCCAGTTTACTAATGCCCAGTCTGAGGAAAGTCAGGAGGGACAGAGGTACTTTTCTGAAGTAGAGAGCTGTCTTTGACTTGGCAAGTCCCCACAGGGTATAACAAGGCAAGCATTAAATGCAATAGTTTGAGGTGAAATTGACTTGGTTGTGTTAATAACTAGTCAGCAATAGAGCGAGGAAAGAAGAAAGACTAATAGAATAGATGAAGGAGTTAAACTTTTCTTAGCTTTAGTTTGGTAGGGTTTTCCCCTAGGACTGTGGCCTACAACTCTGGAGGGGGTGGTGCTTTGACTCGGGTGTGATGAATCCATCACTTGTTCACTGTACGAACAGCAGTCTCAGTGGTTAGCAGCACAAGGTAGGGTCCTTCCCAGGCTGGCTTGAGTTTTCCTTTTTTCCACCCTTTGATGAGAAGGTAATCTTCAGGCTGGTTTACTGGAAATTCTATTGGTGGTAACTGTGCTAAAAGACTTTTAGTTTTGAGGGAAAGGAAAGTGGAAGATAAACCAAGTATATAATTTCTAAGAATTGACCTTTTGTTTTAAATGTGGGGACATCAGCAGTGGACTTTATAGTCCTTGGTGCCTTCTTACTGATAAATTTCCTTTAGCACCTATTTTTATTAGTTTTTAGACCAAAGAAAGCCAAACATCATTTTATATTTAATAATGCTTCCTGTATGATTTTTATACCAGATAAGCTAAATTTCACCTTTGTATTAGTGTGTTATTAATGTTAAACTTAATTTTAATAAAACTTTGTAGACCTATTTATTCAATTTTTAATGTCAGGCCATAAGGTGAGATTTTTATAGACTCTTTTTAACCTTTTATAATCTTTGTTAAAGAGCAGGTCAGTGCTTTAAGAAAAACCCATTGTGTTTTTACTTTAATGTCCAGTTCACAGAAAAACTGGATGATACCCCTTTAACTTTAGCTAATATGTTTACACACAGAATTTTCTTTACAATTAACATTTTAAAACTTGCTTAAACCTTCAAAACAAATTTTTTTAACCTTTTAATATAGGTAAAAATTTATATTCTTATGCCTTCTTATAATCCTTTTACTAAAGGTATATTTTACTTTCCTTATACACCCTGCACATAAACTGTTTCCTCAATAGTTTTACATTCAGGAGGCCAAATTACTTTTAAATTATACAACATTTCTTGCATAAATTCTTTTTTTATAACAATTTTTTTTCTCCTTCACGACTTCACAGACAATTCTTCGACATGCCTCAATTTTCTGACTTATTACAAACATTTCTTTCTTTAAACAACCAGTTAATTTATTTCAGGACAAGAAGTTACCATATAACATTCTTTTTACATAAATTCTGACCCCCCCATTTCCCCCCCCTCTTTTTTTTTTGAAGATGATAACCATTTTTTTCCAAAGCAAACTTTCTTTATGTCTGTCTAAGGCCACAAGATTAGAAGTTACTGTAATGCATGTTACACTGTTAACTTTTAGCAAACTTTACTTTTATTGAAAACCTTGTAAGTTTGGGATTTCAATTATCTTTTGCTATTAATAAGACCTTGTTTAGTCTAAGTTAACTTAGAATTGGTATAGATGCCTTTTTTTTTTTTCCTTCAATTACCCGGGAAAAACCATCTATTGTCCTGTACTGAAGGGAGTTCCTCCTAGGTCTGGTCAGACCTTTGCATGGTAATTAAGATTTAGATCCCCTGTTAGGAAACCTGCTGGGTTAAGGGAATTTTCAGTGGTTAATGTTAAATCATCTTTTTTTCTTTTTTTTTTTTTAACTAAGGATACTTCTGAACTAGTGAGGTGTGCTCATAATGACGTTTCCTCTAAAAGTTATTTTTCTACTTTCTTCTGTTAGCAAAGCAGTTGCCACTACAGATTGAATGCATTTGGGCCATCCACGGGTTACTGGGTTAAGGATTTTTTATTGGAAGGCTACAGGTTGCCAGCGGCCTCAGTGCTTTCAGGCTACACCCTTGTTTACACTTACAAAACGGTGGTATTGGAGTGTTGTAGGGTCAATTATCAATTACAGTTTTAATTTACCCTGGATTTTAAAGGAATCAGGTACACTGGGGTTTTTTTTGTTTTTTTGTTTTTTTCTCAACTACTTGTATGTTTCTCTTTTTCTTTCTTTCTCTCTTTGACTTTGTCTCTCTCTTTTCCTTTTGCCTCTGTCTCTTCCTCTCTCTCTGCCTCTCTCTCTCTCTCCTTGACTCTGCTTTATCTGTCTCTTCCTCTCTCTCTTTGCCTCTTTTCTTCTCTATCTCTATTCTCTCTCTCTCTCTCTCTCTGCTGGTCTTTCCTTGCCTCTGCCAGCCACTTATGCTGCTGTTCTCTCAACCACTGTGGGGGGCATCTAAAACCAGCTGTAACCAAGTGTCTATGTACGGGAACTGATCTGGGTGCCCTGGCTTACAGGTTACCTGTGCCATACCTTTGAAACAAGGGACCTGTACTGGCTTCCTTCTGATGGCCAACCCATGTCTAACGCTGGCCAGTCTATTTCACACAAAGTTCTAAGTTTTCCTGGTGTCATAGTAACACTGTAATCTCCCTTAAATCCTTTCTTGAAATTTTTCATCATAGTTCCTCGTGGGATGGGCTTACTTTGTGCCTGACCCATGCTTCCTCAAGACAAAACACCACGCTCACACCACAAGCACACTACAAAAGAAAAAACGGGTAAAACGGGCACACACACACTTTTACAGTTTACACCAAACCAGAATCAAAACCAAAATCAGAGTATCAAGAAATCCGGGAGGTTCCAAGATGGCCGAATAGGAGCAGCTCCAGTCTACAGCTCTCAGCGTGAGCAACACAGAAGATGGGTGATTCCTGCATTTCCAACTGAGCTTTGAAGAGAACAGTGGTTCTCCCAGCACGGAGTTTGAGATCTGAGAACGGACAGACTGCCTCCTCAAGTGAGTCCTTGACCCCTGAGTAGCCTAACTGGGAGGTACCTCCCAGTAGGGGCCGACTGACACCTCACACAGATGGGAGCCACTCTGAGACAAAGCTTCCAGAGGAACGATCAGGCAGCAACATTTGCCGTTCTGCAATATTTGCAGTTCTGCAGCCTCCTCTGGTGATACCCAGGCAAACAGGGTCTGGAGTGGACCTCCAGCAAACTCCAACAGACCTGCAGCTGAGGGTCCTGACTGTTAGAAGGAAAACTAACAAACAGAAAGGAATCCACAACACAACCCCATCTCTACGTCACCATCAACAAAGACCAAAGGTAGATAAAACCAGAAAGATGGGGAGAAACCAGAGCAGAAAAGCTGAAAATCCTAAAAATCAGAGCACCTCTTCTCCTCCAAAGGAACGCAGCTCCTTACCAGCAATGGAACAAAGCTGGATGGAGAATGACTTTGACAAGTTGAGATAAGAAGGCTTCAGAAGATCAGTAATAACAAACTTGTCTGAGCTAAAGGAGGATGCTTGAACCAATTGCAAAGAAGCTAAAAACCTTGAAAAAAGACTGGACGAATGGCTAACTAGAATAAACAGCATAGAGAAGAACTTGAATGACCTGATGGAGCTGAAAACCATGGCATGAGAACTACGTGATGCATGCACAAGCTTCAGTAGCCAATTCGATCAAGTGGAAGAGAGGGTATCAGTGATTGAAGATCAAATTAATGAAATGAAGCGAGAAGAGAAGTTTAGAGAAAAAAGAGTAAAAAGAAATGAATAAAGCCTCCAAGAAATATGGGACTATGTGAAAAGACCAAGTCTACATCTGATTGGTGTACCTGAAAGTGATGGGGAGAATGAAACCAAGTTGGAAAACACTCTTCAGGATATTATCCAGGAGAACTTCCCCAACCTAGCAATGCAGGCCAACATTCAAATTCAGGAAATACAGAGAACACCACAAAGATACTCCTCGAGAAGAGCAACTCCAAGACACATAATTGTCAGATTCACCAAAGTTGAAATGAAGGAAAAAAAGTTAAGGACAGCCAGAGAGAAAGGTCGGGTTACCCACAAAGGGAAGCCCATTAGACTAACAGCGGATCTCTCAGCAGAAACTCTACAAGCCAGAAGAGAGTGAGGGCCAATATTCAACATTCTTAAAGAAAAGAATTTTCAACCCAGAATTTCACATCCAGCCAAACTAAGCTTCATAAGTGAAGGAGAAATAAAATCCTTTACAGACAAGCAAATGCTGAGAGATTTTGTCACCACCAGGCCTGCCTTACAAGAGCTCCTGAAGGAAGCACTAAACATGGAAAGGAACAACCAGTACCAGCGACTGCAAAAACATGCCAAATTGTAAAGACCATCGAGACTAGGAAGAAACTGCATCAACTAATGAACAAAATAACCAGCTAACATCAAAATGACAGGATCAAATTCACACATAACAATATTAACCTTAAATGTAAATGTGCTAAATGCTCCAATTAAAAGACACAGACCAGAAAACTGCATAAAGAGTCAAGACCGATCAGTGTGCTGTATTCAGGAGACCCATCTCACGTGCAGAGACACACATAGGCTCAAAATAAAGGGATGGAGGAAGATCTACCAAGCAAAGGGAAAACAAAAAAAAGCAGGGGTTGCAATGCTAGTCTCTGATAAAACAGACTTTAAACCAACAAAGATCAGAAGAGACAAAGAAGGCCATTACATAATGGTAAAGGGATCAATTCAACAAGAAGAGCTAACTATCCTAAATATATATGCGCCCAATACAGGAGCACCCAGATTCATAAAGCAAGTCCTTAGAGACCTACAAGGAGACTTAGACTCCCACACAATAATAATGGGAGACTTTAACACCCCACTTTCAACATTAGACAGATCAATGAGACAGAAAGTTAACAAGGATATCCAGGAATTGAACTCAGCTCTGCACCAAGCAGATCTAATAGACATCTACAGAACTCTCCACCCCAAATCAACAGAATATACATTCTTCTCAGCACCACATTGCACTATTCCAAAATTGACCACATAGTTGGAAGTAAAGCACTCCTCACAAATGTAAAAGAACAGAAATTATAACAAACTGTCCCTCAGACCATGGTGCAATCACATTAGAACTCATGATTAAGAAACTCACTCAAAACTGCTCAACTACACGGAAACTGAACAACCTGCTCCTGAATGTCTACTGGGTCCATAACGAAATGAAGGCAGAAATAAAGATGTTCTTTGAAACCAATGAGAACAAAGACACAACATACCAGAATCTCTGGGACACATTTAAAGCAGGGAGTAGAGGGAAATTTATAGCACTAAATGCCCACAAGAGAAAGCAGGAAAGATCTAAAATTGACACCCTAATATCACAATTAAAAGAACTAGAGAAGCAAGAGCAAACACATTCAAAAGCTAGCAGAAGGCAAGAAATAACTAAGATCCGAGCAGAACTGAAGGACATAGAGACACAAAAAACCCTTCAAAAAATCAATGAATCCAGGAGTTGGTTTTTTGAAAAGATCAACAAAATCAATAGACTGCTAGCAAGACTAATAAAGAAGAAAAGAGAGAAGAATCGAATAGACACAATAAAAAATGATAAAGGGGATATCACCACCAATCCGACAGAAATACAAACTACCATCAGAGAATACTATAAACACCTCTATGCAAATAAACTAGAAATTCTAGAAGAAATGGATGAATTCCTGGACACATACACCCTCCCAAGACTAAACCAGGAAGAAGCTGAATCCCTGAATAGATCAATAACAGGCTCTGAAATTGAGGCAATAATTAATAGCCTACCAACCAAAAAAAGTCCGGGACCAGACAGATTCACATCCGAATTCTACTAGAGGTACAAAGAGGAGCTGGCACCATTCCTTCTGAAACTATTCCAATCAATACAAAAAGAGAGAATCCTCCCTAACTCATTTTATGAGGCCAGCAGTATCCTGATACCAAAACCTGGCAGAGACACAACAAAAAAGAGAATTTTAGACCAATATCCCTGACGAACATCGATGCAAAAATCCTCAATAAAACACTGGCAAACCAAATCCTGCAGCACATAAAAAAGTTTATCCACCATAATCAAATGGGCTTCATCCCTGGGATGCAAGGCTGGTTCAACACATGCAAATCAATAAATGTAATCCAGAGTATAAACAGAACCAAAGACAAAAACCACACGATTATCTCAATAGATGCAGAAAAGGCCTTTGACAAATTCAACAGCCCTTCATGCTAAAAACTCTCAATAAATTGGGTATTGATGGGACATATCTCAAAATAATAAGAGCTATTTATGACAAACCCACAGCCAATATCATGCTGAATGGGCAAAAACTGGAAGCATTCCCTTTGAAAACTGGTACGAGACAAGGATGCCCTCTCTCACCACTCCTATTCAACACAGTGTTGGAAGTTCTGGCCAGGGCAATCAGGCAGAAGAAAGAAATAAAGAGTATTCAATTAGGAAAAGAGGAAGTCAAATTGTCCTTGTTTGCAGATGACATGATTTTATATTTAGAAAACCCCATCATCTCAGCCCAAAATCTCCTTAAGCTGATAAGCAACTTCAGCAAAATCTCAGGATACAAAATCAATGTGTAAAAATCACAAGCATTCCTATACACCAATAACAGACAGAGAGCCAAATCGTGAGTGAACTCCCATTCACAATTGCTTCAAAGAGAATAAAATACCTAGGAATCCAACTTACAAGGGACATGTAGGACCTCTTCAAGGAGAACTACAAACCACTGCTCAATGAAATAAAAGAGGACACAAACAAGGAAGAACATTCCATGCTCATGGATAGGAAGAATCAATATTGTGAAAATGCCCATACTGCCCAAGGTAATTTATTGATTCGATGCCATGCCCATCAAGCTACCAAGGACTTTCTGCACAGAATTGGAAAAAACTAAAGTTCATATGGAACTAAAAAAGAGCCCACTTTGCCAAGACAATCCTAAGCAAAAAGAACAAAGCTGGAGGCATCACACTACTTGCCTTCAAACTATACTACAAGGCTACAGTAACCAAAACAGCATGGTACTGGTATCAAAACAGATACACAGACCAATGGAACAGAACAGAGCCCTCAGAAACAATACCACACATCTACAACCATCTGATCTTCGACAAACCTGACAAAAACAAGAAATGGGGAAAGGATTCCCTATTTAATAAATGGTGCTGGGAAAACTGGCTAGCCATATATAGAAAGCTGAAACTGGATCCTTTCCTTACACCTTACACAAAAATTAATTAAAGATGGATTAAAGACTTAAATGTCAGACCTAAAACCATAAAAATCCTAGAAGAAAACCTAGGCAATACCATTCAGGACATAGGCATGGGCAAGGACTTCTTGTCTAAAACAGCAAAAGAAATGGCAACAAAAGCCAAAATTGACAAATGGGATCTAATTAAACTAAAGAGCTTCTGCACAGCAAAAGAAACTGCCATCAGAGTGAACAGGCAACCTACAGAATGGGAGAAAATTTTTACAATCTACCCATCTAACAAAGGGCTAATATCCAGAATCTACAAAGAACTTAAACAAATTTACAAGAAAAAAACAAACAACCCCATCAAAAAGTGGGCAAAGGATATGAACAGACACTTCTCAGAAGACACTTCTCAGAAGACACTTATGCAGCCAACAGACACATGAAAAAATGCTCATCATCATTGGCCATCAGAGAAATGCAACTCAAAACCACAATGAGATACCATCTCACACCAGTTAGAATGGAGATCATTAAAAAGTCAGGAAACAACGGGTGCTGGAGAGGATGTGGAGAAATAGGAACACTTTTGCACTGTTGGTGGGATTGTAAACTGGTTCAACCCTTGTGGAAGACAGTGTGGCGATTCCTCAAAGATCTAGAACTAGAAATACCATTTGACCCAGCCATCCCATTACTGGGTATATATACAAAGGATTATAAATCATGCTGCTATAAAGACACATGCACACTTATGTTTATTGTGGCACTATTCACAATAGCAAAGACTTGGAACCAAGCCAAATGTCCATCAATGATACACTGGATTAAGAAAATGTGGCACATATACACCATGGAATACTATGCAGCCATAAAAAGGATGAGTTCATGTCCTTTGTAGGGACATGGATGAAGCTGGAAACCATCATTCTGAGCAAACTATCACAAGGACAGAAAACCAAACACCGTATGTTGTCACTCATAGGTGGGAATTGAACAATGAGAACACTTGGACACAGGGTAGGGAACACCACACACTGGGCCTGTCATAGGGTGTGGGGAGGGGATAGCATTAGGAGATATACCTAATGTAAATGATGAGTTAATGGGTGCAGCACACCAACATGGCACATGTATACATATGTAACAAACCTGCACGTTGTGTACATGTACCGTAGAACTTAAAGTATAATAAAAAAATAAAATAAAATAAAAAAAGAAATCCAAGCCAGGTCAAAACCAAAACCCAAGTATCAAGCAATCCAAGTCAAGTCAAAAACAAAAACCAAAGCACAGGTACAGGCTGCCATGGGTGATCAGGCCACGCTTCCACTCAAATGGAGTGGGCGAGTTCCGAAGACCAGTCTTACCAAGTTTCAGATGTCCAGACTCCTAGTGCCAGTTCCTTCCCGGTGTTCAGCCACTGCGTTGATCTTCCACGGGGGCCTGCCAGGCACTGCTGTGGTGAGCTGTTCCACTAGGGCAATTGCCTACCCGGGAGCGCTCTCAGGATCTGTGTTGCTCAAGCTGGCTGGAGTCCCCCACAGGGATGTTCCACAGGGCAGACCTAAGCCTCCTAAGGGGCTGCCTCGAAGTCTGTTAATCACCTCGCTTCCCGGTCAGGGAACCAAGAAATGTAGCAGGACAAGCCACAGACAAAACCCCTCAGACACCAAGTTAAAGAAGGAAGGGCTTTATTAGGCCAGGAGCTTCGGCAAGACTCACGTCTCTAAAAACGGAGCTGCCCGAGTGAGCAATTCCTGTCCCTTTTAAGGGCTTACAACTCTAAGGGGGTTCGCGTGAGAGGGTCGTGATTGATTGAGCAAACAGGGGGTACCTGACTGGGGGCTGCATGCACTGGTAATCAGAATGGAACAGAACAGGACAGGGATTTTCACAGTGCTTTTCCATACAATGTCTGGAATCTATAGACAACGTAACCGGTTAGGTCAGGGGTCAATCTAACCAGGCCCAGGGTGCGGCGCTGGGCTGTCTGCCTGTGGATTTCATTTCTGTCTTTTAGTTTTTACTTCTTCTTTCTTTGGAGGCAGAAATTGGGCATAAGACAGTATGAGGGGTAGTCTTCTTCCTTAATAAGCTATTTTGTTTTATTCAGAATTTTATCTTCCAAGAGCAAATATTTCCTGGAGAGCAAGTACCTAATCTATTTTTGTTTGCTTTTGGTATTTCACTTGGGACAGGAAAGAATGTCCAGTTCCAGTATTGTTTATCACAAGGACAGGAAAGTATGTTGGTTTGAATTCTCAGCCATCAGGAAAACTTATTTCTAAAGTTCTAAAATTCACCCTCAGATTTTTAATTTATATTTTCTCTTCTTTGTCCACCACCCACTTTTCCTCAGCTTTGTTGTTTAAGTAGTCAATAACCTCATTTCTTTTCTTAGTCACTAAATAGGCTTCAGGCTCAGATTTGATCAGCAGGGGATCTTATTATCTTCCTCTTTCCAGTGTCATTATCTACCATGAAATTAGTTGTCTAGCTAATTTTAAGAGTCTAGTTGTTGGAATGGTGAATTATTCCCAGGGTAAAGTGTTTCCTTTTTACTGTATTCATCAATGCCCCTCAAAACTCCCTGGGCAAGTCACTATTTATTCTGGGGATGATTTTTTAAAACACCCCCCATCTAAAAAGTACTTTCACTCGCTGGTAAGCTGAATCCTTTGTCTGAAGCCTTCCTTTACTGCCATAAAGAAGGGAAGGGTGAATACCACAGCATAGGGAAAAGAAGGCTAGAATATAGGAACATTTCAATCTGACAGGAAGCAGAGAGCCTGTGGCTGGCAGAATAATCCCCACCACCACCACTGCCGCCTAGATATATACACACATTCTAGTCCCAGGAATCTGTGAATACATTACCTTACACGGCAAAAGGGATTTTGCTAATGTGATTAAGAGCCTTCAGACAGGTAGGCCAGATGTAATCACAAGGGTTTTTAAGAGTGGAGAGGGAGACAGAATCAGGGAGAGGTGATTATGCATGAAGGATGGAGGACTGCAGTTTAAGAAGGGCTCAACCCTCTACAGGTGGCTTTGAAAATGGGGAAAGGGGGCCATTAGCTAAGAATTGCCAGCAGCCTAAAGAAGCTGGAAAAGGCAAGGAAAGGAATTTTCCCCCTAGAGCTTCCTTTGGAAGCCTTAATTTTAGCCCAGTGAGATTCATGTCAGACTTCTGACCTCCAGCATATAAAATAATACATGTCTATTGTTTTTGCACCACTAAATTTGTGTGGTAATTACAGCGGCAATAGAAAGCTAATCCAGAGGCTTTCTGGATCTGAACAAGAGAAGTTCCGACACAGAGAGCAAGAGCAAGGGCCAGGCAAGAGGTGAGATGTCTTCTCACATCAATACTCAACTAGGGAGGAAAGGGGCAGAGGAGAGCAAGAGGCTCAGAAACACGGAGTCCTGTCTCCTCCTGCTCCCTAGAGGATGTATCCACTTCTTGCACACAGAGACACCACACTAAGAACAAAGGCAGATCCCTGAGTGAGGAGAAACAGCCCAAGGGAACTTTATGTTGATTGCTACTTATTTTGTATATGCAGTGATTTATAATTTAAACCAGATGACAGCTGGGCATGGTGGCTCATGCCTGTAATCCCAGCACTTTGGGAGGCCAATGCGGGCAGACCACTTGAGGTCAGGAGTTTTTGAGACCAGTCTGGCCAACATTGCGAAACCATGTCTCTACTAAAAATACAAAAATTAGCAGGGCATGGTGGCACATGCCTATAGTCTAGCTACTTGGGAGGCTGAGGCACGAGAATCGCTTGAGCCGGGAGGCAGACGTTATAGTGAGCTGAGATCATGCCACTGCACTCCAGCCTGGGCAACAGAGTGAGACTCCATCTCATACACACACACAAAAAAATAATCAATTAATTAATAAGCCAGATGAGAATGTAGCCTTTGAATGGCAATTTTTTTCTTGCCTCAGTAAGAACACAGGTTCAGATCAAGATAAACAAACATAAAGGCATTTTTGCATTACACATACATTCACAAATTCAATAGACTAAAAAGAATATACATTATTTTATTTCATTCTCTACTTCTCCCTCTCCCTCCATGGAACTGGTGATAATCTTGGTGAGACCAAGGAAACGGTCTCTGAATACTTTTATGTATACTATGTTGTTTTTCTCATACTCCAGGATTTTTATCACTATTAAGAATCATAATCACTAGTTTTGTCGCTTGTTCAAAATACTGTCTAAGCCCTGGGTCAAGACTTACTGATATCCATGAAAGATCTTGCTTTTCCCTAAAGCATACTGCAGATGGCTGGCTATTTTGTCAGTGGAAAGATCTGTGTGATGTTGTCTTGCTCTGTCCTCCTATATAGCATGTTTCACTTCTGAAGTCTTTCAGGTGACCACGTTCCTTCTGGGGTAGGACTATTCTCTGCTTCTGTGACCCTACAGTCACATCATCACCACAATATGGACATTTTAACCCCATTTTGGAGAGAAAAGTCATTTCCTGCTTAGAATTTGGGCAGAAAATGGATTCACTTTTTCAGGCATGGTCGTGGCACCATAGACTCTCCACTGACCACTGGCTCTGGACTGTACTGGCAGACTCCAACTCTATATGAATTATACTAGACTTCACATAGGAAAAAGACAGAAGTGGCAAAACAAGAGATGCCCTACCAGAAACTCCTTAAGAAGCCTGGAGCACAAAGCTCACTACAAAACTATTATATGAGCTTGTTACATAAGCAACCATAAATGGGATTTGCTTTCTCTTTGGCCTGGTTGTGGTAGGAGCACACTGCAGGACAAAATGGAGGAATGGGAGGTGCCACCAGAGAATCAAGGACAGGAAGTGGCAAATAACACATGTGAGAAAGGGTTCAGGACTCACTGCAGCAACCTGGGGTCAAAGGAGCCCTCAAGGCGTCAACATCCAACAGAAATGACAAACAAGAGCAAGATGGTTTTGTTGCTGCTGTCTGACTTGTTCTCCCAGAACTCAGGGCCTCCTTTCTCCCTCTTCCCTGAGTAAATGGCAAGAAGGAAAGGGTTTAAATTTGGCAAAACAAAATTTTTATGTCTCTTTAGATAAGGAAAGGGATAAGACTTGAGTGATTTGCCAAGTTCACACAGCTGCTCATTTTTAGAGCCAGTTTTCAGAGCGAGATCAGTTCGATTCCAAGGCCCCAACTCTTTTTACCCTATCATGTGGCACTTAGCTTGGGGAAGTAATCAGGCTAGGGAAGTAGGGTTGGTTGTGTCCCAGTTCTGGGTGAAGGTTGGAGCCCTCTCTGATTTTATTTGCAGCTGCTACCTGTTTATGGTTTCCTCAAGACACATATAAGCTGAGCTTTATTTGACTGCCATCTAGTGGTCATTTAATTTTCTTTTTTTCCTTTTTTCTTTTTTTTGAAAGACAGGGCCTCATTTTCTTGCCCAGGCTGGAGTGCAGTGGCGCGATCTGCAGCCTCAACCTCCTGGTCTCAAGCGATCCTCCTGCCTCAGCCTCCCAAGTAGCTGAGACTATAGATGCACACCAACACACCCAGTTAGTTTTTGTTTTTGTTTTTAGTAGAAACAAGGTCTCCTTATATTGCCCAGACTGGTCTCTAAGCTCAAGCAATCCTCCCACCTCAGCCTCCCAAAGTACTGAGATTTCAGGCATGAGCCACCGTGCCTGGCCCATTTAATTTCTTTATGGAAGCTATGTAAGGTTGTTTCTTGTGTTTTTGCTGAAAAGCCATGAAAACCATTTAAGTTTGCAAAGATGTACACTAAGAAATGAAGAATGTTTCCCAAAATCTTGTGTGACCACATCACAGAGAAATTAAAAACTATGAGATCACTGAAAATAGACTTTACATTTAGTCTCTTACTGGTGGAAAAATGTTGACAGACTTAATATAAAGGATCACAAAGAGTGAAAGAAGTAAGACTAGACTGGAAGAAATTCATATTCCCCAGGCAGGCTCCTTCTTTCCTATATATTATCTATGTAGAGAGGCAATAAAGCTTATGAGCAAAAGCACAGGCTTCAAAACTCGGTTTCTTCGGCTGAGTTCAGCTCCAGCCCTTATTAGCTCAGTGGCCTTGGCCAAGTTGCTTAACCTTCCTTAGCCTCTTTCCCATGTGTGGAGTATAATACCTCCTAGCACATAGGATTGTTGAGATGATTAGATAGGATAGACAGGTAAATTAGATAGCAATTACTTGGAATAGCACTTGGTATGTGGTAAGCACAATATAAACATTAGCTATGAGTGTTTGACGCGATGCCTACTTTTAAAGGTAAGTTTACTATAAAATGTAGGGTAAACTGACCATCTAAAGTCTAGTATATAAAATTTGTTAAATACATTTTAAGAGCCTAATGCAGTCCCTGGAAGAATGTCTGTTTTATAGCAATTGGCATGATAGTGGTTAGTCTTGAGGAGATATTATACTTGAATATTTGAGGAAGGAAGAAAAGGTAGGAGACGGTAAAGACAAGGGGTAGAGAGAATACCTCCCTTTTGTCACTTATTCATCCACTAAACATTTACTGATTGTCTACTACATGCTAAAGACCATACTAGGTCATTTTAGGTCAGTGGTTCTCAAAGTGTGGTCCACAAGGTCAAAACAACTTTCATGATAATACAAAGATGCTAGTTGCTTTTCTCATTGTGTTGAGATTTGCACTGCTAGTGTAAACGCAGTGGTGACTAGAACTGCTAGGCACGCATCAAGACAGTGGTACCATTTTGTTACTGTCTTCTTCACCACCATACCCAGTACAGGAAACCCCTTCCTTTTATCAAAGTGAACATTTTTTCTCTTATAATTTCATATCATGCATTGAGATTGATAAATTTCCTGATATGAAATCTCTCCCTGTGAGATTGGTTTATGATGATCAGGTTTAAAGTTATGCTGGATTCATAAAATAAATTGGGTGGCTTTCCATCTTTTTCTACAGTTTGAGTAGCTTAAAGACCAATTAAAACACAGCCATCATCTGGCCTTGCTGCCTTTCTCAGTTGTAGAGCCTTAAACACGTTTCAAATTCACTTACGGTGTGTTTAGTCAATTAAAAATTTCAACTTCTTGTTTGAGTCAGTATTCATTCTTTAAAGTTCCATAACTTAACAGATGTCTTGGTGTTACATATCATGCCATTTTTTTCCTCCTGGGACATAAAGGATTTTAATCAAGGTTTTCTTCTGGACAACTTTTTGTTATATAAAACACAGGTATCCATAAAGATACTTGTGTCTGATTACTCACGTTTCCATGGTGTCAGTTATTTGATGAATAGCACAGGAAGGAAGAAGAGCTATAAATTGTTATCCAAAATATTCTCTCATTACATCTGTCTTCCCTAAGAGCATGTCTCCTTCTCCTTGGTTTTCAGCCTTCCAATTAGGGCTTACAGTTAGTGAGGCTTCTCTTTCAGCTCCACATTTCCCAGCTATTCTTCTGTAGAGGATTTGAGCCTACAATTATCAGATGGGCCTTTCAGAGAAATCTGCATCTGGCACAAAGTCTGGGAAAGTTTATATCAGATTTCAGGTTGCTCCCTCCAAAACATTTGGAAGGTATTTTTATTATAAATTGTAGCTTCCTTATTTCATCTGAAAACCAATGTTTTTATCTTAAATCTGCTCTTTAATCTATTAATATCAAATCTTTTTCATTGTATTTACTGTTTTTAATGAGTCTCAAGGGAGGAAAAGACAGTAAAAATGTCATCGCTCCGTCACATCGTTTGCATTCTGTTCAGTTAATGTTTAGGAATATCTCTAAAAATCCACTCTACCATGAAACGTTAACATGTGATTTTATTAAAGAATTGTTACTCATTGGGCATGGTAGCTAATGCCTGTAATCCAAGCACTCTGGGAGGCCGAGGGGAGCAGCGTGGATTGCTTTAACTCGGGAGTTCAAGACCAGCCTGGGCAACATGGTGAAACCCAGTATCAAAAAAAAAAAAAAAAAAAAAAAAAAAAACTTAGGTGGGTGTGGTGGCATGCACCTGTAGTCCCAACTACTCAAGAGGCTGATGCAGGAGGATTGCTGGAGCCCAGGAGGCAGAGGTTGTAGTGAGCTGAGGTCGCACCACGGCACTCTAGCCAGGGTAATAGAGAAGGAACCTGACTGGAAAAAAAAAAAAAAAAAAGTTTCTCAATGCACTTAAAATGTAGTTTTACTTTCAATAACTTTATTCACACACTTTTAAAGGGAACTGAAATGTAGTCAGTAAGAAACACTTGGAACCTGATAGGAAATAATACCATCCAATAGTTGCAAAATAGCCACACCTTTCATGACAGAAAAAAACTATTGACTCTATACAAAAAATACTGATATCTATTTGTGAATTTATTTTCCTTACATGGAAGAGCAGATTCACAAAAATGGTGTTAGTGGTAAAATAAATGCAACAGGATTCAGAAAAAAAATTTTTAACACCCAGACCCAGTCTCTCTTGCATCTTGAGAATACAGCCTAATAAATCCAGGTGAGTTAAACTGCTGCCTGCTTTTATTTCCTAGAACTGGGCTAAATTTGCAAATTGTATTTTCAGACAAAACCATCTGCACTCTTCAAACACAAATTCTATAGTCCAAAACTTTTACCATTATATGCCTCCAAAGTTTTTTGTCTAGTGCTTCTAAAAGCCAATAAGAACTAGAAATTTTTTAAATAAGATTTTAAAAATCTTATGACACACTAATTTTCCACATTACTTTATAGTGGTGTCCTATTCCTTCTGTTTCAAATCTTCCAGCACACTACTAGAATCTCTAAAGCTATATGTGATCTATGTTCAGCAAAAGTATGTGGACCTTAATGTTCTCCTGATTTCATCTTGTTTTCTGTATTTATCAGGACTTTTTTGGTTGTGAGTTCAGAAACCCAACAAGCTTATGAGCAAGTCTGTGCTTATAGAACCAAGCAATAGACAGCTGAGACTCAGCAACAGCTACAGTTTCAAAGTCCTTCCAGATTCTGTTTCCATCTATCTATGCTCTACTAAATTTTGTTTTTCAAATCAGCTTTTTCCAGATGACAGAAAAACAGAACTGTGGAGAGCTCCCATGCTGAGATTAGCTCTTTTTGTTTCCAATTTTAAAAATTTCATTCTTTGATTAACTCAGTAACTCAGTTTGAGCCAAGTACTCTCTCAAGGGATTTCCTGGGTGGTCAAGGAGGTAGAATCTGTAAGATGGTAGCAGCTCCCCTTTGAACAATATAATACAAATGAAAGGAGCATCTCCCCAAAGAAAAGGATACTATACCATATTCAGGGGGAAAGGATATACAATGCCTCCTTTTTCTTAACCTTATCCATCTAATTTTTATCACATCCATCACTGTAAAATGCTTTTAAAAAAGGTAAAACAGCAGCCTCCATTAAAAAAAAAAAAAAAAACCTACTCTATGCCAAGCACTCTACAAAGCCATTCAGATAAACTATTTCAAATTCTCCCCATAATCCTGTAAAGTAGAAATTATTGTCTCAGTTTCAGATGAAAAACCAGACTCAGAAAAGTTCAGTAAAAGTCATACTGGTCTAGAATTTTTAATGTTTTTGGTGTACTATTTATTCTTGTATTTGGAAATTGAAGTAATATAATTTTCATCATACTCTGAAATACACAAATGCTAAAGTTAACAAAAAATAACCAATAAAGACTGACACGACTGGCAATAAAATCCTTTAATTTTTCTTTTTGAGAGAGAAGCATGCTTTTAAATACAGCACCTGTAAACAAGTTAGTGAAGTATATACTATTTTGAGATTCCCCCTTTCAATTTTTTTTTGGAATGTTAGGTTACAACATCAACTGCATTACATAATAGTTATTGAAAGCAAGTCAGGGTAAAATTTTATAGCCAAAAATATTCATAGCAGCAACTTTTAAAATATGAATTTATTAAATCAAGTCATTGCACTTGGTCATTTTATTGCTACAGCAAAACAAGGCCTTTACATTATAATACTTCTCATTTCTGATTTAACTGATTGTCTCATTCTGCTCATACATTTCAAGTTTAAATGCAAACATAAAATGTTTATCAACAAATCTAGAGAGCACTTGGATTTTTAATTTTTCTGTGATCACAGTAAGGAGCATAAAAAAGAGTATCTTCTGTTACACAAGGCCTGTTCTCTCTTTACATCTTCAGACTTAAATTCTGTAGAAGGTAACAGCTTTGTATTAAGACAGAAGCTTAGTGGTCACAAACAAAAAATAACACTGAAATACAATTCGGAAATTAATGATACTGTGTGTCTCAAAGAATACCTGAACTATACATTCACTAATAATTTGGCAATGAGATTCCATGCTGTTCAACTTTTGTCTTTTACACTCACACATAGAAAAAAAATTCATGATTTACCCCAAGGTTATTATTAAATATCATTTTGTGATATGAACTTTAGTAATAGAAATTAATAACATTTCCCATACCAACAGAAAGGAGTAAATTGCTAGAATAAAGGAATCATTTTTCCCATCAGGCCTGGGTTTGTTTGGTTTTCTTTACTATTTTATCAAGGACAGAAAGGTTAAGAGTATTTCAGTTACTTTTCTATTCTGACTGAGGAGGACACAAGCAAAAACTTTAAATACATTTCCATGCTCATAAGCATCTTGATTTCATGTACTATTGAGAAAATGACCAACAAAAACTTCAAGAACAGCCTGAAATCTGCTGGAAACTTCCCTCATCCCATTATTAGGGTGACCAGGGATCACTTCAATAGATTTTCAGGTGAGAAAGCTGGAGGATAATTTCTAGGATTACGATATTTTTGTTTTACCTAAGGTTGGTCATTAAAAGAAAGTAAGATTTAATTTATTTAACAAGAAGAAAATAATTCATTTGACTAGTCATTTAAACCTATTCTATTTAACAGAAGAGGGAACAATTTTGTTCAGTAGTGACCTCATTAGAAGAGCCCATTTTGAAGAGTTCTAATGTATATTCTCAATATACAATTAGCATTCCCCCAAACCCCTAATGTAAGTTGTAAATTAAACATTATGTTGTTTACTGGCATTTCTATTTTCTACTTCAGTTCTCTTTATTTGAAACATGACAAAATTTCATTTACATAAGATTTCTATATTATAAGATTAAAATTTAAAGGAAAAATATTGGTTTGGTGGTTTAAAACTAAAAAAATGGAAGCATGATCATTGGTACTCAAAAATCTGACACTCATTTGCGATATAATAAAGCATAAAACAATTTTTTGCAAATAAAAAATTTCAAATTTTAAAAATTTAAATAAACCCACTTGTGTTTTAGATGTTACCTACAGATAGAACATTTTAAAGCATTCAACTGTTCATAAGTAACTCTGAAGAAACAACTAATTCATCCATTCTGTGAAAATGTATTTTAAATATGTTCAACTATATTTGGTTTTAAATAAGCTGTAATGTTATATTTTATGACATACTAACATTCTTTATAAAGTTTGTACCTAAATAATAGTTCAAAATATCTCCATGAGTTAGTTTGGTCTATTAGGTAAATTATACATCGTAAAACCTGAGTATTTACAAGTTAACTTGTCAAAATAGGAAACCTCACACTGAAGTTCTGAAAAGCTTTGGGTTTTGTTTTCCTATTACCATTATTAAAAGTCAGAAGGAGAAGCATGAAGAACTAAGTGACAAGATAATGAGAAATATTTGAGGCTGTAAAATAAGCAGAAAAGTACAGCAACAGGCTGGTGTTTACATATTTTATATATGCTGTAGTTTCTAGGCACAAGTTAAGGGTTAAATTAACAGTTTTAGATTCTTCAGACCTAACAAATTTAAAATACAGTTCATATTTCCCCAAATGTTTAACAATCCAACACATTTTAACTAAGTTCCTTTTATGACTCCTATAGTGCAAGCAACATAAAATATTCTAAAAGTAGATGAAATTATTTTGATTATTCATTAGTTCTTACTATATGCATGGGTGAGTAATCTGGTTTATATAGCTAGGAAACTCCTATTTCATCACCCAAAATATAAACAGCATTGCAGACAAACAGGCACAACAGTGTAACCTTCGGTAAGAGGATAAAAGTAAAAATATATATATATATACACACACACACACACACATACAAACACAGTTTATATCCCTTATGCATTATGGAAAAAGTAGTGACTATAGTTACTAAAAGGCTAATCTGTCCCTCTCAAATAGTATATCTTACAGATTACTTGTAAATATATCACCATATTTATAGTATAGATCTCTTTAAAAATAATACAAGTTTCAATAAAAAAACTACTGTGCACATTCTTATTTATATTCAGTAGTATTTTCAAGCAAACAATTTTTTAAAAAGTGTTTGCAATCCCAGCACAGTTAAGAAATAAGGCCTCTTTTTCTTCATATTGGCAAAACTATATATATATATATATATATATATTCACCCTCACTCTACTTTTCTATAGATATTACACTTCATTTGCTCATATTTATCACAACAACAGAATTCACAATTTTTAAGTAACAAGTCAGCTGAAGTTCATAGCATTGCTTCTGAATGCCTGGAACATTATGAACACCAGGTCCACACCACTCAAGAAGACAGGACAGCTTTTTTCAGCTTCTCTATTTCCATCTAAAACAAAAAACATAAATTGAGCAAACACAAAATATCCTTAGTTTAGTAGTTTATTTTACTCTATGTCATTAAGATGTGATCATACTTTCAAGCCTTCAGATTTTTTTTCCAGACCTAAAATCCAGTTTCCCATGCTATAATTTGGTTGAATAAAGTTTCAACAGTACAATGCAAGTTCCTAAATGGCAGTTACAATAAGAAAAAAGCAATTATAGCCCTTTCAGCCAGAACAATGTTAAGTCATGTGAGCATTTAAAATTAAAGCTGTAAAAAAAAATCAGTCAATCCTACAAAGAACAAAAGAATCCTTGAAACCAAATTAAGAAACGTACATGTATCTATAATTAAACAAACGATACATTAAACAACAGTAAAAAGAATAGAGACCTGTTTAGTTCCATGTTTTTCACTAATTATACTTAATTATAATTATTGTTAAATCACTTGACTTGGTTTCAATTTACTTATCTGTAACCAGTATATACTACATTAAATATCTTAAAGCCCAGGAATATATCTAAGATTCAGTCAAGGTGCTTGATATAGCTCCACCTTTAGGCAGAAGGCATTCTTCTCTTAACGGAAATTCATAACTTAAGGAATTTATGAAGAAGGAAATCATTTCATTAAGTTTGCACAATAACTACATAGAGTTATTCAATACTGCCATATTCAAATGGCTAAGTTGAGGCTCAAAGACATTAAACAGGATGCCAATGTTGCACAGTAACAAGTGACACAGGACTTGTCATGATAAGATTTAGGGCTTTAAAGCCCATGGTTTTTATACTGATTTCTCTTCTCAATTCTATAACATTTTGATCATCTTTAACCTTTCACTGCATGAGGAAATATATAGGCCTTGCCTTATCCTGATGGCATCACCTTCCTCAAGAATGCACATAAACAATACATGCTTTGGCTAGCTTCGACAAACAGCACATTATTAAATGATTAGGACTTTACCATAGTCAAAAAGTATAATTTTTATATGTTCACAATCTCCTAAAGGATTATAACTACTCAAGAACTGTTTATTAATTTCAGGATCTTCCTTGATATGATTCTGTAAATATTATGATGATTACCTCAATGTTTTAGCAGCACTGGACTACAACAAGCCTGTCTTCAATTTGGATTGAGACGATAGCTTTCATTGTCAGCCCGATCTGTTATTAAAGTCTTTATTCCAAAGATACAGAAAGCGGTAAGAAAAACAAATTGGTAGAAGAGGGAGTAGGGAGTGTGAAGGCTACTACTGCATGCATAATCAGCAATACTTCTTGTAAACTGCTATTTGTGACATACATTTAGTTATCACTGGACAGGGATCATCATGGCGGACAGGAGGCAAGACTAGATTGCGGCTCCAGACAGAACAGCATGCGGAGACTCGCATTGTGAATTTTAGCTCCAGATCGACTGCAAGAACAAACCAGCAATCCCGAGAGGACCCACAGACCCTCTGAAGAAAGCGGACTGTTCTTGCAGGACCTGGGAAACACCCCAAATACTGTGTGTGTCCCAACTGCGGAAGTGAGAAAGGGAGACCCTCCTCTCCCGAACACACCCCCCCTACTGGAGAAACTGAAGGTCTGTTTGCAGAAGTTTCCAACTTCACCTGGATCTGACTCAATTTAGAGAGCCAAGCAAAATACAGGGTGGGGGGGGGGGTAGAGGAAGCAGCTGAAAGGCCCTGGGAGCTTGCTGAGTCCCCAAGCAGGCCATTCCTGCCTGGCACCACAGGGATCCATAGGGAGGGCGGCCAGAGGAGCAGGGGGTAAAACTCCACAGGGAGAAGGAAATCTCTAGCTAAACTTTGTAACAATTTGAACGTGGCGAGAGACCTCCAGGCCACAACTCTGGGTAGGGCAGCAAATCTGGTTTGCAGACTCCACAGGCGAGGGAAGAACCAAGCCCTTTTCTTTCGCAGCTAGAAGGCAGGTAGCCTGGGGCAAGTTTTCAAGCCCATCTCGCCCACTGTCTGGAAACAGGGCTGCTGGGGGAGGCACGGTGGGATTGAGACTGGTCCTTCAGTTTGCGTGGGAGCTGGGTGAGGCCTGTGACTGCCAGCTTTCCCCTACTTCCCTGACAACCAGCATGATTCAGCATAGGCAGCCATATTCCTCCTAGCTACACAACTCCAGTGACCTGGCAATCTCACCTTCATCCCCAACAGCAGCCACAGCAAGACCCGCCCAAGAAGAGCATGAGCTCAGACATGCCTAGCCCTGCCCCAACCTGATGGCCCTTCCCTACCCACCCTCGTAGTGGAAGACTAAGGGCATATAATCTTGGGAGTTCTACGGCCCCGCCCACTGCTGGTCCCTTGAATGACACAAAAGATCATTCAAGGGTACTATGAACATCATTATGCACATAAACTAGAAAACCTAGAAGAGATGGATGGATTTCTGGAAAAATACAACCCTCCTAGATTAAATCAGGAAGAATTAGAGATCCTGGACAGGCCAATAAGCAGCAGCGAATGTGAAATGGTAATTAAAAAATTACCAACAAAAAAAAGCCCAGGACCAGATGGATTCACAGCAGAATTCTACCGGACATTCAAAGAAGAATGGGTACCAATCCTTTCGACACTATTCCACAAGATAGAGAAAGAAGGAACCCTCCCTAATTCATTCTATGAAGCCAGCATCACCCTAATACCAAAACCAGAAAAGATCGTAACCAAAAACGAAAACTACAGACCAGTATCTTTGATGAACATAGATGTTAAAATCCTTAACAAAATACTAGCTAACCAAATCTGACAACATATCAAAAAGATAATCCACCATGATCAAGTGGGTTTCATACCAGGGATGCAGGGATGGTTTAACATACACAAGTCAATAAATGTGATATACCACATAAACAGAATTAAAAACAAAAATCACATATCATCTCAATAGATGCAGAAAAAACATTCGACAAAATCCAGCATCCCTTTATGATTAAAACTCTCAGCAAAACTGGCATACAAGGGATATACCTCAATGTAATAAAAGCTATCTATGACAAACCCACAGCCAACATAATACAGAATGGGGAAAAGTTGAAAGCATTCCCTCTGAGAACTGAAACAGGACAAGGATGTCTGCTCTCACCACTCCTCTTCAACATAGTACTGGAAGTCCTAGCCAGAGCAATTAGAGCAGAGAAATAAATAAAGGGCATCCAAATCAATAAAGAGGAAGTCAAACTGTCACTGTTTGCTGACGATACAATCATTTACCTTGAAAACCCTCAAGACTCCTTCAGAAAGCTCCTAGAACTGATAAAACAATTCAGCAAAGTTTCGGGTATAAGAGCTACACAAATCAGTAGCTCTTCCATACACCAACAACAACCAAGCAGAGAATCAAATCAAGAACTCAACCCCTTTTACAGTATCTGCAAAAAAATAAAATAAAATACTTAGGAATACACCTAACCAAGGAGTCAAAAGACCTCTACAAGGAAAACTACAAAACACTGCTGAAAGAAATCACAGACAGCACAAATGAAAACACATCCCATGCTCGTGGATGGGTAGAATCAATATTGTGAAAATGACCATACTGTCAAAAGCCATGTACAAATTCAAGGCAATTCCCATCAAAATACCACCATCATTCTTCACAGAATTGGAAAAAACAATTCTAAAATTCATTAGGAATCAAAAAAAGAGCCCGCATACCAAAGCAAGACTAAGGAAAAAGAACAAATCTGGAGGCATCACACTACCTGATTTCAAACTATACTATAACGCCACAGTCACCAAAACAGCATGGTACTGGTATAAATATAGGCACACAGATCAATGGAACAGAGAACTCAGAAATAAACCCAAATACTTACAGCCAACTGATCTTCGACAAAGCAAACAAAAACATAAAGGACACCCCTTTCAACAAATGGTGCTGGGATAACTGGCTAGCCGCATGTAGGAGAATGAAACTGGATCCTCGTCTTTCACCTTATACCAAAATCAACTCAAGATGGATTAAGGACTTAAACCTAAGACCTGAAACTATAAAAATTCTTGAAGATAACAACAGAAAAACCCTTCTAGTTATTGGCACAGGCAAGGATTTCATGACCAAAAACCCAAAAGCAAATGCAATAAAAACAAAGATAAATAGCTGAGACCTAATTAAAGAGCTTTTGCATGGCAAATGGAACAGTCAACAGGGTAAACAGACAACCCACAGAGTGGGAAAAAATCTTCACAATCTATACATCTGACAAAGGACTAATATCCAGAATCTACAACAAACCCTAACAAATCAGTAAGAAAAAACAATCGCATCAAAAAGTGGGCTAAGTTCATGAATAGACAATCCTCAAAAGATGTGCAAATGGCCAACAAACATATGAAGAAATGCTCAACATCACTAATGATCGGGGAAATGTAAATCAAAACCACAATCCGATACCACCTTACTCCTGCAAGAATGGCCATAATCAAAAAATCAAAAAACAGTAGATGTTGGCATGGATGAGGTGATCAGGGAACACTTCTACACTGCTGGTGGGAACGTAAACTAGTACAGCCACTATAGAAAACAGTGCAGAGATTCCTTTAAGAACTAAAAGTAGAACCACCATTTGATCCAGCAATCCCACTACTGGGTATCTACCCAGAGGAAAAGAAGTCATTATTCGAAAAAGATTCTTGCACACACATGTTTACAGCAGCAAGACTCACAATAGCAAAATCATGGAACCAACCCAAGTGCCCATCAATCAACAAATGGATAAAGAAACTGTGATGTATATGATGGAATACTACTTAGCCATAAAAAGGAATGAATTAACAGCATCTGCAGTGACCTGCATGAAATTGGAGACTATTATTCTAATGAAGAAACTCAGGAATGGAAAATCAAACATTGTATGTTCTCATGGACATGTGGGAGCTAAGCTATGAGGAAGCAAAGGCATAAGAATGATAGAACAGACTTTGGGGACTTGAGTTGAAGAGTGGGAAGGGGGCGAGGGATAAAAGACTACGAATGTGGTGCAGTATATACTGCTCAGGTGATGGGTGCACCAAAATCTCACAAATCACCACTAAAGAACTTACTCATGTAACCAAATATACCACCTGTACCCCAATAATGTATGGAAAAAAATTAGTTATCAGGCAAATACATTGCTAGAGTTTCTCTTTTAGCACTTGTATGTTCATTGTTCATTTTTAGTGAACATTATAATACTGTATAATGTTAACATTATAGTAAAGTACTACTTTTAATCTTTGGAGAAACATCTTTCTCCTTTAAATAAATTATTCTAAAACTTTAGTGCCTTAGGTGTGCTTTTACAAATACAGGGTAAAACTGTGCCCACAACAAAAGAAAAAATATATTTGTAATACAAGTCAGTGAGAGGCCAAGTAACAGCTGACTTTGCTAGAAAAATAAAATCATACTGAATTATCCAAAAGAGAAACAATTTGACTCTTGTCATAATTTTTATGGCAAATTAAGTCAGATATACAAATTTAACACTATTAAGTTCCTCTTATTTGTCTCATTATCTTATTTTCACATATGAATATAAACATGTATATATAAAATGTAAGAAAAAAGTCAAAAAACGCTTAAAAATTTCTCAATTTCTACCACGTTACATGCTGCGAATTTAAGATATATTTTTAACATGTACACTTTCATTAATTTATCAATAATTTATTAGATATCTAATATGTATATAGCATTGTGTTAGGAGCTATGAGCAAAGATAAAGAAAAACATGGATCCTACCCAAACAACCTTACAGTCTCAAAGACAGATAGAATAAGTACATACCCTAACAGTGAAAATATAGGAAGTTATTATATATACATCTCTTATAAAACTACAAGTCTTGCAAATTTGGAAGACTACTCTTTTTTTTTTTGAGACAGTCTCGTTCTGTCACCCAGGCTGGAGTGCAGTGGCATGATCTCGGCTCACAGCAACCTCTGCTTCCTGGGTTCAAGTGATTCTCATGCCTCAGCCTCTCTAGTAGCTGGGATTACAGGTGTGTACCACCACGCGCAGCTAATTTTTATATTTTTTAATAGAGACAAGGTTTTGCCATGTTGGCCAGGCTGGTCTTGAACTCCTGACCTCAGGTGATCCACCCACCTTGACCTTCCAAAGTGCTGGGATTACAGGTGTGAGCCACCGTGCCCGGCCATTACTTTTAATCAGAGACAGACTAATATCAATTTAATGAAGGTAATTGTTTGAGCAGGGCCTTGAGAATCTGTAGAACGTGGGCATTAGAAGATGAGGCAAAAGGACAATCCAAGAAAACACAGTAAGAATAAAAATTCGGACTTATCAATTGTAAGAGGCACAATGGAGAATCAGCAAGTAAAGAAAGATAGCTAGGACCAAAATATAAAAACACCTCATATAGTAAGTTGTTGGAACTTTATTCAGCATGTAATGGAAAGCTCTTGAAAGTACTCCATGAAGGAAAGGTTAATCTGAGATAAGAATTAGAGTACTCAAGAAAGCTAAGCAGAAGATAATAAGCATCAGAACAAGACAGATACAGTGGGGATAAAGACATAAAGATTAGGAGGTAAAGCTAATAGGACTAAAAGTGAATGGAACTAGAAGAGAACTATGTACAAAGTACCATGTCTATATGACTATATGGGCAACAGAAATTATCAACAGTAACAGGAAATCAAAAGAACAGGAAAGGAAGATGATAAATTTAACTGGGGACATGCTAAATCTAAGTTCATGATGAAACATCCAAGGGGGACTAATAGCCAGAAACACAGGATACAAGCTGGGAAAATACGAATTTGATTTAGAGGGGAGAGGCACTAGAGCTAATCATTAGATTCATGAGTATAGATGAATTCAAAATGTGAATGCTCAAACAGAAAAGCCAAGGATACCAGTGAAGGAATATTTACATTTAGGTTACAAGGAAGGAAGAGGAAGGCCAGGCATGGTGGCTCATACCTTTAATCCTACCACTTTGGGAGGCCAAAGTGGGAGGATCACTTGAGGCCAGGAGTTCAAGATCAACCTGGGCAACATGGTGAGAACCAGTCCCTACAAAAAACTGAAAAATTAACCAGGCATGAAAGTGCATGCCTGTAGTCTCAGCTACTTGGGAGGCTGAGGCGGGAGGATCACTTGATCCCAGGAGTTTGAGGTTGCAGTGAGCTATGATTGTGTCACTCACTGTACTCTAGCCTGGGTGACAGAGTGACTCCCTGTCTCTAAAAACAAAATTAAAAAAGTAAAAAAAGGAAGAGGAGATGGAGAAGTTAGAGACAATAGGATGTAGTATCATCTAAACCAAGACAAACCTTTGACAGGGTGGCAATAGTAAAAAAATGTGATCTGTTGCAGGCACTGAAGAAGAGACCTTGAATTTGGCATCAGTAAACCTAACCTAAGATGCAAGGGGTTACAGACTGAATTGAAGGTGAAAAATCAGAGACCACAAAAGTAGACTTTTTTTAAGAGGATGGCAGTTGTTTTCATATTTCACAAATGAACCTCAAGTGAAAAGAGAAAGTAACTGCAGTACATCAAGAAGGCAGCTAGACCTAAATGGGGGCTATTCTTTGATTCTGAATAATGGAAAAAGTCAAGTATTTTCATGCAAAGTAGTGAAGTTGCCAATAGAGGATAATGTTGGAAATAAGGATAAAATAAAGTCTGATAATTTACAAAGTACTTTCACATAAATTATCTCAACTAAAGCTAAAGGAGGTTAAGTGACTTGCCTAAGTTCACACAGTATAATTTAATCCCGAAGTGCAAAGGTTCTGAAGATTGGTTGCTTCTGTTAAAAACATCTTTAAGGCCAGGTGCAGTGGCTCATGCCTGTAATCCCAGTACTTTGGAGGGTCATGGCAGGTGGATCACCTGAGGTCAGGAGTTTGAGACCAGCCTGGCCAACATGGCAAAACCCCATCTCTATTAAAAATACAAAAAATTAGCTGGGTATGGTGGCACGTGCCTACAGTCCTAGCTACCCGGGAGGCTGAGGCAGGAGAACTGCCTGAACCTGGAAGGTGGTGGTTACAGTGAGCCAAGATCGCACCATTGCACTCCAGCCTGGGTAACAGAGCAAGACTTCATCTCAAAAAAAAAAAAAAAAAAAGACCAGGCGCAGTGGCTCATGCCTGCAATTCCAGCACTTTGGGAGGCTGAGGCGGGCGAATCACGAGGTCAGGAGATCAAGACCACCCTGGCTAACACAGTGAAACCCCGTCTCTACTAAAAATACAAAAATAAAACTAGCCGGGTGTGGTGGCAGGCGCCTGTAGTCCTAGCTACTCTGGAGACCGAGGTGGGAGAACGGAGTGAACTCAGGAGGTGGAGCTTGCAGTCAGCCGAGTTCGTACCACTGCTAAAAAAAATAAATAAATAAATAAATAAATAAATAAATAAATAAATAAATAAAAAATAAAAATTAAATTTCAGCTCCATTGCTGTTACTTAATCATTGATATGATTTGCATCTGTGTCCCCACCAAATCTCAGATTAAAAGTAATCCCCAGTGTTGGAGGTGGGGCCAGGTGAGAGGTATTTGGATCATGGGGTGTTTGGATGATCCATGTTTAGATCATCCCCTTCATGATGAGTAAGTTCACACAAGATCTGGTTGTTTAAAAGTGCGTGGCCCCTCCCACTCTCTCTCTTACTCCTTCTCTCGCCACATGAACTGTGTGCTCCTACTTCACCTTTCACCATGAGTAAAAGCTCCCTGAGGCCTCCCCAGAAGCTGAGCAGATGCAGGAACCATGCTTCTTCCTATACAGCCTGTAGAACCATGAGCCAATTTTATTTTTCTTTATAAATTATCCAGTCTCAGGTATTTCTTTATAGCAATGCAAGAGTAGCCTAATACTATCATTCCAAACCCTACTTTTTTCAATCTTATAATAGGAACAATAATCCTTACATGTTACGTGTGTCTAATGAGATAATGTGCAAAAAATGCTAAGCCTAACTAATACATAGTTTAAAACAAAAAAGTTAGTTGATTCTCAGGATAAGAGCCAAGGTTTTCCAACTGCAAGTCCCCAATTCTCTCTTGTTCTACAAACTGCTGACAAAAGAAATAGGGTAAGTAATCAGGCAGACTAAAAAACAGAAGGGAGTATGAAATACTTAAACAATGGGAAGAGTCTCTAAAAAAAAGGTAGGATACAACTTTCTCTGAGATATGCAGAAAGAATAATGCAAATGAAGATAAACATTAGTGAAGGAGAAAAAGAAAGCTAAGAAAGATAAAGGAAATAGTCGAAATTGCCAATCACCAGTGGAGAATTAAGATAAACTCTTAAGTTTAAATGGGAGGCAGTGAATCTACAGCCATATGTCACCACTACCAGTCCTGTCCCTGAGCAAAGAAAGAATGAAAATAGCTTAACTGCACAGAAGAGAGAACTACAGGGATACCTCTTTTTATTGTACTTCGTTTTGCTGTGCTTCACAGATACTGCATTGTCTACAATCAAAGGCTTGTGGTAATCCTGTGCTGAGCAACTCTATTGATGCCATTTTTCCAACAATGTGATCACTTTGTATCACTGTGTCACATTTTGACAATTTTCACAATATTTCAAATGTTTTCACTGTAATTATATATGTTAATGGTGATTTGTGACCAGTGATCTTTGATGTTAATATTGTAATTGTTCTGGCACCCATATAAAACAGCAAACTTAATTGATAAATGTCACGTGTGTTCTAACTGCTACACTGATCAGCCTTTCTTCTGACTCTCTCCCCCTCTACTTGGCCTTCCTTATTATCTGAGACAGAACACGCCTAATAATAAAATTAGGCCAATTAATAACCCGAAAATGGTCTCTAAGTGTTCAAGTGAAAGAAATAATCACATCCCTCTCACATTAAATAAAAAGTTACAAATGACTAAGCTCAGAGAGGAAGGCAATGTTGAAAGCCACAGCAGGTCAAGAGATTGGCCTTTTGCCCCAAACAGCCAAGTTTTGATTGCAAAGGAAAAGTTCTTGAAGAAAATTAAAAGTGCTACTGCAGTGAACATATGAATAATAAGAAAGCTTAACAGCCTTATTGTTGATATGAAGGAAAGTTTGAGTGGTCTAGATAGCAGATCTAACCAACTGTAACATTTCCTTAAGCCAAAGCCTAATCCAGAGTGAGGCCCTAACTCTCTTCAATTCTTTGAAGGCCCAACAGAGGTGACGAAGCAGCAGATGAAAAGTATGAAGGTAGCAGAGGCTGGTTCATGTGGTTTAAGAAGCCATCTCCATGACATAAAAGTGGAAGGTAAAGCAAGTGCTAATGTAGAAGCTGCAGCAAGTTATCCAGAAGATCTAGCTAAGATGGGAGTTGGCTACAGGAAACAAATTTTCAAAGGAGGTAAAACAGCCTTCTATTGAAAGAAGATATCATCTAGGACTTCCATAACTAGAGAGAAGTCAATGCCTGGCTTCAAAGCTTCAAAGGACAGGCTGACTCTTGTTAGGTGAATGCAGCTGGTGGCTTTAATGGAAACCATCACTTATTTATCATTCTGAAAATCCTTGGCCCTTAAGAATTATGCTAAATCTACTCTGCCTATGCTCTACAAATGGAACAACAAAGCCTGGATAACAGCACATCTGTTTACAGCATGATTTACTGAATATTTTAAGCCCACAGTGGAGACCTACTGCTCAGGGGAAAAAAAAAAAAAAAAGGATTATTTTTAAAATATGAACGCTCACTGACAATGCCCTTAGTCACCCAAGAACTCTGATGGAAATGAACAAGGAGATAATTGTTACTTTCATGTCTGCTAACACAACATCCATTCTGTAGCCCATGAATCAAGGAGACATTTAGACTTTCAATTCTTATTATTTAAGATACACATTTTGGAAGGCTATAGCTGCCATAGATAGTGATTCCTCTGATAAATGTAGGCAAATAAAGTGAAAACCATTTGGAAAAAATTCATCAGTTTAGATGCCTTGAGGAACATTCACGATTCATAAGAGAAAGTCAAAATGTCAATATTTTGGAAGATGATTCCAACTCCCAGGGATGACTTTGAGGATTGAAGACTTCAGTGGAGAAAAGAACTGAAGATGTGGTAAAAACAGCAAGACAATGAGAATTAAAAGTGGATCGAACTTGAACAGATGAGGAGTTGCTTCTTTTGGATCAGCAAAGAAAGTAGCTTTGTGAGGTGGAATCTACTGTTGGTGAAGATCCTGTGAATATTGTGGAAATAACAAAGGATTTACAAAATGTAAACTCAGTTGATAAAGCAGAGGCAGGGTTTAAGAGGACTGACTCCAATTTCAAAAGAATACCCTTGCCACTAATTAATTCCACTAATATCCGTCCCACCCTCTGGTATCCATCCTTCTGTTCTCTATCTCTATGAGTTCAATCGTTTCCATTTTTTTTAGCTCCCACAAATAAGTGGGAACATGCAATTTCTCTTTCTGTGCCTGGCTTAACATAATGACCTCCAGTTCCATCCATGTTGTTGCAAATGACAGGATCTCATTCTTTTTTTGTGACTGAATAGTAGTCCATTGTGTGTATGTCCAACTGAAGTAGTATAGCATAATTTGTACAGGAACCAATTACCCAGTTGGGTTGGGAAAAACATGTCCAGTTTATGCTCACTAAACTCTCAATGCTGGAAGAAATGAATTACCTCTAGATTACTTCTCATTGCCTTCTCTTCTTCCAAATCTTTTCGCAGCTTTTCCAGTTCTTTCCTAAAAACAAAGTACTTATTACTGTTAAGTCTTTCGATTAAATAATTTATTTGACTAATGTTTACAGGCTTTTTGTTACCTAACCTACCAGTTCATGGGAAAAACTTTTTAAGGGCAATAGCAATGTTAATTAAGAAAAATGTAAGATTCTCTAGTTAGAATGGTTCAATATAACAGTTAAAAATTCAGCAAAACCAAGACAAATCTGAGATCAAGAAATCAAGCAAATTCAGAGCAGCTCATGAAGACAGAAATAATATCTAACCTTTAGAAGATATTTTCTATATTCGGCTATCATACGTTTTCCAGGTTGGAAAACTGAAAGCCCAAGCAATTTGGTAAAATGAATATCAACACATCACAATACAAGGCAAGTTAACAGTTTATCTGATAACATAACCTAGACTTTGAATTTCTTTCTCTATTTTTAAAAATTAAATACCACATTAAAATTCAAAAACCAAACAAAAACTCTAGCCAATAGTCTCTCCTCCTTAACTCATCTTTTCACCTTCCCGTGTTCCCTTCTAATCTTTCTGTATAGTTGTCCTTTTTTCTATAGCTTCAAGTGAATATTCAATATTATGTCTTTTCACAAATTTTAAACCATTTTCATGCTGCTAAAATTTTCATATTTATAATTGTGATTTGGTATTCAAATATCGAGGTTTTTTGTTTGGCTGATTCATTATTCTGGGGACAGAAGGAGTAGGAGGAATCGAGGAATGAGACAGAAGGAATGGGAGGAATATGTTAGTATATCAAATTTCTAAATCAAAAGTATGGACATTTTCAGTCTCAACAAATACTTGAAAAATTCTTGAGAATACTGTAGAAATAACAGCTTGAAAAAGTAAAAAAGAAAAAATTCATGAAGAAAAAATACATAAGGAAGGAATTTTAAAATTATTTATATAATGTTTCAAAACTAACTTCTTAGCAATAATTTCTTAGTGATATCTAAGCTATAAAGATTTACTATTATAAGAGTAAAGCGAAAACCTCTGAACTCCAAGTAAAGAAATAAAATATTACCAGTACCTTGGATATCCCAAAAAGCGACCCTCTTTCCTTAATCCTATTTCCCCCCTCTCTTCCATAGAAAAAGTTTTATAGTATTTATTATTATTTATTTGTTGTTCTAATTTTGCCATATGCAAATACATTCTTAAAATAATATATTTTCCAGTTTGGTATGCTTTTCAACTTTATACAAATGAAATACACTGATTGCGTGTATGCTTCTGACCTGCTCCCTCCTCTCAATGTTTAGATTAATTCATATTGATGTTGAAACTTACTTTTATTGTTGTATGCTGTGTAGTATTTCTCTATTAATATATCAATAGTATTTATCCCTTCTCCTGCTGATGCAAGTTTTTTAGATATTAAAAAAAAAAAAAACCTGCCATTCAGTTTCACTTTTCCAGAGAAACTCAAGATATTGAAAATACCCTTTGGAAAGACTTCTAAAATGTTTTATATTTAAAAAAAAAAAAAAAAAAAAAAATATATATATATATATATATATATATATATATATATATATATATAAATCAGAAATATTTTATCCCTTCTAGAGCTAATTTAGGAGCACCTACAGGCAATATGTATATGAAAATCAGGACATGGTATAAAAAATGTAAAACAATAAAATCGAATCAGAATTCTCTAACTGGTACATGGGTGGTGATTAATAAATATTTACTGGACAAGTAAACTTACAGCTTATAATGTGCATGTTGCAGAATCTACTAAAAGAATCTTTCAAAACAGATAAACTGAAGGATTCCAAGAAATACCACCATGTATTAAATTATAAACTCCTCTATATACATAATATATAAAACATATATTTTTAAGTAGTCATTCAAGATACTTTTTTTGTTTCTAAGAAATACCTGTGAAAGTGTTCTGCAAACTCCAAATACCTTATACTGTTAATCTCAATATTATTTTTAATAAGATTCTTAGGCCAACTTAAAATTGGAAAAGAAATGATAAAATCAGGCTCAGAGGGAACATGGCCTCTGGCCATAACATTTATGTTTTATTTTTATTTTTTGTTCTTTTATACTTTTTATTTGGCCATAACTTTTATACCATATTCCAAGAAATCTTTTTAGAAGGGAATTTGAAGACAAGGGATGAGCACCCTCACTCTCATTTCAATTAGATTAACTGCTTTTTTTAAAATCTATTTTACCTACTGGGCTTTTGTAGAATTGTGCTTAAAATGTGAACAAGTCTAAAAAGTCCCTAACTTTCAACTAGGGTATCTCTCAACATATACCATATCAAAAAATTTTCAGAGTTAAGGGAAGAGTTTTAGAGATCACCTATCCCAACACATTCATTTTATAAATGTCCAACTCAACCTCACAGAAACAGTGATCAAATCCTCTGAAAACTAAGTTAACTATATGTATAGATACACAACCAGATCCAAAATACAATATTTTTCCTAGTAGTTTAAAAACTAATCATATCTGACCAGATTTCTAGCCTAAAATTATGGTTATGTATGCACGTTTTCCACAATCCAGCTACTAGAATAACTTCACCAATTTAACTTTTTTGCCAAAAAGAGAAAAGGACTGTTAATGAAAATTTCTTTGAAAATATACTTGCTCATACCAGAGACTTTTTTTTGAGACAGGGTCTTGGTTTTGTTGCCCAGGCTGGAGCGCACTGGCATGTTCACGGCTCACTGCAGCCTTGACTTCCCAGGCTCAAGAGATCCTCCCACCTCAGCCTCTTGAGTAGCTGGGACTACAGGGATGTGTCACCAAGCCTGGCTTTTTCTTTTCTTTTCTTTTTTTTTTTTTTTTTTTTTTTTTTTTTTTTTTTTTTTTTTTTTTTGCAAAGATGGGGTTTTGCCATGTTGTCCAGGCTGGTCTCGAACTCCTGGACTCAAGCAATCCTCCAAACTTGGTCTCCCAAAGTGCTGGGATTACAGGCGCGAACTACCACACCCAGCCACAGATTAGATTTTTACTTAATATGGTTTGAAAAAAATTCTTTATGCATGGGTTAAGTAGTACTCATAGGAGAAAAGAAGGGCTACTTACCCGTGATCCTTTTTCAGTGCTTCTACAATGCACAACAATTCAATAATCTGGGCTCTAAGTTCATCCAGGGAATTTTTTTTCACATCATCTGTTTCCACTTTAGCTTTGATTTCTAATGGAGTCAGGAAAGCAGTTGTATTTGCTTTAGAAGCACTGGAAGGTGTTGAAAGGTACACAGATGGCTGAAAACGTAAAAAAAAAAAATTTCTGATTTTATTTAATATTATATTTGCGTTCGAAAGATTTTAACAGCAAGAAGAAAAACAATTAAGTACTTCAAGATAAATGGCAAATTTGGAAATTCAAAAGCAATTTGATGTTCACAACTGGAAAAATCACCAGACAACTAAAGAATAAATTTGTAATCATTAGTGGTTTTTTGTAGAAAATGACAATTTTATTAACAGAAGAAAAAAGGAAGAAAGAAAAATCCATCAAATGTATATTATGGATGGTTTGCCTAGTGAAACAGGAGCAAGAATGTAACAGCATTATAAAGGTATTACTTTGATCTTCCATATTCAATACTTATTGTTTGGAATGTCCAAAGAGCTTCACTTAAAAGTAATTTTGAACAATTTAATAGGTCCAGGAAGAGTCACTAAAATGAGTCCATAGCCTGACACCCCTTAACTATTTCACTAAAAAAATATAAAGTCACTTTAATAAAATTTCAATAGACTGCTGACAGCTGAGAGAATCAGATTAAGTGTATTTAATAAATTGGAAATGCTGACAAAAATGCCCTGAAATGAAATCAAGAAATAATTTGGGAGGAAACCTAAATGACCTTCTTAAATCTATGTCTCAGTTGTGGTGAAACTATGTTAAATAAAAATGGTAAAAATTTTGACAAGACACCTAACACATGTAACAGATGAAAGGATCCATGGACATACAGTATTCTGCCATTCATTCCAGTTTATACTGAATGCTTAATTATTGTACTAAGCACCAAGCTAGGTAAGTACTATACAAGTGTTCATTCCTGACCTTAAGAATATATGTTTAATGAAGAAACAAAATAGATGCAGAGATCTGTGCCTTAAAAAATATGAAATATGTAATATTTATTTTATTCAATTAAAATGTAAGCTCTTTCAAAAACATTTGCAGAAAATAGTCTGATGAAGCTAAACAACTCAATTTTTTAGCAGCAATTATTTCATTTCTTGGCAGAAAAAATAATTCGTCCTAAAGAACACCTTAAATTCCCTATGTTTGATGTCCACAAAGAATCCCAGAAAGTCAACAAACCTTAGACCACAATGCACCTCACCTTTGGAGAGTAGCATGTATCTTTTTTTAATTCAGATGGCTTCAGGTTGGCACTGTCTTCTTCTTTTGGTAACTTCAAGATTTTTTCGGGGCTGTGAGTTGGCTAAATGATTTTTTAGAAGTCAAGAGACATGATAGACCAGAGAAAAGAAAAGGTAGTAAGTCTTTGGATAATAAAGCAAATAACCTTTATGGATTTTCAGCTGCTACTGTTGCTGATATCCCATTATTATTAATAGGATGCTATATACTTTCAAGCTGAATAACACATTGCATATGTTGAGGGCAAAAACAGCTTGCCTCTTAGCAGCAAGGATTTTCTCCATTTAGGTAATTTTAAAAGTACTATAGTGTTTAAGAGTTAATATATTAACATTACAGTACCACCAGTACTCCAGGCAATGTAGAAAAAGCATACAAAGAAGTTAATACATTTAGACATGAGGACAAGTACTACAAAAACAATGAATATTTCACAACAATCATCAGAGAAATACAAATCAAAACTACAATGAGTTATTACCTCACCCCAATTAAAATGGTTTTTATCCAAAAGATAGGTAATAGCAAATGCTGGCAAGGATATGGAGATAGGGAACCCTCGTACACTGTTGGGGGGAATGTAAATAAGTACAATCACTATGGAGAAAAATTTGGAAGTTCCTCAAAAAACTAAATATAGAGCTACCATCTGATCCAGCACTGCTAGGTATATACCAAAAAAAGGAAATCTGTATATCAAAGGGATATCTGCACTCCCATGTTTACTGTAGCACTATTCACAAGAATATAGCCAAGAATTGGAATCAACCTAAGTGTCCATCAACAGACAAATGGATAAAGAAAATGTGGTAACTATAGACAATGGACTACTATTCAGTCACAAAAAAGAATGAGATCCTGTCATTTGCAACATGGATAGAACTAGAGTTCATTATGTTAAGTGAACTAAACCTGGCACAGAAGAACAAACTTTGCATATGCTCACTATAAAAATTAAAACAACTGAACTAATGGAGATAGAGAACAGAAAGATGGTTACCAGAGGCTGGGAAGGGTGTTAGTGCGGTGGCGGTAGGGATGGGGGGATGGTTAATGAGTACAAAAAGTAGAAAGAATGAGTAAGACCTAGTATTTGGTAGCATCAGGGTAACTACTAGTCAAAAATAATTTAATTGTACACTTAAAAATAACTAAGAGTACAATTTAGATGGTTTGTAACACAAAAGATAAATTCATGACGTGATGGATACCGCATTTACCCTGATATAATTATTATGCATTTCATGCCTGTATCAAAATATCTCACATAACCCATAAATATACAAATCTATTATGTACCTGCTGAAGTTAATTTTAAAAATTTAGAAAAAAGAAAAGAAAAAAAACACTGACTATTTCAGGGGAAAAAATTTTCTCAATCTTTCCTAAAGTGAGTATCTGCTGCTCAATTTTAATAACTGTTGTTGAAAGATAAATTAAACAGGTTCTTTCTTTGTCACCCTTTGACCCTGTGCTCTGTGGCTATAGCCTCATGATAATTTCCTTCTGATTCTGTAACCTTTCATTCCAGACCCTGTTGGAATGAACACACCTCTCTCCCTCTATCTCCTTAAATACCAGCATTTGCCACTTGAGTATAAAAGCTATCCTCCTGATTTTCAAACTTAGGTAGAGCTATAAGTCCTCTACCTTCCAATGGACTCTGCATTTGCTAAATCTACTGTAGTTTACGACAATTAGATGAACTCACAGAATGTCCACCATTGAAACGGCCCGGCAACCTTCTTCCAGGCATCTTTGGTCTATTTGCAGTGAGATGAAGCAAGTTTTCTGAGGAAGCTATGTCATCAAAATTTACAACATCTAGAAAATAAAAATAAACATTATTTACTAAGAGAACTGTACCTTTTTAAAGGTAAAAAATAATGTTTCAGTTTTTGGACAAACTGTAAATTAAAAAGAGTACCACTACTTTGAAGAACTCACAAATTGACCTGTGCTTTTCATATGCATTTGGAAAACAACACTCGCCCTTAAAAGAAAAAAAAAATCCTCTTTACCTGATACATTTATATTAGTATATGACTGTATTAACACTATAAAGGTTGTTTCCAATGGAGACCTAGATCTCAACAAAAAGTACTTGGTGAAAAATAAATCTGTATCACAAACTGTAGTAGCATAAAAAACTCATCTTAAGTTCCTAACAAAGATCTACTTCTTAAACTCATAATAAATTAAAAGATCTCGGAAAATCAGCATGTAAAATTTGTTTTGAACTTCAAGAAGTAGAATATTCAAATGTTAAGAATTAAACTTTATCTGGCACCCTGCCACTTTTGATTTGTGTTTCTCAATATAAAGCAAAAGCATGATTTAATGTACCTTTATGTGTATATGTATGTGCACAGTATTAGGTGGGACTCAAACTGTTTATAGTTCACTGCACCTTTGTTTAGACATTATCGTGTTTAGTAATCATAAGACAGCTACAAATCTAACGCAAATCAGATACCAAAAAAAAAAAAAAGAAAAAGCTACATGGATTACCAACTTACTTCCTCATCATCAAAGGCTGGCTGACCTTTGACCTGGTAACTTGGGTTTAAGGACAAATCTACTCTAAAACAATGATATATAATACTTTGCCTTTTCCTAGATGATTCAGAAAGTCTTGCTAAAGGAAATTTCTTTAACTCTAAAGCCCAGATATCTATATATGAATCAAGAACCCAAAACGTAAATAAACTACTACAGATACTTCCATTTTTAATATAACCTTCCTTTACCCCAGATTCCAAACTCAGGATATTAACCACAGCCAAAATGTTCTAACTAATAGCAGATTCCTTTGGTCTAATCGTCCAGATCTGTATTAATTCTTCACATTACCATCTGCCTAGATGTTTATAATACTTTCTGTCAGATATTTATACGTTCTAACTCAGTTATTTGTTTCTTTAAAAAGATCTAAAGATACTCATCATCACTGCCCACAAAACTTATTCATCAACTTATTTAGAAAATGCTTTTAAGGGATGGAGGACACAAAGGTAGGGCAGAAAAAGAGGCATCACTGTTCGGTAATATGCATTTTATAACAACTAGAATAATTTGCTGATAATTTTTTCTATCAATTTCTTTGTGTGTTCTCACTTGTATCAACTAAGCTGATTCATTAAAACAGATACTCTAAAATGCTTGATTTTTGCTTTGAGTCTTTTGATAATTGTAAATAATCATGAAATATAACAAACCATAATAATAAATGACAATGAAAAATGCATTATATAATCTGAAGGCGGTTGAATTTAAATATATGTTTAAATGTCATGTTATTTGTAAATATCATAAAGAAAGCAATCAGTATTTTTAAAAGATGTTAAAATATGTCGTAGTTTGAAGGGTGAAAATTGCTTTTACACTGATGTGTGCATTAACAACCCACAAAGAAAAAACCTTAACAAGTACAATCCAATCATTTTAGCCTGTAGAGATTATTTTCAAATGCATATTTAAGCAACTTGCAGAAAGAAAAAGAAACAAACAGAAAAACACAGGAAAAGACAAAGAAAAATGAAACTGAAAGGGTAAATAAAACATAGATTTACAAAATTATACATCATGCTTATGTAAAATGTCTTCTGTATGTCCAGTTTTGAACTATGACACCAAGACAAGTAACTTTACTATTCTAAAACTCTCTCAGGTTCTCCATTTAAGCCATTAGGTTAGCAAAATGGAACAGTGCACATTTTGGACTCATGACATATCTAAATGCTTTTAAATTTACCTAAGAGGGGTAACAATGGATTTACACTGTACACGTGGCATAACAGGCACGACAATCATTTAGCTTTTGCAATCACATTGTCACTCTGCCAGCCTCTTACAATCTGCACGTTGCCAGGAACACAGAAAATTTTTAAAAAGCAAAATGAAATATCCAATTTGGAGAGAAAATAAACTGATTTTTATGGTTGCCAATTTTCTTAAAAAATATTATCAAAAGAATATTTTAAACGAATCAGGAAACTTTTCCAAAATGAATTTCATTGTATCTAAAAATGGAAAACCAAAAGGGTTAGAATAAATAGACAGACAGACATGTACACTTTCAGTAAAATTACAAAGAAAAATCAATGTGCACCACCTATTTATATTGAAAATACTATTTTGATTGCTTTATAAACTTTCATCTTACCAAAATGGAGAAGGGTAGAATAATTTCCTGACACGTAAGAAGGGAAACATGGCAAACAGGCTAGGAAACAAAATCTGGAAAGAAAAGTCAAGGATAGGAATGTCTAGAAAAAAGACTAAACCAAAATAATTATTTTACAAAACAGGAAAAAAGAACAGCTGTAGAATGAATAAAACCATTTCAATGTTTGGCATATAACTATTTGCAGGTTATCTAACTTACACAAGATGTATATTAGGTTTTAGGTTTATTCCTTTGTCTTTCAAAGGGAAAAATTAATATTAGTATTAATTTCAATATGCATTAAGCTAGAAAGTCCTGTTTTATTACTCACTGAACACCAAGACAGTTTCCAAAAGGATGGCTTGGTGCTTTAAGAGGCCAGAGTAATAAATCAGCATGTTGACATCTCATAATGTAGTTATAACTAAATCAACTTTTAGTCAAGTTTTAGTCTTTAGCCCATGATAGAAATTACAACGATGAAAAGCAATTTTAATTCTGTGGTATCAAAGAAGAAAAATATGTTAAATATTACTTTAAAATATCTCACTATAAAAATATGACTCAATACTATCTTTAAAATATTTCATACATAAATATTCACTAATGCCTTATATGGTACTTACAAGTCTTTAATATGGTATGATCAAGGAAACTATTAGAAACTAAATTTTTTAAAATTCTAGTTTAGATATAGGCTCACTTTTTATAGTATATGCTACTCAACAGGTACCTATTAGAAAAATTCCACCATAAATTATTTCTGGAAGAAATGAGAAATATTGGAAAAGTAATTTTTAAAAAATAGATCAACTATCAAATATCAAATAAACTTGAAGAAAAACAAATGTGTTTCCTTATTCAACAATGAATGCTTCCATCGAATAATGTGTTTCTTTAAAATTGCTTTTTTGTTTGTTTGTTTTTGAGACAGGGTCTCACTTTATCACCCAGGCTGGAGAGCAATGGCATGATCAAGGCTCACTACAACCTCCAACTCTCAGCTTTAAGCAACCCTCTCACCTCAGCCTCCCTCCCTAGTAGCTACACCATGGGACTACAGGTGCACACCATCATGCCCAGCTTTTTTTTTTTTTTCTGTAGAGACACAGTCTCACTATGTTACCCAGGCTAGTCTCACTATGTTGCCCAGGCTAGTCTGTAACTCCTGGATGCAAGCAATCTTCCTGCTTTGGCCTCCTAAAGTGCTGTGATCACAGGCATGAAATTGCCTTTTAATCATAGAAAATCTTATCACAGAAAAACAATACTACACTGTAAGGAAACTTCATCAGTTGGGCTTTCTTAATATAACAGCTTTGTTACTATAAAATTTTCTATCTTACATTTTAAAACTAAGTTAAAGATAATTTTACTTTTCAGATAATGTATGATTTTAGAAATATGTGGACCACACAAGCTTTATTATTAATTAGTAGTGGCACTGAGATTTTCCTTAAACCAATTTTTGAGGAAGTGTTTGTAATAGAGAAAAAAAATTGTAAGCATGGTTCTTAACAGCTCTGATATTTATAAAACTACATTATATATGAGAATATATATGAAGAAGCTAAAAAGTTATGTCATGTCATTAAAAAAAGAAAATCTGAGTGTTCTGTATATGCCTTTCTTACATGTACAAAAGTCAGTCTGTATTTATATACATAGTTTATATATACACATAAATGTTTACATATGACTTTATAAATAAGAAAATCATATCTGAGAATAGAGTCAGGGATTTATATCCTTTATAGATTAGAACAAAAACAAAATGGGATGGGTTTAAAACAATGGAGGAGGGAGGAAAGAAGGAAAAATAACATTTGTAATAACTTCCATGTCAGGTATTCCAGCGGACATACACATGTACTAAATCATTCCATTGTTAGTTAAGGGAAAAAACATTAAGAAACTTGCTATCAGCTATCAACTAGTAAATAAAACCCCTTTTATTAACAGCAAAGTCAGTGTACTTTCTATTATTTAACCTCAAATTATTACGGTGCCTAATAATGAAATTTTCAATAAGTTTTTCATGTATGTTTTCAACTTTCTAAAACATATTAAAAAGGCTAGTTTCACACATTATATTTGAGGCTGTATTTGAGCCAAAATACTTTTTTTAAAGTATTAACATCACAGAAGAGGTAGAACACTTTTATATTACTAATATTAGGAACATATGATCGTCTAATTTAAAAAGGTAGCAGGAATCTCTGAATTAATGTTTAGGACATACACTACTGACTTCTACCAATTATGCCTTTTATCTTAGCATGCAACTGTGCCTAAAACACGACTGAGGATATAAAACCTGCTCAGTGAATAATCTGACAGTTAACATGGACTAAATTCCCAACATTTGTATTTTCTGAACTTTACAGGGCCTAAGTATAGTACACCAAAGGTAGTATAATTAAGTGGAAGGAATAAAGAACAGCAGCCTGAAAGTAGCTGTTAGTTTTCTGACTTGGCTAAGTCTCAGCATCTCTAGATTATTTCCTTATTTATTTAAAGAAAAGAACAAATCAGAAATAAGATGTTTTCACGCCCTGTTCGACAAAGTCTCTGTTTACTATATAGGGAGTAAATAACAGCTATGTATAAAAGATAGAAATAGGGTCCCCCAAACCAAGTAAAA
The DNA here is from genome assembly GCF_029289425.2 of Pan paniscus. Taxonomy (NCBI): domain Eukaryota; kingdom Metazoa; phylum Chordata; class Mammalia; order Primates; family Hominidae; genus Pan; species Pan paniscus. The sequence goes on along the minus strand of NC_073254.2, from coordinate 62,097,482 downwards.
ACAGAACTTTCCAATCATCAACAGTTTGAAATTATTACATATATTATTTTTACTAGAAATATGGCAGTGTGTTGTGACACTATATAGAAAAAGTTTCAAAAAAAAGAAAATGTTGTAATTTACCTAAATTTAAAAAAAAATTCCATTACTTTGACATAAACTAAGTAAAACATTCAAGATGAATACAAAGCAAGATGTGGATTCCAGATTTTACTCCTTCAATTCCCAAAGGGACTCCATCAACATTTAAAGACTTATGTGATAAAGATCCCCCAAATTTGTGAAAATTTAAAATATAGTTGCAATAACTTTTTTATTTCCAGAGTTAAAACTGGGCAAATAATCTGCTTTTCTTCAACTATAACCTATGAAACACATTTCTAGCTATATTTTAAACCAAACAGAAAACAATATGAACTGATCAAATTCTATTTACTGATACGCTCAATAAAAAAGAATGATTTTTTAAAACATGAGGATTCTTTTTCTGTTTATCAAACAATTAATAAGGATAATTTTCACCATATAAAACATACCGAATAAATTTCAATGAATTTCTCTAAAATACAATCAACATTTCAATTCCCAGAAATTAGTAGTAAATATAGCTTCATCCATAACAAGGGGAATCCAACTGTATGACAAAAAGATCTATCAGATGTTCAAATAAAAAGACTGAAAGGAGGCCACACTTTAAGTCAGAAACTTTGCATTCGCAAACTGAAAGAGGGAAGAATAAGGTCACCTGAAAAACCCTGAAATGTAATAGCATATTTTATAATAAGGTAATAAAAAATATCTAAGTGTAACTGCCCTTGAACTTTAAATGTAAACATCAAATGTAACAATGAAGCTAGAAAAATTAAAATATTAAGATCTCCTAAAAGAATATCACAGTAAAAATGAAAATTTAGAGTTCCCTTTTGATTTATGTGATAGTGCTTATTTAATGTGTCTGTAGCTTACTTTGTTTAGACACCAAATAGGAAAAAAAAGCATCTGCTTCCTAGAGTTAAACTAAGAACATACATGAGAAAGTGCTTTGAAAAAGTCAAAAAAACTAAACACAAATGCAAAGCACTATACAAAATATTAACAATTACCAGAAAGTAATGAAGGCACAATGCCTTTAATAATGAAAACTATCAAGAGTTCTCCGTTTCAAGTTTTACATTTTACAAATAATAATAGGTATTAAAAAAACAGGAAGTACACATTAGACAAAGATATCAGTAAGCTGAAAAACCAGTCCTAAAGCTTAAAAAAAAATTAGCAAAAGGGTTAGAAAAAGCATATTTTCCTACACTGGAAATAAAAGTATCTCTAGATTAAGAGGAGAAATTTAAAGTCCTATGAAATATAATCTAATGCTGGCACTGAAAGTCTACGTCATCTCATTTTTAAACTTTTAAAACTAAAGTGTATTCATATCTCCATTGGGTAGTACAGTCATTCCACTATAAAGAGGGAGTAATAGATGGGTCATCTTTTAACATCTATTTCAGTCCTCTGATCAGTAAGAAACCATAAAGTCTGATCAGTAAGGACCATAAAAATTTTACTTATCTTCTTTTATTATTCTACTTTGGCTGCTAAATTTTAAACAAATTTCAACTGTGTAATTTCAACTTTATCCAACTTTATCCACACACAAATTGCATAAATATATCTCTTAAAGAGTTTCTTTGACAATTTTTTTTTTTTAAATGCACCACCGCTGTCCATGCTGACTTACCTGTTTCTTTGGAGGTCCTTACTGTAAGTGAATCAAAGTCTACTGATTTTGGTCTAAGGGGCAACTGTTCAGAATCTAGCTTTGGTTTTGATACTGGCTCAGTTTCAAATTTTGATGAAATGCTAGAAACTTCCCCATTAATCCTGAAATAAGAAAAAAACACGCAAAAATCACTAGTATGAAACATGACTTTTTTTTTTAATTGTGATTTAATGACATTAAAGATTGTATGGCCTAATACCGATTACTTTCTGTTCTGTAAAACCATTTCCATAAACGCAAAACTCTCTCCTAAGGCTGATCACAATAAAATAAAAAATGTGAGAACAGTTTAGTAAGTGTAGAAAATTATTATGAACATAAAATTAACATTCAACAGATATTAGTATACAGAAAATATTAAAAATAATACTTAAAAATTAAACTGCAACAATAGAAGGACAACTCTAGAAGGTAAGCAACAGTGAGAGCTAAATCAAAATGTACAGAATGCTCCTGTTTTTTTAATTTTTTTATTATTTTAGATTATTTTTTATTTCAACAGGTTTTTGAGAAACAGGTGGCATTTGGTTACATGAATAAGCTCTTTAGTGGTGATTTCTAAGATTCTGGTGGACCCACCACCCGAGCAGTGCACACTGTACCCAATGTGCAGTCTTTTATCCTTCACTCCCCTCCCACCCTTTCCCTCAAGTCTCCAAAGTCCACTGTATCATTCTTATGCTTTTGTGTCCTCACAGCTTAGCTCCCACATATTAGGGAGAACGTACAATGTTTGATTTTCCATTCCTAAGTTACTTCACTTGAATTAAGAGTCTCCAATTCCATCCAGGTTGCTGTGAATGCCATTTTTTTCCATCTTTTTTACGGCTGAGTAGTATTCCATGGTATATATATATACCACAATTTCTTTATTCATGCATTGATTCATGGGCATCTGGGCTGGTTCCATACTTTGCAATTGCAAATTGTGCTGCTATAAACATGCATGTGCAAGTTATCTTTTTCATATAATGACTTATTTTCCTCTGGGTAGATACCCAGTAGTGGGATTGCTGGATCAAATGGTAGATCTGCTTTTAGTTCTTTAAGGAATCTCCACACTGCTTTCCATAGTGGTTCTACTAGTTTACATTCCCACCAGCAGTGTACAAGTGTTCCCTTTTCAATGCATCCATGATAACATCTATTATTTTTTGATTTTTTGATTATGGCCATTCTTGCAGAAGTGAGGTGGTATCACATTGCGGTTTTGATTTGTATTCCCTGGTAACTAGTGACTTTGAGCATTTTTCCATATGCCTGTTGGCCATTTGTATATCTTCTTTTGAGAATTGTCTATTCATGTACTTAGTCCAGTTTCTGATGGGATTGTTTCTTTCTTGCTTTTAAAGTTTATTGGTGATGTTTTAAAAAGGGCTGTGACTTAGGAAGGCTGTGGCAGGAGACTAAATGGGCTGCCATTCCTTGACTACTGCTGCATGTGGTAAGAAGAGACACCACTGGGTCCCTTCACTGTCCTGGGTGGCTGGGGCCCACTGCACCCTGGAGTCCTCCTTTGAAAGAGGAAATCTTTCAAGGATTATCACCCAGGCCAACTTTATTCCAGACAGCCATCTCTGCAGCCTCGACAGTCCCAAACTCCACGACACCAGTACCTGCCTTCTTACTCAAAAGCACCAGGTTGAGAATTCCACCATACTTTTGCAAAAGCCACAAGAGGACACCTTTGGAGTAACTGCCTTCTGACTCATCCTTCCTGTACTTCCATTTCAGTTTTAGTTTTGGGTTCCTTTGTCTTCAGTATTTTCTGACTTCTAATCTCAAGTCAAGTTCCTGGCACATCTGCTCCTGGAACATCATCTGCTGTTCCTCCAGCTGCCATGAACACTATTCACTAAGATGTTCAATCTCCTGCTCAAGTGTCCTGGTGATCTAGCTTTCCTCCACCTTCTCACTCACCTGGGCCTGGGCCTCAGGTCATGATTAGCTTTTTTTATTCTCTCATCAAGCCTCTGGGTCCTCTATGCTGTCTGCTTCTTGGCTTTTCTAACATCATCATATGCAGCCCTGGCTGCAGCAAGGCCTGAGAAAGCTAGTGGAGGAGTTCAGCTGCTCTGTGATTATCCAACTTGTCTGGGTGGCAGGAGAGGGCCTTCTACCTATAAGCCTCCTTCACCTCTTCGTCTGCTGCTTTCTCCATGATGCCTAGCAGCACGAACAGGTCCATCTCTAAGAGTCCTTGGTTTGCCATGGTTCCAACCCTGACTGGATTTGTACTATAATTCCCCCAAGTGTTTTAAGCATGCATGAGGACTGTTGGCACAGCCAACAGAATAGTGCTTAGCACCCTGGGAATTTACTGATGCACTTTAAAAACCAAAGCTCCAATAAAATTCCCAGAACCTGCCTGTGATCTTTGTTTACATATCCAGCTTTCAACATGTTTATATTCTTCTTGGATGTTATTTACAACATTAAAATAAACTTTAACTTTTCAAAAAGATAAAAGATAATAAGTGTTGGTGAGCATCTTAAGGAAAGGGAACCCTTGCACACTGCTGATAGGAATGTAAATTCCTACAGCCATTATGGAAAACACTACAAAGGTCCCTCGAGAAATTAAAAAGATAATTATCATATGATCTAGCAATTCCATTACTGGGTCCATATCCAAAGGAAATAAAATCAATATGTCAAAGAAATATATGCATTCCCATGTTTACTACAGCACTATTCACAACAGCCAAAATATGGAAGCAACCTAAAGTATCAATGGATGAATGAATAAAGAAAATGTGGCATATATACACAAAGAATACCATTCGGCCATAAAAAAAGAAAGCAAGCCTGCCATTTGCACATCATCAACGAATCTGGAGGATGTTAAGTCAAATAAGCCAGGCACAGAAAGACAAATACCACATGTTCTCCACTCAAATGCGAAGTCTAAAAAAGTTGATCCCATAGAAATAGAGAGTAGAACGGTGATTACCAGAGCCTGAAGTGGTTGTGAGTTGGAGGGGAGTGGGAAGATGTGGTCAAGGAATACATACGGTTAGATAGAGGGAATAAGTTTTAAGAAATCCATTGTACATTTTAGTGACTGCAGTTAATGTGATGTACTGCATTCTTTAAAAATGCTAAGAGTGAATGTTAAGTGTTCTCATCATGAAAATGTTAACTATGTGAGGTTATCACAGTTACCAAAGCCATTCCACAATGAATTATATATATGCTTTAAAACATCATGTTGTATACAATAAATACACACAATTGTATATGTCAATTTTAAAAATAAATATAATTGAAAAATAAGAAAAAACATACCTGGAGATTTAGAAAGGCAATAGAGCCATTAAGGTCAAAGGTGAGTAAATCAATAAGCTAATTCAAAATTAGGTAAAACTTACTTGGCTATAGGAGGTGGTGGAGGAACTGGTTTTTCAGGTCGCTTTGGGTACACTGTTCCAGAAGATCTCAATAAATTACTGGCTTTGGTAGGTGGAGTAGGTTTCTTGGGTGGGACTTGTGGAGCTGCTGGTTTAGAAGGTTTCTGTTCCAGTGTTGATTTTTCATCTAAGATTAAAAATATTTCACAAGTTATTAACAATCAAAATTATTTAGGTTTTTCTATTTCCAAAAGTTTGTATCAGGCTGGAAAAGTGTGACAGAGGCAGACATGAACTTTCATTCTCTGTATTTGTAAACGTGTGCACTGTTTTACTTATTTTAAAGTTATATTTTAATTTAATAATCCTAAATAACTTTAAAAAATGTTTATTATGGTAGAGAGGAAAACCACTGATAAGCTTCCGATTAGTAGATAATGCCTGCTTTTTATTATGTTCCCAGGAAGCTTTGCTTTTAAGTGTAGTAGTCTATCTCAAATACAACCACATATGATTTTACTCTAAACCAGAAAATTATCTAGACTTAAATCCAGACTATTTTCTGAAACTGAAATATAGAGAACTAAAAACAAGTAGAAACTCAAGTCCTATATAACATTCAAATTTAAAAAGCATGATGGTGAAGGAAAAAAAAAATCAAATGTTAAGAGAAACAAGGGCAAGACTGCTTAGCCACAGACGAGAGAATTATAGGCTTATATTTGTAATTCTTACTACTGTACTAAGAATTTTATTAATACCATTTCATTTAATAATGCAATGAAATGGGTATTTTCATTTGAAGTAGAAGAAAATAAGCTGGAAAAAAACAATTTTGACAACTTTATACTACGTCAATAAAGACAATTTTATCACCAAAAAGGCAACAAGTACTCTTTTATTACACATGACATACCTGCTTCCTGATCTTTCAGGTGCTCATAAATAGGTATTAAAATTGACACATGCATACATGAGATAGTCATAATACAGCAGTCAGCTAAAATGTGTCTTAAGACATATATACAAAAATAAGAAGCTCCTAAGCACCATACTGAATAGTTTTCAAAATTTATTTGGTCTTTGAAAAAAATGTCTATCGCAAGACCACAAATAATTCTGTAAGATTTCATATCAACCAGAAACTGGTGATTATAAAACCTGAACATCATAGCACATAGCTAAACCTCTTCCTTTTAAAAATTACAAGTCTTATTTCACAATGAATACAAAATACTATTTTCTCACTTTTACCACTTATTTAATACTTTGAATCATATGAAAATATAGCTTAGTCTATAAAATTCTGGTCATCATTTGGTACAAAAATCTATTTTTATATGGCCTCAAGATATAACAATGTACTATATATAATTATACCACCAGGAATTTTTAAAAAACCAAACTCTCCAATTGAAATCAATAATGAAATAAAGCTATTTGTAGTTATAACAACCAGCCAAACTTAAATTTCTAGAAATTAAGAGATGTTTTATATAAAATACCATGAAAAATGGTCAAAGGATATAAATTAAAGAGAAGTTCACTGATCGAATATATTTCTTTTAACAGATACACAAATAACAGCTTGAAATTCTGTAGTGTTAGTCTAAAAAAAGAATACATGGAAATCGAAAGGTAACAAAAATACGACTCACCATTCCTGGTTATGTCCATAACTAAATCAACTATAAGGTACTGACTTATTATATAACTACTATAAGATGGCAACATATTTATGTACTAGATTTTATTTTTTTAGTTGAGGTGACATTTACATAACATAAAATTAAAAATTCTAAAATGAACAATTCAGTGCCATTTAGTACATTCACGATGTTATGCAACCACCACCTTTATCTACTTCTAAAACACTTCCAACACCCCAGAAGATTAGTTAACCTTTCCTCATTAATTAGTTAACCCCTGGCAAACAGCAACCTGCCTTCTATCTTCTATGGATTTACCCATTTTGGATACTTCATACACATGGAATCATGCAATTATCTTTGTGTCTGGCTTCTTTCGCTTAGCCCAATGTTTTAGCAGTTTATCCTCTTCATAACATATAGCAGTATTTCATTCCTTTTTGTGACTGAATAATATTCCATTATACATATACACACACATATATAAAACACAATCTGTTTACCCATTGAGGTATATCTGGATTCCTTCTACCTTTTGCCTACTGTAAATAGTGCTGCTATGAATATTTACGTACAATACACGAGAGTCTGTTTTCAATTATCTTGGACGTTTGGAACTGCTGGGTCATATGGTAATTCCATGTTTAACTTTCTGAAGAACCACCTAACTGCTTTTCATAGTAGCTAAAACATTTTCTATTTGCACCAGTAATGTATAAAAGTCCAATTTCTCCACATCCTTGCAAACATTTATTACTTATTTTCCTTTCTTAAAAAAATTTTTAACCATCTCAGTGGGTGTGAAGTGGTGCTCGCTGTGGTTTTGATTTGCATTTCCCTAAAGACTAATGATATTAAACATCTTGTCAAGTGCTTACTGACATGATTAATGATGTTAAACATCTTTTCAAGTGTTTATATAACAAGCATGCTTATAAACATGCTTGTTATAAAAAACAAAACTTTTATATCTCCTTTAGATAAATACCTATTTCAGCCTGTGCTGCAGTTTTAAACAGGTTTGTCTTTTTGTTGTTAAGTTATAACAGTCCTTTACATATTCCAGATACTTGCAAATCTCGTAAGATTTCTCCCATTTTGTAAGTTGTCTTTTTACTTTCTTAATGTCCTTTAATGCATATAAGTTTTTAATTTTGATAAAGTACAATTATTTTTTCTTTGGTTAAATATGCTTTTTGTGACATAGTCTAAAAAGAACAAAATACTTTTCTCTAGATTCATAACACTCTGAGACACCAAATGTGTGGCGATTTATTCCCACAACAACCAATTATCTGGCACCAGCTGAGTGTCCTATAATTTAATTCAATTCTGACACTGTCTTTCTGGGGTTAGCATCAGATCCCACAAGTTAAAGGCTCAGACCCACAAGACTGCTCCCACTTCAGATGCCAATCTCAAGTCCTGTCCTCTCGTACTTCTGATCAATTGGCTATAAATTGGGGATTCCCATGATCACTCCTTGGGTTTGATAACTTGTTAGAAGAGCTCACAGAACTCAGGAAGGCACTTCACTCACTGTTAACAGTTTATTATAAAGGATACAGCTCAGAACAGCCAAATGGAACACATGCAAAAGGCAAGGTATGCAGGAAGAGATGCAGAGTTTCCATAACTTCTCCAGATGTACCACCTTCCTATCCCCTCAATGTGTTCACCAACCCACGAGCTCTCTAAACTCTGTTGTTTAGGGTTTTTAATGAAAGCTAAACATTTGGTTGGTTCCCCTGGCAACAAGGCCCCTCCCCATCCTTAGGGACTTTACAAAAGCCTCCTCATTAATATAAACTCAGACGTGGTTGAAAGATGCTTGTTATAAATAACAAAAGATGTTCCTCTCACCTTTATCACTCAGGAAATTTCAAGGGTTTTAGGAGCTATGGTGCCAGGAACCAGGGACAAATATTAAATACACATTCCTTATTATATCACAATATCACACGTATCTAAAAACCTATTGCCAAATCCAAGGCCATGAAGATTTACTCTTGTTTTCATCTAAGAGTTTTAACTCTTATATTTAAGGTCAATGATCCATTTTCAGTTACTTTTTGCTTACAGTGTGGGGTAGGGCTCCAACTTCATTCTTTTGAGAACATCCAGCTGTGAGTACTAGAATGTTAGTTCAGCTAAAAATTTGCCAAATCCAAGAGAAAATGTAGATTTAAGGAGAAAAAAAAGTTCTATGTTAGCTGCCTGAATGACCAAGGAAGAATTGCATAAGGTACAGATATTATGATAATTTAAGACACAGGCTGGGTGCAGTGGCTCATGCCTTTAACCCAAACACTTTGGGAGGCTGAGATGGGGGCATCGCTTGAAGCCAGGAGTTCATGACAAGCCTGGGCAACAAATCAATACCCCCATATCTATAAAAGAAAAAAATAAATTAAAAAATTAGCCAGTTATGGTGACATGTACCTTTAGTCCCAGCTACTCTGGAGGCCGAGGTGAGAGAATCACCTGAGCCTAGGAGTTTGAGGTTGCAGTGGGCTATGACATCACTGCACTCCAGCCTGGGCAACAGAGTGAGACCCTGTCTCCAAGAAAGAAAATGAAATATAGAAAAGAGTTATCTCAAGTATATAATTTTTTTAACAAAAATGTCTAAAATGTATGCTAACAAAATACAACAAAATAACCAAAATATGTCCTTTTATTTGCTTCAGAATATAGCAATACATTACCAACACTGTACGTAATAAGTTAACCCATTTATTAATTCAGATGAGGGTCAATGTCCTACTGCATTAATTGAAATGGAAAAATAAGTGATAATATGGGCACCAAAACAGGAGTGATTCCAAGTGCATAAATTCTAACTTAAAAAATCAAATATTCTATTCTTTGTGATCACTTGGAGATGCCTTAGAGAAAAAATGTACTACCTAAAAAGTAGTGAGTCTATTCTTAATTGAACCTATTTTCCTAACATTTTAGAAAATTTTAGGACAAAATATATTTATTCGTATTTATCTCACTGAAGTTTAAACTGCAGCATAACATTTTCAGAAACGGTAAGTATAAAGTTTGAGAAACTATTACCACATGAACATACCAGAGTAACCACCATATAGGCCAAGAACTGAACATGATCCACATCTCTGAAGTTACCCTTATGCTTCTTCCCAATCACTACCCCACCTGCTCCCACCCAAGCTGTCTTCTAACACCACAGATTATTTATGAATATTTTTAACTTTATGTCAATGAAATCCTAAGATTCATTTTGCTGTGTGTAGCTCTCGTTCATTTATTTGTTGATACGTGGTAACATGGTATATGAATATACCTCAACTCTTTTACCCATTCTTTTGCTGATGAACATTTGTGCTGTTTCCAATGGCAACTTTGTTATAAATTTATAAACTTTGTTATAAATTGCACTGAATGTGCAGATTGCTTTGGGTAGTATGGAAGTTTTAACAATATTGATTCTTCCAATCCTTAAACATGGAATATTTTTCCATTTTTGTGTGTGTGTTCTTCAATTCCTTGCCTCAATGTTTTCTTTGCATATATCCAGGTTGGATTCCATAGTATTCTTGGTTTTGTGGCCTGATGCTTTTAATCACTTTTAGAAAATTGAAAAACATTGTATCTTCAAATACAGTTTCTGCTCCATTTTTTTCTCCCTCCTATCTGGTCCTCCAATTACATGTACATAAGACCTTCCCACTGTACAGTCATCCCTCTGTATATACAGAGGATTGGTGCTAAGATCCTCACGTATACCAAAAGCACACATACTCAAACCCGATGGTGAGCACTGTGGAACGTGCCTGCACAGAAGTTGGCTCTCCTCATATGCGGTTTTGTATTCTCACAAATACTGTATTTTTATTCCCCATTAGGCTGAAAAAAATCTGTGTATACATGGACCCCATATAGTTCAAACTCATGTTGTTCAAGAGTCAACCATATTCTTTATGTCTCTTAAGGTCTTTTCCATATTTTCTATCTTTTTTGTCTCCTTATGTTTCAGTTCAGATATTTTCTTTTAAAAATATACACACATATATTAACATGTGTGTGTATATATTTATATATACTTATATATGTAAACAAATTCATTTAAGCTTAGACTGACTCATATTCATATATACTTACAAGGTTCTAGTTCTGTCAAAATTATCAACCCCATCTTTTATCACTTCTAACATTTATTAAGCACAGTTACTTTAAAGCTTATATCTAGTATCTCTAATATCTAGATCCCCTAAAGGCCAGGTTCCATTGTCTGTTGTTCTTGGTTTCTAGCCATGTGTCATATCTATCAGTATGCCTAACTATCTCTGAATGAGTACAAGACACAAAAGATTTACAGGAAAACATAGAGATAATTTAAAACTCTAGATGATGTCTTCTTCTCTAGAGAATGAAGGTTTACTTTCATTCTTTCAGTAAGCTAAGGTAGGGATAGTAAAAATCCCAGGTCACCTTCCTCCCATCAAGAATTGAGATTATTAGAAGTTGAACTTCAGTGTTCCTCAGAGTTAGGTCTATTTCCATTTCATACTTCCTCCTACAGTAAATCCCTTTAGGAACTAAATCAAAACCTAGTTCACTAGGATACCTCCTCTTTCACGAGCTTTGAACTCTAATTTTTGTCTCCTTGAACCCAAAAGTCTATCGAAAGTTCTTTTCATAGGCTAAGCTACCACTTTCAAGATTGGCAAATGCTCCAACAGGAAATATGAGCCCCAATGCCAGACTTTACTGGGCTCTCCTCTTCCCCTCTATCTTGATCTTATGATTCTTCATTTTATTTGTAGCTCTCCTACTTCTAGCAGATGACTCTGACAAATATATGTATATATATTTGTGTGTGTGTATATATATATGTGTGTACATACATATGTGTATATATATGTGTACATACATATGTGTATATATATGTATATATATATTTGTGTGTATATATGTGTGTATATTTGTGTATATATATGTGTGTGTATATGTGTGTGTGTGTGTGTGTGTGTGTGTGTATATATATATATATATATACATTCAAGAGTTCCTGGTCATCAAACAACTTCTTAAATGTATATATTCTGAGAAAGCTCTCTTCGCATTCTTACACTAAGCAATCTTCTTGGACGATCTTACCCATACCCGTAAATTTAATACCTAACTTCCAGAATAGCACCTTCCAACTAAACACTTAATACAAACTCTTAGCAAAAGTTCAGCCAATATTTCGTATCAAATCCCATGTCAAAAGCTGAATTCACATGGTTTCCTCCAGAAACTGTCTCTATTCCATACTTCCTATCTCATTTTCCCATCGTCATAATCATTAGTATCTCATTAGTCAACAAGATGTCAAAGTAGAACCTAAACTGCATTCCTTATGATAGATCCTAAATATATCTCAAAGTCTTCAGCAGACAATGCAGTTGAGTCCTCCCAAATCAATCCTACTTTCATATGATTACACTGAGACAATCAGTAAATAGTATTCTTCTTACAAGTTTCATTGGTCTACAGGTAAATGTGCCCAAAAGTGGTCCAAGAAACTGAAAGGACTTACATTCTATGGTTAGGGAGAGGTTTTCCTCTCTTTTCTGTCAAATGGACAAGAAATCATGTCGCCCTGATTGCCACTCTCAGCATTCTTGTGATCACAAGAGGAGACAGTCTGAAGATAAAGTGTACACTGAGGATGGCAGAATGGAAAGATATAATTCAGGTCCATAACAGAATCACCGAGTGGCAGGTCATATGACTCCTACTTCTAGACTTTCAATTACGTGAGATTTTTTCCCTATTGTTTAAGTCAGTTTCAATAAGGATTTTCTGTTCTTTGCTCTTGAAACACTTCAGCTTCCTTTTACCCATACCACCTTCCACTATCCACACCACCATTATCTAGCTAAATACCACTAGAAGGAAGTTTCGGAAAAACAAATGTAAACATGTCATAATCTGGAATCCTTCAGATTTTAAAGAATCCTTCATATTATATAATAAGTACTGCATTAAGTATTCCCTATGTATTATATACCTATTGTGTAACGCGTTAGAGAACCAATGGCAAGTAAGGTACAGGTATCTATACACACACCTTTTCCCTCATGGACTTTAACCAAGTGCAGGGTAAAGAATATCCCAAAACAAACATCTAAACTAATATGTAACAGACAATAATGAGAAATACCTACTTTTAAATAGTGTAGGTAAGGAAAATACTGTCAAGGAAGCAAAATTTTAAGCTGGAATCTAAAAGATGAGAAAAACCTGGCCATGAAAGATTCTGAGAAGTACAATTCCAGAGAAAGAAGGATGTCCCCTAAAAAAGTATGTATTTTAGACAGAAAGTATGAAATGCAAACAGATGGAACTGCAAACACACGGAAAGCAATAAATGTAAATAAATCCATCCACTGACTGGGAATCAGAAGTATACAAATGGCGGCTGAAGCCATGAGCCTACAATAATAGAATTCAGAAGGAAATGCTCCTAAAGCAAAAGTGAGCAGATTCACTGCTTCTACCAGTGAAAGTATAGAACCAGACTGGCCTTCAGCACCATTTTATGCTCTTTCTGTGGGTATGACTGTGTATGTGTGTAGAGGAAGTGAGGAGGACATATAGATAAAAGTTACCATTTAAGTGATTTTATAAGAAACAGCACCTTTGTTACATTCTCTTCTACACATTTACATGCCTCCCTACCTGCATTCCAAAATAATTATGAGTTCCTCCCTTTGTATCATGAATTTCATACCAATGACATGATGAGTATCTTACTGAAAGATAAATACAAAAAAGGACATCTCAAAAAGCAGGATAACTTGTGCTTCAAAGTGGTAATATTATTACCATTCTGGGACACAGCTTGCCAGGATTTTAGGTACTTCTGGGAAAATGAAAACAACAGAGGGGCAGAGAACTGCTAAGCAGGTTTGAGAAAATCCACGTGGTGGCTTGGGACAGAAAGTAGAAAGTGAGAGTTTAATCACTTATCTAAACATTTGGGAAAATATCCCATGAAATAATGGGGAATCACTTAAGAGTCCGAAATAGAGGGGTGATCAGTTTCATGGTTTCTAAGTAGCTCTTTTCTGCGCCTCGCATCTCTGACAGAACAGAGCTTTTCAAAGGATACCTTCCATGGAACCTAAGATCATGAGATAAAAACCATGAACACAAATACAAATGAAAAATGCTTTATTTCCTTGGTGGAAGGCTTAAGACGCTTCAAATTGGTCCTAGCCATGGTTTGAAAATGCTCCCTCTCTCAACTATGGGAACAAGGGTAGAACTTTGATTTATGTTGACTGTTACTTAGTAAAAAATAATTTAACAATATTCAATATTCAACTGGCCCTCTCTGAATGCATGTGTCCAAAGGTCACTGGCAAAACACTGACATTTTTCTTATTCATGGTACCTGATCTATTAAAGGCATATCAGGTGTATGAGAGCATTCTGAAAATACTTAGAATCATTTCCTTTGTTATGCCTTCTCTTGTTTAACCTATATACAAAAAAATTCTCATATCTACCCTAAAACTCCAAAACCAACACTTTATATTAAGTTTTCAAGTCATTCCAGTGAACAGTTCTTGTGAGATTTTTAAACGGAGGGAAAATGTCTTCCATATTTATTCACATATTTACTACTTCTGGCATTCTTCATTGCTTTGAGTAATACCAACTGCCAATCTAGTATCGTTTTCCTTCTGCCAAAAGTAATTTTTTAACATTTTCTGTAATACAGTTCTACTGGCAATAAGTTCTCTGAGATTTTGTCTCAAAAGGCTTTAATTTTGCCCCATTCCCAAAAGGTATTTTTGTTAGGTAGAAAACTATAGGTTGACAGTTATTGTCTTCCTGGCTTTAAGCTTTTTGTCATAAATTTGCATCAAATTAAAATTTTCAGCCATTATTTCTTTAAGTTTTTTCATGTCCCCATTCTCTCACCTTTCCATTAGGTACCCCAATTACAGGTAAGTAAAACCACTTGATATTGTCACTCAGGTAACCAATATTCTGTTCACTTTTTTTCTATACATTTTTAATGGTTCTATTGCTATGTCTTCAAGTTCACTAACATTTTCTTCTGCAGTTTCCAATCTACTGGACATTCCATTCAGTGTTTCTCATTTCAGATACTGTATTATTCTTTTCTAAAAGTTCAATTTGGGTCTTTCTTATATTTTCCAGTTTTTGCACTGTAATGTTCACATTTTCTTCTACCTTTTTAAACACATGGGAAATGTTTATCATAGCTGTTTTAACGTACTTGCCTTCTATCTCCACCATCTCTGTCATTTCTTGCTCTTTTCTGCTGACTGATTTTTCTTCCCTGGTTGTGTATTGCTATTTTCTTGCTCTTTCCATGCCTGGCAATCTTTAATCAGACAATGGACGCCGTGATTTTTACTCTCTTGAATACAAAATTTCATTATATGCTTTTAAGTTGTACCAAATTTTATTCTGGAATTTGTTGGCCGTATTTCCAAGATAGAGGCAGAGAAACCTTTAGTCTAAGGTGATACAGTCTTTTATGAACTCTATCCAATGTGCTATATATTATGAGATCTTTCTACTCTGGCTCATGGAAAAATGAACTATTTGTGAGTTACAAAGAGTGCTTCACCTATTGCTTTCCAATGGTTATTTCTCCATTATGGAAATTTCTTTTCATGCATGTGTAGATCAATATTCAGGCAAAGCCTCACAGTAAGCTGTCTACAGATCTGAGTACTCTCTGTGCAGTCCCCACCACTCTGGCACTCTGCCCCACAAATTGTAGCTGCCCGGGCCTTCCTAAATACCTATCTCTGCATCCTCAACTCTGTAGCACATCGAGGTCTGTTTGGCTTCCTCCTTTCTGCTGCCTGTAAACTGCTTCTAGACAATAAGCTGTGGTAATTATAGGTCTCACTTCAGTGTCACAGTGACTTATACTGTCTGATGTCCAATATGTGAAAGCCACTGTTTCATACATTTTGTCCAATTTTCTAGTTGTTTAACTCAGGAGTGTAAATTTGGTCCCTGTCATTCCACCATGGGCAGGATTTTGCATAGATAAACGTAATAAAAATGCATCACCTTCCTTTTTTTTTTTTTTTTTTTTTTGAGACGGAGTCTTGCTCTGTCGCCCACGCTGGAGTGCAGTGGCGCAATATCGGCTCACTGCAAGCTCCGCCTCTTGAGTTCACGCCATTCTCCTGCCTCAGCCTCCTGAGTAGCTGGGACTACAGGCGCCCGCCGCTACACCCGGCTAGTTTTTTTTATTTTATTTTATTTTTAGTAGAGACGGGGTTTCACCGTGTTAGCCAGGATGGTCTCAATGTCCTGACCTCGTGATCCGCCCACCTCGGCCTCCCAAAGTGCTGGGATTACAGGCGTAAGACACCGCGCACGGCCTCCAATTTATTTATAAGAACAACTGACTGATTTTAGGGAAAAGGGGAAGTCACTATCTGAATTTTAACAAAACTGCTGCCTAACTGGTGACATGATTTTTTTTAATAGTAAAAAAATAGATAATAAAGCCAGCAATATACCTCTTACATGTGGTTCTACATATCTTGGTAAGCTGAGTTTTTCAGGTAGGACAGATATTATAAACAAGTACTAAAAACTGATCTAAGACTCCTACCTAACTAGTTCACAAAGAATTAATCTGAGACTAATATTTTTATTAAGCATAAATTGTTTGTGCAGCATATTTTTAAAATTCTTAAGTATAAAAAAATATAAAAAAACTTCCATTTTGAAAGTAAAAAGAAAGATAAAGCTAGGAAAGTACATGACATATTTAGGGACTAGAGAGTGAGTGCTACATTTAGTAAACAAAGGGTGGAAGATGATATCAAAACTGTAATCTGGGGGTCAGTTAGTTACTGGAGGGCCTTGAATTTGAACTTTTGATTTTTATCTGAAAACTGAAAGTCTTTTCAACAAACGGTGTTGGATCAACTAGACATTCACATGCCAAAAAAAAAAAAATGAATCTAGACAATGACCTTACAACTTTCACAAAAATTAACTCAAAATGAATCACAAACCTAAATGTAAAACACAAAACTATAAAATTCCTAGAAGATTACACAGGAGAAAATCCAGATGACCTTGGGTATGGCAATGACTTTTTAGATACAACACCAAAGCCATGATCCATAAAAGAAGTAATTGATAAGCTTCAATCAAATTTAAAACTTCTGCTCTGTGAAGAAAACAAGCCAGACTGGGAGAAAATATTTGCAAAAGACGTCTACTAAAGGATTGCTATCCAAAATATACAAAGAAAGAAACTGAAGGAAAAAAAACCTGAATAAAAGATGAACAAAAGACCAGAACACTTTACCAAAGATATACAAATGACAATTAAGCATATGAGAAGATATTCAACATCATATATCATTACGGAATTGCAACTGAAAACAAAAGTAAAATACCACTACACACCTATTAGAAAGGCCAAAATCCAAAACACTGAAAATACCAAATGCTGGCTAGAATGTAGAACAGAAATTCTCACTGATTACTAGGGGGAGTACAAAATGGTTCAGCCACATTGGAAGAAGTTTGGCAGTTGCGCCTACAAAACTCAATATACTCTCGCCATATTATCAGGTAATCCCTCTCCTTGGTATTTACCCAAATGAATAGAAAATATGTCCACACAAAGACCTACACACATTTATAGCAGCTCCCCTTATAAGTGCCAAAACTTAGAAGCAATCAAGATGTCCCTCAGTGAGTGAGTGGATTAATAAACTGTGGAATATAAAGACATTGAAATATTATTTGATGCTAACAACAAATGCCTCCCAAGCCATGAAAACATACGGAGAAATTTTAAAGGCATATAATAAAGTGAAAGACGCCAATTTGAAAAGGCTACATGCTGTATGATTCTAACTATATGACACTCTGGAAAAGGCAAAACTATGGAGTCATTAAAAAAATTAATGGTTGACAAGGGCTGAAGGGAAGGACAGATGAATAGGTAGAATAAAGAAGGTTTTTAGAGTAGTAATGCTATTCTGTATGATACTACAATGGTGGATACAGGACATTATACATTTGTCAAAATCCGTAATAGTTACAACACTAGGAGTGAACACTAAAGGAAACTATGGACTTTGAGTGATAAAGAAGTGTCAATGTAGGAAGGCTCACTGATTTTAACAAATATGCCACTCTGGTACAGAATGTTAACAGTGGGAAAAATTGTGCCTGTGTGAAGAAAGGGAGTATATAGGAACTCTGTACTTTTGGCTCAATTTTGCTGTGAACCTAAAACTGCTCTAAAAAACAGTCTCCTTAAAAAAATGATACTGGCCCAGGCACGGAGGCTCACACCTGTAATCCCAGCACTTTGGAAGGCAGAGGTGGGTGGATCACGAGGTCAGCAAATCGAGACCATCCTGGCTAACATGGTGAAACCCCACCTCTACTAAAAAATACAAAAAATTAGCCGGGCGTGGTGGCGGGTGCCTGTAGTCCCAGCTACTCAGGAGGCTGAGGCAGGAGAATGGCATGAACCCGGGAGGCAGAGCTTGCAGTGAGCCGATATTGCGCCACTGCACTCCAGCCTGGGCCAGAGAGCGAGACAAAAAACAAAAACAAAACAAAAAAAAACATGATCCTGGCAACAACATGAAGTATGAGCCAGAAAAGGAGCTAAAGTGAGAGAAATCAAGTAAGAGGATACAATACTTCAGGCAAGAAACAAGGATGGATTAGACTACAACACTGGGAGAAGAAACAAAAAGCATTCTAAAATAGTATTCAAATTTCTTGATGTATATAAACTAATCTACTAGTGACAATCATTGCATATCTTTATGTGCAATAAGAAGGACTTATTTTCTCCAAATTCACAACAAACCAATAAGGTTTTTAGCAAAATACATGTGGTACCCTGGAATAACTTTCCAGGTTTACATTATGACAAACACATGCAGTGAGATTAAATAATATGTAATTAATTATTTTCATGCTTAAGTAGGAACTGGGTCTTCAACATTCTAAGGAATTTTTTAAAAACTGAAACACCATAAAAATAATAAAAGCATAGTTATTTAATGCTTAGTTTTCTTATACAGTCTGTGAAATAACTGAATAAAGACAACATCCTACTGAATAGTTTAATTTTTTAATGAATGTAAATTGTTATCTGTTTGAAAAATGAACTACTCCCTCCCAGAAAACTCCAAGCATTGTTAAATACATACTGAATACCTGTTAAAAATCAGTGTAAATGACTCAGTGTGGAGAAATAATTCTCTTTAAAATGACAATAAAAGAAATAATTGCTTTTTTGAAAGTTGAAAATTAGCCTCACCCTTTTCTTCAGGCTTTAAAGAAAAATATTTCTTCTCTGCAGCTATCAGTTCAGGCTTTGGAGCTATGGGAAAAAACATTAATACTTTTTTAAGAAGACAGTTTTAAAGCACAGAGACAATTACACTTCTAAAAAGTAAAGATGAGTTGAAAAATAACATCAGATGAAACCATGGTTTAATAGAAAGAACAATGTACCAGAATTACCAGGCTCAATTTCTAATCCTGGACCTGCCACTATTACCCTACTCTGTGGTCTCAGTTCCTTCTTTGTCAAATTAAGGTGTTAGAGATCATATCCTCTACCGTACTGCAGTACGGAAGAGCTGTGGTGATGAAAACATTCTATTTTTTCAATATCCAACATGTGACTACTGAGCACTTGAAATGGCACTCCTATGACTGAGAAACTGAATTTTTAAATTTTATTTAATCTTAAGTTTAAAAGCCACACATGGTTAGTGGCTACCACATTGAAGAGTAAAGCTATATAAAAAGCTTTCAACACCAACTTCTATAAAAATTACTTTTAACTTATGCTTTCTTTGCTCTAGGATTAGGTCAGCAAATATAAAGCTAAAACCAAGGGCGAGAAAAAGACTTGAATTATTCTAAAAAACAGCAAATCTTTTAGGAAATAGAAATTTTTATTACACTTGTAAAGATCAATTATTTGAAAATTATGGAAGCAAAGAGCCAGATTACAAAACTTTAACTCTTGAAGACACTTCTAGGTCTACCATAATTTACTCATCTGTTTAAAATCATCTACTTTGTTTAACCTTCAGCATATTCCCTGAAAGAAGAGTACATAAATTATTATTTGAGACATTAACAAATGGATTTCATTTGAAAAGGTAGAATAACTAGTTGGCCAGGTCAATATATTAAGTTTTCTAAAACAGTTTAAATTTGATTAATTTTATTAACTCAAAATTACATATAAAGTATCTACATTTTCAAGATCCCTATTTTATACCATTTGTACTTTAAGAAAAATGACAGATACTAATGCATGTGAACATTCAATTTTCATATATTTCTAAAAATGTTTACAGACATCATACTTGATAAAAATCAATAGTTTGCATTAGATCCAATTTTATCATTTTAGAATTTTAAAAAATGGAAAACAGCAAACTGAATAATATGCTTCTTACATACCTGGAGCCTTAGCAGGAGGTGGTGGTTTCTTTGGTTTCTGTTAAAATAATAATGGTGGAAACGGCTGACCAGTTTCATATCAAATATAGTTAAAATAAACTCTAATTAGTAATAATCTAAATTATACAAATGTCTCTCCTCTTCATTCAATCCTTGACAAAATATAAAATGCTAAGATCGTAAAAACTACCCAAAAAGTCAATGACAACAAATTATTTCATTAGAAAAAATAGACTCATTGGTCAAAATTCAGTCAAATATTTCAATCCATATTTCAGTGGATTGAATAAACCTTAAAAATCTTAATGAGCAAAAATGTTCTGCTCTGCCTCCCCTAGGTTAAGATTCCTAAGTACCATTTTACCCCTCTTTTGCAGCTGGGGTTGTGGGGAGAGGAAGACTGGCAGAACAAGGGAGAGACCTTTTCTTTTGTTTGTTTTGGTTTGGTTTTTAAAAACAGAGTAGCAACAAATAGACTAAGTTTTCACTCTTAACTCTTTGGAACTCTCAAAGGAACAGTTAAAGGCAAAGACGTGTTTTTTCTCAATTTATAAACATTCGCTCATTTTTAAGACTTAATACCTTAAAATATTGATATACACTTCTAAGTTGGTGGACTTGGTTTTTACAAATTAAGAATAATTGATAAGCCATAATGTACAAACATAATAAAAGCAGAAAAACGTATTCTTTAGTAAAACTATAAAATAAAGCATATGAAGGCTGAATCAATACTGAATGCAATCTAACAAAACAAAGGCCTCAGACAGCCTAAGCTTCCATAGAGTTGGAGAGTTACGCATTGGCTTAAACCTAACATGGTAGCCCATCCTGTTGTGTGCTTGTGTTGATGCTCTTTCCCTCTATTCTAAAAACTATTATATTCCTCATCCATGGGGAAAAGGGACCAAGTTGTAGGAAGGCAAAAGACCACTGATGAATGACTCAGCCTCACTTTTTCTCTGAGAAGTGACACAAAAATAACAAATTCTGTAAGGAGGCAGAGTGCTCTTGCCCTCCCAAAAAAATGCACCAACAGCATAACAGCAATATCCACAAGACCTTAAAATAAACTAGAGCTTTTCAACAACATTAAATAAAAATACAATTTCTTCCAGGAAAGTACTAATTTATGTTATTAGGATAGACAGCCCTTCTTAAATTATAAAATAAAGAAGTCTAACATTTATTTTTCAGTACAGTCGAGAAAGAAACAAAGGAAGAATAAAGTACGGAACTGAAACATTATTTTGTTTTACTATAACTCAAATAACTCCTACCTGAATAGCTACATCTGAAACTCCTTCATAAAAATTATTCAATAACAATGCAAAAAAACTTGTTTGCAAAAGAATAGTGGCAAAATGTTCTTTCAAGTATTATCATCATTGAAAAACAAAAGCTTACTGGAAAGTCTTTATCAAGTTCATTTATCTGGACAGCAAAATTGTCTGGAAATACTCCTTCTTTACCATTAAGTTCACCCTTCCACCAGCCAGCTTCTCCAGTCTCCTAAAAAGCAAAATAGAATAATTAAGACAATAGACCTTTTTTTTTTTTTTTTTTTTTAGATAAAGCGTTGCTCTGTTGGCCAGGCTGAAGTGCAGTGATGCGATCATGACTCACTGCAGCCTCAATCTCCTGGGCTCCAGTGATCCTCCCAACTCAGCCTCCCAAGTGGCTGGGACCACAGGAATGCAATCATAAACTTCTGGGCTCAAATGATCCTCTTGATTTGGTCTCCCAAAGTGCAGGAACTACAGGCATGAGCCACTGTGCCTGGCTGGAACTAAACAGATCACACTGTCCTTCTAAAAGAAAATATTTCCCACGTATTACTTTTAGCAGTAGTTAAAAAATTGCGTTTAGTTTTTAAAACTGTATCAATTTTAAAATTCCATTTATAACGTTAAAAGGTTCTCAGAGGAAAAAGGAGAAAGATAAAATGAGGCCGGGCACGGTGGCTCACACCTGTAATCCCAGCATTTTAGGAGGCTGAGGTGGGTGGAACACCTGAGGTCGGAAGTTTGAGACCAGCCTAACCAACAAGGTGTAACCCCGTCTCTACTAAAAATGCAAACATTAGCCGGGCATCGTGACAGGCGCCTGTAGTACCAGCTACTCAGGAGGCTGAGACAGGAGAATTGCTTGAACTCGGGAGGCAGAGGTTGCAGTGAGCCGGGATCACACCACCACTGCACTCCAGCCTGGGTGACAGAGCGAGACTGCATCTCAAAAAAAAAAAAAAAGATATAATGAAAGGAAGTGGAAAAGAGAGGAAGGTGGAGAGGGAGAATATGAATTTCTAAACTGTATCTTTCTTAACACTTTTAACACTTTATGTACTAAAAATTAATCACATTATTCAGCTGCTTTAAAAATTAACAAGATTTGACCAGGCACAGTGGTTCATGTTTTGTAATCCCAGTAACTTCAGAGGCTGATGTGGGAAGATTGCTTGACGCCAGGAGTTTGCAACACCAGCCTGGGCAACATAGCAAGACCCTGTCTCTACAAAAAAATTTTGAAAAAAGAATTAATCAGGCGCAATGGGATGCAACTGTAGTAGTCTCAGCTACTTAGGAGGCTGAGGCAGGAGGATCACTTGTGCCCATGAGCTCAAGGCTGCATTGAGCTATGGTCACACCACTGCACGCCAGCCTGGGCGACAAAGCAAGACCTTGTCTTTAATTTTTTTTTTTTTTTTTTAATTAACAAGACCTTCTAAGTTTCTTCTAAATACCCACCACCCTTGCATGAAAAATTAGGTGTAATCAGTGCAAATTATATTAATATGAAAATTCACATACATTTATAAAATTCTTGCTAAATGATTTTAGCTGCTATTGTCACTAAAACAAAAAAGGTAACTATGTGAGATGACAGATGTCAATTTGCTTCACTATAATAACCTTTTTATTACTACGTATCCTATAACATCATTATACTTTACACAATAAAACTTATTTTTTAAAAAAATTATATACACTATGACATCTTATAACAAAGTCAGTGTAAAACAATGGGGCCAGGTGTGGTAGCTCACACCTGTAATCTCGGCACTTTGGGAGGCCAAAGCGAGAGGAATGCTTGAGCTCAAGAGTTTGAGACCAGCCTGGACAACATAGCAAGACTCCATCTCTACTTAAAAAAGGTTGGGGGTGGGGGGCAGAATTTCAAAAATTATTCTACAGGGTTATAGCAAAAACAAAATATTTGTAATTTTCCCATAATACAGTTATTATAGGATTCTGCCCACACACAAGTACTACTGGGTTTTCTCTTTATTTTGCATTAGGATTTATTCCAAGTTATAAAATCACTTCATTCTTTAAAATGGTGACATCATTTTCCAGAGTAAAAAGAGTTTCAGAACCATTTCCATACTCATGGACGTTTAGCTTGTTTCCCTATTTTTCTTCTGTTTACATTACAAACAACACTCCAAACGACAGGAGAAAAAATAGAATGAGGTGGAAGAGAAGTAAGAATAAAAACCTGGGAATTTGAGGTTAATTTTTTAAAAAAAGTACTTAAAAAAGAACAAATATGATGGTTAACAATAATTCCCAATATATAAATTATAACAAATACAGTCAATAAAAGTTAGCTCAAAAAGAGAACGTTCTGAGCACTTATTACGTGCCAAGTTTTCAGGACTTACAAACAAGACAAAGTCCCAGCTCTTCTAGATTCTAGGGTGAATATAAGAACATTCTAGGGTGAATGTATAACTTTTGAAAAATATTTCTATAAATAAATTAAGCAATTCACTGAAAAACAGAAACACCTTACCTTACTTATCAAATGGATTATCTCCCCCTCTTTAAAAGTAAGTTCATCTTCATTAGTACCTTCATAGGCAAATAATGTTCTACAATATTCTTTAGCTGAAATAAAGAATGTAAATAATGTGGCTCACACAAATGGATTCATTCAACAAATACTTATTTAGCCTCTATCTTGTGTAAAGTATACTAAAAGTTATTAGAGATGAACTTAATTATCTTTAAATTTTAAAATACTTATAGTCAATACCTTATGTTAAGTAACAATTTCATTAATCCATTCATTCAAATATTTACTGTTTGTGATGTTCCAGGCACAGATTCAACTACAAGGAGATACATCCATCAACCAACAAAGTATATCAAAATCCTTGACCTCATGGTGCTTACATCTAATAGAATTTGCTATTCTAATAAGACAGTGTAACAAATGCTTCCAACAAGTCTCTTAATACATTTGAGTATGTTTCCACTATTCCCAATATGAAAGCTTTATTCAAAAACATACCTTTAATTTTACCTTCGGTATCTGTTTTTGTTATCTCCACACTCTGAGTTTTGGGTCCCAGTGACTGTAGGATTAAGGGCTAGAATAGAAAAAAATGGCATAAACTATTTTAAGATAGAATAAAGATAATACTGTTAAACAAAGTTTCCATTTACAGTTACCCAGCTTTCCCTAATGGTACTTATAGCTAGGATAGTAATGTGACTGAAAACTTAGCAACAAAACAGGTAAAGGTCTCCAAAGTTCCTTAAATCATAGCTCAGAGCTACCAATTTAAAGATTCCTTGTCTCAAAGATAATATTCTCTGATGCCCATAGTATATTAATGAGATTTAATTTTAGAATCTCTAAAATAAATAAGAGGCTAGGAACCGGTGGTTCATGTCTGAATCCCAACACTTAGGGAGGCCAAGGCAGGAGAACTGCATGAAACCAGGAGTTCAAGGTTATAAGTGAGCTATGATTGTACCACTGCATTCCAGCCTGGATGACATGGTGAGACCCTATCTCTAAAAACTACAATAAAACAAATACAATAAATAAAAACAACAGCACTTGAGAACTTAAATCCCTGGGCTAAACACTTTATATAAATAGTGCAAATAGGACTAGTAGCCTCATAACTATCTGCATTAAGTGGGCACTATTCATACAATACTACAAATTTGTGTAAGTCATCTGTCCATAGTAAAAGGAATTTAGCAGCAAAGCCCAGATTTTAACCCAGAACTAAACCTTAAAATGAAAGAGGAGAAAAAAAATTCTTTATACTTCATTGCTATCTGAATGTAAATGATTCAGGTAATCTTATGTTCCTTATAGCTACAGTCTACTAGACATTTTTCCATTGTAATCTGTAAAGGACTAAGTCCTTTACCATCTTATACTAGTGTTTCCTTAAGTTCTCTACCCAGAAACAACAGTACATTTAACCTTAGATGTCATTATTTAAAAATCTGAACACACTGCTAACTTACCTACCTACTACTGTGTTTTCTGTTATCTTCTAAAATATTTACTTTAGTTTTCCCCAACTCTAACCACCATATTTTCCAATCTGGTGCACCTACAAACACAGCAAATGTGCTCCCTATTTTATCAATTCCTGGATCAGTGATCAAAGCAAGCCTGACCAGACCATTATATAGGGTAACCCTGAGACTACAGTCACTAATAACAACTCTTGAGTAGTAGACATTATCAAGGATGATTAAAAGATAATATAATCATTAATCAACTAAAGTTATTCAATATAATCATAAGCTTTAGAGTTAGAAGGGGCACAAGATCATCTAGTCTAATTTCTATCACAATGCCAAGAATTGCTTGTCCAACATTCCTAGCTGTTACATGGCTATAAAGCACCACCCCAAAAACCATGAGAATTCCAAACTTTACCTTTAAAACCAAGAATCAATTTGACCCCACAATCCTAATGCCAGATAGTCTCAGAGCTAGGAATATGTAGGATAGAAAGTGGAAGTTCTCTTTCCTGAACCCAACTCTTCACTGCTACATAAGAAAATACGTAGCAAGTTAGGAAACGAATAAAAAAAGTTGAAACCACCTATCTTAGGAGGAAACTTAATAGTATCTCAATAACCAAAACACAGTCTTTAAATGAGATGTAGCTACATGAATCAAGTAAATACTGAAATACTATAATTTCTTCAGAGTTAAAGAGATAGGACTGACAGAAGGAACTGTGAAAAAATGTTCTACAGACTGTAGCTATTTTACCACCAAATTAACAGCTTAAGGTTTTATTTTAAAGCTTCTTTTTAGTTCTTATAATTTATGGCTCACTTACTTGGTTTCATTTCACAATGCCAGCAAAATGCTAATGAAATAAAATTCTCCACACATTCAAAGAAGTTTAGTAAATTTAATGAATGTTGACAATCTAGAGGAAATTTAAGTAGTGCCAAAATATCAAGTAATTTAATATTTTCTAAATCCATTTTAAAACAGTCCATTTTAGGTCTAATTCAAATTAAATATACATTTATTATATTAATTATATATAAAACTAAATTTATATATAATTTTAGCTTTAAAAGGCAAAAAACCCTCTAATTTTTATTTACACTGTGATACCTAAAAACCCTAAAGCTTCTACTAAGTGTGTTAAATTTACCAAGAAATAAGCATTCTAATTTTATTAGATTCAAACATGAATATTAATCATTGTAAATTTGGAGACAAAATTTCTCACAGCCTCCTCATTCATAACCAAATTATTAGTGATCTGAAAAAAAGAAATCTAACACAGTTACAAACTGACTTTTACATTTTAAAAAATGTTTAATGAGAGAATGAGTGGAGTTAATCTAACAAGTCCATCATTACCACCTTTTCTGGTTTTTTCTCTTCTGTTTCACTACTGGATGTTCTTGTCCGAAGTTTCACAGAGCCTTCTTTAAAAATGTCTCCAAATCCAATTCCTCGAATTTTCTTTGGCTGTGTAATTGATCCAGATGCAGTTTCACTCACATTTCCCAGAGAAGGTATAGGTGAAGTAGGCCCAGCCAAAACAGTTTCTGAAGCAATAATTTGTTTTTGAAGAATGACACCTAGAATCACAAAACGCTTGACATCCTGTCATAATGTCTACATTCTATATGCCTTCTAATAAAACACAGTAGAATAAAAAAAAAATAAACTATTCAGTACTGAAATATCCAGAAGAGCAAGATGCAATTTATGCAATTTACACAGACTTTTTTATTGTGCAAAACAATAATAATTTTAGGTAAACTTAATTAGTAAAATTAAGAAATCCTAATTAGGAAATCATGTCATACGAGGTCCTTAAAAACAGCATGTCGTGGTGGCTCACGTCTGTAATCCCAGCACTCTGGGAGGCTGAGACTGGCAGATCACGAGGTCAGGAGATCGAGACTATTCTGGCTAACACGGTGAAACCTCGTCTCCACTAAAAATATAAAAAAATTGGCCAGGCTTGGTGGCAGGTGCCTGTAGTCCCAGCTACTCGGGAGGCTGAGGCAGGAGAATGGCGTGAACCTGGGAGGTGGAGCTTGCAGTGAGCCAAGATCGCGCCACTGCACTCCGGCCTGGGTGACAGGGCAAGACTCCGTCTCAAAAAAAAAAAAAAAAAAAAAACACAGCATGTCAATTTATAGCTTTTGGCCAAAGATGATATAATGTGAGACAAACAATAAAGACATAAGATTATTTTTTAAAGCTATATGATTCAATCCAATCAAAGTTAGCATGAGTTTCTCAATATAAAAACTGGGAATGTTCAAAAATGTTTATTTTAAAAAGGTCAATAGTTCATAATCTGTTATTTTAGCTCAGAGATTAGGTAACAGGTCTAATTTCAAAGCAGTCAATGGAAACTCAATTACTATATAATAATAAAAATTTTTTAAGTTTAATATTATATGGGTAACAACGTTTTTACATTCTTGCTCAGTAACAAGGGTTCTTATTTATAGGCTCAATGAGTCCACAAATAACCCTATGGAAAACTGTGTGGTTATTTTTATGTACTTTTTTCTGGATAAAACAGGTACAGCTTTTATCAGATCCTCAAAGAGCTTTATAATCTAAGTAAGAAACAAAGTTCTAGAGTAAAAATCCAGAAACATTTAAGACCGGGGGTACGGGGTAAGGAAAAATATGTGGTAACAGTTCACTGAACTAAGGTAGTCTGTTAAAAAATAACAGTAAGAACAATAGGGACAATAAAAATAGTAGTTACCATTTATTCAGAGCTAATTCTGTACCAGGCATTTGGCTAAGCACCGCATAAGAATTATCTCATTTTTATAAGCCCACATGAGCTTCTTAACATTCAGCACTATTACTCCTCATTTTACAAATAAATAAACTTGGACAAAGGGATATTAATGACTTTCCCAGGGACCTACAGGTAGTCAGTAACAAAGTCAATTTTTGAAGTGAATTCTAGATGACCCCAAAACCACAGTCTTAAACAATTTAATATAATGGCTCAGACCACAAAAGTCTCCAATCAAACGTGAGAA
Organism: Pan paniscus; assembly: GCF_029289425.2. NCBI lineage: Eukaryota > Metazoa > Chordata > Mammalia > Primates > Hominidae > Pan > Pan paniscus. Next base: position 62,068,903 of record NC_073254.2, on the reverse strand, counting down.
TCTTTTTGCATCTATCGAAATGACCATTTTACAGGTGGCTTGCCAAAACAAGTTATTAACTTAAGAAATATAATGCTAACAAGTATAGTGATCTACCCTAACCATTTTCAATATTATCCTAAGTCACACAGAAGACTGAAGTGGAGAAGACAGTTTTGTAATATACTTTTAACATTCAACTTCATTGAGAGAATGTTTACAATGAATAAAATGAACCCGTTTTAAATATGCATTTCAGTAATGTTTGACAAATGTCGCACCGTGTAAATACAACAAGATACAGAACAATTCGTCACCCAGCACTTGTACACCATCGCAGTCGATCCGGGCGCAGGCATGAGTCACTGCGCCCGGCCCCTGCTTCTTGATATACCTAGTACTTATTTAAAATTTTGATGTTGTTGAATGTTAAATTTTACAGTAATCCTTTACAACAGTTATTTCCAATCAGGGTGGATTCTGCCTTCCAAAAGACATGAGGCAATAACTGGAGACATGTTTGGTTATTACAATGGGGGAGTGTTACTGACATCTAGTGAGTAGAAATCAGGAATGCTTCTTAACATCCTGTATGTGCCAGAGAGCCCCTGAAAACAAACAATTATCCAGCCCAAAACATCTTCAGTGACAAGGTTGAGAAGTTCTACTTTAACGAGTGCTGGCAAATTTTTAATTTTTTTTTCTGGCAAGCAGGTAAGTTATTTGCACATTAGTGTGAAGCTTTTTTAGGGTAGGATTAGAGCAACCTCCATTCTAAGGCTAATTTAGCCCCACTTCACCTCTCTACTGAATTGCCCATGTAGTCAATAAAATCTCTGAAATCTAGAAAGAAAGAACTCAATTCTTGGCCTTGTATAAGCATACCAGAAATTGCTCATATTAACCCTTAGTAATTGCTCTTTCTTCACAAGCTGCTCATGTTCAGTCTCTGGGGTTTCACTGTATGCATTCACAGACTGGTGCTCAGCTAAACCCTCAAAACAACACCCAAGAACAGTTCTGGTGAGCTCTCTACATATAGTTCTCACTTCAGGTGTTCAGCAACACAAAATTCTAACTGCCTTTGTTTCCCTGAATTTTGATCAATCCTCAACAAAACCATAGCCTTCTGCTGTGGTTAGGTCCCCTTTCCTTATAATGCAGTTCAGAAATTAGCTCCTGGCAGAAACCTAGGACAATGGTAGAGCTCTCCTTTCCCCTTGTTTTTTCCCCTTTTCTCAGGAATACCAGTCCTGTGCAGTCTACTTTTTGGAAAAATTTGCTTCCTATATTTTCTCCAGTTCTCAAGTTTGTATGGTGGAAAAGTGAATTCCATACTGTCTTGCTCCTGCATTGCCAGAAGTGTATTCTATATAGTTTTAATATATACCTCCAATAACCAGCCTGTTGGACAAAGCAATATTCTGATACAGATTAGTATATGAGGTGCATATCTAAAAGGAATTTTTAAAATGAAACTATCCATGGTATTAATAAATCATATATTGATAAAGACAACATTAAGAGATTATTCTAAAGTACAATTTTCACAGTTTGAGTATTTGATTAAGGCCATAAAACAAAAAAAAGGCAGGGAAGGGGGTTTGGATTTAGTGACTGTAACCTTTATTAGAGTCATTAAAATATATATCATTAAAATAGATGGCTAGATATCAAAAATATCCAGTACTAATGGATAGGCTATTTTTGGCTAAATGAAAAATACCAAATTTTACTACCACGTTTGCTATTAAATCAATGGTTGCAAGGCAGCATGGTATAGCGGTAAAGTATATGAACTCTAGGGTTGAATTTTCTTGATTCATATCTTGCCCCCTCCATTATATTTGCCCAATCTCTTTGCCTGTAAAATGGGGAACTTCACAGGATTGCTATGAGAAGTAAACTAATTTATTCCTGTAAAGTGCTTTAAACAGTGCCTGGCTCAGTGTCTATTATTTTTTTAAAAGTTTAAAAGATGTATCACTGAGAACCATAAGTAAGAGAGAGCACTGATCACAAAGAAGCAGTAAAGTATAAAAGGGAAAACAGCCACTGGAAAGAAGAAAGAGGATAAGGAGCAAGGAGAAAGGAAAAAGGAGGAGGAAAAAGGGCATGCAGGAGGTGCCATAATGAGACAAAACAGTAACCTTATCTATATGGTACTTCTAACATTTTAATACCCATATACTTTACCCATCTGATTGTCCTTGAATTGCTATGCTTGAAGAAAAACATCTGCATTTTATGTATGTTGCTATCAGTCATAAAACAAACAGCAAATCTGTCTATTGAGCCTAAACCCTCCCTCCTCCTTCTTCATTAAATCTCTATAGCAAAAGCTACTTGATGGCTTGTATCTTCATATAAAGTGACTTAAAAGAACTGCAAAATGCAATTACTTGTTTGGAGAAAAACAGAAACAAGAAACCACATGTGAACTGCACTGACAGCTTAAAAAAAAAAGAAATCTGATGAAAATAAAAAGCATTTAATAGAATCAATCCAAGTTCACCATTAAAGTCATCTTTCACCATTATTCTCAAGGATTTTGTAAGTCGATCATGCAGGTGTGGGTGTGGGTGTTTTAACTGGACTTAAAATCAATCAATATTGCATAGTTCCTAAAAAGTACACATAGAAAGAAAGTCTGGCTGTTAACAATAACTTAGAAAGATCCACAACGTACTACCAGTAAGGGCATCAAAACTCCAGAAAAAGTTTCCTTGCAAAGCTGCTCACCAGGAGGAGTATAAGGTGAATACTAATATATGATTACAGACTCCAAGGTAAACTATAATACCTTAACTCCTGGTGACTAGCCTGCAGACTAACAAATTTCTATCTACTATCTTTGGCACACGAGGTATACAACCATTTCCCCAGGATCCTGTGTCTCATTAGCAATGAGCACTTTCTTCTATTCCAGAACCTGAATAATCAAATAAAACTTCAGCTGACTCCTAAGAAAACGAACTTTTTCTACCTGTAAGAGACTAGAACTCTTGAAGAACAATCCATCAGGGTTTCTTAAATGTTTTGTGTGATGCATCCATCTAGTTGCCCAGTAAAGCCTAGAGGGATAAATGGCACAAACATTTAAGAATCCCTGCTGGAACCTCTTCATCTCCTCAAAATTCTGACCTCACCACTTTGCAACTTATTCGTAACATTACTCCTTTTCTATAGAAGACATCAAAAGTCAGAAATATCTTCCTCAGCTTCCTACCATTAAGCCTACTAACTCTGATCTATCTCCAATAAATTGAGACTAATCATAATAGCCATAATGTGAAACGCATTTCCTCCACCTTCTGGATAAATTCTATTGTGCTGATAACCACCATTCTTCTGAGTTTCCATCTTCAACTGCTCTCCTACTTGTCAGCCATTAGTATGTCAAGATGATCAACACTTTTCCTTTTGAAGAACAAAAACAATCTTGAATATATGTTGTCATCAAATGCTGCAACTGCCTTATACTTATTCTCTCCACTGCCTAACCTCCTTTCTTCTTTAATTTGGCTTCTGCCCTAATCACCTCAAAACTGCTCTTGTCTAGGTCCTTAATGATCTCTTTTACTTAACCTCCCAAGTAATATCTGACACTATTGCCCTGCCTCCCTGAATAACTCTCCTCCCTTGACTGACTACCACAGTCTCATAGGTTTCTTTCTGGCTCTCTCCTTCTGTGCTTTCTTGGTCTTCTTTTCAGTTAATCTTCCTCAGTCCATTCCTTAAATGTCACTACACAGGATTCCATCCCAGGGTCTTTAGTTTTTTTCTTCACTCTGTATATTCTCCGTAGGTCATCTAATCTAAATCCATCGTTTCATTTATTTATTTATTTATTTATTTATTTATTTATTTATTTATTTGAGACGGAGTCTCACTCTGTCACCCAGGCTGGAGTGCAATGGCACAATCTCGGCTCACTGCAACCCCCGCCTCCCAGGTTCAAGCGAATCTCCTGCCTCAGCCTCCCAAGTAGCTGCGATTACAGGTGCACGCCACCATGCCCAGCTAATTTTTTTTGTATTTTTTAGTAGAGATGGGGTTTCAACTTGTGGGCCAGGCTGGTCTCGAACTCCTGACCTCGTGATCCACCCACTTCAGCCTCCCAAAGGGCTGGGATTACAGGCGTAAGCCACCGCGCCCAGCCTACCCATCGTTTCTTATACCACCTAAAGTACTATCAAGCCCCAGTTTTGCACAGACATCCGAATTTTTCTAAGGATTCAGACCCACAGACAACTGACTACCAAATATCTTCATTTGGATGCTCTCACATCCCTACAAGCCTCAAATTTAATACCTCCAAAAGTGAATAGCCAACATGGTAGTAAAAGTTGGTAATTTTCAATGATCCAAAAATAATTAACCTACCAATTAGTACTGCCTATTTTCAATATCTAGGTATCTATTTTAACGATACATCATCATCTCCCAATATCCTATCTCTGCAAATGACATCTCCATTTTACAAAGCCAAAAACCTGGTAGCAGTTGGCTCCTCTTTTTCAGTCATCCCCCAAATAACATTATCACTAGGTCCTGTTCTTTGTGCTATCACTTATATAGATCCTATTCTACATGTGTCTCTCCATCCCCATAGCACTCCTCTAGTTTAGGCTAATTCTACCTCATTATCAAAACATTCTCAACTGGCGTTAGCAGCTCAGTCTCTTCTCCAATCTACTCCCCACATTGCAATTCACTCTCCATACTGCCATCAATTTATTTGAAAAACAATCTCATCATTTTGCTCTATGGCTTCTCTGTGATTTGATTAACATTTTTGTAATGTTTTCTTATGTCTGACCCAATAATTTCTCCAGGCTCAACATTCACATCTAATTATATACTCTATAATGCCTCTGAATTAAATATCTTTCAGGATCTTGCAGTGCTATGCTTTTCCTCACCCTCTGCCACAAACTTGCTTAGAAATTTCCTAGCCATTTTGGGATCTCAATCTATGACTTCTTCTAGGGCACATTCCTTCACAGCTTGCCAAGTCTGGATTAGCCCTCTTATATACATTTATTGCACTGTTTCCTGTAACAAATATTTCTCCTGCTAAATTACAATCACTTTTTAAAATCATCTTTTCTTTCCCAATGGAAAAAAAAGCTTCAAACAAGGGGGGGAAATCATGCCTATGTTGCTGATCACTGTATTCCCAGGACTTTGTACAATATATTAACAAAAGGCACTCAATATATTGAATGAATAAATATATGAATGCTGAATTAACTAAACAATTGTATTTATATCTAGAATTTCCCTTTGCCAGCTTTGACTTTTAAATTTCAGATTTTGGAATACCCTGCCTTCATGAGAAATGCTAGTATACGCACATATTACTACTCACAACCCTCAAAGAGCTGAAAGTACATGAAAAGATAGTTCTATAAGCATACCTTAAAGAAAATTAGATGAAGATAGCAGCAAACAAATGGACTACAATAGTGAAAAACCACCAAATTTCCATACCCCATATGTTAAATAGCATAGTAAAGTTAAAAAAAAAAAAAAACTGGGAAATCAGAAAAACAAAACTCTAATGATTTTACCACTCAGTAGTTAAATTATCTCAGGAGTTTCCATTTCTTGACCCTTAATATGGGAGTGACATTAATCTTCTTAAAAGCTAAGAAGATTTATTCTACTACAAAGACACATGCATGCATATGTTTATAGCAGCACTATTTACAATATTGCAGTCATGGAACCAACCTAAATGCCCATCAATGATAGACTGGATAAAAAAAATGTGGTACATATACACTATGGAATACTATGCAGCCATAAAAAGGAATGAGATCATATCCTCTGCAGGGACATGGATGACGCTGGAAGCCATCATCCTCAGCAAACTAACACAGGAACAGAAAACCAAACACTGCATGTTCTCACTCATAAGTGGCAGTTGAACAATGAGAATACATGGACACAGGTAGGGAAACACACACCAGGACCTGTTGAGGGGTGAGGAGCGGGGGAAGGGAGAATTCAGAGGATGGGTCGATAGGTGCAGGAACCACCATGGCACACTTATACCTATGTAACAAACCTGCATGTTCTGCATATGTATCCCAGAACTTAAAGCAAAAAACAAAACAACAATAACAACAAAAACTCAAGAGGATTTCACTTGACAAAAGTGTTTGAAAAGTTCTACATATACCACAAAAAACTATTCATTGTTTCACTGAGCATCAACATATCAGAGACCATTCTAGACAATGAGTAAACAAATACATACATACATATATATCTATATATATATTCTAATGAGCAGGTAGACAGACAATAAGCTTAATAAGCAATAGCAACAAATTCTTCTTTGAAACGCTAAAAAAAAAAAGAGAAGAGAATTAAAAAGTGGATAATGGGGACTTTCTGCTGTTTTACACAGAGCTGTCAGTAAGGGCCTCACTGATAAGGTGATTTCTGAGAGAATCCTGAATCAGACAAGTAGCCATCAGGACATCTTGAAGAAGAGCATTCCAGACAAAGGTATACAACAAGCACAAAGGCTGTGAGAGAGGAATGTTCCTAACATCCTTAAGAAACCTAAGGTGACCAATGTGAACAAAGGGGAAAGTTAAATAAGAGATGAGGTAAGAAAGGTGGAGGGAGGGATATGGGGATGCCAGATCATAGAGGGATTTGTAGCCATTTTAAAAGATTTTGGCTTTTAGTCTAAGTGAAATGCAAAGCTACTGGAGGGTGATCACTACTGGCTACCAGACTATTCAGTAAGTAGGTAATGGCATATAGGCTATGGTAATTATACAGCAAAAGATAACTTATACCAGGATAGCGGCAGTGAAGGTGGTAAAAAGAAAATAGATTCTAAACATTTTTTGACAAAATCTGTTAATGAATCATGGTAGGGTGCGAGGTTAAAAAGAAGAGTACAAGAGAAATGTAAGAATTTTGGCCTGAGTAAAAGAAGGATGAATTTCTCCTTAACTCAGATGGGGAAGATTACATGGAGCAGGAAAAAAAGGCAGAGGATCAATTTTGGGCATCTTAGGTTTAAGATGCCTATCAGACATCTAAATGGAGATTCTTAAAGAGGTTTAATGTGGAAGACTTTTAGAAAAGGGTGGAAAAGACAAGTATATACAGTCACTGGTTTCATAAAATAAGGGGAAAATTTGAAAACACATTCCTATTTAGCAAATAAGTGGAATCTGCATGTTAACAAAAAGACCCTCTAAATAAGAAGGGTTAAGTATATTTGACAAAATTAAAAAGGAGACATTACAAAACCGAAACGTAACACTTTCCTAGCGAAGCAATGCTTTCCCTGAGACTGAATACTAAAAGAAATTTATCTTAGACTTTTATATAGAAACCACTCAGTAACAGAATAGATGATTAATTCACCACATTCCTACAGAAAACATAATGGTGGCATTCTTAAAACTTTTATCCTACAGTTCTTCAATGAAAACTGAGGATCTAAAAATAAATTATCTGTGAAGACTCAATATTGTCCATATATTATTAAGAGTCAGAATTATCTACTTAGCAAGTAATAGAGTTTAACTGGTCAAACCAAGAACATAATCCCATTACTACACAAGAGAGGATGGAGGAAAAAGGGAAAGGGAGGGAGGAGGAGGAGAACACTATTAAATTTAAAAGACTGTGCGGAGAAACTATATGATATAATCAAATATAGTGGATATGACATTCCAATAATGAAAGCAAAAAAAAAAACACTTATATAATGTACATTCTACTATAATTTTTCTAACAGCTACGAGGAACATAATTATTTTACTGACTGAAAAGATTGTCAAAACACCAATTATGGACAGAGGCTGTTACACTTTGTTAGGACACAGGAAAATTTTAAGTAGTTACTCCTTATATAATGCTCACTTCCTGGCATTCACAACAATATGCAGAAACTTGCCTAAAATTTAGAGTTGGGGAAAGAAAAAAAAATTATAGTGTACTTCAACCACTGACTTTCCACCCCATAATCACAAAGCTCCACATTTAGAATGAACAGTTATTGTAAAAGGGTTAAACAAAGAAGGAAGGGTATTTCTAACAGATAAAATTCTGCGCAGTTACTAAAATCCATATCAAGCTGAATAGCATAAGAAAATGTGCAAAGTATTTTATAATTATAAAAGTAATGAACTAAATTCAAATATAAATTAGATCTCTTGTGCTGGTGGTCCCATACAAACTTTAAGTTGTAAATATTTTAAAGGCTCAGTTTTATATGGCATCACAAAGATCATTTCACTCATATGCTTTAATTTACACCAAATTTTAATGTTAAAAGTAGGTATCAAATGATCCAATACCTGTGAACCCTAAGAAATACTAATGTGCATCAAAAGTAACTCAGGAGACAGTTTGCTAAGAGATGAATGCCCCATTAAATTTAAGCCAGGTGTTTTTGGTACTTATGTATGTTCTCTAATGGTTTTTACACACCCTTAAACATAAGTTCTGACTTCAGAATTGTTATCGAGTACTCTCAAATAAATGTAACATAAAATAGTGAAAGTACATCTAGTTGGTATGATTCCTTCTCCACTGATTCCTACCTCAATGATTTTTCTATCTTTCAATACAATCAGCATCTCCATTAAAGAAAACTGAAACTATTAAAACAATTGAAACTAAATTAAACAACTGGAACTATTTTTGTTAATATTTTTGTTTAATTCATTAAAGAGCCTTAGAAAAATTTAGAATTTTTACAAGTTTATTGCTAAGTTAAAGAGAAAAGAAATAGTGGAAGAACACTTAAAAATGAGAGGCAACTGGGCATCCCAAGTCACATTAAATAGCCAGGGAGCTCACGCTTTTTTCATTACTTTGTAGCACGTATAGTATGTAGCACTTACAGAGAGCTAAAAACTAATGTAAGAGTAAATCTGAACTCCTTTGAAAGGCTAATGAGCTTTAAAGAAAGGGATTCTTCAAAGGTAATCCACAATGAATATATGGTAGAGCATAATACTGTACACAAATGTTTGGTGCCCCTCCTTGTAAGAAAATTACATATCCCCATCCTGCTGCACTTACGCATGCATGACCATAACCGCCAAATACAATGTTAGTGGAAATGACATGTCAATTTTGGACAGAAGCTTTAAAAGCCATCCTTCTTTTTCCCTGCCTCTTCAAGAATTAGAGAGTTGCAGATTATATTTTCTAATGTTTCCTGTGACATTTCTGAGATGAAAATTTGCATATTAAGCAAAATGTAGTGGCAAACAAAGTATTACATTTAGAAATATCTTCCTCCAACATTTTCTATACCTACCTAAAGTAAGGCAAGTCATTTTATTCTATTAGCATACTTACTTCACATTTGTCTTCCCCCTAGAGATGTGATACTTGCACCTCTGGACTACAGAGGGATTACATACGCTCAGAAAATCAGAACTGAAAATCAGAACAAGGGTTAAGAAATGTTCACTTGTTAAAATAGCTTCCACTTCTTCCTTTGGTCACGTTTATTCTAAAAATTATAGCAGAGTTCAAACTATTCATCAAACTAAATTTTTTAATGTGATACAAAGTTTTATTTGTTCATTTCTTGCATTTGAAGGACTCTTCGATGACATACTGGGCCTGAGATTCTTTGCCATAGTCCTTAACTACTACCCAACCACAACCAATTTCTTTATAGGGTTTTCTCTCTCTGTCAATTTTACAGAGGCCTACCCATTCCCCTACAGTTGCTTGTTGTCATCAACCTTCATTAGGTTGATTTGGTGTTCAGCACCAAGGGCCTCCACCAACTTGACATACAAAGGCTCATCACAGTTGGATGCAAGCACACAAACATGAGCTTGCCACTTGTCTAAGGCTTGGCCAGCTTCACAAATTTCACTGCTAGGCTATTGTGGATGAGGGTGGTCTTCGGAACCTCCCATAAAGCAGTGGCAGTATTAACATCCATTACATCTCCAGCAACAATACCCTCTTCTACCACAGCAGTGGGTTCAGGTGAAGCCAAATCTTCAACACATCCAAGCCTTTGCTTATGCAAGACTTGTTGGTGGAAGGCAAAGAGCCATCAAACTAATTTATGTCTTCACTTTATAACTTAAAAATTATTACTGGCCGGGCGCGGTGGCTCACGCCTGTAATCCCAGCACTTTGGGAGGCCGAGGCGGGCGGATCACGAGGTCAGGAGATCGAGACCATCCTGGCTAACACGGTGAAACCCCGTCTCTACTAAAAATACAAAAAATTAGCCGGGCGTGGTAGCGGGCGCCTGTAATCCCAGCTACTCGGGAGGCTGAGGCAGGAGAATGGCGTGAACCCGGGAGGCGGAGCTTGCAGTGAGCCGAGATCGCGCCACTGCACTCCAGCCTGGGCGACAGAGCGAGACTCCGTCTCAAAAAAAAAAAAAAAAAAATTATTACTATAATTAACTGAAAACTCTGACCTGAAAGTCTGGTATTATACCAGCATTTTTTCCTCACAATCTCATTATTCCTAGCTCTCATTATTAGATCTGATATATACTGTCTACTTTGTAGAACAATTACTGGTATTTTATGACTATGTAAAGTAACATTTTTTCCTGTCACTTTCTAAAATTCCAAGAGGTGTCTTTTACATCAATCTTTTAGACACTAAATTCATGTTGGTTTTTCTATACTCATAATTTATTGATAAACCACGAATTATAATATTGCTTTCTAAGCATTCATCCTTTCAAGCCTAATATTAGATGGCTTTTATACTAAAAAGCAAACGAACAAGGCAACACAATTGTAGCTTGCGATGTTTAGATAACTAAAACTTGGAAGAAAAATTAAATTTCCTTAGAAGTAAAGCAAACTCGGCCGGGCGCAGTGGCTCACGCCTGTAATCCCAGTACTTTAAGAGGCCGAGGTGGGCGGATCACGAGGTCATTGAGACCATCTTGGCTAACACGGTGAAACCCTGTATCTACTAAAAATACAAAAAATTAGCTGGGTGTGGTGGCGGGCGCCTACTTGGGAGGCTGAGGCAGGAGAATGACGTGAACCCGGCAGGCGGAGGTTGCAGTGAGCCAAGATCGCGCCACTGCACTCCAGCCTGTGTGAAAGAGCGAGACTCCGTCTCAATAAATACATACATACATACATACATACATACATACATGTAAAGCAAACTCAATTACTCATTTCATACATTTCTATGGTCAATGAGCTTAGAAATAAAATCATTAGAGATGAAAATATACCTTCTGGTATTAAATTGGAATTAGAGGTACTAGTAAAGATGGATAAACAGATGAACGATCAAGACATATGGGTAGAGGTATGGGATTGTATGTGCATGTAAGCATTTTCCAGCTTAATCCACTAAGCAGGCTCAGAAGCATTACCCCAGTAGCAATGACCACACCTCTACCCAGATCTTGATGCCCAAACACTATTCCTCTCTCAAAAAAAAAAAAAGGTTTGCCTTGATAGGTAGCTGATTCCAAGACTAGGGTAGGGAAGGTTCAAAATGAGCTTGGAATATCTTATATCACAGAGTAAGGAAGTTCACAGAAAATGATGGAGACATGTCAAAATGACATAATACTGCAAACTAATCCATAATGACAAACCAGATCTATGATTGCCTAGGACTAAGGGCAGAAAAAGAAATGGACTGCAAAAAGCATGAGCAATATTTTGGGGGTGATGGAAATGTTCTGTACATGTTTTCATGGATTTATACATCTGTCAAACTCATCAGATTGTATATTTTAAAGGGACACAATTACTGTATGTAAATTGTATGTCCAATAAAGTTGACTTTTTTAAAAAGTCACAGAAGTTACCTTGAAGGAACTCTCACTAGCCAAATCATACAGTTATCAAAATAAATAATACTGGTAATAGACTGATACCTGATGAATAAAACAGAACCCTCTGATGAGTCCACACTGATAAATACATAAACTGGAGAAAGACAAAAGTTTGTCTTTAGAGTAAAATATTAAGTAATACACATAGAAGGGATGATGGTATTAGAAAATCACCATTTTTGGTAACCATCATAGTAACAACTATTTGAGTAAAATTTATCCATGATGCTAAAACTGTTGAGTGAAAGTCTGATGAGGAATAGCATATTTACATAGTCTCAAAGTATCTCTCCATGAAACACTTACTGTAAGAAGAAAAACAGTAAAAGTACAGTGGCAGCACAGCTGAAACTAAATTTATGGTTAAATTTTAATCAAATTTAACATCCCCAATAAAAAAAGACATGGACACCATGTGCCTCCAAATATTACATAAGACATCGTCACTCCATAGTCCTGCCAATAAAATATAATCTGAATCTAATCATGAGGAATCGGGGGAAAAAGACAAACAAACAGGACCATTCCACAAAATAATCGGCCTAAACTCTTCAAAAATGTCAACGTCAAGAAAACAAAAAACAGAAAAAGGCTAGAAGACTATTACAGATTTAAGAAACACTGGAAATAAATTCCATGTATAATCCTTTTCAGGACTGGGAGGGAAAAAACAGCTATAAAGAACATGCTGGAATAATAAAAAAATGTGTATGGAGATTACAGAATAAACAATATTATCAATATTAAATGTCTTGATTTTGATAACTGTACTGTAGTTACATAAGAGACTAACTTTATTCTTGGGAAATACACATTGAAATACTAAAGAATAAAGATAAAATACAGATATCTAGATAGAAGGTGAATGATAAGTTAGCAAATGGGGTGAAATGTTAAAAATTCGTATATCAGGGTAAAGGATCTAAGAGAGGTCTTTGTTTTATTTTTATAATTTTTCTCCAAGTTAAAAAAAAGTTTCAAAATAAATCACTGTACTGGAGTTAGAAGGATGGACCCAGAGATGAGTAATATAATAGTATGGAAATGTACAGAGGAATGGGATCCAAAAGCCCAAATTCTTAGAAGTCCTGGTTCTAACAAAAATAAATATATAAAATAATATGTAAATCATGACTTAAGTTTCTCTACTATAAAATGAAGGGGTTGTACTAGGACTTTCTAGCTCTATATCTAGATTTTTATGAACTTGCTCTATCGCTTCATGCTCTTTTCTACCACAGCAAAAGCCTGACTCTTCTGCAGGCTCCATACAAGAATTAGGTGGGAAAAAGCTGCATGAATCATTCATGTACAAACAAACCATAATTATGGATGAAGACAAAAGTGTCAAGGAGCTTAATAAAGTCTAAAATGGTGGAATGAGAAACACAGCACATTAACTTTAGTAATAATCTTAATGATTTCTAGAAACCTTTTATCAATTATGTTTAATAGAATCATCTATTAAATTTTAAAATATTATCTGACTTTTTTCTCTAAAATTAATTTTCTTGGCCAGATGTGGTGGCTCACATCTGTAATCCCAGCACTTTGGGAGGCTGAGGTGGGGGAACTGCTTGAAGCCAAGAGTCCAAAACCTGCCTGGTCAACATAGTGAGGCCCCATCTCTTTAAAAAAATGTTCTTAATTAGCTGTGCATCATGATGCATACCTACAGTCCCAGCTACTTGGCAGGCTGAGGCAGAAGGATCACTTGAGCTCAGGAGGTTAAGCTGTAGTGAGCTATGATCATGCTACTGCACACCAGGCTCGGCAACAAAGTGAAACCCTGCCTGTTAAAAAAAAAAAAAAATTGCACAAAACAGAGAGACTGTTAGCCAGACTAATAAAGAAAAGAGAGAAGAATCAAATAGACATGATAAAAAATTATAAAGGGGAGATCACCTCTGATCCCACAGAAACACAAACTACCATCAGAGAATACTATAAACACCTCTACGGAAATAAACTAGAAAATATAGAAGAAATGGATAAATTCCTGGACACAGAAACCTCCCCAAGACTAAAACAGGAAGAAGTCAAATCCCTGAATAGACCAATAACAAGTTTTGAAATTGAGGCAGTAATTAATAGCCTACCAACCAAAAAAAAGCTCAGCTCTAGATGGATTCATAGCCGAATTCTACCAGAGGTACAAAGAGGAGCTGGTACCATTCCTTCTGAAACTATTCCAAACAACAACAAAAAAAGGACTCCTCCGTAACTCATTTTATGATGCCAGCATCATCCTGATACCAAAACTTGGCACGGACACAACAAAAAAAAGAAAATTTCAGGCCAATATCCCTGATGAACATCAATGCGAAAATCCTCAATAAAATACTGGCAAACCAAATCCAGCAGCACATAAAAAAGCTTATCCACCATGATCAAGTCGGCTTCATCCCTGGGATGCAAGGCTGGTTCAACATATGCAAATCAATAAACATAATCCATCACATAAACAGAATCAATGACAAAAACTGCATAATTATCTCAATAGATGCAGAAAAGGCCTTCGATAAAATTCAACACTGCTTCATGCTAAAAAACTCAACAAACTAGGTATTGATGGAACATATCTCAATATAATAAGAGCTATTTATGACAAAGTCATAGCCATTATCATACTGAATGGGCAAAAGTTGGAAGCATTCCCTGTGAAAACCGGCACAAGACAAGGATATCCTCTCTCATCACTCCTATTCAACATAGTATTGGAAGTTCTGGCCAGGGCCATCAGGCAAGAGAAAGAAAGGGCATTCAACTAGGAAGAAAGGAAGTAAAATTATCTCTGTTTGCAGATGACATGATTGTATATTTAGAAAACACCATCATCTCAGCCCAAAATCTCCTTAAGCTGATAAGCAACTTCAGCAAAGTCTCAGGATACAAAATCAATGAGCAAAAATCACAAGCATTCCTATACACCAATAAAAGACAAACAGAGGGTCAAATCATGAGCAAACTCCCATTCACAATGGCTACAAAGGGAATAAAATACCTAGGAATCCAACTTACAAGGGATGTGAAGGACCTCTTCAAGGAGAACTACAAACCACTGCTCAAGGAAATAAGAGAGGACACAAACAAATGGAAAAACATTCCGTGCTAATGGATAGGAATAATCAATATCATGAAAATGGCCATACTGCCCAAAGTAATTTATAGATTTGATGCTATTCCCATCAAGCTACCACTGACTTTCTTCACAGAATTAGAAAAAAACTACTTTATGTTTCATATGGAACCAAAAAAGAGCCCACATTGCCAAGACAATCCTAAGCAAAAAGAACAAAGCTGAAGGCATCATGCTACCTGACTTCAAACTATACTACAAGGCTACAGTAACCAAAACAGCATGGTCTGGTACCAAAAAAGATATACAGACCAATGGAACAGAACAGAGCCCTCAGAAATAACACCACACATCTACAACCACCTGATCTTTGACAAACCTGACAAAAACCAGCAATGGGGAAAGGATTCCCTATTTAATAAATGTTGTTGGAAAAACTGGCTAGCTGTATACAGAAAACTGAAACTGGACCCCTTCCTTATACCTTATACAAAAATTAACTCAAGATGGATTACAGATTTAAACGTAAGACCTAAAACCATAAAAACCCTAGAAGAAAACCTAGGCAATACCATTCAGGACATAGGCATGGGCAAAGACTTCATGACTAAAACACCAAAAGCAATGGCAACAAAAGCCAAAATTGACAAATGGGATCTAATTAAACTAAAGAGCTTCGGCACAGCAAAAGAAACTATCATCAGAGTGAACAGGCAACCTACAGAATGGGAGAAAATTTTTGCAATCTATCCATCTGACAAAGAGCTAATATCCAGAATCTACAAAGAACTTAAACATCTTTACAAGAAAAAAAAAAAAACTCCATCAAAAGGTGGGCAAAGGCTATGAACAGACACTTTTCAAAAGACGACATTTATGAGGCCAACAAACCTATGAAAAAAAGCTCACCATCACTGGCCATCAGAGAAATGCAAATCAAAATCACAATGAGCTACCATCTCATGCCAGTTAGAATGGCAATCATTAAAAAGTCAGGAAACAACAGATGCTGGAGAGGATGTGGAGAAATGGGAACGCTTGTACACTGTTCATGGGAGTGTAAATTAGTTCAACCATTGTGGAAGACAATGTGGCAATTCCTCAAGGATCTAGAACTAGAAATACCATTTGACCCAGCAATCCCATTACTGGGTATACACCCAAAGGATTATAAATAATTCTACTATAAAGACACATGCACACATATGTTTAATGCAGCACTATTTAACAACAGCAAAGACTTGGAACCCACCCAAATGCCAATCGATGTTAGATTGGATAAAGAAAATGTGGCACATATACACCATGGAATACTATGCAGCCATAAAAAAGAATGAGTTCAGCTGGGCACAGTGGCTCCCGCCTGTAATCTCAGCACTTTGGGAGGCCGAGGCATGTGGATCACCTGAGGTCGGGGGTTCAAGACCAGCTTGACCAACATGGAAAAACCCCATCTCTACTAAAAATACAAAAAATTAGCTGGGCGTGGTGGCACATGCCTGTAATCCCAACTGCTTGGGAGGCTGAGGCAGGAGAATCGCTTGAACCTGGGAGGGGGAGGTTGTGGTGAGCCAAGATTGCATCATTGCACCCTAGCCTGGGCAACAAGAGTAAAACTTTGTCTCAAAAAACAAAATTAAAAAAAAAAAGAATGAGTTCATGTCCTTTGGAGGGTCATGAATGAAGCTGGAAACCATCATTCTCACGAACAGAAAACCAAACACTACATGTTCTCACTCATAAATGGGAGGTGAACAGTAAGAACACATGGGCACAGGGAGGGGAACATCACACACCGGGGCCTGTCGGGGGGAGGGGGGTGAGGGGGGCGCAAGGGGAAGGATAGCATTAGGAGAAATACCTAATGTAGATGACGGGTTGATAGGTGCAAACCACCATGGCACATGTATACCTGTGTAACAAACCTGCATGTTCAGTACATGTATCCCAGAACTTAAAGTATAATTTAAAAAAAAGGAAAAAAAATTGCATTCTTTTACCACTGAGTGCACTGAGGTTTATAAACCCATTTGCTATACCAACTTTATGTTTTCCTACTTAATTTCAAAATTTTTACTCTTCCATATGTAAGACACTGAAAGTACTGATAAAAGAAAGCAAGAAAAAAAAAAACTAATAGCTCACAACAACCTATGATGCTGCAAACATTATGCTTAGAAACTACCTGTCAATGCACGAAACAGCTCTTTCACGTTAAAAAAAAAAAAATTATTCCTGTTTTGCAAACAAAAAGACTACAGTTAAGCAAAGACAACCAAGGCACAGTTTCTGCCATCACGGAAGACTAACACCTTAGTATGATCTTGTATGTAAAGATAGATTAAAACATGTAAGTGTAGCATTGGGACACAATGACAAGTATTCAGTACATAAGCAGTCTGAGCAATCTTACAACTTCATCTTATTATTTTTAATATTTAGTTTTCATATATTTGCATTAAGCCGGTTCTAAAAACAAAAACCAATGATACTGGCAACCTTAAGGTTATGATCTACTCCTAATACCTATAAATCCATCTAATCATAAAATTGCCAAATAATATTAGCTAATGCAAATCCCCGAAAATTCTCACTACATATACATTTCCATCAGGAAAAACATATTCTTATCCCTACATTTCCACTTGTAAATTCAAGACCTCTTTTGGAAAACAAAACAAAACTCTCCTAATTCCAACAGCAATTCTTAAAAGTAACAAAATTTAAATCTAGCTTTGGGGTAAAATTTTGTCAATCATACTCTTAAATGGTGAGCAAATTAAGAAGAATTTGTGGGTGAGTCTCTAAATAACTAACATCACAAAATAACTAAATGACATTTGGCTAACCAGAATAAACAAAATCTATTATGTGAATACAGAAAATAACAAAAGTAAGGTTGTTTCTTATTTCTAAAATTTCTGAAGTATTAAACAGGCCATTTGCAAACTCAGCAGACCAAAAATGCATATAAATATATCTTTACTAGGAAGAAATCAGATAACCTAAGATGAATCATTTTAAACTCAGGGTACTAAAGATTTACCTAAGGTTAAAGCAGAAATCAGAGAAAGAAAAATATTAAATTATTGGACTAGATATTTAATTCAGTTAGGTCCCCATAATAATTTGCTTTTTTAAAGTAGACTAATTGAAGCTGACTCAAAGTTCAAAAGAAAGAACAGAGTTTCAAAAAATACAAAATAAAACACTAGATGCTATATAAAGTTTATTTAAATCAATCAAAAATTTTAAAAAATAGTCTACCTGAATCGTCCTGGGCTTCATGAGTTTCACCATCATCTGTTACCTCTAATTCTTTCACAAAATTTGAGGGAAACAGTCCCAACTTGTTATTCAGGGTTCCACTCCACCAGCCTTCTTCTACCTGAAAAAGTTCACAATTCAAAAGTAAAAACAACTTGTGTTAAGTGAAAATCGTCACCCTATGGGAAAATTAAGCTGCAAAAGCAAACAGGCACAAAAGTAGCACTATGAAATAAACCCTTGAAATTTAAAACACAATGAAGAAAATATATTTTAAGTGGATTAAATTTTAGTGTATTACTCATATATGGGATTAATCATACCTCAACAGTACTTCGCACATTTACAATGACAATTTGTAATCAATCGCAATCTATGAAGTACTTTTCATGAAAGTATCAGATAACCATATATACTGTATTAACAGCAAGAAGTACATAGCTTCTGGAATGTCACTCTTGTAAACACTACTAAGGCTTGATTTGTATATTATTTAAAGTATTTGGAAATTTTTTATTTGAAAAAAATTTGATGATTCTAAGAATGTAACTTCCTGGCCAGGCACGGTGGCTCAGGTCTGTAATCCCAGCACTTTGAGAGCCCAAGGTAGGCAGACTGCTTGACCAGGAGTTTGAGACCAGCCTGGGCAACGTGGTGAAATCCCATCTCTAAAAAAAATACGAAAGTTAGCTGGGCATGGTGGTTCGCGCCTGTAGTCCCAGCTACTGGGGAGGCTGAGCCCAACTGTGCCACTGGACTCCAGCCCAGGTGACAGAGGAGACCCTGTCTCAAAAAAAGAAAAAAGAAAATAAACATAACTTCCTAAATGGCACAGAAAATTGCTAAACCTATTACTTGAGCAGTGATTCTTAGCTTAAGTATAATAATTTCCTACTTTTAAAAACCCAGATGTCAAGCTCCACTAAACACCTTCCTCCAAACAGATATATCCTCATGAATCAAACACTTCACAAAAACATTCACACTTACCAATAAGATTACTCAATTTCTATGAAATTTTTAATATTTGGTAACTTTAAAAATGTATAGTTTCTGATATGGATATTAAGGAGTGCTCACAGGTTAAAAACAATTTTTTAGGCCAGGTTCACTGGCTCATGCCTATAATCCCAGCGCTTTGGAAGGCCAAGGCAGGCAGATCACCTGAGGTCAGGAGTTTGAGACCAGCCTGGCCAACATGGTGAAATCCCACCTCTACTAAAAATACAAAAAAAAAAAAAAAAAAAAAAATCACTAGGTGTGGTGGTGCACACCTGTAGTTCCATCTACCTGGGAAGCTGAGGCAGGAGAATCAGTTGAACCTGGGAAACGGAGGTTGCAGTGAGCTGAGATGGCGCCACTGCTCTCCATCCTGGGCAACATAGTGAGACTCCAGCTCAAAAAAAAAAAAAAAAAACAAAATTTAAAAAAGAGTAAACTATTCACTGTCAAATTTTACTTAGCAGCACTACACACAATATAGCTTAAAAAAAGATCTATTTCTTGTTTAAAATATTTTTAATTGTTTTCCATCTCATAAAAGGTAGGCAACCTTTTACTAAGTTAGTCATCTAACAGCCAGTATGTGTTAGTCATGGTGTTAACTACTAGGGAAAGATTCAAACTTGCATATGAGAAATCCCTGTTCTTCAATAAAACATTTAAAGAAAAAAACAATAAGCAGATGGCTACAATACAATGTAAGAGGTACTATAACTAACATATGAACAAAATGCTGTTAGGAGCAAACAGGGCTTGAAAGAATAAAAAAAAAATGCTCCCCCCCAAAAGGAAATGACAAAAACAATGTGATATTAAAGGCTGAATAAAAGTAAAACTATAGTAACTTAAAAATAAATGATTCATGGAAGGTATAGCTAAAATACAAAATGGGTGCTAGAATACAAGCTGTTTGGGGGAGAAAGGGAAGGCAGTAAAGCATGAAGTGACCAGAATTTTTATCAGACTTAAGGAAGCACCAAAGAACTGGAAGTGATCCAAACTAGATGTAGACCAAACTAGAAAAAATACAACAAAGGGAGAGAAACATCAGCTGTCTATTATCTATACCTGGAACCCCAACTGGCAACAACTGAGGAGTTAGGGTTAAAGAATTCTTAGGAGGCAGAGTAGTACAGTGGTAAAAAAATACACAAAAATAGACTGCATGACAATTTGCAATTGCAAAAATATAGAACCAGCCCAAATGCCCATCAATCAACAAGTGAATTTAAAAATATGTGGTGTATATATATACACACATCATGGAATACTACTCAGCCATAAAAAGGAACAAAATAATGGCATTCGCAGCAACATGGATGGAACTGGAGGCTATTATTCTAAGTGAAGTAACTCAGGAATGGAAAACCAATCATTGTATGTTCTCACTCATATGTGGGAGCTAAGCTATGAGGAAGCAAAGGCTTAAGAATGATACATTGGACTTTGGGGACTTGGGGGGAAAGAATGGGGGTGGCGAGGGATAAAAGACTACACATTGGGTACAGTGTGCACTGCTCAGGTGATGGGTGCACCAAAATCTCAGGAATCACCACTAAAGAATGTATTCATCTAACCAAACACCACCTGTTCCCCAAAAACCTATTGAAATAAAAAAATTAAAAAATTTAAAAAAAACAGACTGCAAGGATTGAAATTCAGACTTAGATGGCTGCAAGAAGATCTCTCATCCTACAATTGTGACCTTGACACTCCTCCCACCAAGAAGTGGTGGTCTCTGTTCCCTACCCCTTAAATCTTGATGGCTTATGACTCACTTGTAACCAACAGATGCTAGTTTGTAAAGGGCAATAAAACTAATATGTGCTGAAATGCTTGCACTTAAGAGCCGTGAACTGCCATATAGTAAGTCCGACGACCCTGAGATGCCTATACTGTAAGAGAGTCAACCCAAATAGAAAGGCTAACATAATGGCTCTCCAATTGGCAGTTACAGTCTTCAAGGTTTCTAGGCACCAGATATGTGAGTGAAAAAAACTTCCTGTTATTCCAGGACACCCCACCATTGAATCTTTCCAGCTAAGGGCCCCAGACAAGGCATTTGGGCTATACCCCATCTGAATTCTTGACTCACAGGCATAATACAACCGTTATTCTTTGCCACCAAGTTTGGGATGGCTTGGTATGCAACAACAGTAACTAAAACAGCCACCACTTATCTTCCTTGATTTAGTCTCTTCCTATGTACAATGGGGATAAAAATACCTATCTTCTTAGGTTTTTTAAAACTTTCAAGGATATAATAAATGTGAAACTCTCAGCACAATGCTTCAACCATAACATAAGCTCAAGAAATGTTAACTATTATTACTGCAACCAAGTGAAAATAAAACAGCCTTTGTATAAACACAATCTAAGTTTGTATAAACATAAAAACACTAGAGATAAATTACATTACAGGGTGTTTCGACACAAAATCAATCTGTGCTATAATACATAGTATCAAAACATACATGTTGAAAACATGACCTTCAACTGTGAAATTAAACTTTAATACTCCTTCAAATGATAAAAGCAGAGATGTAAAAAATTATTTAAAAATTTTTTTTTCTTTTTTTTATTTCCAAAGGTTATTGCGGAACCGGTGGTGTTAGTTTACATAAGTAAGTTCTTTAGTGGTGATTTGTGAGATTCTGGTGCACCCATCAGCTGAGGAGTATACACTGCACCCAATTTGTAGTCTTTTATCCCTCATCCCCTTCCCACCCTCTTCCCCCAAGGCCCCAAAGTCCACTGTGTCATTCTTATGCCTTTGCATCCTCATAGCTTAGCTCCCACTTACAAGTGAGAACATATGATGTTTGGTTTTTCATTCCTGAGTTACTTCACTTAAAATAATAGTCTCCAATCTCATCCAGGTCACTGTGAATGCCATGAAATCATTCCTTTTTATGGCTGAGTAGTACTCCAGCACATATATACATACCACAGTTTCTTTATCCACTCATTGATTGATGGGCATTAAGGTTGGTTCCACATTTTTGAAATTGTGAACTGTGCTGCTATAAACATGTGTGTGCAACTATCTTTTTCATATAATGAGTTCTTTTCCTCTGGGATTGTAGTGGGATTGCTGGATCAAGTGATAGTTCTACTTTTAGTTCTCAAATGAATCTCCACACTGTTTTCCATAGTGGCTGTACTAGTTTACATTCCCACCAGAAGTAAAGAAGTGTTCCCTGTTCACCACATTCACACCAACATCTATTTTTTTTTTTTAATGGTCATTCTTGCAGGAGTAAGGTGGTATCACATTGTGGTTTTGATTTGCATTTCCCTGATAATTGGTGATGTTGAACATGTCTTCATATGTTTGTTGGCCATTGTATATCTTCTTTTGAGAACTGTCTATTCATGTCTTTAGCCCACTTTTTGATGGGATTGTTTTTTTCTTGCTAATTTGTTGGAGTTCATTGTAGATTCTGGATAGTAGTCCTTTGTCAGATGTATAGATTGTGAAGATTTTCTCCCACTCTGTGGTCTGTTTACTCTGCTGACTGTTTCTTTCGCCGTACAAAAGCTCTTTAGTTTAATTAGGTCATAGCTATTTATCTCTGTTTTTAGTGCATTTGCTTTTGGGTTCCTGGTCACAAAATCCTTGCCAAAGTCAATGTCTAGAAGGGTTTTTCCAATGTTATCTTCAAGAATTGTTACAGTTTCCGGTCTCAGATTTAAGTCCTTGATCCATCTTGAGTTGATTTTTGTATAAGGTGAGAGATGAGGATCCAGTTTCATTCTCCTGCATGTGGCTAGCCAATTATTCCAGCACCATTTGTTGAAAAGGATGTCCTTTCCCCATTTTATGTTTTTGTTTGCTTTGTTGAAGATCAGTTAGCTCTAAGTATTTGGGTTTATTTCTGGGTTCTCTATTCTGTTCCGTTGGTCAATATGCCTATTTTTATACCAGTACCATGCTGTTTTGGTGACTGTGGCCTTATAGTATAATTTGAAATCAGGTAATGTGAGGTCTCCAGATTTGTTCTTTTTGCTTAGTCCTGCTTTGGCTATGCAGGCTCTTTTTGGTTCCATATGAATTTTAGAATTTTTTTTTCTAATTCTGTGAAGAATGATGGTGGTATGTATAGGAATTCTGTTGAATCTGTAGATTGCTTTTAGCAGTATGGTCATTTTCACAATACTGATTCTACCCATCCGTGACCATGAGATGTGTTTCCATTTGTTTTTGTCGTCTATTTCTTTCAGCAGGGTTTTGTAGTTTTTCTTGTTGAGGTCTTTTGACTCCTTGGTTAGGTATATTCCTAAGCATCTTATTTATTTTTTTTTTTTTTGCAGCTATTGTAAAAGGCGTTGAGTTCTTGATTTGATTCTCCACATGACTGCTGTTGGTATATAAAAGAGCTGCTGATTTGTGTACATTAATTTTGTACCCGGAAACTTTGCTGAATTCTTTTCTCAGTTCTAGGAGCTTTCTGAAGGAGTCTTTTGGGATTTCAAGGTAAACGATCATATCATCAGCAAACAGTGACAGTGTGACTTCCTCTTTACCAAGTTGGATGCCCTTTATTTCTTTCTCTTGTCTAATTGCTCTGGCTAGGACTTCCAGTACTATGTTGAACAGGAGTGGTGAGAGCAGGCATCCTTGTCTTGTTCCAGTTCTCAGAGGGAATGCTTTCAATTTTTCCCCATTCAGTATTATGTTGGCTGTGGTTTTGCATAGACGGCTTTTATTACACTGATGTATGTCCCTTATATGCCAATTTTGCTGAGAGTTTTAATCATAAAGTGATGCTGGATTTTGTCTAATGCTTTTTCTGCATCTATTGAGATGATCATGTGATTTTTGTTTTTAATTCTGCTTATGTGACATATCATATTTACTGACTTGCGTATGTTAAATTATCCCTGCATCCCTGATATGAAACCCACTTGATCGTGGTGCATTATCTTTTTGATATGTTGTTGGATTCGGTTAGCTAGTACTTTGTTTAGGATTTTAGCATCTATATTCATCAGGAATATTGGTCTGTAGTTTTCTTTTTTTGTTATGTCCTTTCCTGGTCTTGGTATTAGGATGATACTAGCTTCACAGAATGATTTAGGGAGGGTTCTCTCTCCCTATCTTGTGAAACAGTGTCAACAGGATTGGTACCAATTATTTGAATGTCTGGTAGAATTCTGGTGTGAATTCGTCTGGTCCTGGATCTTTTTTGTTGTTGTTGGTAATTTTTTATTACCACTTCAACCTCGCTGCCTGTTATTGTTCTGTTCAGCACATGTAATTCTTCCTGATTTAATCAAGGAGGATTGTATCTTTACAGGAATTCAGCCATCTCCTCTAGGTTTTCTAGTTTATGTGCAGAAAAAAGTTCATAGTAGCCTTGAATGATCTTTTGTATTTCTGTGGTGTCAACTGTAATATCTCCTGCTTTGTTTCTAACTGAGCTTATTTGGATTTTCTCTCTTCTTTTCTTGGTTAACCTTGTTAATGGTCTATCAATCTTATTTATCTTTTCAAAGAACCAGTTTTTTGTTTCATTTATCTTTTGTATTTTCTGTTTGTTCCAATTTCACTTAGTTCTGCTCTGATCTTGGTTATTTCCCTTCTTCTGCTGAGTTTGGGTTTGGTTTGTTCTTCTTTTTCTCATTTCTTGAGATGCCCTTAAATTGTCTGTGCTCTTTCACAGTCTTTGATGTAGGCATCAACTTATAACTTTTAAGTTGACTTTTAAGTTAAAAGTTAGGTTATTAACTTTCCTCTTAGCACTGCCTTTGCTATCCCAGAGGTTTTGAAAGGTGTGTCACTATTGTCGTTCAGTAAGAAGAATTTTTTAATTTCCATCTTGATTTCATTTCTGATCCAATGATCATTCAGGAGTAGGTTATTTAATTTCCACGTATTTGCATGGTTTTCAAGGCTCCTTTTGGAGTTGATTTCCAGTTTTATTTCACTGTGGTGTAAGAGAGTGCTTGACATAATTTCAATTTTCTTAAATTTACTGAGGTTCATTTTGTGGCCTATCATATGGTCTATCTTGGAGAAAGAACATGCACTGTTGAATAGAATGTATATCCTGTGGTTGTTGTGTAGAATGTTGTATAAGTATTTGTTAACTCCATTTGTTCCAGGGTATAGTTTAAATTCACTGTTTCTTTGTTGACTTTGTCTTGATGACCTGTCTAATGCTGTCAGTGGAGTATTGAAGTCCCCCACTATTAATGTCTTACTATCTCATTTCTTAGGCCTATTACTAATTATCTTATAAATTAAAGAGCTCCAGTGTTAGGTGCATATATATATAGAATTGTGATACTTTCTTGTTGGACAAGGCCTTTTAACATTATGTAATGTCCCTCTTTGTCTTTTTAAACTGCTGCTGATTTAAAGTTTGTTTTGTCTGATATAAGCATAGCTACTCCTGCTGTCCATTTGCATGAAATGTCTTTTTCTACATCTTTAAGTTTATGATTCCTTATGTGTTAAGTGAGTCTCTTGAAGGCAGCAGAGGGTTGGTGAATTCCTGTCCATTCTGCAATTCTGTATCTGTCAAATGGAGCATTTAGGCCATTTACACTCAACATTAGTATTGAGATGTGAGATACCATTCCATTCATCGTGGTATTTGTTGCCTATACCTGGGTTTTGTTTTTTGTTTTTGCTTTTTAACTTCTATTTTTGTTTTATAGGTCCTGTGAGATTTATGCTTCAAAAAGGTTCTGTTTTGATGTGTTTCTAGGATTTGCTTCAAGATTTAGAGTTCCTTTTAGCAGTTCTTGTAGTACTGGCTTCGTAGTAGTGAATTCTCTCAGCATTTGTTTGTCTGAAAAAGACTGTATGTTTCCTTCATTTATGAAGCTAAGTTTTGCTGGATACAAAATTCTTGGCTGATAATTGTTTTGTTGAGGAGGCTCAAGATAGGACCCCAATCCCTTCTAGCTTGTATGGTTTCTGCTGAGAAATCTGCTGTTAATTTGACAGACTGTCCTTTATAGGTTACCTGGTACTTCTGCCTCACAGCTCTTAAGATTCTTTCCTTCATCTTAACTTTAGATAACCTGATGACAATGTGCCCAGGTGATAATCTTTTTGTGATAAATTTCCCAGGTGTCCTTTGAACTTCCTATATTTGGATGTCTAGGTCTCTGGCAAGGCCGGGGAAGTTTTTCTGATTATTCCCCCAAATATGTTTTTTAAACTTTTAGATTTCTCTTCTTCCTCAGGAAAGCCAATTATAATGTGATGACAATGTGCCCAGGCAATAATCTTTTTGTGATAAATTTCCCAAGTGTTCTTAAACTTCTTATATTTGGATATCTAGGTCTGTAGCAAGGCTGGGTAAGTTTTTCTGATTATTCCCCCAATTTTTTTTTAAACTTTTAGATTTCTCTTCTTCCTCAAGAAGGCCAACTATTCTTACGTTTGGTCATTTAACATAATCCCAGACTTCTTGGGGGCTTGGTTCATATTTTCTTATTCTTTGTCTTTGTTAGATTGGGTTAATTCAAAAACCTTGTCTTTAAGCTCTGAAGTTATTTCTTCTGCTTGTTCAATTCCATTGCTGAAACTTCCCACAGCATTCTGCATTTCTGTAAGTGCATCCATTGTTTCCTGAAGTTTTGATTTTTTTTTATTTATGGTATCTATTTCATTGAATATTTCTCCCTTCACTTCTTGTATCATTTTTTTGATTTCCTTAAACCGGGCTTCATCTTTCTCTGATGCCTCCCTGATTAGCTAAATAACTTACCTTCTGAATTCTTTTTCAGGTAAATCAGGGATTTCTTCTTGGTTTGGATACCTTGCTGGTGAGCTAGTGTGATTTTGGGGGGATGGTAAAGAACCTTGTTTTGTCATATTACCAGAGTTGGTTTTCTGATTCCTTCTCATTTGGGTAGGCTCTGTCAGAGGGAAGTATAGGGCTCAAGGCTGTTCAGATTCTTTTTGTCCCATGGGGTGCTCCTTTACGTAGTACTCTCCCTCTTTTCCTAGGGATGTGGCTTCCTGAGAGTCGAACTGTAGAGATTATCTCTCTTCTGCCACGCAGCAAGTCTACCAGGCTCCGGGCTGGTACTGGGGGTTGTCTGCACAGAGTCCCGTGATGTGAACCATCCATGGGTCTCTTAGCCGTGGATACCAGCACCTGCTCTGGTGGAAGTGGTGGTTGGGACCGGCGGGCGGGGTATTGAAATGAACTCTGTGAAGGTCCTTAGCTCTGGCTGTTTAATGCACTATTTTTGTGCTGGTTGGTCTCCTGCTGGGAGGTAGCACTTTCAAGAGAGCATCAGCTATGTAGTATGGGGAGGAACAGGTGATAGGCAGGGCCTTAGAACTCCCAAGAGTATATGCCCTTTGTCATCAGTTACTAGGGTGGGTAGGGAAGGACCATTAGGTGCGGGCGGGGCTAGGCATTTCTGATCTCAGACTCTCCTTGGGTGGATCTTGCTGCGACTGAGCATTTGGGGTGTCTCCCAGGTCCTACAGGAGCAGTTTGCTTCCTTCAGAGGGTCTGTGGGTTCTCTCGGCTTTCCTAACATATTCCTGCAGTCGTTCTGGAGCAAAAGTTCACGATGTGAGCCTCCACATGCTGCTCTGTCTATCCCAGTGGGAGCTACAATCTAGTCCTGCCTCCTGTCCATGATCTATTTTTAAAATATTTTAAAATCCCATTCTAAGATATCAAAATGTAGGAAAGTATTTTTATTAATATTTGAATGTGATAATTCAAACAAGGCAAAGCTTTTAAAAAGATTTTGCTTTGTATTCCCTCTAAGGCAAAATTCCTTCTATTTCACTGCTTTTTGCCTATGGTAAATTCAGAATCAAAGAAAAGGCTTGTTTACGTTCTTAACTACTTAGATTTCATTAATTTTTAGCTTTAAGGGGGCATTTTTATTCCTAAAGGCAGGAAATACAAATACATATATAAATACAGCAAGGATGAGTAAAGAAACTCTATACCATTTTTTTAAAAAAGTGACAACAGTTCTCACAAAAGACTAATATTCTTACAATTAATTTTTCTAAAATCCATAGCATCAATTACCATTACTGTTTTATCTGTAACACATTTTTTCCTTACCTCTTCATTAATATCAATAATATCTCCCACTTTCAGCTCCAGTTCATCCTCATTTTGTGGAATGTACTCAAAAAGAACTTTACACTGACGCTTCTTGGTCTCTAAAGAAAGTAACATAATAAGAGATTAAGAATGATCATTTTTAAAAACAGTATATTTACATGCCATGTTTATAGTCACAGGACTTACATAAATAAATAAAAACAGAACATATGAGCATTCTAAACAGCTAATCACAATCAGCCCTGGTTAGCTTTTTACCCCAAGCCCCACACTACAAATATTAAGGCTTCAGGCAATAAAATATCTTTATACATCTTATCCCACCATTTACACAAAAGCAAAATATCCAAATACCCATTACCATTTTTGAGACTAAAAAAACCGACAATAAAAGACACTTTTGGCACAACAAATTCATCATAGACAAGTCCTCTAGGCTAGTGATTTTCAGACTACTTCCTAATCAAGTCTGGGAATACTACTTAAAATTAGTACTTTTACGACTATAGAAAGAAGCAGTAAGATGTACAAATTTCAAATTTGTTTTATCTTCTTTAATAACTATTTTCAGACAGCTAAAAATGAAACTCATTTATGTGAAGATAATTTTACTTTAGCTTTTCAAACAAGCTTCATTTATTCAGAAATGATCATTTATAACCATTCGCGCTTGTGTTCTCAACCTTTTTCAAGCTCTAAGAACTGAGAACTCAGACTCACTCCCATCTTCAAAAGTGAATCATTAAGCAGCTATGGGTAGATGATCAGGAACAGTTGACTACTTCTTGATACTCAAAGTGTGTTTCTTAGACCAGCAGCAACAGTGTAACCTGGGAGCTTGTGAGATATGTAGTATCTCAAGCTCCACCCCACATCTACTTACTAGGAACTGAATAAAAAGTTCCCTCGAAGTTCATATATTGAAACCCTAACACCCAATGTGTTTGGCAATAGTGCCTTTGTGGGGGCGGTAAATAGGGTTAAATGAGGTCCTAAGGGTAACACACTAATGATAGGACTAGTATCCTTACAAAAGAGGAAGAGACATCAGCCCACCATTGCCCTCCCCAACCCTCCAATACAAAGGAAAGACCAAGTGAGAAAACAAGGAGACAGTGGTCCTCTACAAGCCAGAAGAGGGGCATCACCAGAAACCAACCCTGACAGCATCTTGATCTTGGACTTCTAATAGTCCAAAATTGTGAGAAGATAAATCTGATGTTTAAGCTACTAAGTCTGTGGTATTTTGTTATGGTAGCCCTAGCAGACTGAATTTTGAATCAGAGTGTGCACTTTAACAAGATCCCTAGGTGGTTCTCAATCTTATACCCAATAATTCAGTCACCCTGATCCTTAATTCCTTGAAAATGGAATACCCTATTCCATCTCACACTTAAATGTATTGTTTCTTTTCTCAAGGAAATTTACTTTCATCCACGAAGCCCACCTTCAACTCATCTTCACTTCTCAGCTTAGAAGACACTCCCAAATAGCTTTCTTTTTCTTTTTTTTCTTTTTTCTTTTTCTTTTTTTTTTTTGAGACAGTCTTGCTCTGTTGCCCAGGCTGGAGTGCGGTGGTGCAATCTCAGCTCGCTGCAACCTCCACCTCCCGAGTTCAAGCGATTCTCCTGCCTCAGCCTCCTGAGTAGCTGGGATTACAGGTGAGCGCCACCACGCCCAGCTAATTTTTGTATTTTTAGCAGAGGCAGGGTTTCACCATGTTAGTCAGGCTGGTCTCAAACTCCTGACCTCAGGTGATCCACCCGCCTGGACCTCCCAAAGTGCTAGGATTACAGGCTTGAGCTACCACGCCCAGCCACAAATAGCTTTCTAAATTAAATACTCTTCTTTTGTGCTACTCTAGCACCCTGTACTTACCACCCCCTATTCGCTTCTGCAATCCACCCAGCACCTAGCATAGGGCCTGGCTTATTCTAGGTATCTGATATGGTTTATTTGTGCTGCTATAACAAAATACCTGAGACTAGGTAATGAAGATAGTACAAATTTACTTCTCACTTTTCTGGAGTCTGAGAAATCCAAGATCAAAGTGCCAGCAGATTTTATATCTGGTGAGGGCCCTCTTGCTATGTCATCACATGTCAGAAGGGCAAAAAAGGGCCTAAGCTAATATCCTCCTGCCCTTTCATAAGGCACTAACCCATTCATGAGAGCACAGCCCTCATGACTTATTCATTTCTCAAAAAGATCCTACCTATTAATATCACCACAATGGAAATTAAATTTCAACATGAATTTTGGAAAGAACTATAATTCAAACTACAGCAGTATCTGCTACATATTTTTGAATGAATTAATAAACAAATATCTAGGTCTAACTATATGGCATCATTGTCAACCAATATTATCACAAGAGTGTCTGCACTCCATCAGTAGCCTATCACCAACAATCCTAACAAGATTTTTCTTAATAATTTAAATGCACACTTAAAGAACAGAACTTGAGAAGAAAACATGCACACTAGAAAAAAATTAGTGATAAAACTTGAATACATAATGAGAGTAAAATATTTAATATAAACTACAAATATTTCAAAAATTAGAAAGGACAGGTTTGAACTGGAGCAGATATGGAAGGCTTCAAAGAAGAAATAAGAGTTATACAATGAAATATGAGTAAGATACAAGAAGGTGGGGCAGATGTGGTAGATATTCTAGAGCAAGGAAAACAGTTTTACTAACAAAGTAGGATTTGGTGACACAAGGATTCTAAGGAGAGAGGACAACAAAGGAGAATCCTAAGAAGTAATCTGGACAGGAAGAATTTCATTGCATCAAATCATGATCTCCAAATAAACTCTTCGTAAAGAAAGATGTCATGCTACAATAGAAATATCAGCTGTACTGGAAGTCAGAAGACTTATGTTCTGGTACAGTTGTCATTACCTAGTTATTTCACTGAAATTCTCTAGGAATCAATTTCCTGGGCCATAAAATTACAATGCGGAACTAGAAAACCACTACAGTTACCTCAGCTCTGACATTCTGTCAATCTATGAAATTGTTTATCAAGACAAAAAGTAATCTAACTTCACCCCCAAAACAACAAAAGAAGCACACTACATGCAACCAATAGCATGGAAAGGTACAAAACAGAGATAACCATCAAGTAGATAAAATAATTGAGTCTCCAAATAAGAAAGTTACATCTGTGTAAGTTTTTTCCCCTTCCTAAAGCAATTAATAATTTGTATCTGATTTTTTATTGTAGTTTTTATAATAAAAGAAGCCAAAGAAAGCAAACAGACTGGACGTGGAGGCTCATGCCTGTAATCCCAGCACTTTGGGAGGCCGAGGCAGGCAGATCACGAGGTCAGGAGATCAAGACCATCCTGGCTAACACGGTGAAACCCCATCTCTACTAAAAATACAAAAAAATTAGCCGGGCGTGGTGGTGGGTGCCTGTAGTCTCAGCTACTCAGGAGGCTGAGGCAGGAGGATGGCATGAACCTGAGAGGCGGAGCTTGCAGTGAGCTGAGATCATGCCACTGCACTCCAGCCTGGGCAACAGAGCAAGACTCCGTCTCAAAAAATAAAAAAAAGGAAAAAGAAAGTGAACAGTAACCATAATTTTTTAACTAACCTAGAGTTCACAGTAAAATTTTTCACATTTCACCTTTCACCAGACCTCACAGTAAATTTTTAAGTAATTTAAATAGTTTTTTGCGTGCTATAAGAAAACTTCTCATCTCTTGAAATATAGTGTCCCTAAATACCTTTGCAAGTTGTTCCAGTGACCTTGAGAAACTGTGTTCATTAATGTGTTATTTGCAGTTAGCACTTCATAGATAAGAGGCAAACAATCCATATTATTGAAAAGAAATGTCTATTTTGTTCAAGGTGCTCTTACAAGAACAAAATCCTTTCTTTCTGATAATTTCAGACCTTTTTTAAAATGTGGTTTCTTTTTCATGAATTTTAATATCTCTTAAAATTGGACTTAAGGTGAAATGGACTACTCATTAGCCCCCACCCAGGCAAGTCAATGAAGTCTGAGCAGCCTAGTTATATTTTACCCAAGAGCTTTATTTCTTCCTCTCACACTAAACATAATTTTTCCCAAGTAGTTTGTATTAACAGAATCATTTGCAAAAAATGAAAAAAAAAGATTCATTTAATCAAAGAAAGGAGTCACATTAGATAAAAACATCTAAATAGCTATTATTACCACAAACTATGAGTCATTTATTTTAAAAAGAAAAAATAATTCCACATTATTTCATATTTAAATAGGGTTCACTCATAAATTGAGGTGACTGCCTATATTGAATCCATCCATTAATTTAACTGCCAGCACAATTAAGGGGGCACTTTGAGATTTTTCACATTTCAAACTGCACAAAGTCAATAAATGTTAATTTCTATAATGTATCAGAACCCATGCTAAGCACAAAAAAGAAGAGAGGTGTCAATAAAAGGATACATGAAATTAAGTCCATTTAAAAAAAAACACTGTAACTAGTATTTTCTTTTCCTTTTTTTTTTTTTTTTTTTTTTTTTTGAGACAGGGCCTCACTCTGTCACCCAGGCAGTAGTAAGAACTCTGTTCACTGCAATCTCTGCCTCCCAAGCTCAAGCAATCCTCTCACCTCAGCCTCTCAAGTAGCTGGGACCACAGGTGCTCACCACCATACTGGGCTAATTTTTGTATTTTTTTTGTAGAGATGGGGTTTGCCATGTTGCTCAGGCTGGTCCTGAACTCCTGGGCTCAAGTGATCCACCCACCTCAGCCTCCCAAAGTGCTGGGATTACAGGTGTGAGCCACCACACTCAGCTATTAGTATTTTCTTATCATAAGTAACCTTTAATACTTTCCAGTTCTACAAAAAAATTAATTGTACAAAAATTGTCTTCTAAAAATCATTATATAAGTAAAGCTACTAACAAGGAAGAGAATAAAGGAGGTACAGCAAAGGCGGGGACATACTGCATTTCTTTCATGTACCAGCACTATTCTAAATTCTTCACATCTCCCAACAACAAAGCATTAACACTCACTATCTCACTTACCAATGAGAAAAAAAGGAAATAAAAAGTTAAATAATCCATCAAAGACTACATAGCTAAAATGAGGCAAAACTAAAATTATATCCACTTCTGGAATATTATGCCCACTTCTAAGCCTTCTATCTTTCCACTATAGTATGCTGTCTCCTTTACAGATTACATAGTACTTTGACATAGCTCATACAGTCTAGTCACACTGGATTTTTACTCCTCAAAAATACCATATACTTGCTTATTTCTGTGGGTCTGCCAAAGGCTGCATTTCTTCCTTGAATGCTATTCTCCCAATCTCCATGTGCTTGTATGTCCTACCTAAAGAAGAGCTTCAATATACTCTTGCTTGACAACCCCAGTACAAAATTACCTTTTCATCTAAATTATCACTACACATATGTCTCTCATACAGTTCTGAGTTTACAGTATAAAACACCAGAATAACTGTAAACATTTATCAAGCACTTACAATTACTTAACATGTTAATGCCTCTTATAGCCTACGAGAAAATTATGACTATCATCTCTATTTTATAGTAACTTGATGTTCGCCCCTGCTAGACTGTGAATTCTGAATCATCCTCCACACCCAGCTTTATGTGGCAGATTTAATTAATTGCCTAGACCAATATTGTTTCTCATGATCATACTACTCACAGATACAAAGGCATTTGACACACAAGAGTTCAAAAATTTCAGAAAACTTTACATGTTTAGTATTTTTAAAAAACAAAACCAAATTGTGTGAAATTTCAGACTCAGTAAGGTTACTGCCCTTGTTCTTTTTCTAATAAAACAGAAAATCTCTAATTTCTAAATGTGAGTCATCAAGAATAGTTAGGTATTTCATGTCTGAAAAATAGATGTAAATATTCAGATCAAACAAAGCTCTTAAATTATGAAACCATTTCTCACTGAAGACTGCTTTTAATGTTTCCATCAAATGCTAAAATAAGAGCATACCCCAATAAGAAGTGGGAGGTTGAATGCTAAAACTTCAGAAATAACAGCAAAAGGATTTTTGACCCAATTTTTGGTTCCAGTTGGCTCTGGAAAAAAATATCTTCAGGTTTTATTAAAGCATTAAAATATATTTAATTAGTCAATTTTTAAAATAAATTTCTTTCTCCACCAGGCGCAGTGGCTTATGCCTGTAATCCTAGCACTTTGGGAGGCCAAGGCAGGTGGATCACCTGAGGTCAGGAGTTCGAGACCAGCCTGACCAACAAACATGGTGAAACCCTGTCTCTACTAAAAATACAAAAGGTAGCCAGGCATGGTGGTGCACGCCTGTAATCCCAGGTACTTGGGACTTTGGGGCAGGAGAATCGCTTGAACCTGGAAGGCGAAGGGTGCAGTGAGCCAAGATCATGGCACTGTACTCCGTCCTGGGTAAGAAGAGCGAAACTCTGTCTCAAAAAATAAATAAATAAAATAAAATAAAAATCAATTTATTTCTTCAATAAGCAAATAATCAAATGTTATGAGAAACACTGATTCGGCCATTTTACATGAATGATGAATGAATACATCATTTTCATGTAATGAAATATTCATTACATGAATACATGACATATGTATCAATCAGCCATTCATACAGTTGTATCTTTTTAAAAATTTTTCTCGCCCGGAGCAGTGGCTTGGGTCTGTAATCCCAGCATTTTGGGAGGCTGAGGCGGGCAGATCACTTGAGGCCAGGAGTTTGAGACCAGCCTGGCCAACATGGTGAAAACCCATCTACTAAAAATAGAAAAAATTAGCCAGGTGCAGTGGCATGTTCCTGTAATTCCAGCTACTGGGGAGGCTGAGGCTGCAGTGAGCTGAGATTGTGCCAATGAACTCCAGCCTGAGACTCTGTAACCAAAAAAAAAAAAAATTCTCATCCTTAGCAATAAAAAAATCATAATGCTTAGGCCATTAAGTGAAAGGCTCAAACTGTTCAAGATACTGCCTACTTTGCTGAGATGTTCTACTTAAGACACTCAAAATTTTAGAAAATCTTCATTATCACTATCATGAAGAAAAAGATAATGTGATCAGAGGTAAAGTATTTTGTCTGTAGCATACTTTCAACTGATTCCATTAAAAAAGTATATGTATATTAAGATAAAGCCAATGTGAGAAAATGTTAACAGCATATGTAGGTGAAGGGTATACTATGTTCACTGCACAATTATTCCTTCAACTTTTCTAGATATTTTTAAATTTTCCAAATAAAATAGAAAGTTAGAACAGCCTACCCTGTTCAAGAGGGTAGGGTGTTCTAACCCCAAGATGATCTAGTCATTTGAGTGAGTCTTTTTCTCCTTATCAGTCAGAATATTTCAATGTCAAAGAGCCACCATGAACCAACACACTCATTTTTTCAAAAGGTATGCTGCAAAGATGCATAGTCAGTGGACATAATTTGACAGCATTCAGAATGTTACTATTTTCTTCAGCACTGACTCAAAATAAGAAAGCACACTATTTGCTACTTTATGGGAGTGAAGTAATGTGTAGACTGGCATTATTTCAACTAACTTTTCATGTGCAACATCATCCCTTGCAGTATAAACACTAGTGATCTATCAGTATCAATCTCAATGTATCTTTTACACTCAAAATAATTAACTACATGAAAAATCACTTCTGCTGTAGCGTGAGTTTCCACTACTAAGGAAAATACAATTAGCAAACACTATGTATTCCCTCACGTGTGCCAAGAGATTTCATCTGGTATCAATTTCTTCCAAATGTAAAGTGAAACATCTACCAATATTCCACGCTGACTGCTAATATTCTGATGCTGAAACACGTCAATTTATTTACTCTCTAAACACAATATTTTACCATTATCTTTGTGGCTGATTTTACAAGGGTGTCAGAAGTAATGTGACTTGCAACCTGTTTTTGCTTTGAGAAATGTACATTTGTTCTCTTCTCTGACTTTAGCAACTTACAGTAATCAACTTTTTCCTGAGAAACACTATTCCATGTTTGCTCTAAAAAAAATTAATACTTCCTTGTTTTACCAAATGAGCTACCATGATTAGCAATGGATCACAGCAAAAGTTTTCACGGCTTCATTACTACCCCAAAAAAGCCAATATACTGGAGACTAGAGAAGAACAGCTCACTAGTCCAATCCAGTTTTTGGATACTCAACATCATTATACTTATTTGAACATCTCTTTTGTAGTTGCTTAGACAAAATTCAACACATACACAGATTCATTTTGTCTTGGCACACAGGAATTTAAACTGAACATATATACTGCAGTGTTTACACTATTAACCTTATGTTAATACAATGGTTTTGGGTTTTTTTAAATTAATATTAATAGTACTGGTTAGTTGTATCCTGCTACTATGTAACAATACAATGAGCCACTTTTAAATAAGTGATCTATTTTGGGAATTAGAGATACGATCCAAACAGTAACAAAAAAAAAATCAAGTTTAATACACATAAAATAATACATAAATGACAGGAAAACAGAAAAGCAAAAACAACTTGCATCCTGTTTTAAATGTTAGCTGACACTAAATAACCAGTTTAGTCCTTGCAGCACATGTACTTTAAAAACAAGTTATGGAAGATCCTTAGGAAAAAAAAGGCCTAAGCTTCCTGGCACCAACTGCATAATGATTTTTCCTTCTTACAAGAGAAAAGAATTTACATCCAGTGTTCTTACGAAAGGCAAAATTTACTGTATCCTTTCCTATTAGAAGTGAAAAAATATTCAGAACCTTCAACCTCTTTGTCTAACTTCTACTTAAGAAGAAACTTATCCCTTTATAGCTCCCTAGAGTGAAAGAAAGTTGTAAATGGATTTTACTATGGACAGAGGTCATGAAAAAACCTCCCGTGGGCCTAAAAATTCTCCCTCAGCACAGACATTCTATATAGAAGTTCAGCTGTATGATATAAAACTGTTATTTGTCCCCAGTCTCCAAGCAGTTTCAGAATTCATCATCATCAGAACTGCTGAAACCGTCCACCTTCAGGCAATAATGCTAGAAAGCAGTATATATAAGATGCAAATATTCCCTGGATATTGTATTTCCTTGAGAAACAAAGAACAAACAGAACCCTAGAATTGGTCTAAGTGTCATGAAATCTGTTTCATTTTTATGACAACCTGTTTTTATTTTATGAAAATAATCAAAGGATGATGTAATCCAAAAGTAGAGGTTTCCCCAAACTTCACAGACAACAGCTTATGACAGTAATAGACTGAGACATAAGGGGACTCTATAAAAATTATTAATAGCCTTACAATTACAATTTGGGAAATGTATGTAAACAAAATTTCTTTATTGTAGAATATTTTGTACTACAGGGATTTATACACCATAATTTCAAAGACATTAAAGTAAATGTGATTAAATACTCATTAACTATTAACCGATTTATGCCAGAGGTTGCAGTTTTTTGAATTTTTGCAATCAGACCTTAGCAATGACCTTGAACAGCAGGATAGTAATAACTCCTACATTCTTAGCATTCCAATAATGGGACACTAGGCATAGATGGGTTAAATCAAATTGACCATAGTAATAAGTATGCAATCTCTAGGCTAGCATGGTGGCTCACGTCTGTAATTCCAGCACTTTGGGAAGCCAATGGGGGCAAATCACTTGAGCCCAGGAGTTCAGGAACAGCTTAGGCAACATGGCAAAACCCCATCTCTACAAAGAAAAATACAAAAATTAGCAGACGTGGTGGCACACACCTGTAGTCACAGCTACTCAGTAGCCTGAGGTGGGAAAACTGCTTGAGCCTGGGAGGTCAAGGCCGCAGTGAGCTGTGACTGCACCACTGCAGCCAGGACAACAGGGTGAGAGTCTATCTCAAAAAAAAAAAAAAAAAAAGTATTCAATCTCTGAAGGGTCTTCTGGTTTTATTGTGTTAAAACATTTGCTATGTGCTCCCATAACACCGTAATTCTTTGTACACGTTTAATATTTTACACTTTTTAAATAACAGTTTCTTTTGTTTTTTGGAGCAGAGACTGGAGTGCAATGGCAGATCTCGGCTCACCTCCCGAGTTCAAGTGATTCTCCTGCCTCAGTCTCCCAAGTAGCTGGAATTACAGGCAAGTTCCTCCACGCCCGGCTAATTTGTATGTTTAGTAGAGATGGGGTTTTACTATGTTGGTCAGGCTGGTCTCGAACTCCTGACCTCAGGTGATCCACCTACCTAGGCCCCCCAAAGTGCTGGGATTACAGGCGTGAGCCACTGCACCTGGCCTTAAATAACAGTTTCTTTTCCAAGAATGTAAGCTCTTTGAGAACAGCAATATTACCTGGTGTTTTTTGTTTTGTTTTGTTTTGTTTTGTTTCTTAACCACTTTCTCACCAGCAGCAAATAAAACTCAAGAGTTTAAATGATCTTTCTGAGGTCATAAGACAGACTCAAACCCTTATCTGATTTCAAATGTAATGCTCTCCTTTGCCAAGTTGTTCCCCTAACATATTTACACAGTACCAAATCCTTACAAGGTAATTTGCAAGGCCAACCACCTTGGAAATGTTTATGTTCAGATGTTTAACAACTGAAGAAAAAGCACTATCAAAATTCTTGTATCTATGCTAAGAATCAGCAGATATTTCAGAATCCCACTAAATAAACGGTATTAAAATACAGTTAAGGTAAAATGGTAATCATTCAGCAGAGTCTGAAAGATAAATAAGAAAACAGAGCCTCATGCTTTAATTTATAATGATATTGATTTGCTATTGATTGCACATGACTAAAAATTAAGATTGACTACACAGGGCAATAACTAGTAACATGAGACTTTGCAGGAAGTTACTGTAGTTGTCTACAAAAGACTGAACTAATTTTTCTTAATTTAGACACAGTTATAAAATATCCTTCTATTTTGATGTAATTATGCAGGAAAGGAATTATTTACATACTCTTCTTAATGTTTTTGGTTTGTGGATGTGGCTGAATTCCTCCAGCTGGAAGTCCATAGGTGCTTATTCGTTGTACAAGACTTGCTACATTCCCATGCCTTTCCCGTTTGATGGGCAAACTGTCATCCTTGAATTCCGTCTCTCTTTTAATTTCCTACAAAAGGGAAAATAAATAAAGAGGCAAGTTAAGTTATATTTTTTATATTAAATCCTCAAATGTAAAATACCAAAAAATAGCTACAGTAATTACTATATAAATCATAATATCAATAGTTTCCAACCTTTGCTCTGCTCAAACATATCTGAAGAATAAAACACATTTTGGTAACAGTGACTCATGAGTTTAAGTTTTATCAGAACTGGAGATGAAGATAAAGGAAAGAGAGGCTCAAACCCCACCCCCACCACTCACCCCAACTACAAAGAAACACTGAGATACAAAGACAAACAATAATTCAAAGTCAGGGGTAAACAAACTTTCTATAAAGTGCCAGATAGTAAATATTTTACAATTTGCAGACCATACACTTTCTGTTGCAACCATCAACACTCCTATGTGTGGTATAAATGCAGTCAGATATTTAAATGAATGAATATAACTATGTTCCAATAAAACTTTATTTATAGACACTAAAATTCTAATTTCAAATAATTTTATATGTCATATTATCCTTCTGATTTTTTCCAACCATTTATAAAATTCTCAGCATTCTTAGCTCATGGGTCTTACAAAAACAGGTGGTATTCAGACTTGTCCTGTGGGCTGGTAGTTTGATAGCCCCTGATCTAAGTCATGGCTATAAAATAAGACATGTGAACCATCATGGAAAAGTATAAAACTTTACTGGAAGACATGAAGACAAAAACAAAGTTATGCCATATTCAGTAACTGAAAACTCAGTATCATAAAAATATATCAGTTCTCCCTTAAAACTGATGTAATATATCAATGCAATTCAAATACACAAAAAATTTGGAGTAGCAATTTAATAAGCTGTTTCTAAATTTATACAGAACAAAAGGCTAAGAACAGTGAAAACACTTCAAGGAAAAGAAAGCGGAGAGAGTTTTTAACGAAAATACAAAGGAAAACTATAACGATACGATTAGACAATGTGCTACTGGCATAAAGACAGACATACTGATAAATGAAACAAAATAGGAAATCCATAAACAGACAAACTTGATTTAAAACAGAAAAAAATGAGGAAAGATGGAATCTTAAAATACATTGTGCATGAAAAACGTTCCATATTTAATAGGGAATGAAACTGGATACCTATCTCACACATTTCATATTAAAATTAACAATTTTAACTTGATATGGCAAGTATTATATATGTGTGTGTGTGTGTGTGTGTATGTGTGTATACATATATATATATAATTTTTTTTTTTTCTTCAGACAAGGTCTCCCTCTGTTACCCAGGTTGGAGTGCAGTGGCATGATCATGGCTCACTGCAGCCTCCACCTTCTGGGCTCAAGCAATCCTTCCACCTTGCCTCCCAAAGTACTGGGATTATGGTAGTGAGCCTCGGTGGCCAACCAAGTATATTTTTCTTAACCTTTACAATAGAATATTTCTATTTCAAGTTTATAAATTCTTATGATTACAAAAGTATTACAGATTGTTTTAAAAGTATCTTGTGAAAAGGATTCTTTTTTTTTTTTGAGAAGGAGTCTCTGTTGCCCAGGCTGGAGTGCACTGGGCGCAATCTCTGGTCACTGCAACCTCCGCCTCCTGGGTTCAAGCAATTCTCCTGCCTCAGCCTCCCGAGCAGCTGGGACTACAGGCATGCACCACCACACCTGGCTAATTTTTGTATTTTTAGTAGAGACGGAGTTTCGCCATGTTGGCCAGGCTGGTCATAAACCCCTGACCTCAGGTGATCCGCCTGCCTCGACCTCCCAAAGTGCTGGGATTACAAGCGTGAGCCACCACGCCCGGCCAAAAAGGATTCTTATAAAACATACTTCAAATACTTGAGAACTGATAATGTGCTAGTTTTTTAATACAGTGCAAAATAACTATTATGTACTATAATTATTACTAGCTATAGTTTTTTAAAAATCAATGTGGAACAGGAAAAGAAGAGTACTGGTAACCTATCATTTCCAAAATTTGAGAGCTGTGCTGTTGCAGGAAACTGAGGACCAGAGAGACCAATATGGAGAACAGGAGGATTGTTTATTTAAGGTATGCACTGGCTCAGTGGATTCATATCCAAAAAGCTGAGCCAGTACATACCTTAAATAAACAATCCTCCTGTTTCCCCTCATATCGTCTCTCCAGTCCTCGGTTTCCCGCAACAGTGCAGTGCCCAAAAGGTGTACACATTTCATTAGTAATAATTCTGATTAAGAATAAATGTTTTTTCTTTCAGTTTCTGTGTATTATTTTTTAAATGGCTAAATTGTTAAAATATAAACATTTATTAAGTTACTCGAATCCAACAGTAAGAACAACTCTTAGGTCTTTCTTTTGGTGTAAGAGCATCATGAAATAAGGACTGAGACAATAATGGTGTTGTGTAAACCAAGAAAGTTTCGGAATCTCTGGCATAGCAATTGAAAATGAGAATTCTTAAAGAAATTTTTTACTCTTAAAAGCTGATTATCTTAGTATGATATCAAAAAACACATTTTTTGGGGGTAGAGATAGCATCTTGCTATGTTGTCCAGGCTGGTCTTCAACTCCTGGGCTCAAGTGAGCCTCCCTTCTTGGCCTCCCAGGGTGCTGGTACTAGTTTTGCCCAGCCAAAACCCATAAATTTTAAAATAACATTCAGTTATATGTTAAAAAGGTAAAAAAGCTATTACCTTGTAAATAAGTTCTGGCAATATATGTCCACAAGTGTCAACCTAAATAAGACACTGAATGAATACTATTCCTTAATGA
This sequence comes from Pan paniscus, assembly GCF_029289425.2. Classification (NCBI taxonomy): domain Eukaryota; kingdom Metazoa; phylum Chordata; class Mammalia; order Primates; family Hominidae; genus Pan; species Pan paniscus. Next base: position 62,026,840 of record NC_073254.2, on the reverse strand, counting down.
AAATCCTGGTTCAACAGACACTAAAGTAAATTTATATTTGTACTACTTGACATAGTATCACCTTTCTGCTCTTTAGCATTTGCATAAATATTTATTGAGCACCTGCTAGTACCAGGCAGCAGCTAGGCATACAAATGTTAACAAGAGAGACTGTCTTTTGTTCTCACAGTACTGTACATTTTACAAAAGAATACAGAAAATAACCAGGCAGTTAAAATTCAGTGTAATAAATATCCAAAAACTGAAAACAATCCAAACATCCATCAACAAGTAAATGAATAAACAATGGAATACTACTCAGCAATAAAAATGAAGAAGTTATTGATACACAAAAAAATCCATCAATTTCTAATTCTGATTGAAAGAAGCCAGACACAAAATACATATGGTACATTAAAAATCTTAGAAAATACAAACTAATGTATAGATTAAAAGGCAGATAAATGGTTTTGTCGGGGTAGGATCACAGAAAGAGAGATGGACAGTAAAATGGCACAAGAGTTCTTGATAAACACATAGAGCCTCTGCATCTTCATTGTGCCAGAGGTTTCATGGTTGTATACAATTGTTTAAAAACTTACTGAATTTTACATTTTAAATGGATGCCATTTATTGTACATAAATTATACTTCAATAAAGGTCATTTAAAAAAATGTTCATGATAAATGCTATAAATAGAAAACACCAAATGCCTAACACAGGAAGTGTAGCTAACATAAATTCAGTGGTGTTAAGGCAAATCGGGATGACTTCTCAGAGAAAGTGACATCTCTACTGAGACAGAAAGAATAAATGAGAGTTAGCAAGGTACAGAGAAGGCAATAGGAGGAGTGTCTTAACAGGAAAGAATAGCATATGAGCAGGCCGGAAGGCAATGGGAAGCACAGAGCTTCTGAGGAATGAAGACAACACTAAATTTGCCTGGAGCATGGAAGGAAGGGAAAGATGATAAGGGTGGTAAAATTCAAGAATAGCAAGGCGAGCAGACGGCTGATATAAAGCTCTCTGAGTCTGGGTAGGCAATCTGAAATACAGTAAATTCCCACTTAAAGTCTTTGATAACTTCTTGGAAATTGTGACTTTAAGCAAAACAATGTACAAGGAAACTGATTTTAGCATAGGCTAGTTGACATAAACAAGAGTTAAATTCCTGTGGCATACCTCTGGATCACAAAAACATCACCAAACTTATAAAGATCAAAACACTTCTAATAATAAACACTGAAATAAATGTGAGCTATACATACATTTAGTAAATTTAATAAAAACAAGTAAGATAACTATTTATGCACCTATTCCAGTTCAGGGTTTCCAGTGGCCAGAGCCTATCCCCACCAGTTCAGGGTGCCAGGTAGGAACCATCCCTGGACAGGACACCATTCCATCGCAAGGCACACTCAGACTGGGAATGATGTAGATACACCAATGAACCTCAAGTACGCATCTTGGGGATGTGGGAGGAAACTGGAGTACCCAGAGAAAACCCGTGCAAACATGAGAATATGCAAACTCCACAGACAGTGGCCCCAGCTAGGAACCAATTTTTTTCATCAACATTACAACAAAACGACACTGAACAAAATGAATTCATGTGAGGACCTAACAGAAGATGAGATGCTGCCATAGTGGAATAAGTTGGGGGGGGGGGGTGCAGTACTAGAGTTAAATATACCAGGTGAGAGCAGAATGTGCCCTAAGTTATAATCGTGACAAAGGGGAGAAACGCTGAAAGAGTCAGAAAATATTCAAGAGGCAGAATCTAGATAATTCAGCAGATACAACCTAAGAAGAAAGAGTCAAAGATGATGCCCAAGTTCCTGACTTGGGCAACTGCTCAGATGTTGCCATGCACTAAGAAAGCAAACGTATCAATAGAGTGAGAAGATAAGCCACATAATGGGAGAAAATATTTGCAAAAGATGCCTAAGACTGTCATTTGAGATATACAAAGAAATATTAAAAGTCAACAATAAAAAAGCAAACAGCCTGATTTTTTAAATGGGCAAAAGACCCGAAAAAATCTCTGTGATCTCTCCTAGATTCCCTATGCCGGCACAAAAAAAGATAGGGGAAACATCCTTTGCCTCTGCCATCAAGAGACTTACCTCTAAACTTGTGACCCTTTTTGTGACTAAAAAATCAGTAGGTACATCACTAAAATGTTATGTTCCAGGACAGAAGGGATTATGTTTTATTGTATTTCCACTGCCTAAAACAGTAGCACCAAGTAGGCACTAACATACTTAATAAACTACTATTTACAACTGGTAAAAACAGCAAAGCATGAGACAGTTGTATAACACTCTAATCCAGAAATAAACCCAACCAAATATATAAGTTCCGTATATAATAAATGAACTGGCTGGGTGCAGTGGTTCATGCCTATAATCCCAGCACTTTGGGAGGCTGAGGCTGGCAGATCACTTGAGGTCAGGAGTTCAAGACAAGCCTGGCGAACATGGCAAAACCACCTCTCTACTAAAAATACAAAAATTAGCCAGGCGTGGTGGCACACACCTGTAACCCCAGCTCCTTGGGAGGATGAGGTATGAGAATCACTTGAACCCAGGAGGCGGAGGTTGCAGTGAGCCAAGATCACACCACTGCTCTCCAGCATGGGTGACAGAGAGAGACTCTGTCTCATCCCCCAAAAGAAGTAGTAAATTAGAAGCTCAAACAGCCATTAGTTGTGAACTATTTAAATAAACTACAGTATATGCATTTGATAAAATACTGTAGTCATTAAAGAATGATATATCTATATTAGAAATGATATCTGAATCACACTATTGAATAAAACAAACCAATTTTACAACACCACATATATAAAACATGTTTCTATTAAAAATACATGCTACCCAGAAGCTTCTTAGCCAACAATATGACACAAATATATATTTACAGGTATGAACTAAAAAATGTAGGTAAAGACGACGACTTGATTTTTACTAGTGAACCCAATTTTCTTGACTCTGAACTCCCATGTAACTCTGGGTAGAAAACTAAACCTTGTCACTTTCAAAAATAATGAAATCCAGGGCAGGGCCACTGGCACAAGCAGTATCTAGTACTTTCCCTGGTTGGGGACAAACAACTAATCTGCAGGTATCACTCAACGTACTCCAAGCAGCTTCCTGGCACAGCTGACAACATAGTTACTTCCATGTCCCATACCAAATCACCACATACCAGATGCTATCTTTTTCTTCTACTGGGCAGCCTCTTCAAGCTAGCATATCAATTCATTCACTATGGTGCACTGTGTCCACAGGAAATAAGAATCTACTTTATATGAAACTTACCTCCTTCAAGAAAGGACTGAAAGAGAAGTGTACCTTGTTTTCACACTCCCTTTTACTCTCCACATTATAATTCTCCCTTCCCTTTCTTTCACCAAATTCTTGATCTCCTTGTAATGCCTCTTTGCTCCTATTGGAATCACTTTGGTCTCTTGGATATAAGAAATTTACAGCCTAGTTCTTTGTATACCTGTCTCAACATTATACTTTCAGTTGATCCATGGGAGGTGGGAAGGGAGACCAAGAGCAGCAAGAACAGGTATACTTCTTCATTGAGTGTAGGAGCACACCTTCACAGACTTCTCCAGGCATTTATGCCTACCACACGTAGGATTTCTGATGAACATGACCTCTTCATGTAACTATTCAAAAAAACTGTTTCTTTTTTTAAAAGAACAATACATATTTTTCAATCGGAGGGGGGGAAGTCTTTTATTTTGGGAAAACAGTTAAGTGGGTAGAGAATTTTGAAAAATTACTAAGTATAAAACATGAAAGATACACAAATATTTCCCTGTTTTTATTGGTAATGCACATAAGAAAATTACTTTGATTTGCTATTAATAACACCCATCAACCTCACAGTTTTCAGACTGCACTAAGTATTTTTCATACTAATAAAAACAAAATATACATAAAAGACTAGTAGTTACAACCTCAACATGCCAAAGAGTACTTGCTCATTTTGGATTCTCCTGTCTGCCTCATAAGCTACCTACATTGAAAAAATAAAATTCACACTTCTGAGAGCTACTGTTGCTTCTAGTACAGGAGACCAAGCACTTGACTTACTATTCAAATCCTGTTCCTCTTGAAAGTAACTCCAATCTGACCAAATGTGATAGAGGACAGGTTCAGGAGACAGACAAACTGTATACAAATCCTGGTTCCACTGTGTTCATTTGCTGTAAAACAATGTTAACATGATATATGAATTCATTGCTCAAGATCTAGAACCATTTTAGGAACCTTCAATTTTCTCTGGGACATAATCATATCTAAGAATATTAGATATAATAAATCTTCTGAAGACAAAAGATACAAATAAAAGGGGGAAAGCAACTTAAAAAATCTTATAGTCTACAATGAATAGAAAAAACTCAGGTTTACAGCCTTCCAAATACATACTGCCAACTGAGATGTTACCACAAGTACAATTTTGCTTAGACCTCAAGGCTCTAGGCAAGATTACAAATAAGGTAAAGTTTGCTGTGAGGTCCACCACCTTCTTCTCTGGAACTCCTCCGAGCTACAATCCCTTACTACTAGAAACACACACATACACTCTCACCAATCTACTCTTTTCCCTAGTTTCTGGAAACATAGTGCCTCTACCAGACTACTCTTTGGCTATCAATTTCAATAGCAAATTTTATCTAATATAGCAAAATTTACCTAGTACCTAAGGTATTAGTAAGGCTTCCAGTGTTTATTCCTTCCTCTGCCCTTCATTCACTTTTACCAAAAGAGCCAGGAAATAGCATACATATTAACATTGCAGTATTTATTTCCTACCAACATCACTTCCTTTCCTGACTTGGAAAATAACTTCAGGAGATGTAGTAAAAAAGAGTCCTCACTTGGAAAGCAATCATGTATAGTCAAAGCAAACTCTGAAAAACTCTTGAGTTTCATACTTCAAATGAGGGAAGCCACCTGCACAATAGGTAATGTCAATACAAAACTTGCCAAGAAAAAATACAATATGGATAATCTCCATATAGATAAGAATGTGCTATACTGATTGGTTTTGCTTCATAGCTAAAGAGTAGGTAGTACAACAAGAGGATAAAAACTGAAATACATATGCAAATGGTGGGGGAAGCTAAAAGGGTATATCTACTCTTCATCTATTAAGGTAATCAAAGATACATAATTTTGATTGTATTAACCAAAACAAACAACTAAAAAGATAATTAACAAAATTCACAAACCACTCCTTCATGTTGTAATATGTCCATATAATAATCTGGCTATCTAATCCTGGCTGTGGCCATTATCATGATTTGAAAATAGAAAGCAACTTACTTGTATTCCATAGACTCAAAGGTCACAAAGAATAATAAAAACCAGGTGAGAAGTCAAGAACTTCATTTCATTTCTCAAATGAAACAGGCAGGTTACCTAGTCACCAAATTCCTAAACACAGTAATAATTCTGCTTAAACTAATTAAAATCTAAGGAATATACTTATTTTTAATTTAACATTCAGGATTTCCAGAAGTATATAAAATTAGTATCTCCTACTTCACAGAAGCATAATCAGACAACATGAAAAAGTGGTATTACTAAAGAATAAGGAAAATAAGAATTAAATGTTTATCTGGTATACACTGCCAACTATTTTAGCTCTGACTAATTTTAGGCTTACATTTTAAAAAATAGTCTAGAAATGATTGATTTAGATTTTAACCTAACAAAATGGCCTACCATACTCCTGAAGTATTTTTGTTTTTTTTTAATATAAGTAATCATATATAAGGAATATCCAAGAAAAACTACTTAAAGTCATTTGATTTTCCTTTCTATTGTGATTAAATTAATTGGATATTCACTAAAGCGCTTAAGTTCAAAGAAAAATGACCAAAAAGAAAAAATGTCCTTAATATGAAATCAATACGTATCGTCTAAGTGTCAATAGATCAAAATCGGCAAGGAAAACAAAAATGACAGATATAGCAGGACTACTTTGAAAGTTTCTAAACTTCTCTCCTCTACTATGCTTTTTGTTACACAATTGCTCTCCACATTTTGGACAAAGGAACTTCCTATTTAAACTATTCCTCCTGTATTCAGAGAAGGCAAAAGTAGAAATGGGGTGGGGGAAGTTATATAAATTCACTGTCAATGGCATCCTACTCCTTTCCTTTTTTCTATCCAGGAATGTAAATGAGAGCCAAGTGAAGTACAGTGGAAAAAAAAAACTTAAGAACTTTTCTCTTTACTCATTCTTTCAGACATACCACAATGATTGAAATGAACTGAAAATAACCCAATATTTTATAATGGTCACATTTTTCCTAATAGTTTTGTTCATCTAAAAAATGTCATTTCCACCTTCAGGCCTAGATGAAGGGGTTTAAGAATAAGAACTGCAAGAAAATGAGGGCTAATGTGTTTACAATTTCTTCTAACGGAAAAAACATCAGGCTTACGTGGGAAATTCTTTCTCAAGGATGCTAGACTCCTTGAGGCCACAGATGAGAGTGACACAGCAGGCAAGTCGTGCTGGGTCCAAGGAGCTAGAGCAGGAGATATCCCAGAAGCCCAGCTCTGGCACTCAACTTTCCTGATACCTGGTTTACCTTATTTCTACAGTAGTGACCAATCTGAAATACCTTAGCCGAAACAAAATGTATTAACTCCTAAAGGGAAAAAATGAGAATGTAACTTTCCAGATTAAGTCCAAGGCAAACATTAACATGGTTTATATATAATAATGTCTTGAATTTCTTGAATTTCTATTTACAGTATGAAGAATAGTATGTAAAAGGGGGAAATGGTACAAATAATTGCATTTAAAAGATTTGTTTTCTAGGAAACAGTCTTTAAAGCTATCTACCAAATTTCTAAACATGGAAGAAAGCTGAGGGAGGGTTATAAAGAAAGGTACTTTTCACAATGGATACTTCTGTATTGCTTTGACTTTTGTTTCGACATATACTATGTCTGTGATTTAAAATAAAATAAAAGATTTGGTGTACCTACAAACAACAGTGTTATGTCACATTGTTATAGGGCATTTGGAAAAAGACACATATGCTATGCGAGTACACTTTATCAAATGTAAATCCTTATATATATTTTCTAGTATTACCTGTATAAAGTATTTCTCCAACTCACTGAATATAGTCTACGTGAAATTCAGAATAGTATTATCTAAAATAACTCAAGTCGCAGAATGAATTACTCTTAATATGTGTGTAAAATAGTTAATGCTTTAACAGTAACAGAAAACATACTATGATGTATCATCAATAACTATACACAACTTTGGCATTCTTTAAACCGTTTTTTATTTTTTATTTTTACTTATTTTCAATGAAGATTTATTTCTTGCTTAAGCAACATATTCAACACAAGTGGAAATGGAGATCTGTTCTTTTATCTAAATAAAAATTGCATATACTTAAGGTATACAACATCTTTTGACATATGTGTAGATAGTGAAATGATTACTACAGTCAAGGTAATTAACATCTACCATTTTCATTACAATTCCCAATTAGCCAGTAAACTTGTCTTCCATTTAATATTCCAATATCTGCAAGGTTTTCTCCCTTAATCTGTCTCCAATTAATGAAAGTAAATCAAACATCAAAATATTCTCTATATGAACTATTATAAAGCTAGCTCTTGAATTGTTCTATTAAAGTCGCCAATACATTTCTATAAATACTGGAAAACATCACTGACATCCATCCAAAAGATCTAACAGTTTCATAAAGCAAAAGATTTTTAAAACTAAACACCATATAACACCAAATTGTCATTTCCTTTACTTATTTATTCTTATGAAAACTGGAATAACAACAGTCAAAAACTAAATCAGCATCCTTCTAAAAAAAGAATTTTTTTTTAAATCAATGAGACTTTCCAAAGTAGCTATATACATACATCTCTTATTCTTCATATTGCTAATTTTTCAAGTAGCTTTAAAAAAGATTTTAATTATATTTAAACATTTAATGTAAATATAATTTACATTATATTTACTATGGAAATCTGCAAATAAACTGAAAATAAACATTTTTAAATAAAAGATAATTTTTCAAACTAATTTTTTAAAAACCTGTATTCTAAACGAAGAGAAAAAAATTGCTAGAAATTTAGGTTGAAACCAAGAAAAAACATCTGAGTGATTTTTATTCATTTGTCAGCTTCCTGAAAAACTTACTGGGTAATTTTTGTTTTCTTATTCCTGACTATATCAAAAAGTCTAGAACACTTTATATCAAGGTCAAGAAACTCTTCAAAAGGGATCAAAATTTCATTTTACATTTAAAAATGTAAGTAACAGCAGTTCACTTACCAGCACCTGAAACATCTGTTAACATATCCACTTATTTTTTAAAGCAGCAAAATAAAAACATTATAACAGTAACAGGTTGTAAAGTAAGTAGTACCACCTCCAGGATCACTACAAAGCTCACAAAAACAAACTGCTTCACTGTTCACAGATTGAATCCCCTTATCAACAAATACTGTCCTGCTAACACTCTTTTAAGTACAGCGAATAAAAATACTTTGTTAACCTTCTCTTTTGATATCATTCCGCTGATATTTCTCTGCTTTTTCCATGACTCTCTGTGCTCTGGCGCTTGTAAAATTCACTACCAAAGGCACCTTCTAAGTATTCCTCCTCACCTGCTCCTCCCCAGCCTCCTCAGGTGATCAGACTCTGCACCCTTTTATATGAAACTCAGCAGTGAACAGAGTCCACCAATAATTATTCAATGTCTCCAATTAGTCACTTGCTCTGTTAGGTTATCTTTCTTTCTTTTTTTTTTTTTTTTTTTTTTTTGAGGCAGAGTTTCGCTCTTGTTGCCCAGGCTAGAGTGCAATGGTGTGATCTCGGCTCACTGCAACCTCCGCCTCCCAGGTTCAAGCAACTCTCCTGCCTCAGCCTCCCAAGTAGCTGGGATTACAGGCATGCACCACCAAGCCCAGCTAATTTTGTATTTTTAGTAGAGACAGGATTTCTCCATGTTGGTCAGGCTGGTCTTGAACTCCAGAACTCAGGTGACCTGCCCGCCTTGGCCTCCCAAAGTGCTGGGATTACAGGCGTGAGAGTTATCTTAAATCTCATGTGTTATCTTAACCTTCAGAAGCAAGTCATAACTTAAAGGGTATCAACTACGTTTATTACCTTTTTGCTGAATGCAAATCTATTCTTCTTTTTTAATGGCAACTAATATTTAAACTTTTCCAAACACTAGCTTAATAACAACAGCTTAAAAACAGCTATTACTATGCCATTTCTTTTTTGAGACGGAGTCTCACTCTGCAACACAGGCTGGAGGGCAGTGGTGCGATTTCGGCTCACTGCAACCTCCACCTCCCGGGTTCAAGCACTTCTCCTGCCTCAGCCTCCCGAGTAGTTGGAATTACAGGCGCCCGCCACCACGCCCAGCTAATTTTTGTATATTTAGTAGAGACGGGGTTTCACCATGTTGGCAAAGCTGGTCTCAAACTCCTGACCTGAGGTGATCTGCCCGCCTTGACCTCCCAAAATGCTGGGATTACAGGTGTGAGCCACCACGCCTGGCCTACTATGCCATTTCTAATAGAAAAGAACTTTTATAATTATGAGTATTTAGACTGAGTAAAAACCTTACTTATGAGCAACATAAGCAACTGTTATGGATGTGCATTACAAGCATCACCATCTAGATTTTCCCTTACAGAAAGATGGAGTAGGTGTTTCCCTATTCTTCCTGCTAAATATAGTTTAAAGCTCTGGACCTTACATATGTAAAAAATAAATATTTAATTAAATTTTGAAAAGAAGGCAGACCAGCCAGGGACAGGAACTGAGCGAGTTCCTCAGAATCTGAGGAACAACATGGCAGTGAGTTCACTAATATTCTTTTTGCCTATATCCCAGGCTAGGTACTGGAGAAGTCTGCAACATAGAAATGCCAATGCAAGCAGAAAAGAAGAAAACAAAACTCAAGAAAAGCCCACTAGTGTTAGCCCTAGCCAAATGACCAGGAAAACAGGCAGACTGGCAAGACAGAGAGCTCTTAGACAATAACCACTGTGCCACAGTCAAACACCACAGGGACAAAAAAAAAAAAAAAAAAACTGTAGCACCAGTCCTGCCCATGGTAGCAATGACCAAGTAGGGAACCTAGACTTCCATCCTCATCAGGCTATAATAAGGCGCCCCAATCACCACCATAGACCCCATTTTCGCCCCCAACCACCACCCACCAGCGGCATGGTTACCAGAAAAGGCCAAGTATACAGCCGGGACTTCCCTCCACACTAGGTGAAAACAAACCACACCTTCCTTCCCCCTGCTGTCAGCGGAGGCCATATGGACAGCACTAATGAAGTACATCTGCCTCTCCAGCCAAGGCGGGTATCAGTGGAAACACAGTGGGGAGCCCCTCCCGACAACTGTCAACAGAGACCAAGTGAGGCACTGGACTTTGGCACAATTCATTTCACTTTTTTCAGCATAGATTTCCTCTTTAGGAAAATAAAGCTTATATTTAGATCCAAGGTCCTCAACCAATATTGACTGTTATAAATATTTTTACCACTGATACTTCTACCAGGACTTGAACACAATCTTCAGTTTTTAATAACGAGGCCCCAGAGATGTCTGCTTTATCCCCAGTCTCAGTAACCGAAACAACTTTCCATAGTCAATTTAGCCCATTACCTAAAATGAACTGCCTTTTTTCCATTCCAAAGGACTCAACAAAAAAAAGATCATTTCCACAGGTCATTTTTCTAAACACAAGACTTTAGTTCCACAAAAAAGACCTAACAAAATTTGTTTTGCCCTAAGAAGTTAGAACTTATACTCAAATCCTAACACACTAAAATCTTTTTTACTACCTAGTTTAAGCAAATAGACTAATCAAGCTAACTGCTAGTTCCACATTTTCTCATTTTAACTGTTTTCCTCTTTATTTTTCTCCTTCCTTGAAAACTACTAACTTCTTTTAAAAGGGCAATTTGAAAAGTTCTGCCTTTTTCCCTATTTTATTGTTAATACTTAACAGTGCCTGCCATATTATAGGTATTCAAAAAAAATTGTTGACTAATTTTATAATTTAGGTGATTTTCTTCTCCAATTTCTCCTTTCAGATATGAATGGGCAGTTCTTGAGCAAGAAGATAACAGGATGAAATAATAAATTCCACTATATATCTACATACAAGGAATAGACACACAAAATCTAATTGCTACCAAACAATCCTAACAGGTGAGTTCCCTGCTTTGACACAGGAAAAAACTCATGCTCTACGGTGAAGCATCTTCAGAAAGAACACACAACAGGTACTTGTGTGGATACAGTGGCAAGGGCACGGTGATCAAAAGAAGTCAAACAGAGGTCTACACATCCTGATTCCAAAGGCCGTACTCCTGTCACAATGCCAAACTATCTTCTTCCTGAAGTAGCTCTAGCAGAGTAGCTAGAAACCCAAACCATCACATGCAGCCTACTTTGTCTAATTTCAGGGATCCTTCTCAAAGGGAATTCATTCCTTATCTACTCTGCATTCTCCTGTGTTTTACTGGCCAAATCTTGTCAGAGATGTTATTCTAGACCACCCAACTTATCAATGTCATTTTCCACCTCCCCAAGCATTTTTGTTCAAAGTGCTTATGGCTATCAAAAATTAACTTTATCTTATTCATTTATTCTTTTGCATATTTGTCTGCCCCACCATTAGAATATGAACTCATTAAAAAAGAGTGAAGTTATCTGTGTTATTCACAGTTGTGTTCTTGCCACCTATAAAAAGTCCTAGCACAAGGAACCTCAGTAAATATCTGAATAAATAAATGAGTGGCAAATAGATAAGAATAAAACAACTGAATTGGAACACCAAGAGGCGGAGTGTAGGGAGGGATATGCCACAGTACTACCGTGTCTCTTTCTAAAAAATACCACAACAGAGGCTACCTGGGGAATTCATACTCTTTTCAGGAATACTGAAGAGACCCACTATCTAAATAAAACTGAAAAGCCTGTCACAACTATTGCAAAAAGGGACATGTGGTTGATTTTTAAAAAGATGTACATCAACTAGAACATTCATACATTGCTGATGGAAATGTGAAATGTGAAATGGGACAATCACTTCAGAATATAGTTTTGCAGTTTCTTATATACCCCAGCAATCCCACTCCCAAGTATTACTCAAAAGAAATGAAAATATATGTTCACACCAAGAGGCATATATCAATGTTTATGACAGCTTTACCCCTGATATTCAGAAATTGAAAACAATCTAAATATCCATCAACAGGTAAAAAGAGGATAAACACTGTGGTATACATAAAATGGAATGCTTCTTAGCAAAGGAGAGCAGACACAAAAAAGCCAATCATTATTAATTATACTAAATTATTATAAAAGAAAAACTAATCTAGAGTGACAAAAAGCATATCAGTGGTTGCCACTAGCCTGCAAGGCACAAATGCAATAGAACACAAACTTTTGCAGATAATGAATGTTCTAGTATCTTAATGTTATGCTAGCTGCATAGGTATATAGGTATAGCTGCATAGGTATATTTGTCAAAACTCACAGAAATACACTTTAAAATGGGTGTATTTTATTCTGTAAATCATAACTCAGTATTCTGATTTTTTAAATTCAAATCTGATCATTTTCACTGTTCTCTTTGAAGTCTCCCATTTTCCTCAGAATAAAGGGGGAAAACCTTTGTAACAATCCCAGTATATATACGCATATAAACACACTTAAAGACACACACTCAGAACCTCCCCCAACAACACCTGACACAAAAGTTTTACAAAACAATATTTAACCATTCTACCTAGGGGGATAAACTGACATTTTCTATTCAACTTCACTCCTATCCATCTTATTTATGTAAAATGCTCTGATCTCTATTATACTTTATAGCCCCAACTCTATCTTCTGGAAAACCCTTCCTTCTCATTCAGATTAATTTATTAAATAGTTTTAAATATCTTTAAGCAATCTTCAAAATATACTGTACCCCCTACTTTAACCCATGCTTTTAGTCTTAAATCTCATTACTCCCCCATATGAAAACTTTCATTCAGCCAAAGTAGTCTGCCTAATTATCTTTTTACCATAAATTATCTAATACCTTTGCCAGATCTACAATGCACTCAGTACTCCTATAACTTTCTACCTTAAGAACCAATTCAGTGTTACTTTTTTTTTTTTTTTTAAGACGGACTCTCACTCTGTCACTCAGGCTGGAGTGCAGTGGTGTGATCTTGGCTCACTGCAACCTCCACCTCCTGGGTTCGAGCAATTCTCCTGCCTCAGCCTCCCGAGCAGCTGGGATTGCAGGTGCGTGCCACCACTCCTGGCTAATTTTTGTATTTTTAGTAGAGACTGGGTTTCACCATGTTGGCCAGGCTGGTCACCAACTCCTGACCTCAGGTGATCCACCTGCCTTGGCCTCCCAAAAGGCTGGGATTACAGGTGTGAGCCACTGCGCCCAGCCTAGTTTTACTTTTAATCCCCTTTCTGAAAGATATTTTTTCAAAGATTCTGTAGCACCTATCATCTTATCACATGTCTGCCATTCAGTCATGTAAGGCATTACAATTTATCCTGTTTTACACTGTTATTTCCCCCAATAAAATAAATTGTAGGAAAGATTCTTCTCACCACACCCCAAAATATGTCATAGTCAACTAAGCATTTGTTTACTGGAATGTGTTTATTTTGTTTTATCTCAATTACAAAGTAGCAACTCCAACAACCAAGTGCCAAATATGAACTAGCCAAGACATTGATACTGAATCAAAGTTACACCTACAAATAAATCTTTATTCTCTACTTTAGTCTAAAACATTGAAGTTAAGAATGTAGTAATATCTGCTAAGTTAGCCTGGTTTCTCCTCAGTTTTAGCTTACTTCTTAAACATAACAAATTAATGAGGTATAGTTTATGATTTGTAGCTACAAAATAAAAATGAAATGACTAAAAAAAAATCAGTGAAGTAGACTATTCATATCTTTCCAAGTGAAAAACATTTAATCACACTAAACACAAAAAAAGATTGATGACATACTAAAAATGAAAATTTTACAGCTAATAGTAAAGTTGTTTATACTTAGACAAGTCACAAAAAGCATTTACGAGGAATAAAACACACATAAGCAGAAGGAAGACAGAAGTCTAGTGGTTAAAATACATTAAGAACTACTAGAAATTAACTAGAATATGAACAAGAACTCAAAGGAAAAATAGAAGAAATATCCTGAACAAGCTGTACACAAGGAACTGAAATGTGAAAAGATGCCTAGCTTCACTAGTAATCATGAAAATGAAACACCACAACATGGTGAATACTACTGTACATCTGTAAGGTTAGCCCCCACAAAAAAAAAATTTTTTTAAGTCTGATGGTATCAGACGTTTTTAAATTGGTATAATTACTTGAGAGAGAAATCAGACAACATCTAGTATAGTTGAACATGTGTACACCCTAGGAGTCAGCAAATCTTCAGCTGTACACATACCCCAAAAAAGATGTTTACTGAAGTTCTAATAGCTAAAAATTTCTTAATAGCTAAAAATTGAAAAACAGTCCTAAATATCCAAAAAATATGTAATACTTAGCCGGACAATGGAATACTATGCAGAGATTAGAAAGTAACTAGTAGTAAAGGTGTCTCTCCTATAATACTGTATGTGCAGTCTTAAACACCTTGCATTCTGGGAGAAAAAAAAACACTAAAATACCACTTATTATGTGAAAACTTCAAAATCAAACACTAAAAATACCAGTGACTATATAAAAAATAGAGTTTGCAGACCACTCAATTTATGCAAAAACCTATGCAGTTTGGGACCTCAACACCATAAACGAAAACAAATAATAACTAGAACCTACATAGATAGGCAATAATTTAGACTGCCCAAGCAGTCATGACTGAAGAATTCTTCAGTAGCTATTAAAAATGTAAAACAAAAAACAATTAAGTGGGAATGTTGGTTGGCTTATGGATGCTGAGACAGTGAAGGTGAGCACCAGGATTTAAGAACCCTCAATGCCAGAACTGTAAACTTTGAGGAAGATACCCTTAGAGATACAGATGGTTACTTTAAAAAAAAAAAAAGGTATTCAGATTCGAAAGAACTCCAAGCTGCTTCCATTTTCTTGCTGAAGTCATAATCCTACAATCTTTATTACAGCTCTTCCTACATAGAAAATAAACTAACACACTTTCTCATTGTCCTGACATCATTTCTCTCTACTAATTACCTATAAGCTAACTAGTGTTATAAAACCCATTTGTAACAGATGCAACTACATTATGTATCCATGTTGAAATCTCACATTAAATATAAAGAAAAGGTGCAATGTGAAACAATTATGTAAGTGTCTAAATCACACAAAATACTATTTGTTTATGCACAGGCAAACAGGTGTAAAACTATGGACTAAAGGATACATACAACTTAAGAACACAGGTGGTCCTGCAAAGGAAGAGAAATGAGAAGGAGGTGATGAGAACTCAACCTCATCTGTAATGTTCTCTTTATTAAAAAGTAACACTGAAGGAAGATGGCAAAATGATAATATTCTGTACATTAAGTTCATAGATCCTTGTGTTCAATATCCTTTGTAAAATACTTTTAAAACTGGAAGACAAACACACTGCAAAGGGACAATGAAATGGGCATAAGTTTGTCACAAAACAAACTTATGGTGTCTAAAGTTTTTCATAATAAGCCACAAAAACGATTCAGCATTTCTATTCATCTTCCAGCCCAATTTGACTATCCTTGTTCTTCAGTATAGCTATCTGAATTAGTAACAGGGACATGAGTTTTTTACAAGAAGCCTAGTTCCACCATCCACAGTCCATATTCACAGATTTACAAAATAACATGCACCTTTTTATGTTTGTTTTTTTTGAGACTGTGTCTCGTTCTGCAACCCAGGCTGGAATGCAGTGGTGCGATCTCGGCTCACTGCAACCTCCGCCTCCCACGTTCGAGCGATTCCCCTGCCTCAGCCTCCTGGGTGGCTGGGACTACAGGCGCATGTCACCACTCCCGGCGAATTTTTTGTATTTTATTTTATATATATATATTTTTTCAGACGGAGTCTCGCTCTGTTGCCCAGGCTGGAGTGCAGTGGCGCGATCTCGGCTCACTGCAAGCTCCGCCTCCCGGCTTCACACCATTCTCCTGCCTCAGCCTCCCAAGTAGCTGGGACTACAGGCGCCCGCCACTACGCCCAGCTAATTTTTTGTATTTTTAGTAGAGACGGGGTTTCTCCGCGTTAGCCAGGATGGTCCCAATCTCCTGACCTCGTGATCCGCCCACCTCGGCCTCCCAAAGTGCTGGGATTACAAGCGTGAGCCACTGCCCCCGGCCAATTTTTTGTATTTTAGTAGAGTTGAGGTTTCACTGTGTTAGCCAGGATGAACGTGCACCTTAATGTCCCAATAGGAAGCTTATTTTCAAATGGACAGTGAATTTTAAATTACAGCTTTCCCCTGAATTTTAACATACACATCTGAAGTGATAAAGCCAACTACCTTATTAATTTGTGTATTATCCATTGCTGTTGATTACCTATGGGTAATTTTTTTTTAATAAAAGTTTTGCTTTGGAATAAAAAGATGTACATAAGAGTTACAAAGGAAGTAGAAAGTTCCCACACTCTTAATTCAGTTTTGCCTAATGTTAATAGTGTGTATAACCACATTCCACTTCAAAACTGAGAAATTAACACTGGTACATTATTATTAAACTACTAACTGTATATGGATTTAATCAATTTTTCCACTAATGTCCTTTTTCTGTTCCAGAATCCAATCCAGGAAACCAAAATGTATTTGGTTATTATGTCTCCTTTGCCTCTTCTGGTCAATGTCAATTTCTCAGTCTTTCCTTGTTTTTCATGACCTTGACATTTTTGAGGAGTACTGGTCAGGTATTTTGTAGAATGTCTCTCAATTTAGTTTGTCTGAGGTTTTCCCCAGCCAGGATCATGGACTTTGGGGAAGAATACCACAAAGGTGAAGGGAATACATGGTATCAACATAACCTATCACTGGTGACATTAACCTGGACCACCTGGTAAAGGCAGTATTTGCAAAGTTTCTCCATTAAAAGCTACTAAGCTGCTATTTATTTTTCCCTGTCCATCTATTCCTTTTTTTTTTTTTTTTTTTTTTTTTTTGAGACACAGAGTCTCACTCCGTCACCAGGCTGGGGTGCAGTGGCGCGATCTCAGCTCATTGCAACCTCCACCTCCCGGGTTCAAGCAATTCTCCCACCTCAGCTCCCTGAGTAGCTGGGACTACAGGCACACGCCACCATCCCAGCTAATTTTCGTATTTTTAGTAGAGATGGGGTTTCACCATGTTGGCCAGGATGGTCTCGATCTCTTGACCTCGTAATCTGCCCACCTCGGCCTCCCAAAGTGCTGCAATTACAGGCATGAGCCACCGTGCCTGGCCCCATCTATCCTTTAGTCTATTCCACACCTGAGGAAAGCTTTTGGAAAGGAAAGAGGGGGTGTGCGGAAAAGGAAATAAGTATTTAGAATTATCACTTGGAATTTTTGTTTCAATTTATCCTTTCTCCCGTTTATTTATTCAACCATTTATTTATATCAATATGGACTCATGTATACTTATGCTGTATTTTACATAAAAATCAAATACTAGATTATTGTGCTGCTCAAACTGTTCCAGCTCTAGATATTGGGAGCTCCTTCAGGTTGGGTTCTAAGTCCCTTTGACACAGGCCCACCTTTTGTTTTTTTAACCACTTAATTTTCTGCCACCACAACACGCTCCAGGCTTATCTTGTATCTTCATTACCCCAAACACCAGAATCAGTCATTTTTCCAAGGAGCCCTTCCTTTTATTAGAGAATGGTATTTGGAAATCAAGATCTGGGCACTGGATGTACTCACGGCTACTGAGGTATCACTGCTTCTAGGCCCTCTCAGCAATAGGAGCTGAGGAATACATATATTTGTGTATGCACACTAACCCACATATATAAACACACAAACATATATATATACAAAACCATTCCTGTATCTACCTGTACATGTTTTAACTAAACATAAATTCATACTGCTGTCTCTGACTATAATCTAGTAACCTGTGGTTAATTTTTAATCCCAGATTAAACTTTTCTCTATTACCTACCATACTCATAAACTATATACTCTGCTAGCAGGCATTTCATTAAATTTAACTTCTAGTATTAGTTATACTGAAACAGGAAAGAAAAATGTATTTCAAAATGGAGTTCCATGATAAATCATTCCTAACAGTAGAAATATACATTAGCATACACTCAAGAGAACTATATAAATGCTTTGTATTTAACTTTTAACTTATTTTTGAAATCGGTGTTCTATAACTGCAATAAATTCTCTAAAAAGCCATTTTTCTTTACCAAAAAAATGTATTAGAGCCCATCTTACTGTAGTCCGTCAAAATACCACTTTAAAGTGGAGAAAACAGGGAAATTATGTGATTTGTCTAATACCACACTGCCAGCAAAGGGCAAAGCTGGAACTTGACTGCATTTAAATCCAGTTATTCTGACTTCAGTTTCCATGGTATCTGCATGACAATCTATTATAGATCAAAAAAAGAAGTAAATTCATAAAACAAAAAATAAAGTGACCTTGCTCTAAATATTCAATTCCCTACTATAGCCTCTCTCTGTTGTTTCAAGAGATAAAATATAAAGTGTAGTTACTTCACCTCTGAAAACAGTTACAGGCCTACCTCATTTTACTGTACTTCGCTTCACTGCACATCACAAATAATTGAATTTTTTTTTTTTTTTTACAAATTGAAGGTCTGTGCAACACTGTGTCAAGCAAGCCCATCAATGCCATTTTTCCAACAGCATGGGCTCCCTTTATGTCTCTGTATTACATTTTTGTCATTCTTGCAATATTTCAAACTTCTTCATTATATCTGTTATGGTGATCTGTGATTAGTGATCTTTAACGTTACCATTTTAATTGTTTTGAGGTATCTCAAACTGTGCCCTTGTCAGACAGCAAATTTAATAAATATTGTGTGTCTTCTAACTGTTCCACCAACTGGTCATTTCCTACCCTTTCCCACTCCTCAGGGCTCTCTATTCCCTGAGACACAATGATACTGAAATCAGACTAATTAATAACCCTACAACAGCCTCTAGTATTCAAGTGAAAGGAAGAATCACACATCTCTGACTTAAATCAAAAGCTAGAAATGACCAAGTTTAGTGAGGAAGTAATGTTGAAAGTTGAGATAGGCCCTTACACCAACAGCCAAGTTGCAAATACAAAGACAAAGGTCTTGAAGGAAATTAAAAGTGCTACTCCAGTGAACACACGAATGATAAGAAAGTAAAACAGTCTTATTGCTGATATGAAGAAAGTGTGAGGCCAGGCTCACACCTGTAATCCCAGCACTTTGGGAGGCTGAGGCAAGAAGATCACCTGAGGTCAGGAGTTCAAGACCAGCTTGGTCAACATGGTGAAACCCTATCTCTACTACAAATACAAAAATTAGCTGGGCGTGGTGGCGGGCCCCTGTAATCCCAGCTACTCAGGAGACTGGGCAGGAGAATCACTTGAACCTGGGAGGCAGAGGGTGCAGTGAGCCAAAATCATGCCATTGCACTCCACCCTGGGCAACAGAGCAAGACTCCGTCCCAAAAAAAAAAAAAAAAAAAAAAAAGTTTGAGTCATTAGAAGATCAAACCAGCCACAACTTTTCCTTAAGCTAAAGCCTCATCTAGAGCAAGCCCCTAATTCTCTTCAACTCACTGAATACAGAGAGGTCAGGAAGTTGCAGAAGAAAAGTTTGAAGCTAGCAGAGGTTGGCTCATGAGGTTCAAGGAAAGAAGCCATTTCTATAACATAATAGTGCAAGATGAAGCAGCTAGTGCTGACAGAGAAGCTGCAACAAGTTAACCAGAAGATCTAGCTAAGATCACTAATGAAGATGGCTACGCTAAACAGATTTTCAATGGAGATGAAACCTTCTATTGGAAAAAGGTACCACCTAGGACTTTCATAAGTAGAAAGAAGTCAAAGCCTAGCTTCAAGCCTTCAAAGGACAGGCTCACTCTCTTGCTAGGGGCTAATGCAGCTGGTAATTTAAGTGGAAGTCATTGCATATTCACCATTCTGAGAATCCTAGGGTCCTTAAGAATTATGCTAAAACTATTCTGCCTATGCTCTATAAATGGAAAACCAAAGCCTAGATGACAGCACATCTATTTACAGCATGGTTTATTGAGTAATTTAAGCCCACTGTTGAGACCTACTGCAGAAAGATTCTTTTGAAAATACTAATGCATATTGATGATGCATCTGATCACCCAAGAGCTCTGTTGGAAATGTACAAGAAGATGAATGTTGTTTTCATGCCTGCTAACATAATATCAATTTTGCAGCCCACTGATCAAGGAGTATTTCAACTTTCAAGTATTCTTATTTAAGAAATACAGTTTGGCCAGGCGCGGTGGCTCACACCTGTAATCCCTGCATTTTCTGAGGCCAAGGCGGGCAGATCACAAGGTCAGGAGTTTGAGACCAGTCTGGCCAACATAGTGAAAGCCCATCTCTACTGAAAATACAAACAATTAGCTGGGCGTGGTGGTGGGAGCCTGTAATCCGAGGGGAGGCAAGGAGAATCGCTTGAACTGGGGAGGCGAGGAGAATCGCTTGAACCTGGGAGGCAGAGGTTGCAGTGAGCCAAGATCGCCCCACTAAATTCCAGCCCACATTTCGTAAGGCTATCGCTGCCATAGATAGTGATTCTTCTGCTCAATCTGGGCAAAGTAAATTGAAAACCTTCCGGAAAGGTTTCTAGAGTCACCATTCTAGAAGCCATTAATAACATCTGTGATTCATGAGAGGAGCTAAAAATATCAACATTAATGGGAGTCTGGAAGAAACAGATCACAACCCTAAAGGATGACTTTGAAGGGTTCAAGACTATGTGGGGGAAGTTAACGGTAGATGTGGTGAAAATAGAGAACTAGAATTAGAAGTGAAGCATAAAGATGTGACTGAATTATTGCAACCTTGTGATAAAACATGGACAGATGAGGAGTTGCTTCCTATGGAGGAGCAAAGAAAGTGGCTTCTTGAGCTGGAATCTACTCCTGGTGAAGACACGGTGAGTATTGTTGAAATGACAATGAAGGATTCAAAATATTACATAAACTTAGTTGACAAAGCAGAAGGAGGGTTTGAAACAACTGACTACAATTTTGAAAGATCTACTGTGAGTAAAATGCTATCAAACAGCTCACATGCTACAGGGAAATCTTTCCCTAAATGAGCAAATTGATGCAACAAACTTCATTGTTGTCTCATCTTAGAAACTGCCACAGCCACCCCAGCCTTCAGCAACCACTAAGTCAACAGTCATCAACATCAAGGCAAAATCCTCCACCAGCAAAAAGATGGTGACTCACTGAAGGCTCAGATGATCGTTAGCAATTTTTACCAATATTTTAAAATTAATGTATCCACATTGCTTTTTTTAATATAATGCTATTGCACTCTTAATACAGTATAATGTAAACATAACTTTTACATCACTGAGAAATCAAAACATTCATGTGACTCACTTTATTGAGATATCTGCTCTACTATGACATTTGCTCTATTGTGGTGGTCTGGAACTGAACCTGCAGTATCTCCAAGGTACCCCTGTAGCAGAATAAAATACAGTCGGCCCTCCACATCCGCAGGCTCCACAACTGCAGACTCACCAATTGTGATACTGCATAACAATTATTTACATAACATTTACACTTTATTAGGTATTATAAGTTAACCTAGAGACTATTTAAAGTATATGGGAGAATGTGCATAGGTTATATGCAAATACTATGCCATTTTATATAACAGATCTGAGCATCTGCATATTTTGGTATCCACAGTGTTTCCTGGATACTGAGACAACTGTATGTTTTCATACTTGGAGGTGAAACCACAACTAAAATAAACACAAGTTTATTCAAGAAATAAATATTACCTCCATTCTGTGCAGGTATTCTGCTAACAACTACTGTCCAAGCTGAACAAGCAAATGAGATACATACTCTAACCTTCCTAGAAGAGCTCATAATCTAATGAGTCCAGGGAATGAAGATGGATGTAAGAAAACTAATACATAGAAAACAAAACAATTATAACTGATGTGTAAATACACAGATATGCTTTACTTTTTTTCTTCTTCTCTAAACTACTGAGAATTTTATAAGTTTGTAATTGATAAGAGCCCTAAAGATTGTTTTCTGGCAGAAGCGACTAGAATACTTACTAAAAAAGGAATGTTTGGTAGTAGTTGAAGAAGACAGTTTGGCAGATAACTGCTATAATGCTGAAACACAAAAAGTATGACCAAATGCATTTTGTTGTTGGAAAAGCAACAAAATATAATGAGAAGACCAGTGAGGCAACTGTTCCAGACTTCAGTTCAAAGTCTGTTGTCTTAGCTAACCAACAGTGGACAAAATCACTTAACCTCTCAATCTAAATATCAAGATATTTAAAATGGGGCTACTATCTGTCATAACTATTTCACAAGTATACTGTAGGCTCAAATGAGAATATATACAGCAAGCCTGCTTTATAAATTACTAAATGCCACCCAAATGAAAACTATTATTTATTTTAAAACAATCAGTAATCAGGTAGATACACACAACCATATACAAGCATATATACACAAACACATACATAGAGGATTACTATCCAGCAGGACACAGAGCAACAATGATATCCATTATAGAGGTACTTGGACTCTATTTTCTTAAATGTTACAAAGAAAACATTTATCTAAAACATTTTAATTTTAAAAGTATATCTATTTATTAACATTTAAAGATTAAATCCTATGAAGCAAGAGCTAGAAATTTAACTGAAAATACTTACCTTAACGAAATTGTCAGGGAACATTCCTCTTCTCCCATTTAGTTCTCCTTCTAGCCATCCTTCCTCCTGTAGCTTTTTCACATTCCTGATGATTTCTCCAACTCGAATAGTTAATTCATCATCATGTACAGCATCATAGTCATACTCCACAATATAGTCAACTAAAAAAGGGGGAAAAAACGAAATGTCTAAAATCTAATTCACAAAATACTGTAAACTATATTAATAAACTTAAAACTAAGGAATCTGTTTAGCAATAATATTTAATACCACAAAGACATCAGCAAGGCTGATTTCAATTACTTTAAATATTTGGCTACATCAGCAAATTTCTTGAATATCTTAATATAGAGTACAATACAGCTATTAAGTGGGAGCCTCAAAAGAAAAATAATGCATAATTCATGCCATCAGACACTCTTAACAATCACATGCATATCCTTTGTAGCAGACAGACTCTGAGGTGGTCTCCATGATCCCCACTTCCTCGTATTCATGTCCTTATGTAATTCTCTTTGACTGCCAACGTGACCTGTGATTGACTTCTAACCAACAGAATATGATGGCAGGGCGTAATGTCTCACTCCTATAATCCCAGCACTTTGGGAGGCCGAGGCAGACAGATCACTTAAACTCAGGAGTTCAGGCCAGGTGCAATGGCTCATATCTGTAATCTCAGCACTTTGGGAGGCCGAGGCAGGCAGATCACGAGGTCAAGAGATGGAGACCACCCTGGCCAACTTGGTGAAACCCCGTCTCTACTAAAAATACAAAAATTAGCCCGGCGTGGTGGTGGGTGCCTGTAATCCCAGCTACTCGGGAGGCTGAGGTAGGAGAATAGCTTGAACCCAGGAGGCAGAGGTTGCAGTGAGCCAAGAACGCGCCACTGCACTCCAGGCTGGCAACAGAGCGAGACTCCGTCTCAAAAAAAAAAACAAAAAAACTCAGGAGTTCGAGGCCAGCCAGGGCAACACAACAAAACCCCGTCTCTACAAAAACGCAAAAACCAGCCAGACATGGTAGTGTGCACCTGTAGTCCCAGCTACTTGGGAGCATTGCTTGACCCAGGACGTCAAGGCATTGATGAGCCTAGCCTGGGCAACAGACTCAAATAAAAAAAAAAGATAATGAAAAAGACAATGAATTGTATGTAATTACTTAAGGCTGTAATGCCCATCTTAATAGGAGACTTTTTCCCTTGCTCGCTTTGAAGACACAAGCTGCTATGCTGTAAGCTAACCTATAGAGAGGGCTACAAGCAAGCAACTTAAGGAGGTCTCTGACTGACATCAGGAAACTGAGGCCCTTACTCCAACAACCCAAAAGTAAATGAATGATACAAACAAACACATGAGCTTGGAAGCAGACCCTTCTCCAGTAAAGCCCCAAATGTGAACCCAACCCTGGCCAACATCTTCAGTGCAACCTTGAAGAGGATCCAGCTGGCCATGCCCAGACTCTTAAACCACAGAAACTATTAGCTAATAAATATATATAGTTCTAAACTACTAAGTTTGTGTTACTATTGTATGTAAAAACAGAAAACAAACTCTAAAATGAAGATTAATATGTATTTATTTTACCTCTTTTAATAACAGGATTTTAGATTACAGGATCACATAAGCATATTTTTAATATTTTACAAGGTTCAATTTTTAAAAAGCAATAACAGCTTTCCTGCTCAAGATAGCAGACTAGCCATATCCCCATTCATCTTTTCTTCCTCCTACAAGACTGACTAAAAAGAAAATACACACACACACACACCAACAACCACAACAACAATCACAACCACCACCACCAAAAAAAAAAAAAAGGAAAGTGAGTATGACCAGACACTGTTGTTTGTTAAGCCAAGTGCCATTCCCACATTGCCCATTTCCCTCCTTCCTTTCTCATAGAACCTTAATTCTGTTCAGTATTTTGAGACCCTGCACTTTACAGGCGAAGATTCTCTCAGCCCCAGGGAGTTACATATTCACTAGTCTAGGTATGTACTTCTCAGACACTAAGTACAATCAGGTCAGCTGAAAAACCTTGTTTAAATGCCAACTACAGTTGAGCAGGTGCCAGGATATCTAACTGCCAAAGAGGCAAAGGTCTACAGATAGTCTATGTATAGCAACCTTAATCACATACAATTAAACATACACAGTGAATGGTTTTCAAATAAGCATAAGATGAAGGAATTCTTTTTATTTTTATTTTTTTAATAGAGATGGGGTCTGGCTATATTACTCAGCCTGCTCTCAAACTCCTGGGCTCAAGCGATCCTCCCACTTCACCCTCCCAAAGTGCTAGGATTACAGGCGTGAGCCACCATGCCCAGCTGAGATGAATGAATTCTTTCTTCTGGGAAGGTTTTATTTGACTTTAAAAACAAAACACAGGCCAGGCTCAGTGGCTCACGCCCATAATCCCAGCACTTTGGGAGGCGGAGGCAGGCGGATCACAAGGTCAGGAGATCAAGACCATCCTGGCTAACATGGTGAAACCCCATCTCTACTAAAAATATAAAAAATTAGCCAGGCGTGGTGGCAGGTGCCTGTAGTCCCAGCTACTCAGGAGGCTGAGGCAGGAGAAATGGCGTGAATCCGGGAGGCGGAGGTTGCGGTGAGCCAAGATTGTGCCACTGCACACCAGCCTGGGCGACAGGGCAGGACTCTGTCTCAAAAAAAAAAAAAAAAACCAAGGAAGGAATGGCCTCCTGCAGACTCTGGATGTTCTTTAACGAGAATTTGATACCTACAATTGCTATAACCACTTGAGACCAGAAAAACAGCGGATACTTAATTAACGTGGAGGAGAAAAAAGATGAAAATAACCTGGATCTTTGCTGGATTCATCAAACTGCTAGATTAACCACCTTTAACTATAATACCTTCAGATTCGTTGCATGAAGTAGTTTCTTAACTTTTAAGTAAATTTTAGACAGGATTTCTATTTACAGCTGAAAACATCCCAACATGATAAGGGACCCGGCAAGAAATTTTAACAAATGTCTGAAAGGGGATGCACAACTGATAAAGCCAAGAAGAGGAAGCCTAGAGAACTTAAGGGAGCTATAAATGAAATACCAAACTGCTCTGTAGACCTCTAAAAGACCAGAAATTCAGAAAACGTAGGCTCACATGAAATGCATGCAGGGCTAAAACAGGGAAATTACTCAATCTCTATATCAACCACAGTAATTCAATGAGATAAAATGCTAAATAGTATGGCATTTTCCTTCCAAGGCAAAAAACTGAAGGGTTAATCTACAAAAAAATAAAAAATAGCTTAGGAAAACTAGTACAGCTATTATGGATGAATGCTGGTTTCTCAGAGCAATGAATACTGAGAAATGTAGAGGTCCCCAAAGCATTGGGCAGTTCCTGACTTGCTAATTCCAAAATAAAATTCTTAACTCCTGCAGGGGCAGTGGCTCACGCCTGTAATCCCAGCACTTTGGGAGGCTGAGGTGGGTGGATCACCTGAGGTCAGGAGTTCGAGACCAGCCTGGCCAATATGGTGAAACCCAGTCTCTACTAAAAATACAAAAATTAGCCAGGCGTGGTGGCATGTGCCTGTAGTCCCAGTTACTCAGGAGGCTGAGGCAGAAGAATGGCTCGTACTCGGGAGGCGAAAGTTGCAGTGAGCCAAGGTCGCGCCACTGCGACAGAGCAAGACTCTGTCTCAAAAACAACAACAACAACAAAACTCTTAACTCCTACCCACATAAACAGAGTTCCCAGTTAGCTTTTTATTCATTTATTATTTACTCTTAAAATGCGCAGACAATAGTTGATCATGAAAGACCCATCATAAACTGGAAAACTACCGGGAGAAAGGGTAAGCAAGGGTGGGGAGTAACAACAGAGATGGGAGAATGGTTACATGCAGGGAGACTAATCAAATTGTAAATATTTGAAGGATAAGGGAAGCCAAGTTTCTCCATGTCAGAGAAAGGAGTTACAAGCATATATGGAAAAAGCTACTTTCAATCCTGTGATACTGATTTGTAATAAGCAGTATCAGCATGAACTTAACAGTTTTCAATACATATGGAGAAATAAACAGATATAAATATATGTATACATGTATGTATACACAGATACACATATATTCAACACACACACACACACATGCACATACACCCTAGCTCTGTCCAACAAATGGACCTGAAACCAGCAACATTCCAATGGTAATGAGCAAACCAAATGCCACGACTTCATAAATACCACCTACTACTAAAAGGAATCAGGACTCTTTAGGAAAATGGCCAATTCCAAGGCTAAGCAGGAAAAGTATAAGATTAGCCTGGAACATTTTGTTGTGCCAGAAAGTAAGGAAGTTGTCAAAAAAAATGAAATGGTATCAAACTGACCCACAGAAGTGATATCAAAAGGGTTCTTACTGGCCAAATCAGGACATTTTGAGCATCAAAATAATGAAATTAAAAGAATATACCCCATCAAATAAAATAAGCCATGAGTCCATACAGATTACAAATCAATGTTAATTTCTTAAATGTTATGGTTGTATTGTGATATGGTCCTGGTTTATTAAAAATACACACTAAAATACTTGGATGAAAGATATCAGTCAGGAAAAAAATTATTTGTACTATACATCTAACATTTCTACAACTTCGTGATTATTTCAAAATTAAAAAGTTAAAATACACACAAATGTATATCCTCAAGAGATGTAAAGTTTCTAAAAGAACAGAATGCTATAAAATAAGAAGTGAGAAAATTAAGAAGTTTTTAAAGTTTATGTCTTCCAAAGTATCTTACTGTTTTTTGAAGAGGCAGAGATAAATCCAAGAAAATGTTCCAAAACAGGTAAAACAAAGGCACAAAGAAAAAGATGAAAATAAGGAAAAGGCCCAATCAATCCAACATCCAATTAACAGAAATTCAAGGAGAAAAAAACGAGGAATTAACCATGAAATAATACAAGAAAATAATCCTAAAACAATCTTCAAATGGAAACAGGTCTGTGAGAATCCAATGAAATGAACAAATTTTAAAACGTATTCATATTCGGTGCAATTTCATAATAACAATAAACGATCCTAGAAAGCTCTCTGACAGGAAATAAAAATTTCATCTACAAAAGATTGAGAATCATCTTGGAACACTTCTCATTGGCAATACTGGATTCTAGAAAAAGAAAAATTAAAAGTCACTGAAGTATTGAAGGAAAATTAATTGCATACTCTGCCAAATCAGCAGGCAAGCATAGGATATAACATTTTCACACATGCAACAATAAAGAAAATTAACTCTCACATATGAAATTACATAATGTTATCCAGCAAAATTAAAATATGAACCAAAACAGAGGAAGACATGAAATCCAAGAAATTGTGGCACCAACCTCAGAATAAAATAAGTACTAAATTTGCAGCTGCGCAAAATTAAAATATGAACCAAAACAGAGGAAGACATGAAATCCAAGAAATAGTGGCACCAACCTCAGAATAAAATAAGTACTAAATTTGCAGCTGCCCAACAAATCTAAGGAACAAACAGTCTATACTAAACAGGAGACAAAAAGTTCTAGGAGGTATCTGAGAGAAAAGCAGCATGGGGTACAAACTGTGAAACTGTATGCTATCCTTACAAATCTGGAACTCAGAGACAAGTAAGTCAGTTAAGGACAAAAAACTAAAGATGATTAGAAACTTTTGGAAAGGCAAAGAACTGTACAGTGCTCAAAATATAATTGTCCGGGTGCAGTTGCAGTTCACACCTGTAATCCCAACACTTTGGGAGGTTGAGGTGGGTGGATCTCTTGAGCCCAGGAGTTCAAGACCAGCCTGGGCAACATGGCAACCCCCATCTCTACAAAAATACCAAAAAAATGTAGTCAGGAGTAATGATAACGCACCTATAGTCCCAGCTACTGGGGAAGCTGAAGTGAGAGGATGGCTTGAGTGAGAGAATGGCTTGAGTCCAGAAGGTGGAGGCTGCAATGAGCAGAGATCGCACCACTGCACTCCAGCCTGGGCAACAGATCAAGACAGGAAGGACAGAAAAGAAAGGAAAAAGGGAAGGCAACAGGGAAGGAGAAGGGAAGGGAAGGGAAAGGAAAGGAAAGGAAAAAGGGAACAGGAACAGGAAAAGGGAAAGGAAAGGAAAGGAAAAAGGGAACGGGAACAGGAAAAGGGAAAGGAAAGGGGAAAAAAGGAAGGGAAGGAAAAGAAAAAAGAAAAGGAAAAGGAAAGGAAAGGAAAAAGGGGAAAGCAAAAAGGGGAAAGGAAAAATATAATCATATGTACTACTTGGCTTCACAGTAAAAAAAAAAAACACGACATGGTCATAATAATGTGAAAGTAATTATTTTAACTTTGACAATCAAATTATTGTACAGCAAAACAAAAGGACTAAATTATGGTTGTAGAACAAAATAGAAATGTTAACGCCTTGATATTATACAGGATAATAATTCCGAAAAAGAATTGAGAGAGGGAGGTTGGTAAAGGAAAGAGTAAAGGGATGAATATCATTATCATACAAAGTGCTAAGTCCACAAATACACTATTAGTTGCTAGAAAAAGAAATAAAAGTATAAACCCTTACTATGTTCGGATAAAGAGAAAATGTGAGATTATAAATAAGCAAGCTAAATATTTTCAAGTTAAAAATAAACCAAAATCAACAACAGAAACTAATTATTTAGAAATATGAAAGCCAAAACATTAAAATAGATAGATTTAGACAGTGGTTTCCCTATGAAGAATGAGAATAGAAGCAGAGAACAATGAGGCAAGGAAATAGTGTTTGTAAGTCATTTAATATTTTTTATATTTGTATATCACATGCAGGAATTACTTTGACAAGATTTTTAAGCAGTAAATATTAAAGTGGTTTGTTCAATATTACAGCAAAAATGTTTATAGCACCACATAACTGCATACATGTGTGATAATTAAGAAGTTCATTGAGTCAAAGAAAATCTATTTTATTTCCCTTAGAGAAAATGCCATATGGTAAATAGGGTTAAATTCCCTGCTCTTTTAAACTTATTCATAATTAAGTTTGTAATATTAAACTGCAAAAAGTGAAAGACACAGAGGAAAGAAAATCTTAAAACAAAGGTTATCAAAGAAGCAACATTTAGACTAATGAGTGACTTAGCAACAACGATGGAAGCCAGAAGGCAGCAGATTAGTATCTTAAATGTGTGGAAAGAAAATACCTACAAATCTTAAACTCTCTATACCCGAGAAAATATCCTTAAAAAAAGAAGAAAAAATAAAGACACTTCTGACAAGCCAGAAGTGGGACTTTGCTACACAAAAAGAAAACTCTGATGGATGTTCTCTGAGAAGAGCAAAGGAAAGGAAAAAGATTAAATATGAAGTATCAGCAATGTAGAAAAGAAAGGAAAAACAAAAGAAGTGGTAAGTATACAGGTATAAAAACACCGAATGAATAAAAACAGTAACATCACATAGGAAATTAAAAATACAGAAAAATTAAAATAACAGAACCAGTAACAAAGTTGGGAGTTAAAACTGTTCCAAGATCCTTGTATGGTATAAGAGAGTAAAGTTATTAACATCAGGTTTTTATAAGTTGAGAATGCATGTAGTGATCACTAAAATAACAGAAAAAGCATAAAAACACCAAAAATTGTGGGGAGAAAGAACAAACAAATTTTTAAAATACTCAACTGGCAGTTTCAGCTCCAACAAGTAAAAAGCTTTAAAGTCATCACTCCCACCCTTACAAGAAAAAGGCTAAGCCAACTGAAAATCAATTAATTTCCTTGGACCCATTAGAAAATTGAGGACACAGAGCAAACTACCACCTAAAGATACAGACAGGAGGCAGGTAAAGCCAGAGAGTCACGGACGAGATCTATTTATTACCTAGAGTAGAAGCTGCTGGAGCCATAAATTATCAGGAAAACTAGTAGTCTCCTACAGCAGTTGTAACAAACCATCACAAAGTGGGTAGCTTGAAAGAAATTTATTCTCCTCTTTCGGGAGGCGAGAGGGCAAAATCAAGGTATCAGCAGGGTTAGTTCTTTCTGGAGACTCTGAAGAATCACTCCATGCCCCTATCTGGCTTCTGGTGGCTGCCAGCAATTTTTAGCGTTCCTTTGCTTACATAACTCCAACCTCTACCTCCATCTTGACATGACTGTTCCACTGTTACGTCTCCATCTCAAATCTCACCCTCTCCTTACTCTTTTCCAAGGACACCAATCATTCAATTTATTAAGAATTTCTTCATCTCGAAATCCTTAATCACATCTGAAAAGACTATTTCTCTCTCTCTTTTTGACGCAAAGCCTTACTCTGTCACCCAGGCTGGAGTGCAATGGAGTAATTTCGGCTCACTGCAGCCTCCACTTCCCAGGTTCAAGTGATCCTCCCACCTCAATCTCCTGAGTAGCTGGGACTATAGGGGTGTACCACCATGCACGGCTAATTTTTTGAAATTTTTTTGTAGAGACATGGTTTCATTATACTGCCCAGACTTGTCTTGAACTCCTTGGCTCAAGTGATCCTCCAGTTTGGCCTCCCAAAGTACTCAGATTACAACAAGCGTGAGCCACCATGCCCAGCCAACTATTTCTAAATAATGTAACATTTACACGTATGAAGGGCTAAGACTCAGACATACCTTTTTTGGGGATAAAAATTCAATCCAGTACAAACACTTAAATGGTAATTTTGATGACTTGCTGGAGGCTGACTGTCGAATAGCATGAAAGTGGGAAACTCCTAGGAGAATGCTGTCCTATGGGGGAGTCCCCACACTTTTGTGGGTTTTATGGTACTGCCAGATTCTCACAGTAAAGAGCCAAGAAGGATCCCCTTATAGTTCTGGCAAGGAGGAAAAGAAAAGTAACCACTGCGAAATACAACCTGAGTATTCTCTGTAACAAATGCCTACACTCCAGGGGAAAGACTGTCAGGGGCTGTATACCACCTAGGAATGGGAATTTCCCTGATTTAAGTCCACTCCACAGCTCCAGGACATCGATCCACTAAAAAACAGAGATTTAATAATTAAGATTATAATAGTATATTTCCCCTTTCCCACATGCTACCACCACATCAATGAGGCTCCAGTATTTACAGCTGAAAAAGCTGCAAGATGCAGATTCTATCTGAGAAAGAGTTCTTAGGGAAACCCAAAGAAAGCAAGGAAGACAAAAACAAAGACACTACAGGAATGTGAACCCCCTGGCACCTACAGCTAGAGCAAATACTAAACACAATCCAACTCCTAGGCAGATAAATATAAATCCTCACACTAACGATTTAACTACCGCAGTTCCTATTACCTAATATGACATATCCAGCCTTCAAAAAATTTCAAGTCATGCTAAGAAGGCAAGAAAAAGCAAGTCTAAAGAGACAAAGCAAGCATCTGAACCCGACTCAGATACAACACATTTTTTTTTAGTTATCTGACAGGAAATTTAAAATAACTATGGTTAATATGCTAAGGGTGATAATATAAAAAGCAGACAACATGCAAGAAAAAAATGGATATGGTAAGCACATAGAATCTCTAGAAAAGAAACAGAAGGAAAAGCTGGAAATCAAAAACACTGTAACAAATAATCGACAACACTGATGCATTCATCAGTAGACTATACAAAGCCAAGGAAAGAATCAGTAAGCTTGAAGAGAGGTCAAAAGAAATTTTCCAAACTGAAATGCAAAGAGAAAAAGAATTATAAAAAACAAAAAAATCCCAGGACAGAACATCCAAGAACTGTGAAAAACTTCAAGAGGTATAAACACACATAATTGGAATTCCAGAAGAAGATGGGGAAACAGAGCAGAATATATGAAATAATAATGGCTAAGAATTTTCCAAAAATAATAAGGTACACCAAACCACACATCCGGAAAACTAAGAGAACAAAATTAGGATACAAACAAAAAAAACTACACCTAGACGTATCACATTTAATGGAAGAAAATCAAAGGCAGAGAAAATCTTTAAAGAAACCATCACAAAATATCACCCTACCTATTGAGGAACAAGGATAAGAATTACAGCAGGCTTCTCATCAGAAAACATGAAGGCAAGAAAGGATGGAATAAAATATTTAAAGCATTGGAAAAAAAAAAAAAAACACCAACCTAGAAATCTGTATCTAGTAAAATTATCCTTCAAAGGGAAAGAGAAATAAAGACTTCTTCAAACAAAAACAAGAATTCATTGCCAACAGACCCAACACAAAAGACATGTTAAACGAAGTTCTTCAGAGAAAATGAAAATTATACAGGTCAGAAACTCAAATCAATATGAAGAAGGAGCATAGAAGGAATAAATGAAGATAAAACAAAATACATTTTTTATTCTTAATTGATCTAAAAGATAACTGCTTAAAAGTCATAATAGTGACAATGTATTGCATGATTATAGCATATGAATAGGTGAAATTAATCAATGTCTTAAGGGACAAGAGGAATAAGGAATACTCTATGGTACCAGCACTACACATGAAGTGTTGCAGTGTTATTTAAAGCTGAATTTAACATTAGTTATAAATGTATATTGCAAACTCTAGGGCAAGCACTAAAAATAAAAATTAAGCATAAATGAATGTTAAAAGAGGACATAAAATGGAATCATATAAAACGCTCAAAGAAAACAGAAAAATGGAAAAAAAAAATGCAACCAAAAACTGTTATTTGAAAACATCAATAAAATCAATAAATCTCTAGAAAGAATGACCAAGGGGAAAAACAGAAGGCCCAGATTACTAATATCAGGAATAAAAGACAGAGTATCTCTACAGACCTTACATTCATTAAAACAATAATAAGGAAAAAGCATAAACAAGAATGTACACACAGAGGCCAGGCACAGCAGCTCACACCTGTAATCCCAGGCGAGAGGATAACCTGAGGCCAGGAGTTCAAGGCCAGCCTGGGCAACATAGCAAGATGCTATCTCTACAAAAAATAACAATAGGTGTGTGGGGCAGCACCTATAGTCCTAGCTACTTGGGAGCCTAACGGGGGAGGATCACTTGAACTCAGGAGTTCGAGGTTGCAGTGAGCTACAATCACACATTTGCACTTCAGCCTGGGAAACAGAGCAAGACCCTGTCTCAAAAAAAAAGATTACAGGTGTGAGCCACCAAACCCAGCCTTCCATGTACCAAGAAGGCACCATCTTTGAACTTTCCTCACTAGACACCAAATTTGCCAGTGCCTAGATCCTGGACTTTCCAGCCTGTGAGCAATAAATTTCTGTTGTTCATAAATTACCTAGTCTAAGGTATTTTGTCATAGCAGCTTGAAGGGATTATGATAGAAATTAGTAACAAAACTGTGTAGAGAGGAGAAATTTCTAAACTTAAAGTAAAATGGTCAAAGTTTCAAAGTAACTAAACTAGAAACAGACAGTAAATACTTGCAACAAACACAATGAATTAAAAGCATTTATAAGAACCAAAAAAAGGAAATCTCGACTGAAAACAGGTAAAAGAAAGTAAAGTACATTACTTAAAATGAAGTACAGCAAACTCTAAGAACTTAATCCTTACCTAAAAAGAAAAAAGTTTTGCTTAACTTGGTTCTGTTTGGGGGTGCTGGTGAGGTATTCTTCTAATGGGTTTACTAGTTATTAATAACTTTTTTTTTAAAAAATCAGTATTTAAACAAAAAGGATATCTGAAAATCAAGCTTAAAAATCTTAAAATCCATAATTTTTTTAAATTATTACATGCAAAAATATTGGTGGCAATATTATAAAAGATTTTCTACTAGTCTGCTTTAATAAATATGCATTATTTTGACAATAAAAAATCACTTCAAAAAGATAAACAATTTACACAAATTCCAAATAGGCATAAGTTGTATGGGCATTGACTACAGAATGTTTACTTTTAATTCTGGTCAACACAATATAGATAAATATCACAATGGCATCTAACTGAGTCTGTCAAATTAACCTTCTCTATATTATATCACTGATCACAGTATACTATTGAGTGTTAACCTGTATTATAGCAGATGACAAAATATTTAAAATTACACAAAAATTAACAAAAATATATTTCAGTATAAGATAAAAAACTACAAGCTTTACTCTCAAAGTAGTAGGAATATGATGAAAATACTTTAATGGTTCCACTTATTTCCTGATTTTATATATATTACACACACACACACACACATACACACACACATATCAGGAAGAAAGAAATATATGTATTTACTTTTTATTCCCAGGGCTAAGTATTTCTTACCACAAACAAAAAAGGCTTTACCATAAATTATTCCCAGAACGAAATATTTATTCTTTACCATAAATAGAGAAATGCAAAACTGATTAGCATTGCTTAATGTCATTAACTAATAACATTTCATTATTTAAGTCCTCTAAAGTTAGGTACCAGATCCATTAGTCAAAATACTACTAATAAAAAGCACAATATCATCCTAAAGTCCTTTTAATTATATATTAGAAATTCCGTCATTTATTTTCTCAAGCTTGTTAAATATGGAATGATAAGCAGCATTTCTTACATGTTTTTCAACAGAGATAAGTAAATCTAGTCATTCTTAAGATAGTGAACAAACTGCACACAAAACCCACCCTTCCTCTTTGTACTTCAAATAGCATACAAAGGTTTGCATAGTACAATACACTCTTAGCACATATCCAAAGAGAAAAAGAGAAGGAAATTTGATATAAGGAAATTTTTACACAGTATTATATTCTTCCTAATGTTACTAAATTAGAATAAGTGACAGATATCCACAAAAAAAACTTAAAGTTTAAAAAACAAAAAAGATTTTTATCTCAAAGACTGATTACCTGAGACAGTTCTAAAAACAAAGAAATTACCACGTACATGTGATTAATGACTTGTCCTAAAATAATAAATCTTAAAAACAAAAAACATACAAAAATCTAAAGAGCAAACAAGTTGGAAAATTCAATTAAATATTATCATTCTTCATCTTTATTCCCACTATTAACTTCAAGAAAACACTAGAAATTATTTTTAAGTATGCTTCAAGCAGATCAAAAAAAATACCATATGAATAGCCATCATAAAGTTTTATAGAACTCACCAAAAAACAACCCTAGGAAAACTTTTGGGTATGTAAGTAAAAGACCAATGTGTAACAGTTAAAATTTGTTAAAAGTCTCTTAAGAGGCCAGGCATAGTGGCTCATGCCTGTAAACCCAGCACTTTGGGAGGCCCAGGTAAGAGGACTGCTTGAAGCCCAAGAGTTCAAGACCAGCCTGGGCAATATGGCAAGACCCTATGTCTACAGTTTTTGTTTATTTTTTTAAATTAGCCAGGCGCGATGGCACATGCCTTAGTCCCAGCTACTCAGGAGACTAAGGTGGAAGGATTACTTGACCCCAGGAGGTCAAGGTTACAGTGAACTATGATAGTACCACTATACTCCAGCCTAGGCGACAGAGCAAGACCCTGTTCCTTTAAAAAAAAAAAAAAAAAAAAAGGTCTCTTTAGAGAA
Organism: Pan paniscus; assembly: GCF_029289425.2. Classification (NCBI taxonomy): domain Eukaryota; kingdom Metazoa; phylum Chordata; class Mammalia; order Primates; family Hominidae; genus Pan; species Pan paniscus. Next base: position 61,990,438 of record NC_073254.2, on the reverse strand, counting down.
AATAGTTACTCAAACAAATGAATACCAATCCACAGTTTTTAGAAGATAAATATTTAAATTTCTTTATTTTTTAAACCACACTAGGAGAGTCTGAAGGTCATATTACTTGCTCTGTTTAACTCAACAATCTTCCTTCTCAAAATGTTTTAAGATATAATTAAGAGGACGAGCTTTAAAATGAGACCAATGAAAGTTTGATTCTGTCTCCTCCACATCTTACCTCTGACTTGGACAAGTAACAATCCCTCTAACTTCATTTTCTGAACCTGAAGAATGGGAAGACTAATGTTTTACCTCATATTCTTGTGGGGAACTGAATGCTCCGTACATTCAGCCTAGCATAGTAAGAATTCCCTAAATGCTAGTAACTAAGTATCAACTAAAAATGAATTTTAAAATTACCAAAAAATGGGAAGTTGCTATGTAAGAACTTCCCTCAGTTTCCAAACAGACCTTTATTTTTTAAAAAACTAGTCGAGTGCAGCTGGGCACGGTGGCTCATGCCTGTAATCCCAGAACTTTGGGAGGCCGAGGCGGGCAGATCACCTGAGGTCAGGAGTTCGAAACCAGCCTGGCCAACATGGTGAAACCCCATCTCTACTAAAAAAAAAATAATACAAAAATTAGTCAGGCGTGGTAGCAGGTGCCTGTAATCCCAGCTACTCGGGAGGCTGAGGCAAGAGAATCGCTTGAACCCAGGAGGTGGAGGTTGCAGTGAGCCGAGATCACGCCATTGCACTCCGGCCTGGGGGACAAGAGCGAGACTTCTCAAAAAAAAAAAAACAAAAACTAGTTGAGTGCAGTAATGAAAAGCAGGGAAGAGTAGAAAAAAGTTCAATCTGTAACTGACTAAGCAATTGAGATAACTCACTACCTGAGGACCAACCTAAAGATTTTTAAAACATAATTAAGTTATATAGACAACTACAAGAACTTGTAAGAACAACAGCAGTAAGAATCATTAAAAATTCAGAAGTAATCATTTGAGTTTCTCCATGGTTCTAAGCATCCACCCAAAATAAACACGTACAAAAAACAAAAACCTAAATTATTAATTTTTTAAGACAGACTCACTCAGTTGCACAGGCTGGAGTGCAATGGCACAATCATGGCTCGCTGTAGCCTCGACCTTCCAGGCTCAAGTAATGCTCTCACCTCAGCCTCCCAAGTAGCTGGGACTACAGGGGCATGCCACCACACCTGGCTATCTCTTTTTTTTTTTTTTTTTTGTAGAGATGGAGTCTTGCTTTGTTGCCCATGCCGGTCTCAAACTACTAGTCTCAAGCAATCCTCCTGCCTCAGTAAATTCTTATAATCAAAAAATATTGAGCACTTGAAATGTGGCTAGTCCAAACTGAAATGTTATATAAATGTAAAATATACATCAGATTTCAAGATTTCTTTCACATATAAGAAAAAATGTAAGCTATCTCATTAATAACTTTTTATACTGAATACATTATGAAATAATGTACTTTCTTTAACCCAACATACATTCAAAATATTAAAATTAATTTCACATGTTCCTTTTTAAATGTAGCTACTAGAAAATTTAAAATTACACATATGTAACAACTCAGTATGTCTCAAAGAATATATATGTATACTTGCTTCACAACACCTACCTTAAAGATTTTATAATTTTACAGTTCAAACATTTAAGTTATTTTGAACAAACTCTTTAAGCTAAAAATTAAGCCTTTATGCCTAAATGTTTAACATGTTAAATTGGAGACTCATACAGAAATGTCTCTCTCTGCCAAACTTTCCCTTTATTTATATACACGGAGTAGGTAATCAGCAGATTCACCTGACAAGATGCTTAACATCACTGATTATTGATTCTCTATTAAAGGGACTTAAGAGCTTCAATGAACCACACAGAAAGAATTAAAGAGTTTATTTCTTAAAAAAAAAAAAAAAAAGGATCTCATCCATTATCTTGAAACAGTAATTTCATTAGGCAACATCCCATTAGTCTGTTTTAGGTGGACATATTTCAATATATTTAAATTTTGTATTGTTAGGTTGGCCCTCTCTACCCAGTTACTCCAAATTAAAGTATTACTGAATCAGACTTAGTGGATACATAGCAGGCTCCTAATTTTCTGCTAGTCAATACAAGTGTTAAATTTTGTAAATACAATAAAATAAGTGATATGGTCTCCAGCATCAATGAGCACAGATCAAGTAAGGTCATTTACACACTAAGAGAATAACAAAG